>NC_092774.1:28205692-28805692 GCF_047496795.1 Chiloscyllium punctatum | reverse complement strand
CGATCCGCGTGAGAATGCGAATAACTGTTAATGGAGACTGTTAGTGGCTAACAATACGTCGTGTGTCATAGCAGACGAGGTGATAAACAGGAGTCTTTTGTGTGGTAGGGGTCAAGGACATGGGGGAGTTCAGGCCCTATAGTTATAGAACTCGATATTGAAGACCGGAGGGCTGTAAGGTCTCCAAGTGGAAAATGAGATGTTGTTCTTTCATCTGGAGCTCGAACACTGCTGCAAGCCTGAGACAGGGATGTTGGCCAGGGAACAGGGTGATGTGTTAAAGTGGCAGACAACCGCAAGGTCAGGGCCTTGAGTTTCTGCGGGCAGAAGCGGGATGTTCTGCGAAGCAGTCACCCAGTTTATGCTTCATGCTACGTTGGGCAAACGACACTGTGAGCAGCGAATGCGGTGGAATGAAATAGCAGCAGGGAGACTGGATGAGAAGCAGCTGTTCGGGAAAGTCTTTGCCGCTTGCAATTCTGAGAGCAATCTCAAATGTATTTCATACTGAGCATGTCTCAGGTCGCTCAAGAGGTCTGGGGCATTTTCTGCGCGCGTGCTTTCTGGCTCGTTGGTCTAGGCGTATGATTCTCGTTAAGGGTCTGTTACTGCGCTGATTTGCGAGAGGTCCCTGGTTCAAATCCCGGACGAGCCCGTGTTTTTTTTTAACTTGACTTGTGCAAAACTGCCTGATTAACTTTCTCAAAAAGCACCTTCGTGAAACCAGCGTGGGCTGCCTGGAGTACGAATGAGGCAGAAAACAGAGAAATGAAATGGTTGGAGATCGTGTTCAACAAGCTACTTGGATGCTGCCTGAACTGCTGTGCTCTTCCAGCACCACTAATCCAGAATCTGGTTTCCAGCATCTGCAGTCATTGTTTTTACCATAGTGCTCAACCGGTTGACGTGAGTGGTGCGGTGTTTGAGGAATGTCAGCAATCAAGGTAGATTGGAAAATTGGGACAGCTCTCCTCGGAGAACCGAACTTTTCCAAGTCATGAGGGACCTAGAAACAGGAAATAATGTTGTGAAAATGCTCCCACGCCTGAAAGGATCCATAACGATTCGGCAGAATTTTAAGTCACGAGGAAAAGAAGTAAAAGTGACATTAGGAAGAACGTTTTCGTACAGGGAGTGGTGAGGGTCAGTAAGTCCCTGTCTGACATTGACAAAGAGGAAGATTCAATGGACCCAAAAGGGAATTCGGTGGTCACGTTCAGATGTGCAGATTTCCGCTGAGAAGGTGAGAGAATGAAACGACTAGAGTCACACGTTTACTTAAGTGTAGAACCAGCAGAGCGAAGGTGGGCCGCAGAGCCTCCGTCTGCGCTGTGACACATGTTGTGATTCAGTGTGAAATCACAGTTCGACCGACAGAATGTGGGAATTTAGAAAAAAGTTTATATTTACACAGCCTCCATACGTCTGCGAAACAGCATATCACACGACAGCAGTGGAGGTCTTTGACATCAGGCTCGAAGGTGCCTGCCGCGTGCCAGACAAAAGCCTGAAGTGTTCTGTGCAACCAGCTACCCAAGCGGCAGCAGAGTGGCGCAGCGGGAGCGTGCTGGGCCCATAACCCAGAGGTCGATGGATCGAAACCATCCTCTGCTATCGTTCACTGTCACCTTGATCTGCTTTCTTTAGCAAGCTGCCTTTGCATCTACTTGCCGATATGTTCATATCGATCCACTCCATTCAAACGGCATGGGTTTTAGAGGTCTCAGTGGTATTCTGTTCTTGGTCGGTTTCCTCTGAACTGAATCGCAAAACCGGTTCTCTACGATGCTAATGAGCTGTTAAAGTTGAAACTCAGACATCGTCCCCCACTTTTTGGACGGATACCACCGATTGTGAATAACCTCAGAGAGAGAGAGAGAGAGACAAGTGACAGACAGTCGCCGTGGAATCCATGGGCTGAATGGCTTCTGTCTGCGCGAGAATGATGCTACGTGTTGCTGAGGGAGCAAAAATGGTTCATTTTTAACCGTCCCTTCCGTGTTGGACTGCCTGCAGTCCCTCAGCTCAGGGCGGTGGGGATGACTCTCAGTGAGTGAAGGTTTCACACGGATTCTCTTCATCTGGGACACTTGGGGCTCAGATGTTAACTGCTGCGCGGTCGCAGCAAAGAAAGCGATGCCCGCTTTGCAATAGACTTTCTGTAAGATTGCTGCGTGAAGACGATTTCTGAACACCAAGCAGGCTGCACAACAATGTGAATTTACCTGGGCGAAGAGTCCTCGGTGTTCATTTCTCTCTGTCCTGCCAGCACAGCATCTTTCTGTCTCTCCGATAACAGACCTTTGGAGAAAGTTCACAATCAAAGTTGTTCATGTTCCCCGCATTAATGTAACTGACACCTCTCACCCCAAGAGTTTCAGAGAGAGAGATAGAGAAAGAGGGAGAGAAAGCAGAAGAGCGAATGGACTCTTACCCTCCCCCAACCCTACATTCCCCCACCCCCCTCCCCCCAGAACAACGTGCAAGTAGAAATAAAATGGTTTAATTATCCGCCAGTGGAGATAGTCCAGTTCCTGGGGATGAGACAAACATCAGCCCCCCCCGGGGACAGAATGACAAGCAGATGTTCTGGAAAGGCTTTGCTGCTTGCAATTCTTGCAGCAATGTGGAATGTACTTCACACTGAGCAAGTTTCAGCTGGCTCAGAGTCTCCAATGTTCATTGCTGTGTTTGCCGCCAGCTCAGAGAGAGAACAATAGGCAGGACGTAGGAGTGAATAACGATCCGCGTGAGAATGCGAATAACTGTTAATGGAGACTGTTAGTGGCTAACAATACGTTGTGTGTCATAGCAGACGAGGTGATAAACAGGAGTCTTTTGTGTGGTAGGGGTCAAGGACATGGGGGAGTTCAGGCCCTATAGTTATAGAACTCGATATTGAAGACCGGAGGGCTGTAAGGTCTCCAAGTGGAAAATGAGATGTTGTTCTTTCATCTGGAGCTCGAACACTGCTGCAAGCCTGAGACAGGGATGTTGGCCAGGGAACAGGGTGATGTGTTAAAGTGGCAGACAACCGCAAGGTCAGGGCCTTGAGTTTCTGCGGGCAGAAGCGGGATGTTCTGCGAAGCAGTCACCCAGTTTATGCTTCATGCTACGTTGGGCAAACGACACTGTGAGCAGCGAATGCGGTGGAATGAAATAGCAGCAGGGAGACTGGATGAGAAGCAGCTGTTCGGGAAAGTCTTTGCCGCTTGCAATTCTGAGAGCAATCTCAAATGTATTTCATACTGAGCATGTCTCAGGTCGCTCAAGAGGTCTGGGGCATTTTCTGCGCGCGTGCTTTCTGGCTCGTTGGTCTAGGCGTATGATTCTCGTTAAGGGTCTGTTACTGCGCTGATTTGCGAGAGGTCCCTGGTTCAAATCCCGGACGAGCCCGTGTTTTTTTTTAACTTGACTTGTGCAAAACTGCCTGATTAACTTTCTCAAAAAGCACCTTCGTGAAACCAGCGTGGGCTGCCTGGAGTACGAATGAGGCAGAAAACAGAGAAATGAAATGGTTGGAGATCGTGTTCAACAAGCTACTTGGATGCTGCCTGAACTGCTGTGCTCTTCCAGCACCACTAATCCAGAATCTGGTTTCCAGCATCTGCAGTCATTGTTTTTACCATAGTGCTCAACCGGTTGACGTGAGTGGTGCGGTGTTTGAGGAATGTCAGCAATCAAGGTAGATTGGAAAATTGGGACAGCTCTCCTCGGAGAACCGAACTTTTCCAAGTCATGAGGGACCTAGAAACAGGAAATAATGTTGTGAAAATGCTCCCACGCCTGAAAGGATCCATAACGATTCGGCAGAATTTTAAGTCACGAGGAAAAGAAGTAAAAGTGACATTAGGAAGAACGTTTTCGTACAGGGAGTGGTGAGGGTCAGTAAGTCCCTGTCTGACATTGACAAAGAGGAAGATTCAATGGACCCAAAAGGGAATTCGGTGGTCACGTTCAGATGTGCAGATTTCCGCTGAGAAGGTGAGAGAATGAAACGACTAGAGTCACACGTTTACTTAAGTGTAGAACCAGCAGAGCGAAGGTGGGCCGCAGAGCCTCCGTCTGCGCTGTGACACATGTTGTGATTCAGTGTGAAATCACAGTTCGACCGACAGAATGTGGGAATTTAGAAAAAAGTTTATATTTACACAGCCTCCATACGTCTGCGAAACAGCATATCACACGACAGCAGTGGAGGTCTTTGACATCAGGCTCGAAGGTGCCTGCCGCGTGCCAGACAAAAGCCTGAAGTGTTCTGTGCAACCAGCTACCCAAGCGGCAGCAGAGTGGCGCAGCGGGAGCGTGCTGGGCCCATAACCCAGAGGTCGATGGATCGAAACCATCCTCTGCTATCGTTCACTGTCACCTTGATCTGCTTTCTTTAGCAAGCTGCCTTTGCATCTACTTGCCGATATGTTCATATCGATCCACTCCATTCAAACGGCATGGGTTTTAGAGGTCTCAGTGGTATTCTGTTCTTGGTCGGTTTCCTCTGAACTGAATCGCAAAACCGGTTCTCTACGATGCTAATGAGCTGTTAAAGTTGAAACTCAGACATCGTCCCCCACTTTTTGGACGGATACCACCGATTGTGAATAACCTCAGAGAGAGAGAGAGAGAGACAAGTGACAGACAGTCGCCGTGGAATCCATGGGCTGAATGGCTTCTGTCTGCGCGAGAATGATGCTACGTGTTGCTGAGGGAGCAAAAATGGTTCATTTTTAACCGTCCCTTCCGTGTTGGACTGCCTGCAGTCCCTCAGCTCAGGGCGGTGGGGATGACTCTCAGTGAGTGAAGGTTTCACACGGATTCTCTTCATCTGGGACACTTGGGGCTCAGATGTTAACTGCTGCGCGGTCGCAGCAAAGAAAGCGATGCCCGCTTTGCAATAGACTTTCTGTAAGATTGCTGCGTGAAGACGATTTCTGAACACCAAGCAGGCTGCACAACAATGTGAATTTACCTGGGCGAAGAGTCCTCGGTGTTCATTTCTCTCTGTCCTGCCAGCACAGCATCTTTCTGTCTCTCCGATAACAGACCTTTGGAGAAAGTTCACAATCAAAGTTGTTCATGTTCCCCGCATTAATGTAACTGACACCTCTCACCCCAAGAGTTTCAGAGAGAGAGATAGAGAAAGAGGGAGAGAAAGCAGAAGAGCGAATGGACTCTTACCCTCCCCCAACCCTACATTCCCCCACCCCCCTCCCCCCAGAACAACGTGCAAGTAGAAATAAAATGGTTTAATTATCCGCCAGTGGAGATAGTCCAGTTCCTGGGGATGAGACAAACATCAGCCCCCCCCGGGGACAGAATGACAAGCAGATGTTCTGGAAAGGCTTTGCTGCTTGCAATTCTTGCAGCAATGTGGAATGTACTTCACACTGAGCAAGTTTCAGCTGGCTCAGAGTCTCCAATGTTCATTGCTGTGTTTGCCGCCAGCTCAGAGAGAGAACAATAGGCAGGACGTAGGAGTGAATAACGATCCGCGTGAGAATGCGAATAACTGTTAATGGAGACTGTTAGTGGCTAACAATACGTCGTGTGTCATAGCAGACGAGGTGATAAACAGGAGTCTTTTGTGTGGTAGGGGTCAAGGACATGGGGGAGTTCAGGCCCTATAGTTATAGAACTCGATATTGAAGACCGGAGGGCTGTAAGGTCTCCAAGTGGAAAATGAGATGTTGTTCTTTCATCTGGAGCTCGAACACTGCTGCAAGCCTGAGACAGGGATGTTGGCCAGGGAACAGGGTGATGTGTTAAAGTGGCAGACAACCGCAAGGTCAGGGCCTTGAGTTTCTGCGGGCAGAAGCGGGATGTTCTGCGAAGCAGTCACCCAGTTTATGCTTCATGCTACGTTGGGCAAACGACACTGTGAGCAGCGAATGCGGTGGAATGAAATAGCAGCAGGGAGACTGGATGAGAAGCAGCTGTTCGGGAAAGTCTTTGCCGCTTGCAATTCTGAGAGCAATCTCAAATGTATTTCATACTGAGCATGTCTCAGGTCGCTCAAGAGGTCTGGGGCATTTTCTGCGCGCGTGCTTTCTGGCTCGTTGGTCTAGGCGTATGATTCTCGTTAAGGGTCTGTTACTGCGCTGATTTGCGAGAGGTCCCTGGTTCAAATCCCGGACGAGCCCGTGTTTTTTTTTAACTTGACTTGTGCAAAACTGCCTGATTAACTTTCTCAAAAAGCACCTTCGTGAAACCAGCGTGGGCTGCCTGGAGTACGAATGAGGCAGAAAACAGAGAAATGAAATGGTTGGAGATCGTGTTCAACAAGCTACTTGGATGCTGCCTGAACTGCTGTGCTCTTCCAGCACCACTAATCCAGAATCTGGTTTCCAGCATCTGCAGTCATTGTTTTTACCATAGTGCTCAACCGGTTGACGTGAGTGGTGCGGTGTTTGAGGAATGTCAGCAATCAAGGTAGATTGGAAAATTGGGACAGCTCTCCTCGGAGAACCGAACTTTTCCAAGTCATGAGGGACCTAGAAACAGGAAATAATGTTGTGAAAATGCTCCCACGCCTGAAAGGATCCATAACGATTCGGCAGAATTTTAAGTCACGAGGAAAAGAAGTAAAAGTGACATTAGGAAGAACGTTTTCGTACAGGGAGTGGTGAGGGTCAGTAAGTCCCTGTCTGACATTGACAAAGAGGAAGATTCAATGGACCCAAAAGGGAATTCGGTGGTCACGTTCAGATGTGCAGATTTCCGCTGAGAAGGTGAGAGAATGAAACGACTAGAGTCACACGTTTACTTAAGTGTAGAACCAGCAGAGCGAAGGTGGGCCGCAGAGCCTCCGTCTGCGCTGTGACACATGTTGTGATTCAGTGTGAAATCACAGTTCGACCGACAGAATGTGGGAATTTAGAAAAAAGTTTATATTTACACAGCCTCCATACGTCTGCGAAACAGCATATCACACGACAGCAGTGGAGGTCTTTGACATCAGGCTCGAAGGTGCCTGCCGCGTGCCAGACAAAAGCCTGAAGTGTTCTGTGCAACCAGCTACCCAAGCGGCAGCAGAGTGGCGCAGCGGGAGCGTGCTGGGCCCATAACCCAGAGGTCGATGGATCGAAACCATCCTCTGCTATCGTTCACTGTCACCTTGATCTGCTTTCTTTAGCAAGCTGCCTTTGCATCTACTTGCCGATATGTTCATATCGATCCACTCCATTCAAACGGCATGGGTTTTAGAGGTCTCAGTGGTATTCTGTTCTTGGTCGGTTTCCTCTGAACTGAATCGCAAAACCGGTTCTCTACGATGCTAATGAGCTGTTAAAGTTGAAACTCAGACATCGTCCCCCACTTTTTGGACGGATACCACCGATTGTGAATAACCTCAGAGAGAGAGAGAGAGACAAGTGACAGACAGTCGCCGTGGAATCCATGGGCTGAATGGCTTCTGTCTGCGCGAGAATGATGCTACGTGTTGCTGAGGGAGCAAAAATGGTTCATTTTTAACCGTCCCTTCCGTGTTGGACTGCCTGCAGTCCCTCAGCTCAGGGCGGTGGGGATGACTCTCAGTGAGTGAAGGTTTCACACGGATTCTCTTCATCTGGGACACTTGGGGCTCAGATGTTAACTGCTGCGCGGTCGCAGCAAAGAAAGCGATGCCCGCTTTGCAATAGACTTTCTGTAAGATTGCTGCGTGAAGACGATTTCTGAACACCAAGCAGGCTGCACAACAATGTGAATTTACCTGGGCGAAGAGTCCTCGGTGTTCATTTCTCTCTGTCCTGCCAGCACAGCATCTTTCTGTCTCTCCGATAACAGACCTTTGGAGAAAGTTCACAATCAAAGTTGTTCATGTTCCCCGCATTAATGTAACTGACACCTCTCACCCCAAGAGTTTCAGAGAGAGAGAGAGAGAGAAAGAGGGAGAGAAAGCAGAAGAGCGAATGGACTCTTACCCTCCCCCAACCCTACATTCCCCCACCCCCCTCCCCCCAGAACAACGTGCAAGTAGAAATAAAATGGTTTAATTATCCGCCAGTGGAGATAGTCCAGTTCCTGGGGATGAGACAAACATCAGCCCCCCCGGGGACAGAATGACAAGCAGATGTTCTGGAAAGGCTTTGCTGCTTGCAATTCTTGCAGCAATGTGGAATGTACTTCACACTGAGCAAGTTTCAGCTGGCTCAGAGTCTCCAATGTTCATTGCTGTGTTTGCCGCCAGCTCAGAGAGAGAACAATAGGCAGGACGTAGGAGTGAATAACGATCCGCGTGAGAATGCGAATAACTGTTAATGGAGACTGTTAGTGGCTAACAATACGTCGTGTGTCATAGCAGACGAGGTGATAAACAGGAGTCTTTTGTGTGGTAGGGGTCAAGGACATGGGGGAGTTCAGGCCCTATAGTTATAGAACTCGATATTGAAGACCGGAGGGCTGTAAGGTCTCCAAGTGGAAAATGAGATGTTGTTCTTTCATCTGGAGCTCGAACACTGCTGCAAGCCTGAGACAGGGATGTTGGCCAGGGAACAGGGTGATGTGTTAAAGTGGCAGGCAACCGCAAGGTCAGGGCCTTGAGTTTCTGCGGGCAGAAGCGGGATGTTCTGCGAAGCAGTCACCCAGTTTATGCTTCATGCTACGTTGGGCAAACGACACTGTGAGCAGCGAATGCGGTGGAATGAAATAGCAGCAGGGAGACTGGATGAGAAGCAACTGTTCGGGAAAGTCTTTGCCGCTTGCAATTCTGAGAGCAATCTCAAATGTACTTCATACTGAGCATGTCTCAGGTCGCTCAAGAGGTCTGGGGCATTACTTACGCGCGTGCTTTCTGGCTCGTTGGTCTAGGCGTATGATTCTCGCTTAGGATCTGTTCCTGCGCTGATTTGCGAGAGGTCCCGGGTTCAAATCCCGGACGAGCCCGTGTTTTTTTTTTAAACTTGACTTGTGCAAAACTGCCTGATTAACTTTCTCAAAAAGCACCTTCGTGAAACCAGCGTGGGCTGCCTGGAGTACGAATGAGGCAGAAAACAGAGAAATGAAATGGTTGGAGATCGTGTTCAACAAGCTACTTGGATGCTGCCTGAACTGCTGTGCTCTTCCAGCACCACTAATCCAGAATCTGGTTTCCAGCATCTGCAGTCATTGTTTTTACCATAGTGCTCAACCGGTTGACGTGAGTGGTGCGGTGTTTGAGGAATGTCAGCAATCAAGGTAGATTGGAAAATTGGGACAGCTCTCCTCGGAGAACCGAACTTTTCCAAGTCATGAGGGACCTAGAAACAGGAAATAATGTTGTGAAAATGCTCCCACGCCTGAAAGGATCCATAACGATTCGGCAGAATTTTAAGTCACGAGGAAAAGAAGTAAAAGTGACATTAGGAAGAACGTTTTCGTACAGGGAGTGGTGAGGGTCAGTAAGTCCCTGTCTGACATTGACAAAGAGGAAGATTCAATGGACCCAAAAGGGAATTCGGTGGTCACGTTCAGATGTGCAGATTTCCGCTGAGAAGGCGAGAGAATGAAACGACTAGAGTCACACGTTTACTTAAGTGTAGAACCAGCAGAGCGAAGGTGGGCCGCAGAGCCTCCGTCTGCGCTGTGACACATGTTGTGATTCAGTGTGAAATCACAGTTCGACCGACAGAATGTGGGAATTTAGAAAAAAGTTTATATTTACACAGCCTCCATACGTCTGCGAAACAGCATATCACACGACAGCAGTGGAGGTCTTTGACATCAGGCTCGAAGGTGCCTGCAGCGTGCCAGACAACAGCCTGAAGTGTTCTGTGCAACCAGCTTACCAAGCGGCAGCAGAGTGGCGCAGCGGGAGCGTGCTGGGCCCATAACCCAGAGGTCGATGGATCGAAACCATCCTCTGCTATCGTTCACTGTCACCTTGATCTGCTTCCTTCAGCACGCTGCCTTTGCATCTACTTGCCGATATGTTCATATCGATCCACTCCATTCAAACGGCATGGGTTTTAGAGGTCTCAGTGGTAATCTGTTCTTGGTCGGTTTCCTCTGAACTGAATCGCAAAACCGGTTCTCTACGATGCTAATGAGCTGTTAAAGTTGAAACTCAGACATCGTCCCCCACTTTTTGGACGGATACCACCGATTGTGAATAACCTCAGAGAGAGAGAGAGAGACAAGTGACAGACAGTCGCCGTGGAATCCATGGGCTGAATGGCTTCTGTCTGCGCGAGAATGATGCTACGTGTTGCTGAGGGAGCAAAAATGGTTCATTTTTAACCGTCCCTTCCGTGTTGGACTGCCTGCAGTCCCTCAGCTCAGGGCGGTGGGGATGACTCTCAGTGAGTGAAGGTTTCACTCGGATTCTCTTCATCTGGGACACTTGGGGCTCAGATGTTAACTGCTGCGCGGTCGCAGCAAAGAAAGCGATGCCCGCTTTGCAATAGACTTTCTGTAAGATTGCTGCGTGAAGACGATTTCTGAACACCAAGCAGGCTGCACAACAATGTGAATTTACCTGGGCGAAGAGTCCTCGGTGTTCATTTCTCTCTGTCCTGCCAGCACAGCATCTTTCTGTCTCTCCCATTACAGACCTTTGGAGAAAGTTCACAATCAAAGTTGTTCATGTTCCCCGCATTAATGTAACTGACACCTCTCACCCCAAGAGTTTCAGAGAGAGAGATAGAGAAAGAGGGAGAGAAAGCAGAAGAGCGAATGGACTCTTACCCTCCCCCAACCCTACAGTCCCCCACCCCCCTCCCCCCAGAACAACGTGCAAGTAGAAATAAAATGGTTTAATTATCCGCCAGTGGAGATAGTCCAGTTCCTGGGGATGAGACAAACATCAGCCCCCCCCGGGGACAGAATGACAAGCAGATGTTCTGGAAAGGCTTTGCTGCTTGCAATTCTTGCAGCAATGTGGAATGTACTTCACACTGAGCAAGTTTCAGCTGGCTCAGAGTCTCCAATGTTCATTGCTGTGTTTGCCGCCAGCTCAGAGAGAGAACAATAGGCAGGACGTAGGAGTGAATAACGATCCGCGTGAGAATGCGAATAACTGTTAATGGAGACTGTTAGTGGCTAACAATACGTCGTGTGTCATAGCAGACGAGGTGATAAACAGGAGTCTTTTGTGTGGTAGGGGTCAAGGACATGGGGGAGTTCAGGCCCTATAGTTATAGAACTCGATATTGAAGACCGGAGGGCTGTAAGGTCTCCAAGTGGAAAATGAGATGTTGTTCTTTCATCTGGAGCTCGAACACTGCTGCAAGCCTGAGACAGGGATGTTGGCCAGGGAACAGGGTGATGTGTTAAAGTGGCAGACAACCGCAAGGTCAGGGCCTTGAGTTTCTGCGGGCAGAAGCGGGATGTTCTGCGAAGCAGTCACCCAGTTTATGCTTCATGCTACGTTGGGCAAACGACACTGTGAGCAGCGAATGCGGTGGAATGAAATAGCAGCAGGGAGACTGGATGAGAAGCAGCTGTTCGGGAAAGTCTTTGCCGCTTGCAATTCTGAGAGCAATCTCAAATGTATTTCATACTGAGCATGTCTCAGGTCGCTCAAGAGGTCTGGGGCATTTTCTGCGCGCGTGCTTTCTGGCTCGTTGGTCTAGGCGTATGATTCTCGTTAAGGGTCTGTTACTGCGCTGATTTGCGAGAGGTCCCTGGTTCAAATCCCGGACGAGCCCGTGTTTTTTTTTAACTTGACTTGTGCAAAACTGCCTGATTAACTTTCTCAAAAAGCACCTTCGTGAAACCAGCGTGGGCTGCCTGGAGTACGAATGAGGCAGAAAACAGAGAAATGAAATGGTTGGAGATCGTGTTCAACAAGCTACTTGGATGCTGCCTGAACTGCTGTGCTCTTCCAGCACCACTAATCCAGAATCTGGTTTCCAGCATCTGCAGTCATTGTTTTTACCATAGTGCTCAACCGGTTGACGTGAGTGGTGCGGTGTTTGAGGAATGTCAGCAATCAAGGTAGATTGGAAAATTGGGACAGCTCTCCTCGGAGAACCGAACTTTTCCAAGTCATGAGGGACCTAGAAACAGGAAATAATGTTGTGAAAATGCTCCCACGCCTGAAAGGATCCATAACGATTCGGCAGAATTTTAAGTCACGAGGAAAAGAAGTAAAAGTGACATTAGGAAGAACGTTTTCGTACAGGGAGTGGTGAGGGTCAGTAAGTCCCTGTCTGACATTGACAAAGAGGAAGATTCAATGGACCCAAAAGGGAATTCGGTGGTCACGTTCAGATGTGCAGATTTCCGCTGAGAAGGTGAGAGAATGAAACGACTAGAGTCACACGTTTACTTAAGTGTAGAACCAGCAGAGCGAAGGTGGGCCGCAGAGCCTCCGTCTGCGCTGTGACACATGTTGTGATTCAGTGTGAAATCACAGTTCGACCGACAGAATGTGGGAATTTAGAAAAAAGTTTATATTTACACAGCCTCCATACGTCTGCGAAACAGCATATCACACGACAGCAGTGGAGGTCTTTGACATCAGGCTCGAAGGTGCCTGCCGCGTGCCAGACAAAAGCCTGAAGTGTTCTGTGCAACCAGCTACCCAAGCGGCAGCAGAGTGGCGCAGCGGGAGCGTGCTGGGCCCATAACCCAGAGGTCGATGGATCGAAACCATCCTCTGCTATCGTTCACTGTCACCTTGATCTGCTTTCTTTAGCAAGCTGCCTTTGCATCTACTTGCCGATATGTTCATATCGATCCACTCCATTCAAACGGCATGGGTTTTAGAGGTCTCAGTGGTATTCTGTTCTTGGTCGGTTTCCTCTGAACTGAATCGCAAAACCGGTTCTCTACGATGCTAATGAGCTGTTAAAGTTGAAACTCAGACATCGTCCCCCACTTTTTGGACGGATACCACCGATTGTGAATAACCTCAGAGAGAGAGAGAGAGAGACAAGTGACAGACAGTCGCCGTGGAATCCATGGGCTGAATGGCTTCTGTCTGCGCGAGAATGATGCTACGTGTTGCTGAGGGAGCAAAAATGGTTCATTTTTAACCGTCCCTTCCGTGTTGGACTGCCTGCAGTCCCTCAGCTCAGGGCGGTGGGGATGACTCTCAGTGAGTGAAGGTTTCACACGGATTCTCTTCATCTGGGACACTTGGGGCTCAGATGTTAACTGCTGCGCGGTCGCAGCAAAGAAAGCGATGCCCGCTTTGCAATAGACTTTCTGTAAGATTGCTGCGTGAAGACGATTTCTGAACACCAAGCAGGCTGCACAACAATGTGAATTTACCTGGGCGAAGAGTCCTCGGTGTTCATTTCTCTCTGTCCTGCCAGCACAGCATCTTTCTGTCTCTCCGATAACAGACCTTTGGAGAAAGTTCACAATCAAAGTTGTTCATGTTCCCCGCATTAATGTAACTGACACCTCTCACCCCAAGAGTTTCAGAGAGAGAGATAGAGAAAGAGGGAGAGAAAGCAGAAGAGCGAATGGACTCTTACCCTCCCCCAACCCTACATTCCCCCACCCCCCTCCCCCCAGAACAACGTGCAAGTAGAAATAAAATGGTTTAATTATCCGCCAGTGGAGATAGTCCAGTTCCTGGGGATGAGACAAACATCAGCCCCCCCCGGGGACAGAATGACAAGCAGATGTTCTGGAAAGGCTTTGCTGCTTGCAATTCTTGCAGCAATGTGGAATGTACTTCACACTGAGCAAGTTTCAGCTGGCTCAGAGTCTCCAATGTTCATTGCTGTGTTTGCCGCCAGCTCAGAGAGAGAACAATAGGCAGGACGTAGGAGTGAATAACGATCCGCGTGAGAATGCGAATAACTGTTAATGGAGACTGTTAGTGGCTAACAATACGTCGTGTGTCATAGCAGACGAGGTGATAAACAGGAGTCTTTTGTGTGGTAGGGGTCAAGGACATGGGGGAGTTCAGGCCCTATAGTTATAGAACTCGATATTGAAGACCGGAGGGCTGTAAGGTCTCCAAGTGGAAAATGAGATGTTGTTCTTTCATCTGGAGCTCGAACACTGCTGCAAGCCTGAGACAGGGATGTTGGCCAGGGAACAGGGTGATGTGTTAAAGTGGCAGACAACCGCAAGGTCAGGGCCTTGAGTTTCTGCGGGCAGAAGCGGGATGTTCTGCGAAGCAGTCACCCAGTTTATGCTTCATGCTACGTTGGGCAAACGACACTGTGAGCAGCGAATGCGGTGGAATGAAATAGCAGCAGGGAGACTGGATGAGAAGCAGCTGTTCGGGAAAGTCTTTGCCGCTTGCAATTCTGAGAGCAATCTCAAATGTATTTCATACTGAGCATGTCTCAGGTCGCTCAAGAGGTCTGGGGCATTTTCTGCGCGCGTGCTTTCTGGCTCGTTGGTCTAGGCGTATGATTCTCGTTAAGGGTCTGTTACTGCGCTGATTTGCGAGAGGTCCCTGGTTCAAATCCCGGACGAGCCCGTGTTTTTTTTTAACTTGACTTGTGCAAAACTGCCTGATTAACTTTCTCAAAAAGCACCTTCGTGAAACCAGCGTGGGCTGCCTGGAGTACGAATGAGGCAGAAAACAGAGAAATGAAATGGTTGGAGATCGTGTTCAACAAGCTACTTGGATGCTGCCTGAACTGCTGTGCTCTTCCAGCACCACTAATCCAGAATCTGGTTTCCAGCATCTGCAGTCATTGTTTTTACCATAGTGCTCAACCGGTTGACGTGAGTGGTGCGGTGTTTGAGGAATGTCAGCAATCAAGGTAGATTGGAAAATTGGGACAGCTCTCCTCGGAGAACCGAACTTTTCCAAGTCATGAGGGACCTAGAAACAGGAAATAATGTTGTGAAAATGCTCCCACGCCTGAAAGGATCCATAACGATTCGGCAGAATTTTAAGTCACGAGGAAAAGAAGTAAAAGTGACATTAGGAAGAACGTTTTCGTACAGGGAGTGGTGAGGGTCAGTAAGTCCCTGTCTGACATTGACAAAGAGGAAGATTCAATGGACCCAAAAGGGAATTCGGTGGTCACGTTCAGATGTGCAGATTTCCGCTGAGAAGGTGAGAGAATGAAACGACTAGAGTCACACGTTTACTTAAGTGTAGAACCAGCAGAGCGAAGGTGGGCCGCAGAGCCTCCGTCTGCGCTGTGACACATGTTGTGATTCAGTGTGAAATCACAGTTCGACCGACAGAATGTGGGAATTTAGAAAAAAGTTTATATTTACACAGCCTCCATACGTCTGCGAAACAGCATATCACACGACAGCAGTGGAGGTCTTTGACATCAGGCTCGAAGGTGCCTGCCGCGTGCCAGACAAAAGCCTGAAGTGTTCTGTGCAACCAGCTACCCAAGCGGCAGCAGAGTGGCGCAGCGGGAGCGTGCTGGGCCCATAACCCAGAGGTCGATGGATCGAAACCATCCTCTGCTATCGTTCACTGTCACCTTGATCTGCTTTCTTTAGCAAGCTGCCTTTGCATCTACTTGCCGATATGTTCATATCGATCCACTCCATTCAAACGGCATGGGTTTTAGAGGTCTCAGTGGTATTCTGTTCTTGGTCGGTTTCCTCTGAACTGAATCGCAAAACCGGTTCTCTACGATGCTAATGAGCTGTTAAAGTTGAAACTCAGACATCGTCCCCCACTTTTTGGACGGATACCACCGATTGTGAATAACCTCAGAGAGAGAGAGAGAGAGACAAGTGACAGACAGTCGCCGTGGAATCCATGGGCTGAATGGCTTCTGTCTGCGCGAGAATGATGCTACGTGTTGCTGAGGGAGCAAAAATGGTTCATTTTTAACCGTCCCTTCCGTGTTGGACTGCCTGCAGTCCCTCAGCTCAGGGCGGTGGGGATGACTCTCAGTGAGTGAAGGTTTCACACGGATTCTCTTCATCTGGGACACTTGGGGCTCAGATGTTAACTGCTGCGCGGTCGCAGCAAAGAAAGCGATGCCCGCTTTGCAATAGACTTTCTGTAAGATTGCTGCGTGAAGACGATTTCTGAACACCAAGCAGGCTGCACAACAATGTGAATTTACCTGGGCGAAGAGTCCTCGGTGTTCATTTCTCTCTGTCCTGCCAGCACAGCATCTTTCTGTCTCTCCGATAACAGACCTTTGGAGAAAGTTCACAATCAAAGTTGTTCATGTTCCCCGCATTAATGTAACTGACACCTCTCACCCCAAGAGTTTCAGAGAGAGAGATAGAGAAAGAGGGAGAGAAAGCAGAAGAGCGAATGGACTCTTACCCTCCCCCAACCCTACATTCCCCCACCCCCCTCCCCCCAGAACAACGTGCAAGTAGAAATAAAATGGTTTAATTATCCGCCAGTGGAGATAGTCCAGTTCCTGGGGATGAGACAAACATCAGCCCCCCCCGGGGACAGAATGACAAGCAGATGTTCTGGAAAGGCTTTGCTGCTTGCAATTCTTGCAGCAATGTGGAATGTACTTCACACTGAGCAAGTTTCAGCTGGCTCAGAGTCTCCAATGTTCATTGCTGTGTTTGCCGCCAGCTCAGAGAGAGAACAATAGGCAGGACGTAGGAGTGAATAACGATCCGCGTGAGAATGCGAATAACTGTTAATGGAGACTGTTAGTGGCTAACAATACGTCGTGTGTCATAGCAGACGAGGTGATAAACAGGAGTCTTTTGTGTGGTAGGGGTCAAGGACATGGGGGAGTTCAGGCCCTATAGTTATAGAACTCGATATTGAAGACCGGAGGGCTGTAAGGTCTCCAAGTGGAAAATGAGATGTTGTTCTTTCATCTGGAGCTCGAACACTGCTGCAAGCCTGAGACAGGGATGTTGGCCAGGGAACAGGGTGATGTGTTAAAGTGGCAGACAACCGCAAGGTCAGGGCCTTGAGTTTCTGCGGGCAGAAGCGGGATGTTCTGCGAAGCAGTCACCCAGTTTATGCTTCATGCTACGTTGGGCAAACGACACTGTGAGCAGCGAATGCGGTGGAATGAAATAGCAGCAGGGAGACTGGATGAGAAGCAGCTGTTCGGGAAAGTCTTTGCCGCTTGCAATTCTGAGAGCAATCTCAAATGTATTTCATACTGAGCATGTCTCAGGTCGCTCAAGAGGTCTGGGGCATTTTCTGCGCGCGTGCTTTCTGGCTCGTTGGTCTAGGCGTATGATTCTCGTTAAGGGTCTGTTACTGCGCTGATTTGCGAGAGGTCCCTGGTTCAAATCCCGGACGAGCCCGTGTTTTTTTTTAACTTGACTTGTGCAAAACTGCCTGATTAACTTTCTCAAAAAGCACCTTCGTGAAACCAGCGTGGGCTGCCTGGAGTACGAATGAGGCAGAAAACAGAGAAATGAAATGGTTGGAGATCGTGTTCAACAAGCTACTTGGATGCTGCCTGAACTGCTGTGCTCTTCCAGCACCACTAATCCAGAATCTGGTTTCCAGCATCTGCAGTCATTGTTTTTACCATAGTGCTCAACCGGTTGACGTGAGTGGTGCGGTGTTTGAGGAATGTCAGCAATCAAGGTAGATTGGAAAATTGGGACAGCTCTCCTCGGAGAACCGAACTTTTCCAAGTCATGAGGGACCTAGAAACAGGAAATAATGTTGTGAAAATGCTCCCACGCCTGAAAGGATCCATAACGATTCGGCAGAATTTTAAGTCACGAGGAAAAGAAGTAAAAGTGACATTAGGAAGAACGTTTTCGTACAGGGAGTGGTGAGGGTCAGTAAGTCCCTGTCTGACATTGACAAAGAGGAAGATTCAATGGACCCAAAAGGGAATTCGGTGGTCACGTTCAGATGTGCAGATTTCCGCTGAGAAGGTGAGAGAATGAAACGACTAGAGTCACACGTTTACTTAAGTGTAGAACCAGCAGAGCGAAGGTGGGCCGCAGAGCCTCCGTCTGCGCTGTGACACATGTTGTGATTCAGTGTGAAATCACAGTTCGACCGACAGAATGTGGGAATTTAGAAAAAAGTTTATATTTACACAGCCTCCATACGTCTGCGAAACAGCATATCACACGACAGCAGTGGAGGTCTTTGACATCAGGCTCGAAGGTGCCTGCCGCGTGCCAGACAAAAGCCTGAAGTGTTCTGTGCAACCAGCTACCCAAGCGGCAGCAGAGTGGCGCAGCGGGAGCGTGCTGGGCCCATAACCCAGAGGTCGATGGATCGAAACCATCCTCTGCTATCGTTCACTGTCACCTTGATCTGCTTTCTTTAGCAAGCTGCCTTTGCATCTACTTGCCGATATGTTCATATCGATCCACTCCATTCAAACGGCATGGGTTTTAGAGGTCTCAGTGGTATTCTGTTCTTGGTCGGTTTCCTCTGAACTGAATCGCAAAACCGGTTCTCTACGATGCTAATGAGCTGTTAAAGTTGAAACTCAGACATCGTCCCCCACTTTTTGGACGGATACCACCGATTGTGAATAACCTCAGAGAGAGAGAGAGAGAGACAAGTGACAGACAGTCGCCGTGGAATCCATGGGCTGAATGGCTTCTGTCTGCGCGAGAATGATGCTACGTGTTGCTGAGGGAGCAAAAATGGTTCATTTTTAACCGTCCCTTCCGTGTTGGACTGCCTGCAGTCCCTCAGCTCAGGGCGGTGGGGATGACTCTCAGTGAGTGAAGGTTTCACACGGATTCTCTTCATCTGGGACACTTGGGGCTCAGATGTTAACTGCTGCGCGGTCGCAGCAAAGAAAGCGATGCCCGCTTTGCAATAGACTTTCTGTAAGATTGCTGCGTGAAGACGATTTCTGAACACCAAGCAGGCTGCACAACAATGTGAATTTACCTGGGCGAAGAGTCCTCGGTGTTCATTTCTCTCTGTCCTGCCAGCACAGCATCTTTCTGTCTCTCCGATAACAGACCTTTGGAGAAAGTTCACAATCAAAGTTGTTCATGTTCCCCGCATTAATGTAACTGACACCTCTCACCCCAAGAGTTTCAGAGAGAGAGATAGAGAAAGAGGGAGAGAAAGCAGAAGAGCGAATGGACTCTTACCCTCCCCCAACCCTACATTCCCCCACCCCCCTCCCCCCAGAACAACGTGCAAGTAGAAATAAAATGGTTTAATTATCCGCCAGTGGAGATAGTCCAGTTCCTGGGGATGAGACAAACATCAGCCCCCCCCGGGGACAGAATGACAAGCAGATGTTCTGGAAAGGCTTTGCTGCTTGCAATTCTTGCAGCAATGTGGAATGTACTTCACACTGAGCAAGTTTCAGCTGGCTCAGAGTCTCCAATGTTCATTGCTGTGTTTGCCGCCAGCTCAGAGAGAGAACAATAGGCAGGACGTAGGAGTGAATAACGATCCGCGTGAGAATGCGAATAACTGTTAATGGAGACTGTTAGTGGCTAACAATACGTCGTGTGTCATAGCAGACGAGGTGATAAACAGGAGTCTTTTGTGTGGTAGGGGTCAAGGACATGGGGGAGTTCAGGCCCTATAGTTATAGAACTCGATATTGAAGACCGGAGGGCTGTAAGGTCTCCAAGTGGAAAATGAGATGTTGTTCTTTCATCTGGAGCTCGAACACTGCTGCAAGCCTGAGACAGGGATGTTGGCCAGGGAACAGGGTGATGTGTTAAAGTGGCAGGCAACCGCAAGGTCAGGGCCTTGAGTTTCTGCGGGCAGAAGCGGGATGTTCTGCGAAGCAGTCACCCAGTTTATGCTTCATGCTACGTTGGGCAAACGACACTGTGAGCAGCGAATGCGGTGGAATGAAATAGCAGCAGGGAGACTGGATGAGAAGCAACTGTTCGGGAAAGTCTTTGCCGCTTGCAATTCTGAGAGCAATCTCAAATGTACTTCATACTGAGCATGTCTCAGGTCGCTCAAGAGGTCTGGGGCATTACTTACGCGCGTGCTTTCTGGCTCGTTGGTCTAGGCGTATGATTCTCGCTTAGGGTCTGTTCCTGCGCTGATTTGCGAGAGGTCCCGGGTTCAAATCCCGGACGAGCCCGTGTTTTTGTTTTAAACTTGACTTGTGCAAAACTGCCTGATTAACTTTCTCAAAAAGCACCTTCGTGAAACCAGCGTGGGCTGCCTGGAGTACGAATGAGGCAGAAAACAGAGAAATGAAATGGTTGGAGATCGTGTTCAACAAGCTACTTGGATGCTGCCTGAACTGCTGTGCTCTTCCAGCACCACTAATCCAGAATCTGGTTTCCAGCATCTGCAGTCATTGTTTTTACCATAGTGCTCAACAGGTTGACGTGAGTGGTGCGGTGTTTGAGGAATGTCAGCAATCAAGGTAGATTGGAAAATTGGGACAGCTCTCCTCGGAGAACCGAACTTTTCCAAGTCATGAGGGACCTAGAAACAGGAAATAATGTTGTGAAAATGCTCCCACGCCTGAAAGGATCCATAACGATTCGGCAGAATTTTAAGTCACGAGGAAAAGAAGTAAAAGTGACATTAGGAAGAACGTTTTCGTACAGGGAGTGGTGAGGGTCAGTAAGTCCCTGTCTGACATTGACAAAGAGGAAGATTCAATGGACCCAAAAGGGAATTCGGTGGTCACGTTCAGATGTGCAGATTTCCGCTGAGAAGGCGAGAGAATGAAACGACTAGAGTCACACGTTTACTTAAGTGTAGAACCAGCAGAGCGAAGGTGGGCCGCAGAGCCTCCGTCTGCGCTGTGACACATGTTGTGATTCAGTGTGAAATCACAGTTCGACCGACAGAATGTGGGAATTTAGAAAAAAGTTTATATTTACACAGCCTCCATACGTCTGCGAAACAGCATATCACACGACAGCAGTGGAGGTCTTTGACATCAGGCTCGAAGGTGCCTGCAGCGTGCCAGACAAAAGCCTGAAGTGTTCTGTGCAACCAGCTCACCAAGCGGCGGCAGAGTGGCGCAGCGGGAGCGTGCTGGGCCCATAACCCAGAGGTCGATGGATCGAAACCATCCTCTGCTATCGTTCACTGTCACCTTGATCTGCTTTCTTCAACAAGCTGCCTTTGCATCTACTTGCCGATATGTTCATATCGATCCACTCCATTCAAACGGCATGGGTTTTAGAGGTCTCAGTGGTATTCTGTTCTTGGTCGGTTTCCTCTGAACTGAATCGCAAAACCGGTTCTCTACGA
The DNA here is from genome assembly GCF_047496795.1 of Chiloscyllium punctatum. Classification (NCBI taxonomy): domain Eukaryota; kingdom Metazoa; phylum Chordata; class Chondrichthyes; order Orectolobiformes; family Hemiscylliidae; genus Chiloscyllium; species Chiloscyllium punctatum. Next base: position 28,784,718 of record NC_092774.1, on the reverse strand, counting down.
TGCTAATGAGCTGTTAAAGTTGAAACTCAGACATCGTCCCCCACTTTTTGGACGGATACCACCGATTGTGAATAACCTCAGAGAGAGAGAGAGAGACAAGTGACAGACAGTCGCCGTGGAATCCAGGGGCTGAATGGCTTCTGTCTGCGCGAGAATGATGCTACGTGTTGCTGAGGGAGCAAAAATGGTTCTTTTTAACCGTCCCTTCCGTGTTGGACTGCCTGCAGTCCCTCAGCTCAGGGCGGTGGGGATGACTCTCAGTGAGTGAAGGTTTCACACGGATTCTCTTCATCTGGGACACTTGGGGCTCAGATGTTAACTGCTGCGCGGTCGCAGCAAAGAAAGCGATGCCCGCTTTGCAATAGACTTTCTGTAAGATTGCTGCGTGAAGACGATTTCTGAACACCAAGCAGGCTGCACAACAATGTGAATTTACCTGGGCGAAGAGTCCTCGGTGTTCATTTCTCTCTGTCCTGCCAGCACAGCATCTTTCTGTCTCTCCGATAACAGACCTTTGGAGAAAGTTCACAATCAAAGTTGTTCATGTTTCCCGCATTAATGTAACTGACACCTCTCACCCCAAGAGTTTCAGAGAGAGAGAGAGAGAGAAAGAGGGAGAGAAAGCAGAAGAGCGAATGGACTCTTACCCTCCCCCAACCCTACATTCCCCCACCCCCCTCCCCCCAGAACAACGTGCAAGTAGAAATAAAATGGTTTAATTATCCGCCAGTGGAGATAGTCCAGTTCCTGGGGATGAGACAAACATCAGCCCCCCCCGGGGACAGAATGACAAGCAGATGTTCTGGAAAGGCTTTGCTGCTTGCAATTCTTGCAGCAATGTGGAATGTACTTCACACTGAGCAAGTTTCAGCTGGCTCAGAGTCTCCAATGTTCATTGCTGTGTTTGCCGCCAGCTCAGAGAGAGAACAATAGGCAGGACGTAGGAGTGAATAACGATCCGCGTGAGAATGCGAATAACTGTTAATGGAGACTGTTAGTGGCTAACAATACGTCGTGTGTCATAGCAGACGAGGTGATAAACAGGAGTCTTTTGTGTGGTAGGGGTCAAGGACATGGGGGAGTTCAGGCCCTATAGTTATAGAACTCGATATTGAAGACCGGAGGGCTGTAAGGTCTCCAAGTGGAAAATGAGATGTTGTTCTTTCATCTGGAGCTCGAACACTGCTGCAAGCCTGAGACAGGGATGTTGGCCAGGGAACAGGGTGATGTGTTAAAGTGGCAGACAACCGCAAGGTCAGGGCCTTGAGTTTCTGCGGGCAGAAGCGGGATGTTCTGCGAAGCAGTCACCCAGTTTATGCTTCATGCTACGTTGGGCAAACGACACTGTGAGCAGCGAATGCGGTGGAATGAAATAGCAGCAGGGAGACTGGATGAGAAGCAGCTGTTCGGGAAAGTCTTTGCCGCTTGCAATTCTGAGAGCAATCTCAAATGTATTTCATACTGAGCATGTCTCAGGTCGCTCAAGAGGTCTGGGGCATTTTCTGCGCGCGTGCTTTCTGGCTCGTTGGTCTAGGCGTATGATTCTCGTTAAGGGTCTGTTACTGCGCTGATTTGCGAGAGGTCCCTGGTTCAAATCCCGGACGAGCCCGTGTTTTTTTTTAACTTGACTTGTGCAAAACTGCCTGATTAACTTTCTCAAAAAGCACCTTCGTGAAACCAGCGTGGGCTGCCTGGAGTACGAATGAGGCAGAAAACAGAGAAATGAAATGGTTGGAGATCGTGTTCAACAAGCTACTTGGATGCTGCCTGAACTGCTGTGCTCTTCCAGCACCACTAATCCAGAATCTGGTTTCCAGCATCTGCAGTCATTGTTTTTACCATAGTGCTCAACCGGTTGACGTGAGTGGTGCGGTGTTTGAGGAATGTCAGCAATCAAGGTAGATTGGAAAATTGGGACAGCTCTCCTCGGAGAACCGAACTTTTCCAAGTCATGAGGGACCTAGAAACAGGAAATAATGTTGTGAAAATGCTCCCACGCCTGAAAGGATCCATAACGATTCGGCAGAATTTTAAGTCACGAGGAAAAGAAGTAAAAGTGACATTAGGAAGAACGTTTTCGTACAGGGAGTGGTGAGGGTCAGTAAGTCCCTGTCTGACATTGACAAAGAGGAAGATTCAATGGACCCAAAAGGGAATTCGGTGGTCACGTTCAGATGTGCAGATTTCCGCTGAGAAGGTGAGAGAATGAAACGACTAGAGTCACACGTTTACTTAAGTGTAGAACCAGCAGAGCGAAGGTGGGCCGCAGAGCCTCCGTCTGCGCTGTGACACATGTTGTGATTCAGTGTGAAATCACAGTTCGACCGACAGAATGTGGGAATTTAGAAAAAAGTTTATATTTACACAGCCTCCATACGTCTGCGAAACAGCATATCACACGACAGCAGTGGAGGTCTTTGACATCAGGCTCGAAGGTGCCTGCCGCGTGCCAGACAAAAGCCTGAAGTGTTCTGTGCAACCAGCTACCCAAGCGGCAGCAGAGTGGCGCAGCGGGAGCGTGCTGGGCCCATAACCCAGAGGTCGATGGATCGAAACCATCCTCTGCTATCGTTCACTGTCACCTTGATCTGCTTTCTTTAGCAAGCTGCCTTTGCATCTACTTGCCGATATGTTCATATCGATCCACTCCATTCAAACGGCATGGGTTTTAGAGGTCTCAGTGGTATTCTGTTCTTGGTCGGTTTCCTCTGAACTGAATCGCAAAACCGGTTCTCTACGATGCTAATGAGCTGTTAAAGTTGAAACTCAGACATCGTCCCCCACTTTTTGGACGGATACCACCGATTGTGAATAACCTCAGAGAGAGAGAGAGAGAGACAAGTGACAGACAGTCGCCGTGGAATCCATGGGCTGAATGGCTTCTGTCTGCGCGAGAATGATGCTACGTGTTGCTGAGGGAGCAAAAATGGTTCATTTTTAACCGTCCCTTCCGTGTTGGACTGCCTGCAGTCCCTCAGCTCAGGGCGGTGGGGATGACTCTCAGTGAGTGAAGGTTTCACACGGATTCTCTTCATCTGGGACACTTGGGGCTCAGATGTTAACTGCTGCGCGGTCGCAGCAAAGAAAGCGATGCCCGCTTTGCAATAGACTTTCTGTAAGATTGCTGCGTGAAGACGATTTCTGAACACCAAGCAGGCTGCACAACAATGTGAATTTACCTGGGCGAAGAGTCCTCGGTGTTCATTTCTCTCTGTCCTGCCAGCACAGCATCTTTCTGTCTCTCCGATAACAGACCTTTGGAGAAAGTTCACAATCAAAGTTGTTCATGTTCCCCGCATTAATGTAACTGACACCTCTCACCCCAAGAGTTTCAGAGAGAGAGATAGAGAAAGAGGGAGAGAAAGCAGAAGAGCGAATGGACTCTTACCCTCCCCCAACCCTACATTCCCCCACCCCCCTCCCCCCAGAACAACGTGCAAGTAGAAATAAAATGGTTTAATTATCCGCCAGTGGAGATAGTCCAGTTCCTGGGGATGAGACAAACATCAGCCCCCCCCGGGGACAGAATGACAAGCAGATGTTCTGGAAAGGCTTTGCTGCTTGCAATTCTTGCAGCAATGTGGAATGTACTTCACACTGAGCAAGTTTCAGCTGGCTCAGAGTCTCCAATGTTCATTGCTGTGTTTGCCGCCAGCTCAGAGAGAGAACAATAGGCAGGACGTAGGAGTGAATAACGATCCGCGTGAGAATGCGAATAACTGTTAATGGAGACTGTTAGTGGCTAACAATACGTCGTGTGTCATAGCAGACGAGGTGATAAACAGGAGTCTTTTGTGTGGTAGGGGTCAAGGACATGGGGGAGTTCAGGCCCTATAGTTATAGAACTCGATATTGAAGACCGGAGGGCTGTAAGGTCTCCAAGTGGAAAATGAGATGTTGTTCTTTCATCTGGAGCTCGAACACTGCTGCAAGCCTGAGACAGGGATGTTGGCCAGGGAACAGGGTGATGTGTTAAAGTGGCAGGCAACCGCAAGGTCAGGGCCTTGAGTTTCTGCGGGCAGAAGCGGGATGTTCTGCGAAGCAGTCACCCAGTTTATGCTTCATGCTACGTTGGGCAAACGACACTGTGAGCAGCGAATGCGGTGGAATGAAATAGCAGCAGGGAGACTGGATGAGAAGCAACTGTTCGGGAAAGTCTTTGCCGCTTGCAATTCTGAGAGCAATCTCAAATGTACTTCATACTGAGCATGTCTCAGGTCGCTCAAGAGGTCTGGGGCATTACTTACGCGCGTGCTTTCTGGCTCGTTGGTCTAGGCGTATGATTCTCGCTTAGGGTCTGTTCCTGCGCTGATTTGCGAGAGGTCCCGGGTTCAAATCCCGGACGAGCCCGTGTTTTTTTTTTAAACTTGACTTGTGCAAAACTGCCTGATTAACTTTCTCAAAAAGCACCTTCGTGAAACCAGCGTGGGCTGCCTGGAGTACGAATGAGGCAGAAAACAGAGAAATGAAATGGTTGGAGATCGTGTTCAACAAGCTACTTGGATGCTGCCTGAACTGCTGTGCTCTTCCAGCACCACTAATCCAGAATCTGGTTTCCAGCATCTGCAGTCATTGTTTTTACCATAGTGCTCAACCGGTTGACGTGAGTGGTGCGGTGTTTGAGGAATGTCAGCAATCAAGGTAGATTGGAAAATTGGGACAGCTCTCCTCGGAGAACCGAACTTTTCCAAGTCATGAGGGACCTAGAAACAGGAAATAATGTTGTGAAAATGCTCCCACGCCTGAAAGGATCCATAACGATTCGGCAGAATTTTAAGTCACGAGGAAAAGAAGTAAAAGTGACATTAGGAAGAACGTTTTCGTACAGGGAGTGGTGAGGGTCAGTAAGTCCCTGTCTGACATTGACAAAGAGGAAGATTCAATGGACCCAAAAGGGAATTCGGTGGTCACGTTCAGATGTGCAGATTTCCGCTGAGAAGGCGAGAGAATGAAACGACTAGAGTCACACGTTTACTTAAGTGTAGAACCAGCAGAGCGAAGGTGGGCCGCAGAGCCTCCGTCTGCGCTGTGACACATGTTGTGATTCAGTGTGAAATCACAGTTCGACCGACAGAATGTGGGAATTTAGAAAAAAGTTTATATTTACACAGCCTCCATACGTCTGCGAAACAGCATATCACACGACAGCAGTGGAGGTCTTTGACATCAGGCTCGAAGGTGCCTGCAGCGTGCCAGACAACAGCCTGAAGTGTTCTGTGCAACCAGCTTACCAAGCGGCAGCAGAGTGGCGCAGCGGGAGCGTGCTGGGCCCATAACCCAGAGGTCGATGGATCGAAACCATCCTCTGCTATCGTTCACTGTCACCTTGATCTGCTTCCTTCAGCACGCTGCCTTTGCATCTACTTGCCGATATGTTCATATCGATCCACTCCATTCAAACGGCATGGGTTTTAGAGGTCTCAGTGGTATTCTGTTCTTGGTCGGTTTCCTCTGAACTGAATCGCAAAACCGGTTCTCTACGATGCTAATGAGCTGTTAAAGTTGAAACTCAGACATCGTCCCCCACTTTTTGGACGGATACCACCGATTGTGAATAACCTCAGAGAGAGAGAGAGAGAGACAAGTGACAGACAGTCGCCGTGGAATCCATGGGCTGAATGGCTTCTGTCTGCGCGAGAATGATGCTACGTGTTGCTGAGGGAGCAAAAATGGTTCATTTTTAACCGTCCCTTCCGTGTTGGACTGCCTGCAGTCCCTCAGCTCAGGGCGGTGGGGATGACTCTCAGTGAGTGAAGGTTTCACTCGGATTCTCTTCATCTGGGACACTTGGGGCTCAGATGTTAACTGCTGCGCGGTCGCAGCAAAGAAAGCGATGCCCGCTTTGCAATAGACTTTCTGTAAGATTGCTGCGTGAAGACGATTTCTGAACACCAAGCAGGCTGCACAACAATGTGAATTTACCTGGGCGAAGAGTCCTCGGTGTTCATTTCTCTCTGTCCTGCCAGCACAGCATCTTTCTGTCTCTCCGATAACAGACCTTTGGAGAAAGTTCACAATCAAAGTTGTTCATGTTCCCCGCATTAATGTAACTGACACCTCTCACCCCAAGAGTTTCAGAGAGAGAGAGAGAGAGAAAGAGGGAGAGAAAGCAGAAGAGCGAATGGACTCTTACCCTCCCCCAACCCTACATTCCCCCACCCCCCTCCCCCCAGAACAACGTGCAAGTAGAAATAAAATGGTTTAATTATCCGCCAGTGGAGATAGTCCAGTTCCTGGGGATGAGACAAACATCAGCCCCCCCGGGGACAGAATGACAAGCAGATGTTCTGGAAAGGCTTTGCTGCTTGCAATTCTTGCAGCAATGTGGAATGTACTTCACACTGAGCAAGTTTCAGCTGGCTCAGAGTCTCCAATGTTCATTGCTGTGTTTGCCGCCAGCTCAGAGAGAGAACAATAGGCAGGACGTAGGAGTGAATAACGATCCGCGTGAGAATGCGAATAACTGTTAATGGAGACTGTTAGTGGCTAACAATACGTCGTGTGTCATAGCAGACGAGGTGATAAACAGGAGTCTTTTGTGTGGTAGGGGTCAAGGACATGGGGGAGTTCAGGCCCTATAGTTATAGAACTCGATATTGAAGACCGGAGGGCTGTAAGGTCTCCAAGTGGAAAATGAGATGTTGTTCTTTCATCTGGAGCTCGAACACTGCTGCAAGCCTGAGACAGGGATGTTGGCCAGGGAACAGGGTGATGTGTTAAAGTGGCAGGCAACCGCAAGGTCAGGGCCTTGAGTTTCTGCGGGCAGAAGCGGGATGTTCTGCGAAGCAGTCACCCAGTTTATGCTTCATGCTACGTTGGGCAAACGACACTGTGAGCAGCGAATGCGGTGGAATGAAATAGCAGCAGGGAGACTGGATGAGAAGCAACTGTTCGGGAAAGTCTTTGCCGCTTGCAATTCTGAGAGCAATCTCAAATGTACTTCATACTGAGCATGTCTCAGGTCGCTCAAGAGGTCTGGGGCATTACTTACGCGCGTGCTTTCTGGCTCGTTGGTCTAGGCGTATGATTCTCGCTTAGGGTCTGTTCCTGCGCTGATTTGCGAGAGGTCCCGGGTTCAAATCCCGGACGAGCCCGTGTTTTTTTTTTAAACTTGACTTGTGCAAAACTGCCTGATTAACTTTCTCAAAAAGCACCTTCGTGAAACCAGCGTGGGCTGCCTGGAGTACGAATGAGGCAGAAAACAGAGAAATGAAATGGTTGGAGATCGTGTTCAACAAGCTACTTGGATGCTGCCTGAACTGCTGTGCTCTTCCAGCACCACTAATCCAGAATCTGGTTTCCAGCATCTGCAGTCATTGTTTTTACCATAGTGCTCAACCGGTTGACGTGAGTGGTGCGGTGTTTGAGGAATGTCAGCAATCAAGGTAGATTGGAAAATTGGGACAGCTCTCCTCGGAGAACCGAACTTTTCCAAGTCATGAGGGACCTAGAAACAGGAAATAATGTTGTGAAAATGCTCCCACGCCTGAAAGGATCCATAACGATTCGGCAGAATTTTAAGTCACGAGGAAAAGAAGTAAAAGTGACATTAGGAAGAACGTTTTCGTACAGGGAGTGGTGAGGGTCAGTAAGTCCCTGTCTGACATTGACAAAGAGGAAGATTCAATGGACCCAAAAGGGAATTCGGTGGTCACGTTCAGATGTGCAGATTTCCGCTGAGAAGGCGAGAGAATGAAACGACTAGAGTCACACGTTTACTTAAGTGTAGAACCAGCAGAGCGAAGGTGGGCCGCAGAGCCTCCGTCTGCGCTGTGACACATGTTGTGATTCAGTGTGAAATCACAGTTCGACCGACAGAATGTGGGAATTTAGAAAAAAGTTTATATTTACACAGCCTCCATACGTCTGCGAAACAGCATATCACACGACAGCAGTGGAGGTCTTTGACATCAGGCTCGAAGGTGCCTGCAGCGTGCCAGACAACAGCCTGAAGTGTTCTGTGCAACCAGCTTACCAAGCGGCAGCAGAGTGGCGCAGCGGGAGCGTGCTGGGCCCATAACCCAGAGGTCGATGGATCGAAACCATCCTCTGCTATCGTTCACTGTCACCTTGATCTGCTTCCTTCAGCACGCTGCCTTTGCATCTACTTGCCGATATGTTCATATCGATCCACTCCATTCAAACGGCATGGGTTTTAGAGGTCTCAGTGGTATTCTGTTCTTGGTCGGTTTCCTCTGAACTGAATCGCAAAACCGGTTCTCTACGATGCTAATGAGCTGTTAAAGTTGAAACTCAGACATCGTCCCCCACTTTTTGGACGGATACCACCGATTGTGAATAACCTCAGAGAGAGAGAGAGAGACAAGTGACAGACAGTCGCCGTGGAATCCATGGGCTGAATGGCTTCTGTCTGCGCGAGAATGATGCTACGTGTTGCTGAGGGAGCAAAAATGGTTCATTTTTAACCGTCCCTTCCGTGTTGGACTGCCTGCAGTCCCTCAGCTCAGGGCGGTGGGGATGACTCTCAGTGAGTGAAGGTTTCACTCGGATTCTCTTCATCTGGGACACTTGGGGCTCAGATGTTAACTGCTGCGCGGTCGCAGCAAAGAAAGCGATGCCCGCTTTGCAATAGACTTTCTGTAAGATTGCTGCGTGAAGACGATTTCTGAACACCAAGCAGGCTGCACAACAATGTGAATTTACCTGGGCGAAGAGTCCTCGGTGTTCATTTCTCTCTGTCCTGCCAGCACAGCATCTTTCTGTCTCTCCGATAACAGACCTTTGGAGAAAGTTCACAATCAAAGTTGTTCATGTTCCCCGCATTAATGTAACTGACACCTCTCACCCCAAGAGTTTCAGAGAGAGAGAGAGAGAGAAAGAGGGAGAGAAAGCAGAAGAGCGAATGGACTCTTACCCTCCCCCAACCCTACATTCCCCCACCCCCCTCCCCCCAGAACAACGTGCAAGTAGAAATAAAATGGTTTAATTATCCGCCAGTGGAGATAGTCCAGTTCCTGGGGATGAGACAAACATCAGCCCCCCCGGGGACAGAATGACAAGCAGATGTTCTGGAAAGGCTTTGCTGCTTGCAATTCTTGCAGCAATGTGGAATGTACTTCACACTGAGCAAGTTTCAGCTGGCTCAGAGTCTCCAATGTTCATTGCTGTGTTTGCCGCCAGCTCAGAGAGAGAACAATAGGCAGGACGTAGGAGTGAATAACGATCCGCGTGAGAATGCGAATAACTGTTAATGGAGACTGTTAGTGGCTAACAATACGTCGTGTGTCATAGCAGACGAGGTGATAAACAGGAGTCTTTTGTGTGGTAGGGGTCAAGGACATGGGGGAGTTCAGGCCCTATAGTTATAGAACTCGATATTGAAGACCGGAGGGCTGTAAGGTCTCCAAGTGGAAAATGAGATGTTGTTCTTTCATCTGGAGCTCGAACACTGCTGCAAGCCTGAGACAGGGATGTTGGCCAGGGAACAGGGTGATGTGTTAAAGTGGCAGGCAACCGCAAGGTCAGGGCCTTGAGTTTCTGCGGGCAGAAGCGGGATGTTCTGCGAAGCAGTCACCCAGTTTATGCTTCATGCTACGTTGGGCAAACGACACTGTGAGCAGCGAATGCGGTGGAATGAAATAGCAGCAGGGAGACTGGATGAGAAGCAACTGTTCGGGAAAGTCTTTGCCGCTTGCAATTCTGAGAGCAATCTCAAATGTACTTCATACTGAGCATGTCTCAGGTCGCTCAAGAGGTCTGGGGCATTACTCACGCGCGTGCTTTCTGGCTCGTTGGTCTAGGCGTATGATTCTCGCTTAGGGTCTGTTCCTGCGCTGATTTGCGAGAGGTCCCGGGTTCAAATCCCGGACGAGCCCGTGCTTTTTTTTTAAACTTGACTTGTGCAAAACTGCCTGATTAACTTTCTCAAAAAGCACCTTCGTGAAACCAGCGTGGGCTGCCTGGAGTACGAATGAGGCAGAAAACAGAGAAATGAAATGGTTGGAGATCGTGTTCAACAAGCTACTTGGATGCTGCCTGAACTGCTGTGCTCTTCCAGCACCACTAATCCAGAATCTGGTTTCCAGCATCTGCAGTCATTGTTTTTACCATAGTGCTCAACCGGTTGACGTGAGTGGTGCGGTGTTTGAGGAATGTCAGCAATCAAGGTAGATTGGAAAATTGGGACAGCTCTCCTCGGAGAACCGAACTTTTCCAAGTCATGAGGGACCTAGAAACAGGAAATAATGTTGTGAAAATGCTCCCACGCCTGAAAGGATCCATAACGATTCGGCAGAATTTTAAGTCACGAGGAAAAGAAGTAAAAGTGACATTAGGAAGAACGTTTTCGTACAGGGAGTGGTGAGGGTCAGTAAGTCCCTGTCTGACATTGACAAAGAGGAAGATTCAATGGACCCAAAAGGGAATTCGGTGGTCACGTTCAGATGTGCAGATTTCCGCTGAGAAGGCGAGAGAATGAAACGACTAGAGTCACACGTTTACTTAAGTGTAGAACCAGCAGAGCGAAGGTGGGCCGCAGAGCCTCCGTCTGCGCTGTGACACATGTTGTGATTCAGTGTGAAATCACAGTTCGACCGACAGAATGTGGGAATTTAGAAAAAAGTTTATATTTACACAGCCTCCATACGTCTGCGAAACAGCATATCACACGACAGCAGTGGAGGTCTTTGACATCAGGCTCGAAGGTGCCTGCAGCGTGCCAGACAACAGCCTGAAGTGTTCTGTGCAACCAGCTTACCAAGCGGCAGCAGAGTGGCGCAGCGGGAGCGTGCTGGGCCCATAACCCAGAGGTCGATGGATCGAAACCATCCTCTGCTATCGTTCACTGTCACCTTGATCTGCTTCCTTCAGCACGCTGCCTTTGCATCTACTTGCCGATATGTTCATATCGATCCACTCCATTCAAACGGCATGGGTTTTAGAGGTCTCAGTGGTATTCTGTTCTTGGTCGGTTTCCTCTGAACTGAATCGCAAAACCGGTTCTCTACGATGCTAATGAGCTGTTAAAGTTGAAACTCAGACATCGTCCCCCACTTTTTGGACGGATACCACCGATTGTGAATAACCTCAGAGAGAGAGAGAGAGACAAGTGACAGACAGTCGCCGTGGAATCCATGGGCTGAATGGCTTCTGTCTGCGCGAGAATGATGCTACGTGTTGCTGAGGGAGCAAAAATGGTTCATTTTTAACCGTCCCTTCCGTGTTGGACTGCCTGCAGTCCCTCAGCTCAGGGCGGTGGGGATGACTCTCAGTGAGTGAAGGTTTCACTCGGATTCTCTTCATCTGGGACACTTGGGGCTCAGATGTTAACTGCTGCGCGGTCGCAGCAAAGAAAGCGATGCCCGCTTTGCAATAGACTTTCTGTAAGATTGCTGCGTGAAGACGATTTCTGAACACCAAGCAGGCTGCACAACAATGTGAATTTACCTGGGCGAAGAGTCCTCGGTGTTCATTTCTCTCTGTCCTGCCAGCACAGCATCTTTCTGTCTCTCCGATAACAGACCTTTGGAGAAAGTTCACAATCAAAGTTGTTCATGTTCCCCGCATTAATGTAACTGACACCTCTCACCCCAAGAGTTTCAGAGAGAGAGAGAGAGAGAAAGAGGGAGAGAAAGCAGAAGAGCGAATGGACTCTTACCCTCCCCCAACCCTACATTCCCCCACCCCCCTCCCCCCAGAACAACGTGCAAGTAGAAATAAAATGGTTTAATTATCCGCCAGTGGAGATAGTCCAGTTCCTGGGGATGAGACAAACATCAGCCCCCCCGGGGACAGAATGACAAGCAGATGTTCTGGAAAGGCTTTGCTGCTTGCAATTCTTGCAGCAATGTGGAATGTACTTCACACTGAGCAAGTTTCAGCTGGCTCAGAGTCTCCAATGTTCATTGCTGTGTTTGCCGCCAGCTCAGAGAGAGAACAATAGGCAGGACGTAGGAGTGAATAACGATCCGCGTGAGAATGCGAATAACTGTTAATGGAGACTGTTAGTGGCTAACAATACGTCGTGTGTCATAGCAGACGAGGTGATAAACAGGAGTCTTTTGTGTGGTAGGGGTCAAGGACATGGGGGAGTTCAGGCCCTATAGTTATAGAACTCGATATTGAAGACCGGAGGGCTGTAAGGTCTCCAAGTGGAAAATGAGATGTTGTTCTTTCATCTGGAGCTCGAACACTGCTGCAAGCCTGAGACAGGGATGTTGGCCAGGGAACAGGGTGATGTGTTAAAGTGGCAGGCAACCGCAAGGTCAGGGCCTTGAGTTTCTGCGGGCAGAAGCGGGATGTTCTGCGAAGCAGTCACCCAGTTTATGCTTCATGCTACGTTGGGCAAACGACACTGTGAGCAGCGAATGCGGTGGAATGAAATAGCAGCAGGGAGACTGGATGAGAAGCAACTGTTCGGGAAAGTCTTTGCCGCTTGCAATTCTGAGAGCAATCTCAAATGTACTTCATACTGAGCATGTCTCAGGTCGCTCAAGAGGTCTGGGGCATTACTCACGCGCGTGCTTTCTGGCTCGTTGGTCTAGGCGTATGATTCTCGTTAAGGGTCTGTTACTGCGCTGATTTGCGAGAGGTCCCTGGTTCAAATCCCGGACGAGCCCGTGTTTTTTTTTAACTTGACTTGTGCAAAACTGCCTGATTAACTTTCTCAAAAAGCACCTTCGTGAAACCAGCGTGGGCTGCCTGGAGTACGAATGAGGCAGAAAACAGAGAAATGAAATGGTTGGAGATCGTGTTCAACAAGCTACTTGGATGCTGCCTGAACTGCTGTGCTCTTCCAGCACCACTAATCCAGAATCTGGTTTCCAGCATCTGCAGTCATTGTTTTTACCATAGTGCTCAACCGGTTGACGTGAGTGGTGCGGTGTTTGAGGAATGTCAGCAATCAAGGTAGATTGGAAAATTGGGACAGCTCTCCTCGGAGAACCGAACTTTTCCAAGTCATGAGGGACCTAGAAACAGGAAATAATGTTGTGAAAATGCTCCCACGCCTGAAAGGATCCATAACGATTCGGCAGAATTTTAAGTCACGAGGAAAAGAAGTAAAAGTGACATTAGGAAGAACGTTTTCGTACAGGGAGTGGTGAGGGTCAGTAAGTCCCTGTCTGACATTGACAAAGAGGAAGATTCAATGGACCCAAAAGGGAATTCGGTGGTCACGTTCAGATGTGCAGATTTCCGCTGAGAAGGTGAGAGAATGAAACGACTAGAGTCACACGTTTACTTAAGTGTAGAACCAGCAGAGCGAAGGTGGGCCGCAGAGCCTCCGTCTGCGCTGTGACACATGTTGTGATTCAGTGTGAAATCACAGTTCGACCGACAGAATGTGGGAATTTAGAAAAAAGTTTATATTTACACAGCCTCCATACGTCTGCGAAACAGCATATCACACGACAGCAGTGGAGGTCTTTGACATCAGGCTCGAAGGTGCCTGCCGCGTGCCAGACAAAAGCCTGAAGTGTTCTGTGCAACCAGCTACCCAAGCGGCAGCAGAGTGGCGCAGCGGGAGCGTGCTGGGCCCATAACCCAGAGGTCGATGGATCGAAACCATCCTCTGCTATCGTTCACTGTCACCTTGATCTGCTTTCTTTAGCAAGCTGCCTTTGCATCTACTTGCCGATATGTTCATATCGATCCACTCCATTCAAACGGCATGGGTTTTAGAGGTCTCAGTGGTATTCTGTTCTTGGTCGGTTTCCTCTGAACTGAATCGCAAAACCGGTTCTCTACGATGCTAATGAGCTGTTAAAGTTGAAACTCAGACATCGTCCCCCACTTTTTGGACGGATACCACCGATTGTGAATAACCTCAGAGAGAGAGAGAGAGAGACAAGTGACAGACAGTCGCCGTGGAATCCATGGGCTGAATGGCTTCTGTCTGCGCGAGAATGATGCTACGTGTTGCTGAGGGAGCAAAAATGGTTCATTTTTAACCGTCCCTTCCGTGTTGGACTGCCTGCAGTCCCTCAGCTCAGGGCGGTGGGGATGACTCTCAGTGAGTGAAGGTTTCACACGGATTCTCTTCATCTGGGACACTTGGGGCTCAGATGTTAACTGCTGCGCGGTCGCAGCAAAGAAAGCGATGCCCGCTTTGCAATAGACTTTCTGTAAGATTGCTGCGTGAAGACGATTTCTGAACACCAAGCAGGCTGCACAACAATGTGAATTTACCTGGGCGAAGAGTCCTCGGTGTTCATTTCTCTCTGTCCTGCCAGCACAGCATCTTTCTGTCTCTCCGATAACAGACCTTTGGAGAAAGTTCACAATCAAAGTTGTTCATGTTCCCCGCATTAATGTAACTGACACCTCTCACCCCAAGAGTTTCAGAGAGAGAGATAGAGAAAGAGGGAGAGAAAGCAGAAGAGCGAATGGACTCTTACCCTCCCCCAACCCTACATTCCCCCACCCCCCTCCCCCCAGAACAACGTGCAAGTAGAAATAAAATGGTTTAATTATCCGCCAGTGGAGATAGTCCAGTTCCTGGGGATGAGACAAACATCAGCCCCCCCCGGGGACAGAATGACAAGCAGATGTTCTGGAAAGGCTTTGCTGCTTGCAATTCTTGCAGCAATGTGGAATGTACTTCACACTGAGCAAGTTTCAGCTGGCTCAGAGTCTCCAATGTTCATTGCTGTGTTTGCCGCCAGCTCAGAGAGAGAACAATAGGCAGGACGTAGGAGTGAATAACGATCCGCGTGAGAATGCGAATAACTGTTAATGGAGACTGTTAGTGGCTAACAATACGTCGTGTGTCATAGCAGACGAGGTGATAAACAGGAGTCTTTTGTGTGGTAGGGGTCAAGGACATGGGGGAGTTCAGGCCCTATAGTTATAGAACTCGATATTGAAGACCGGAGGGCTGTAAGGTCTCCAAGTGGAAAATGAGATGTTGTTCTTTCATCTGGAGCTCGAACACTGCTGCAAGCCTGAGACAGGGATGTTGGCCAGGGAACAGGGTGATGTGTTAAAGTGGCAGGCAACCGCAAGGTCAGGGCCTTGAGTTTCTGCGGGCAGAAGCGGGATGTTCTGCGAAGCAGTCACCCAGTTTATGCTTCATGCTACGTTGGGCAAACGACACTGTGAGCAGCGAATGCGGTGGAATGAAATAGCAGCAGGGAGACTGGATGAGAAGCAACTGTTCGGGAAAGTCTTTGCCGCTTGCAATTCTGAGAGCAATCTCAAATGTACTTCATACTGAGCATGTCTCAGGTCGCTCAAGAGGTCTGGGGCATTACTTACGCGCGTGCTTTCTGGCTCGTTGGTCTAGGCGTATGATTCTCGCTTAGGGTCTGTTCCTGCGCTGATTTGCGAGAGGTCCCGGGTTCAAATCCCGGACGAGCCCGTGTTTTTTTTTTAAACTTGACTTGTGCAAAACTGCCTGATTAACTTTCTCAAAAAGCACCTTCGTGAAACCAGCGTGGGCTGCCTGGAGTACGAATGAGGCAGAAAACAGAGAAATGAAATGGTTGGAGATCGTGTTCAACAAGCTACTTGGATGCTGCCTGAACTGCTGTGCTCTTCCAGCACCACTAATCCAGAATCTGGTTTCCAGCATCTGCAGTCATTGTTTTTACCATAGTGCTCAACCGGTTGACGTGAGTGGTGCGGTGTTTGAGGAATGTCAGCAATCAAGGTAGATTGGAAAATTGGGACAGCTCTCCTCGGAGAACCGAACTTTTCCAAGTCATGAGGGACCTAGAAACAGGAAATAATGTTGTGAAAATGCTCCCACGCCTGAAAGGATCCATAACGATTCGGCAGAATTTTAAGTCACGAGGAAAAGAAGTAAAAGTGACATTAGGAAGAACGTTTTCGTACAGGGAGTGGTGAGGGTCAGTAAGTCCCTGTCTGACATTGACAAAGAGGAAGATTCAATGGACCCAAAAGGGAATTCGGTGGTCACGTTCAGATGTGCAGATTTCCGCTGAGAAGGCGAGAGAATGAAACGACTAGAGTCACACGTTTACTTAAGTGTAGAACCAGCAGAGCGAAGGTGGGCCGCAGAGCCTCCGTCTGCGCTGTGACACATGTTGTGATTCAGTGTGAAATCACAGTTCGACCGACAGAATGTGGGAATTTAGAAAAAAGTTTATATTTACACAGCCTCCATACGTCTGCGAAACAGCATATCACACGACAGCAGTGGAGGTCTTTGACATCAGGCTCGAAGGTGCCTGCAGCGTGCCAGACAACAGCCTGAAGTGTTCTGTGCAACCAGCTTACCAAGCGGCAGCAGAGTGGCGCAGCGGGAGCGTGCTGGGCCCATAACCCAGAGGTCGATGGATCGAAACCATCCTCTGCTATCGTTCACTGTCACCTTGATCTGCTTCCTTCAGCACGCTGCCTTTGCATCTACTTGCCGATATGTTCATATCGATCCACTCCATTCAAACGGCATGGGTTTTAGAGGTCTCAGTGGTATTCTGTTCTTGGTCGGTTTCCTCTGAACTGAATCGCAAAACCGGTTCTCTACGATGCTAATGAGCTGTTAAAGTTGAAACTCAGACATCGTCCCCCACTTTTTGGACGGATACCACCGATTGTGAATAACCTCAGAGAGAGAGAGAGAGAGACAAGTGACAGACAGTCGCCGTGGAATCCATGGGCTGAATGGCTTCTGTCTGCGCGAGAATGATGCTACGTGTTGCTGAGGGAGCAAAAATGGTTCATTTTTAACCGTCCCTTCCGTGTTGGACTGCCTGCAGTCCCTCAGCTCAGGGCGGTGGGGATGACTCTCAGTGAGTGAAGGTTTCACTCGGATTCTCTTCATCTGGGACACTTGGGGCTCAGATGTTAACTGCTGCGCGGTCGCAGCAAAGAAAGCGATGCCCGCTTTGCAATAGACTTTCTGTAAGATTGCTGCGTGAAGACGATTTCTGAACACCAAGCAGGCTGCACAACAATGTGAATTTACCTGGGCGAAGAGTCCTCGGTGTTCATTTCTCTCTGTCCTGCCAGCACAGCATCTTTCTGTCTCTCCGATAACAGACCTTTGGAGAAAGTTCACAATCAAAGTTGTTCATGTTCCCCGCATTAATGTAACTGACACCTCTCACCCCAAGAGTTTCAGAGAGAGAGAGAGAGAGAAAGAGGGAGAGAAAGCAGAAGAGCGAATGGACTCTTACCCTCCCCCAACCCTACATTCCCCCACCCCCCTCCCCCCAGAACAACGTGCAAGTAGAAATAAAATGGTTTAATTATCCGCCAGTGGAGATAGTCCAGTTCCTGGGGATGAGACAAACATCAGCCCCCCCGGGGACAGAATGACAAGCAGATGTTCTGGAAAGGCTTTGCTGCTTGCAATTCTTGCAGCAATGTGGAATGTACTTCACACTGAGCAAGTTTCAGCTGGCTCAGAGTCTCCAATGTTCATTGCTGTGTTTGCCGCCAGCTCAGAGAGAGAACAATAGGCAGGACGTAGGAGTGAATAACGATCCGCGTGAGAATGCGAATAACTGTTAATGGAGACTGTTAGTGGCTAACAATACGTCGTGTGTCATAGCAGACGAGGTGATAAACAGGAGTCTTTTGTGTGGTAGGGGTCAAGGACATGGGGGAGTTC
This sequence comes from Chiloscyllium punctatum, assembly GCF_047496795.1. NCBI lineage: Eukaryota > Metazoa > Chordata > Chondrichthyes > Orectolobiformes > Hemiscylliidae > Chiloscyllium > Chiloscyllium punctatum. Next base: position 28,767,179 of record NC_092774.1, on the reverse strand, counting down.
AGGCCCTATAGTTATAGAACTCGATATTGAAGACCGGAGGGCTGTAAGGTCTCCAAGTGGAAAATGAGATGTTGTTCTTTCATCTGGAGCTCGAACACTGCTGCAAGCCTGAGACAGGGATGTTGGCCAGGGAACAGGGTGATGTGTTAAAGTGGCAGGCAACCGCAAGGTCAGGGCCTTGAGTTTCTGCGGGCAGAAGCGGGATGTTCTGCGAAGCAGTCACCCAGTTTATGCTTCATGCTACGTTGGGCAAACGACACTGTGAGCAGCGAATGCGGTGGAATGAAATAGCAGCAGGGAGACTGGATGAGAAGCAACTGTTCGGGAAAGTCTTTGCCGCTTGCAATTCTGAGAGCAATCTCAAATGTACTTCATACTGAGCATGTCTCAGGTCGCTCAAGAGGTCTGGGGCATTACTTACGCGCGTGCTTTCTGGCTCGTTGGTCTAGGCGTATGATTCTCGCTTAGGGTCTGTTCCTGCGCTGATTTGCGAGAGGTCCCGGGTTCAAATCCCGGACGAGCCCGTGTTTTTTTTTTAAACTTGACTTGTGCAAAACTGCCTGATTAACTTTCTCAAAAAGCACCTTCGTGAAACCAGCGTGGGCTGCCTGGAGTACGAATGAGGCAGAAAACAGAGAAATGAAATGGTTGGAGATCGTGTTCAACAAGCTACTTGGATGCTGCCTGAACTGCTGTGCTCTTCCAGCACCACTAATCCAGAATCTGGTTTCCAGCATCTGCAGTCATTGTTTTTACCATAGTGCTCAACCGGTTGACGTGAGTGGTGCGGTGTTTGAGGAATGTCAGCAATCAAGGTAGATTGGAAAATTGGGACAGCTCTCCTCGGAGAACCGAACTTTTCCAAGTCATGAGGGACCTAGAAACAGGAAATAATGTTGTGAAAATGCTCCCACGCCTGAAAGGATCCATAACGATTCGGCAGAATTTTAAGTCACGAGGAAAAGAAGTAAAAGTGACATTAGGAAGAACGTTTTCGTACAGGGAGTGGTGAGGGTCAGTAAGTCCCTGTCTGACATTGACAAAGAGGAAGATTCAATGGACCCAAAAGGGAATTCGGTGGTCACGTTCAGATGTGCAGATTTCCGCTGAGAAGGCGAGAGAATGAAACGACTAGAGTCACACGTTTACTTAAGTGTAGAACCAGCAGAGCGAAGGTGGGCCGCAGAGCCTCCGTCTGCGCTGTGACACATGTTGTGATTCAGTGTGAAATCACAGTTCGACCGACAGAATGTGGGAATTTAGAAAAAAGTTTATATTTACACAGCCTCCATACGTCTGCGAAACAGCATATCACACGACAGCAGTGGAGGTCTTTGACATCAGGCTCGAAGGTGCCTGCAGCGTGCCAGACAACAGCCTGAAGTGTTCTGTGCAACCAGCTTACCAAGCGGCAGCAGAGTGGCGCAGCGGGAGCGTGCTGGGCCCATAACCCAGAGGTCGATGGATCGAAACCATCCTCTGCTATCGTTCACTGTCACCTTGATCTGCTTCCTTCAGCACGCTGCCTTTGCATCTACTTGCCGATATGTTCATATCGATCCACTCCATTCAAACGGCATGGGTTTTAGAGGTCTCAGTGGTATTCTGTTCTTGGTCGGTTTCCTCTGAACTGAATCGCAAAACCGGTTCTCTACGATGCTAATGAGCTGTTAAAGTTGAAACTCAGACATCGTCCCCCACTTTTTGGACGGATACCACCGATTGTGAATAACCTCAGAGAGAGAGAGAGAGACAAGTGACAGACAGTCGCCGTGGAATCCATGGGCTGAATGGCTTCTGTCTGCGCGAGAATGATGCTACGTGTTGCTGAGGGAGCAAAAATGGTTCATTTTTAACCGTCCCTTCCGTGTTGGACTGCCTGCAGTCCCTCAGCTCAGGGCGGTGGGGATGACTCTCAGTGAGTGAAGGTTTCACTCGGATTCTCTTCATCTGGGACACTTGGGGCTCAGATGTTAACTGCTGCGCGGTCGCAGCAAAGAAAGCGATGCCCGCTTTGCAATAGACTTTCTGTAAGATTGCTGCGTGAAGACGATTTCTGAACACCAAGCAGGCTGCACAACAATGTGAATTTACCTGGGCGAAGAGTCCTCGGTGTTCATTTCTCTCTGTCCTGCCAGCACAGCATCTTTCTGTCTCTCCGATAACAGACCTTTGGAGAAAGTTCACAATCAAAGTTGTTCATGTTCCCCGCATTAATGTAACTGACACCTCTCACCCCAAGAGTTTCAGAGAGAGAGAGAGAGAGAAAGAGGGAGAGAAAGCAGAAGAGCGAATGGACTCTTACCCTCCCCCAACCCTACATTCCCCCACCCCCCTCCCCCCAGAACAACGTGCAAGTAGAAATAAAATGGTTTAATTATCCGCCAGTGGAGATAGTCCAGTTCCTGGGGATGAGACAAACATCAGCCCCCCCGGGGACAGAATGACAAGCAGATGTTCTGGAAAGGCTTTGCTGCTTGCAATTCTTGCAGCAATGTGGAATGTACTTCACACTGAGCAAGTTTCAGCTGGCTCAGAGTCTCCAATGTTCATTGCTGTGTTTGCCGCCAGCTCAGAGAGAGAACAATAGGCAGGACGTAGGAGTGAATAACGATCCGCGTGAGAATGCGAATAACTGTTAATGGAGACTGTTAGTGGCTAACAATACGTCGTGTGTCATAGCAGACGAGGTGATAAACAGGAGTCTTTTGTGTGGTAGGGGTCAAGGACATGGGGGAGTTCAGGCCCTATAGTTATAGAACTCGATATTGAAGACCGGAGGGCTGTAAGGTCTCCAAGTGGAAAATGAGATGTTGTTCTTTCATCTGGAGCTCGAACACTGCTGCAAGCCTGAGACAGGGATGTTGGCCAGGGAACAGGGTGATGTGTTAAAGTGGCAGGCAACCGCAAGGTCAGGGCCTTGAGTTTCTGCGGGCAGAAGCGGGATGTTCTGCGAAGCAGTCACCCAGTTTATGCTTCATGCTACGTTGGGCAAACGACACTGTGAGCAGCGAATGCGGTGGAATGAAATAGCAGCAGGGAGACTGGATGAGAAGCAACTGTTCGGGAAAGTCTTTGCCGCTTGCAATTCTGAGAGCAATCTCAAATGTACTTCATACTGAGCATGTCTCAGGTCGCTCAAGAGGTCTGGGGCATTACTTACGCGCGTGCTTTCTGGCTCGTTGGTCTAGGCGTATGATTCTCGCTTAGGGTCTGTTCCTGCGCTGATTTGCGAGAGGTCCCGGGTTCAAATCCCGGACGAGCCCGTGCTTTTTTTTTAAACTTGACTTGTGCAAAACTGCCTGATTAACTTTCTCAAAAAGCACCTTCGTGAAACCAGCGTGGGCTGCCTGGAGTACGAATGAGGCAGAAAACAGAGAAATGAAATGGTTGGAGATCGTGTTCAACAAGCTACTTGGATGCTGCCTGAACTGCTGTGCTCTTCCAGCACCACTAATCCAGAATCTGGTTTCCAGCATCTGCAGTCATTGTTTTTACCATAGTGCTCAACCGGTTGACGTGAGTGGTGCGGTGTTTGAGGAATGTCAGCAATCAAGGTAGATTGGAAAATTGGGACAGCTCTCCTCGGAGAACCGAACTTTTCCAAGTCATGAGGGACCTAGAAACAGGAAATAATGTTGTGAAAATGCTCCCACGCCTGAAAGGATCCATAACGATTCGGCAGAATTTTAAGTCACGAGGAAAAGAAGTAAAAGTGACATTAGGAAGAACGTTTTCGTACAGGGAGTGGTGAGGGTCAGTAAGTCCCTGTCTGACATTGACAAAGAGGAAGATTCAATGGACCCAAAAGGGAATTCGGTGGTCACGTTCAGATGTGCAGATTTCCGCTGAGAAGGCGAGAGAATGAAACGACTAGAGTCACACGTTTACTTAAGTGTAGAACCAGCAGAGCGAAGGTGGGCCGCAGAGCCTCCGTCTGCGCTGTGACACATGTTGTGATTCAGTGTGAAATCACAGTTCGACCGACAGAATGTGGGAATTTAGAAAAAAGTTTATATTTACACAGCCTCCATACGTCTGCGAAACAGCATATCACACGACAGCAGTGGAGGTCTTTGACATCAGGCTCGAAGGTGCCTGCAGCGTGCCAGACAACAGCCTGAAGTGTTCTGTGCAACCAGCTTACCAAGCGGCAGCAGAGTGGCGCAGCGGGAGCGTGCTGGGCCCATAACCCAGAGGTCGATGGATCGAAACCATCCTCTGCTATCGTTCACTGTCACCTTGATCTGCTTCCTTCAGCACGCTGCCTTTGCATCTACTTGCCGATATGTTCATATCGATCCACTCCATTCAAACGGCATGGGTTTTAGAGGTCTCAGTGGTATTCTGTTCTTGGTCGGTTTCCTCTGAACTGAATCGCAAAACCGGTTCTCTACGATGCTAATGAGCTGTTAAAGTTGAAACTCAGACATCGTCCCCCACTTTTTGGACGGATACCACCGATTGTGAATAACCTCAGAGAGAGAGAGAGAGACAAGTGACAGACAGTCGCCGTGGAATCCATGGGCTGAATGGCTTCTGTCTGCGCGAGAATGATGCTACGTGTTGCTGAGGGAGCAAAAATGGTTCATTTTTAACCGTCCCTTCCGTGTTGGACTGCCTGCAGTCCCTCAGCTCAGGGCGGTGGGGATGACTCTCAGTGAGTGAAGGTTTCACTCGGATTCTCTTCATCTGGGACACTTGGGGCTCAGATGTTAACTGCTGCGCGGTCGCAGCAAAGAAAGCGATGCCCGCTTTGCAATAGACTTTCTGTAAGATTGCTGCGTGAAGACGATTTCTGAACACCAAGCAGGCTGCACAACAATGTGAATTTACCTGGGCGAAGAGTCCTCGGTGTTCATTTCTCTCTGTCCTGCCAGCACAGCATCTTTCTGTCTCTCCGATAACAGACCTTTGGAGAAAGTTCACAATCAAAGTTGTTCATGTTCCCCGCATTAATGTAACTGACACCTCTCACCCCAAGAGTTTCAGAGAGAGAGAGAGAGAGAAAGAGGGAGAGAAAGCAGAAGAGCGAATGGACTCTTACCCTCCCCCAACCCTACATTCCCCCACCCCCCTCCCCCCAGAACAACGTGCAAGTAGAAATAAAATGGTTTAATTATCCGCCAGTGGAGATAGTCCAGTTCCTGGGGATGAGACAAACATCAGCCCCCCCGGGGACAGAATGACAAGCAGATGTTCTGGAAAGGCTTTGCTGCTTGCAATTCTTGCAGCAATGTGGAATGTACTTCACACTGAGCAAGTTTCAGCTGGCTCAGAGTCTCCAATGTTCATTGCTGTGTTTGCCGCCAGCTCAGAGAGAGAACAATAGGCAGGACGTAGGAGTGAATAACGATCCGCGTGAGAATGCGAATAACTGTTAATGGAGACTGTTAGTGGCTAACAATACGTCGTGTGTCATAGCAGACGAGGTGATAAACAGGAGTCTTTTGTGTGGTAGGGGTCAAGGACATGGGGGAGTTCAGGCCCTATAGTTATAGAACTCGATATTGAAGACCGGAGGGCTGTAAGGTCTCCAAGTGGAAAATGAGATGTTGTTCTTTCATCTGGAGCTCGAACACTGCTGCAAGCCTGAGACAGGGATGTTGGCCAGGGAACAGGGTGATGTGTTAAAGTGGCAGGCAACCGCAAGGTCAGGGCCTTGAGTTTCTGCGGGCAGAAGCGGGATGTTCTGCGAAGCAGTCACCCAGTTTATGCTTCATGCTACGTTGGGCAAACGACACTGTGAGCAGCGAATGCGGTGGAATGAAATAGCAGCAGGGAGACTGGATGAGAAGCAACTGTTCGGGAAAGTCTTTGCCGCTTGCAATTCTGAGAGCAATCTCAAATGTACTTCATACTGAGCATGTCTCAGGTCGCTCAAGAGGTCTGGGGCATTACTCACGCGCGTGCTTTCTGGCTCGTTGGTCTAGGCGTATGATTCTCGCTTAGGGTCTGTTCCTGCGCTGATTTGCGAGAGGTCCCGGGTTCAAATCCCGGACGAGCCCGTGTTTTTTTTTTAAACTTGACTTGTGCAAAACTGCCTGATTAACTTTCTCAAAAAGCACCTTCGTGAAACCAGCGTGGGCTGCCTGGAGTACGAATGAGGCAGAAAACAGAGAAATGAAATGGTTGGAGATCGTGTTCAACAAGCTACTTGGATGCTGCCTGAACTGCTGTGCTCTTCCAGCACCACTAATCCAGAATCTGGTTTCCAGCATCTGCAGTCATTGTTTTTACCATAGTGCTCAACCGGTTGACGTGAGTGGTGCGGTGTTTGAGGAATGTCAGCAATCAAGGTAGATTGGAAAATTGGGACAGCTCTCCTCGGAGAACCGAACTTTTCCAAGTCATGAGGGACCTAGAAACAGGAAATAATGTTGTGAAAATGCTCCCACGCCTGAAAGGATCCATAACGATTCGGCAGAATTTTAAGTCACGAGGAAAAGAAGTAAAAGTGACATTAGGAAGAACGTTTTCGTACAGGGAGTGGTGAGGGTCAGTAAGTCCCTGTCTGACATTGACAAAGAGGAAGATTCAATGGACCCAAAAGGGAATTCGGTGGTCACGTTCAGATGTGCAGATTTCCGCTGAGAAGGCGAGAGAATGAAACGACTAGAGTCACACGTTTACTTAAGTGTAGAACCAGCAGAGCGAAGGTGGGCCGCAGAGCCTCCGTCTGCGCTGTGACACATGTTGTGATTCAGTGTGAAATCACAGTTCGACCGACAGAATGTGGGAATTTAGAAAAAAGTTTATATTTACACAGCCTCCATACGTCTGCGAAACAGCATATCACACGACAGCAGTGGAGGTCTTTGACATCAGGCTCGAAGGTGCCTGCAGCGTGCCAGACAACAGCCTGAAGTGTTCTGTGCAACCAGCTTACCAAGCGGCAGCAGAGTGGCGCAGCGGGAGCGTGCTGGGCCCATAACCCAGAGGTCGATGGATCGAAACCATCCTCTGCTATCGTTCACTGTCACCTTGATCTGCTTCCTTCAGCACGCTGCCTTTGCATCTACTTGCCGATATGTTCATATCGATCCACTCCATTCAAACGGCATGGGTTTTAGAGGTCTCAGTGGTATTCTGTTCTTGGTCGGTTTCCTCTGAACTCAATCGCAAAACCGGTTCTCTACGATGCTAATGAGCTGTTAAAGTTGAAACTCAGACATCGTCCCCCACTTTTTGGACGGATACCACCGATTGTGAATAACCTCAGAGAGAGAGAGAGAGACAAGTGACAGACAGTCGCCGTGGAATCCATGGGCTGAATGGCTTCTGTCTGCGCGAGAATGATGCTACGTGTTGCTGAGGGAGCAAAAATGGTTCATTTTTAACCGTCCCTTCCGTGTTGGACTGCCTGCAGTCCCTCAGCTCAGGGCGGTGGGGATGACTCTCAGTGAGTGAAGGTTTCACTCGGATTCTCTTCATCTGGGACACTTGGGGCTCAGATGTTAACTGCTGCGCGGTCGCAGCAAAGAAAGCGATGCCCGCTTTGCAATAGACTTTCTGTAAGATTGCTGCGTGAAGACGATTTCTGAACACCAAGCAGGCTGCACAACAATGTGAATTTACCTGGGCGAAGAGTCCTCGGTGTTCATTTCTCTCTGTCCTGCCAGCACAGCATCTTTCTGTCTCTCCGATAACAGACCTTTGGAGAAAGTTCACAATCAAAGTTGTTCATGTTCCCCGCATTAATGTAACTGACACCTCTCACCCCAAGAGTTTCAGAGAGAGAGAGAGAGAGAAAGAGGGAGAGAAAGCAGAAGAGCGAATGGACTCTTACCCTCCCCCAACCCTACATTCCCCCACCCCCCTCCCCCCAGAACAACGTGCAAGTAGAAATAAAATGGTTTAATTATCCGCCAGTGGAGATAGTCCAGTTCCTGGGGATGAGACAAACATCAGCCCCCCCGGGGACAGAATGACAAGCAGATGTTCTGGAAAGGCTTTGCTGCTTGCAATTCTTGCAGCAATGTGGAATGTACTTCACACTGAGCAAGTTTCAGCTGGCTCAGAGTCTCCAATGTTCATTGCTGTGTTTGCCGCCAGCTCAGAGAGAGAACAATAGGCAGGACGTAGGAGTGAATAACGATCCGCGTGAGAATGCGAATAACTGTTAATGGAGACTGTTAGTGGCTAACAATACGTCGTGTGTCATAGCAGACGAGGTGATAAACAGGAGTCTTTTGTGTGGTAGGGGTCAAGGACATGGGGGAGTTCAGGCCCTATAGTTATAGAACTCGATATTGAAGACCGGAGGGCTGTAAGGTCTCCAAGTGGAAAATGAGATGTTGTTCTTTCATCTGGAGCTCGAACACTGCTGCAAGCCTGAGACAGGGATGTTGGCCAGGGAACAGGGTGATGTGTTAAAGTGGCAGGCAACCGCAAGGTCAGGGCCTTGAGTTTCTGCGGGCAGAAGCGGGATGTTCTGCGAAGCAGTCACCCAGTTTATGCTTCATGCTACGTTGGGCAAACGACACTGTGAGCAGCGAATGCGGTGGAATGAAATAGCAGCAGGGAGACTGGATGAGAAGCAACTGTTCGGGAAAGTCTTTGCCGCTTGCAATTCTGAGAGCAATCTCAAATGTACTTCATACTGAGCATGTCTCAGGTCGCTCAAGAGGTCTGGGGCATTACTCACGCGCGTGCTTTCTGGCTCGTTGGTCTAGGCGTATGATTCTCGCTTAGGGTCTGTTCCTGCGCTGATTTGCGAGAGGTCCCGGGTTCAAATCCCGGACGAGCCCGTGTTTTTTTTTTAAACTTGACTTGTGCAAAACTGCCTGATTAACTTTCTCAAAAAGCACCTTCGTGAAACCAGCGTGGGCTGCCTGGAGTACGAATGAGGCAGAAAACAGAGAAATGAAATGGTTGGAGATCGTGTTCAACAAGCTACTTGGATGCTGCCTGAACTGCTGTGCTCTTCCAGCACCACTAATCCAGAATCTGGTTTCCAGCATCTGCAGTCATTGTTTTTACCATAGTGCTCAACCGGTTGACGTGAGTGGTGCGGTGTTTGAGGAATGTCAGCAATCAAGGTAGATTGGAAAATTGGGACAGCTCTCCTCGGAGAACCGAACTTTTCCAAGTCATGAGGGACCTAGAAACAGGAAATAATGTTGTGAAAATGCTCCCACGCCTGAAAGGATCCATAACGATTCGGCAGAATTTTAAGTCACGAGGAAAAGAAGTAAAAGTGACATTAGGAAGAACGTTTTCGTACAGGGAGTGGTGAGGGTCAGTAAGTCCCTGTCTGACATTGACAAAGAGGAAGATTCAATGGACCCAAAAGGGAATTCGGTGGTCACGTTCAGATGTGCAGATTTCCGCTGAGAAGGCGAGAGAATGAAACGACTAGAGTCACACGTTTACTTAAGTGTAGAACCAGCAGAGCGAAGGTGGGCCGCAGAGCCTCCGTCTGCGCTGTGACACATGTTGTGATTCAGTGTGAAATCACAGTTCGACCGACAGAATGTGGGAATTTAGAAAAAAGTTTATATTTACACAGCCTCCATACGTCTGCGAAACAGCATATCACACGACAGCAGTGGAGGTCTTTGACATCAGGCTCGAAGGTGCCTGCAGCGTGCCAGACAACAGCCTGAAGTGTTCTGTGCAACCAGCTTACCAAGCGGCAGCAGAGTGGCGCAGCGGGAGCGTGCTGGGCCCATAACCCAGAGGTCGATGGATCGAAACCATCCTCTGCTATCGTTCACTGTCACCTTGATCTGCTTCCTTCAGCACGCTGCCTTTGCATCTACTTGCCGATATGTTCATATCGATCCACTCCATTCAAACGGCATGGGTTTTAGAGGTCTCAGTGGTATTCTGTTCTTGGTCGGTTTCCTCTGAACTGAATCGCAAAACCGGTTCTCTACGATGCTAATGAGCTGTTAAAGTTGAAACTCAGACATCGTCCCCCACTTTTTGGACGGATACCACCGATTGTGAATAACCTCAGAGAGAGAGAGAGAGACAAGTGACAGACAGTCGCCGTGGAATCCATGGGCTGAATGGCTTCTGTCTGCGCGAGAATGATGCTACGTGTTGCTGAGGGAGCAAAAATGGTTCATTTTTAACCGTCCCTTCCGTGTTGGACTGCCTGCAGTCCCTCAGCTCAGGGCGGTGGGGATGACTCTCAGTGAGTGAAGGTTTCACTCGGATTCTCTTCATCTGGGACACTTGGGGCTCAGATGTTAACTGCTGCGCGGTCGCAGCAAAGAAAGCGATGCCCGCTTTGCAATAGACTTTCTGTAAGATTGCTGCGTGAAGACGATTTCTGAACACCAAGCAGGCTGCACAACAATGTGAATTTACCTGGGCGAAGAGTCCTCGGTGTTCATTTCTCTCTGTCCTGCCAGCACAGCATCTTTCTGTCTCTCCGATAACAGACCTTTGGAGAAAGTTCACAATCAAAGTTGTTCATGTTCCCCGCATTAATGTAACTGACACCTCTCACCCCAAGAGTTTCAGAGAGAGAGAGAGAGAGAAAGAGGGAGAGAAAGCAGAAGAGCGAATGGACTCTTACCCTCCCCCAACCCTACATTCCCCCACCCCCCTCCCCCCAGAACAACGTGCAAGTAGAAATAAAATGGTTTAATTATCCGCCAGTGGAGATAGTCCAGTTCCTGGGGATGAGACAAACATCAGCCCCCCCGGGGACAGAATGACAAGCAGATGTTCTGGAAAGGCTTTGCTGCTTGCAATTCTTGCAGCAATGTGGAATGTACTTCACACTGAGCAAGTTTCAGCTGGCTCAGAGTCTCCAATGTTCATTGCTGTGTTTGCCGCCAGCTCAGAGAGAGAACAATAGGCAGGACGTAGGAGTGAATAACGATCCGCGTGAGAATGCGAATAACTGTTAATGGAGACTGTTAGTGGCTAACAATACGTCGTGTGTCATAGCAGACGAGGTGATAAACAGGAGTCTTTTGTGTGGTAGGGGTCAAGGACATGGGGGAGTTCAGGCCCTATAGTTATAGAACTCGATATTGAAGACCGGAGGGCTGTAAGGTCTCCAAGTGGAAAATGAGATGTTGTTCTTTCATCTGGAGCTCGAACACTGCTGCAAGCCTGAGACAGGGATGTTGGCCAGGGAACAGGGTGATGTGTTAAAGTGGCAGGCAACCGCAAGGTCAGGGCCTTGAGTTTCTGCGGGCAGAAGCGGGATGTTCTGCGAAGCAGTCACCCAGTTTATGCTTCATGCTACGTTGGGCAAACGACACTGTGAGCAGCGAATGCGGTGGAATGAAATAGCAGCAGGGAGACTGGATGAGAAGCAACTGTTCGGGAAAGTCTTTGCCGCTTGCAATTCTGAGAGCAATCTCAAATGTACTTCATACTGAGCATGTCTCAGGTCGCTCAAGAGGTCTGGGGCATTACTCACGCGCGTGCTTTCTGGCTCGTTGGTCTAGGCGTATGATTCTCGCTTAGGGTCTGTTCCTGCGCTGATTTGCGAGAGGTCCCGGGTTCAAATCCCGGACGAGCCCGTGTTTTTTTTTTAAACTTGACTTGTGCAAAACTGCCTGATTAACTTTCTCAAAAAGCACCTTCGTGAAACCAGCGTGGGCTGCCTGGAGTACGAATGAGGCAGAAAACAGAGAAATGAAATGGTTGGAGATCGTGTTCAACAAGCTACTTGGATGCTGCCTGAACTGCTGTGCTCTTCCAGCACCACTAATCCAGAATCTGGTTTCCAGCATCTGCAGTCATTGTTTTTACCATAGTGCTCAACCGGTTGACGTGAGTGGTGCGGTGTTTGAGGAATGTCAGCAATCAAGGTAGATTGGAAAATTGGGACAGCTCTCCTCGGAGAACCGAACTTTTCCAAGTCATGAGGGACCTAGAAACAGGAAATAATGTTGTGAAAATGCTCCCACGCCTGAAAGGATCCATAACGATTCGGCAGAATTTTAAGTCACGAGGAAAAGAAGTAAAAGTGACATTAGGAAGAACGTTTTCGTACAGGGAGTGGTGAGGGTCAGTAAGTCCCTGTCTGACATTGACAAAGAGGAAGATTCAATGGACCCAAAAGGGAATTCGGTGGTCACGTTCAGATGTGCAGATTTCCGCTGAGAAGGCGAGAGAATGAAACGACTAGAGTCACACGTTTACTTAAGTGTAGAACCAGCAGAGCGAAGGTGGGCCGCAGAGCCTCCGTCTGCGCTGTGACACATGTTGTGATTCAGTGTGAAATCACAGTTCGACCGACAGAATGTGGGAATTTAGAAAAAAGTTTATATTTACACAGCCTCCATACGTCTGCGAAACAGCATATCACACGACAGCAGTGGAGGTCTTTGACATCAGGCTCGAAGGTGCCTGCAGCGTGCCAGACAACAGCCTGAAGTGTTCTGTGCAACCAGCTTACCAAGCGGCAGCAGAGTGGCGCAGCGGGAGCGTGCTGGGCCCATAACCCAGAGGTCGATGGATCGAAACCATCCTCTGCTATCGTTCACTGTCACCTTGATCTGCTTCCTTCAGCACGCTGCCTTTGCATCTACTTGCCGATATGTTCATATCGATCCACTCCATTCAAACGGCATGGGTTTTAGAGGTCTCAGTGGTATTCTGTTCTTGGTCGGTTTCCTCTGAACTGAATCGCAAAACCGGTTCTCTACGATGCTAATGAGCTGTTAAAGTTGAAACTCAGACATCGTCCCCCACTTTTTGGACGGATACCACCGATTGTGAATAACCTCAGAGAGAGAGAGAGAGACAAGTGACAGACAGTCGCCGTGGAATCCATGGGCTGAATGGCTTCTGTCTGCGCGAGAATGATGCTACGTGTTGCTGAGGGAGCAAAAATGGTTCATTTTTAACCGTCCCTTCCGTGTTGGACTGCCTGCAGTCCCTCAGCTCAGGGCGGTGGGGATGACTCTCAGTGAGTGAAGGTTTCACTCGGATTCTCTTCATCTGGGACACTTGGGGCTCAGATGTTAACTGCTGCGCGGTCGCAGCAAAGAAAGCGATGCCCGCTTTGCAATAGACTTTCTGTAAGATTGCTGCGTGAAGACGATTTCTGAACACCAAGCAGGCTGCACAACAATGTGAATTTACCTGGGCGAAGAGTCCTCGGTGTTCATTTCTCTCTGTCCTGCCAGCACAGCATCTTTCTGTCTCTCCGATAACAGACCTTTGGAGAAAGTTCACAATCAAAGTTGTTCATGTTCCCCGCATTAATGTAACTGACACCTCTCACCCCAAGAGTTTCAGAGAGAGAGAGAGAGAGAAAGAGGGAGAGAAAGCAGAAGAGCGAATGGACTCTTACCCTCCCCCAACCCTACATTCCCCCACCCCCCTCCCCCCAGAACAACGTGCAAGTAGAAATAAAATGGTTTAATTATCCGCCAGTGGAGATAGTCCAGTTCCTGGGGATGAGACAAACATCAGCCCCCCCGGGGACAGAATGACAAGCAGATGTTCTGGAAAGGCTTTGCTGCTTGCAATTCTTGCAGCAATGTGGAATGTACTTCACACTGAGCAAGTTTCAGCTGGCTCAGAGTCTCCAATGTTCATTGCTGTGTTTGCCGCCAGCTCAGAGAGAGAACAATAGGCAGGACGTAGGAGTGAATAACGATCCGCGTGAGAATGCGAATAACTGTTAATGGAGACTGTTAGTGGCTAACAATACGTCGTGTGTCATAGCAGACGAGGTGATAAACAGGAGTCTTTTGTGTGGTAGGGGTCAAGGACATGGGGGAGTTCAGGCCCTATAGTTATAGAACTCGATATTGAAGACCGGAGGGCTGTAAGGTCTCCAAGTGGAAAATGAGATGTTGTTCTTTCATCTGGAGCTCGAACACTGCTGCAAGCCTGAGACAGGGATGTTGGCCAGGGAACAGGGTGATGTGTTAAAGTGGCAGGCAACCGCAAGGTCAGGGCCTTGAGTTTCTGCGGGCAGAAGCGGGATGTTCTGCGAAGCAGTCACCCAGTTTATGCTTCATGCTACGTTGGGCAAACGACACTGTGAGCAGCGAATGCGGTGGAATGAAATAGCAGCAGGGAGACTGGATGAGAAGCAACTGTTCGGGAAAGTCTTTGCCGCTTGCAATTCTGAGAGCAATCTCAAATGTACTTCATACTGAGCATGTCTCAGGTCGCTCAAGAGGTCTGGGGCATTACTTACGCGCGTGCTTTCTGGCTCGTTGGTCTAGGCGTATGATTCTCGCTTAGGGTCTGTTCCTGCGCTGATTTGCGAGAGGTCCCGGGTTCAAATCCCGGACGAGCCCGTGTTTTTTTTTTAAACTTGACTTGTGCAAAACTGCCTGATTAACTTTCTCAAAAAGCACCTTCGTGAAACCAGCGTGGGCTGCCTGGAGTACGAATGAGGCAGAAAACAGAGAAATGAAATGGTTGGAGATCGTGTTCAACAAGCTACTTGGATGCTGCCTGAACTGCTGTGCTCTTCCAGCACCACTAATCCAGAATCTGGTTTCCAGCATCTGCAGTCATTGTTTTTACCATAGTGCTCAACCGGTTGACGTGAGTGGTGCGGTGTTTGAGGAATGTCAGCAATCAAGGTAGATTGGAAAATTGGGACAGCTCTCCTCGGAGAACCGAACTTTTCCAAGTCATGAGGGACCTAGAAACAGGAAATAATGTTGTGAAAATGCTCCCACGCCTGAAAGGATCCATAACGATTCGGCAGAATTTTAAGTCACGAGGAAAAGAAGTAAAAGTGACATTAGGAAGAACGTTTTCGTACAGGGAGTGGTGAGGGTCAGTAAGTCCCTGTCTGACATTGACAAAGAGGAAGATTCAATGGACCCAAAAGGGAATTCGGTGGTCACGTTCAGATGTGCAGATTTCCGCTGAGAAGGCGAGAGAATGAAACGACTAGAGTCACACGTTTACTTAAGTGTAGAACCAGCAGAGCGAAGGTGGGCCGCAGAGCCTCCGTCTGCGCTGTGACACATGTTGTGATTCAGTGTGAAATCACAGTTCGACCGACAGAATGTGGGAATTTAGAAAAAAGTTTATATTTACACAGCCTCCATACGTCTGCGAAACAGCATATCACACGACAGCAGTGGAGGTCTTTGACATCAGGCTCGAAGGTGCCTGCAGCGTGCCAGACAACAGCCTGAAGTGTTCTGTGCAACCAGCTTACCAAGCGGCAGCAGAGTGGCGCAGCGGGAGCGTGCTGGGCCCATAACCCAGAGGTCGATGGATCGAAACCATCCTCTGCTATCGTTCACTGTCACCTTGATCTGCTTCCTTCAGCACGCTGCCTTTGCATCTACTTGCCGATATGTTCATATCGATCCACTCCATTCAAACGGCATGGGTTTTAGAGGTCTCAGTGGTATTCTGTTCTTGGTCGGTTTCCTCTGAACTGAATCGCAAAACCGGTTCTCTACGATGCTAATGAGCTGTTAAAGTTGAAACTCAGACATCGTCCCCCACTTTTTGGACGGATACCACCGATTGTGAATAACCTCAGAGAGAGAGAGAGAGACAAGTGACAGACAGTCGCCGTGGAATCCATGGGCTGAATGGCTTCTGTCTGCGCGAGAATGATGCTACGTGTTGCTGAGGGAGCAAAAATGGTTCATTTTTAACCGTCCCTTCCGTGTTGGACTGCCTGCAGTCCCTCAGCTCAGGGCGGTGGGGATGACTCTCAGTGAGTGAAGGTTTCACTCGGATTCTCTTCATCTGGGACACTTGGGGCTCAGATGTTAACTGCTGCGCGGTCGCAGCAAAGAAAGCGATGCCCGCTTTGCAATAGACTTTCTGTAAGATTGCTGCGTGAAGACGATTTCTGAACACCAAGCAGGCTGCACAACAATGTGAATTTACCTGGGCGAAGAGTCCTCGGTGTTCATTTCTCTCTGTCCTGCCAGCACAGCATCTTTCTGTCTCTCCGATAACAGACCTTTGGAGAAAGTTCACAATCAAAGTTGTTCATGTTCCCCGCATTAATGTAACTGACACCTCTCACCCCAAGAGTTTCAGAGAGAGAGAGAGAGAGAAAGAGGGAGAGAAAGCAGAAGAGCGAATGGACTCTTACCCTCCCCCAACCCTACATTCCCCCACCCCCCTCCCCCCAGAACAACGTGCAAGTAGAAATAAAATGGTTTAATTATCCGCCAGTGGAGATAGTCCAGTTCCTGGGGATGAGACAAACATCAGCCCCCCCGGGGACAGAATGACAAGCAGATGTTCTGGAAAGGCTTTGCTGCTTGCAATTCTTGCAGCAATGTGGAATGTACTTCACACTGAGCAAGTTTCAGCTGGCTCAGAGTCTCCAATGTTCATTGCTGTGTTTGCCGCCAGCTCAGAGAGAGAACAATAGGCAGGACGTAGGAGTGAATAACGATCCGCGTGAGAATGCGAATAACTGTTAATGGAGACTGTTAGTGGCTAACAATACGTCGTGTGTCATAGCAGACGAGGTGATAAACAGGAGTCTTTTGTGTGGTAGGGGTCAAGGACATGGGGGAGTTCAGGCCCTATAGTTATAGAACTCGATATTGAAGACCGGAGGGCTGTAAGGTCTCCAAGTGGAAAATGAGATGTTGTTCTTTCATCTGGAGCTCGAACACTGCTGCAAGCCTGAGACAGGGATGTTGGCCAGGGAACAGGGTGATGTGTTAAAGTGGCAGGCAACCGCAAGGTCAGGGCCTTGAGTTTCTGCGGGCAGAAGCGGGATGTTCTGCGAAGCAGTCACCCAGTTTATGCTTCATGCTACGTTGGGCAAACGACACTGTGAGCAGCGAATGCGGTGGAATGAAATAGCAGCAGGGAGACTGGATGAGAAGCAACTGTTCGGGAAAGTCTTTGCCGCTTGCAATTCTGAGAGCAATCTCAAATGTACTTCATACTGAGCATGTCTCAGGTCGCTCAAGAGGTCTGGGGCATTACTCACGCGCGTGCTTTCTGGCTCGTTGGTCTAGGCGTATGATTCTCGCTTAGGGTCTGTTCCTGCGCTGATTTGCGAGAGGTCCCGGGTTCAAATCCCGGACGAGCCCGTGCTTTTTTTTTAAACTTGACTTGTGCAAAACTGCCTGATTAACTTTCTCAAAAAGCACCTTCGTGAAACCAGCGTGGGCTGCCTGGAGTACGAATGAGGCAGAAAACAGAGAAATGAAATGGTTGGAGATCGTGTTCAACAAGCTACTTGGATGCTGCCTGAACTGCTGTGCTCTTCCAGCACCACTAATCCAGAATCTGGTTTCCAGCATCTGCAGTCATTGTTTTTACCATAGTGCTCAACCGGTTGACGTGAGTGGTGCGGTGTTTGAGGAATGTCAGCAATCAAGGTAGATTGGAAAATTGGGACAGCTCTCCTCGGAGAACCGAACTTTTCCAAGTCATGAGGGACCTAGAAACAGGAAATAATGTTGTGAAAATGCTCCCACGCCTGAAAGGATCCATAACGATTCGGCAGAATTTTAAGTCACGAGGAAAAGAAGTAAAAGTGACATTAGGAAGAACGTTTTCGTACAGGGAGTGGTGAGGGTCAGTAAGTCCCTGTCTGACATTGACAAAGAGGAAGATTCAATGGACCCAAAAGGGAATTCGGTGGTCACGTTCAGATGTGCAGATTTCCGCTGAGAAGGCGAGAGAATGAAACGACTAGAGTCACACGTTTACTTAAGTGTAGAACCAGCAGAGCGAAGGTGGGCCGCAGAGCCTCCGTCTGCGCTGTGACACATGTTGTGATTCAGTGTGAAATCACAGTTCGACCGACAGAATGTGGGAATTTAGAAAAAAGTTTATATTTACACAGCCTCCATACGTCTGCGAAACAGCATATCACACGACAGCAGTGGAGGTCTTTGACATCAGGCTCGAAGGTGCCTGCAGCGTGCCAGACAACAGCCTGAAGTGTTCTGTGCAACCAGCTTACCAAGCGGCAGCAGAGTGGTGCAGCGGGAGCGTGCTGGGCCCATAACCCAGAGGTCGATGGATCGAAACCATCCTCTGCTATCGTTCACTGTCACCTTGATCTGCTTCCTTCAGCACGCTGCCTTTGCATCTACTTGCCGATATGTTCATATCGATCCACTCCATTCAAACGGCATGGGTTTTAGAGGTCTCAGTGGTATTCTGTTCTTGGTCGGTTTCCTCTGAACTGAATCGCAAAACCGGTTCTCTACGATGCTAATGAGCTGTTAAAGTTGAAACTCAGACATCGTCCCCCACTTTTTGGACGGATACCACCGATTGTGAATAACCTCAGAGAGAGAGAGAGAGAGACAAGTGACAGACAGTCGCCGTGGAATCCATGGGCTGAATGGCTTCTGTCTGCGCGAGAATGATGCTACGTGTTGCTGAGGGAGCAAAAATGGTTCATTTTTAACCGTCCCTTCCGTGTTGGACTGCCTGCAGTCCCTCAGCTCAGGGCGGTGGGGATGACTCTCAGTGAGTGAAGGTTTCACTCGGATTCTCTTCATCTGGGACACTTGGGGCTCAGATGTTAACTGCTGCGCGGTCGCAGCAAAGAAAGCGATGCCCGCTTTGCAATAGACTTTCTGTAAGATTGCTGCGTGAAGACGATTTCTGAACACCAAGCAGGCTGCACAACAATGTGAATTTACCTGGGCGAAGAGTCCTCGGTGTTCATTTCTCTCTGTCCTGCCAGCACAGCATCTTTCTGTCTCTCCGATAACAGACCTTTGGAGAAAGTTCACAATCAAAGTTGTTCATGTTCCCCGCATTAATGTAACTGACACCTCTCACCCCAAGAGTTTCAGAGAGAGAGAGAGAGAGAAAGAGGGAGAGAAAGCAGAAGAGCGAATGGACTCTTACCCTCCCCCAACCCTACATTCCCCCACCCCCCTCCCCCCAGAACAACGTGCAAGTAGAAATAAAATGGTTTAATTATCCGCCAGTGGAGATAGTCCAGTTCCTGGGGATGAGACAAACATCAGCCCCCCCGGGGACAGAATGACAAGCAGATGTTCTGGAAAGGCTTTGCTGCTTGCAATTCTTGCAGCAATGTGGAATGTACTTCACACTGAGCAAGTTTCAGCTGGCTCAGAGTCTCCAATGTTCATTGCTGTGTTTGCCGCCAGCTCAGAGAGAGAACAATAGGCAGGACGTAGGAGTGAATAACGATCCGCGTGAGAATGCGAATAACTGTTAATGGAGACTGTTAGTGGCTAACAATACGTCGTGTGTCATAGCAGACGAGGTGATAAACAGGAGTCTTTTGTGTGGTAGGGGTCAAGGACATGGGGGAGTTCAGGCCCTATAGTTATAGAACTCGATATTGAAGACCGGAGGGCTGTAAGGTCTCCAAGTGGAAAATGAGATGTTGTTCTTTCATCTGGAGCTCGAACACTGCTGCAAGCCTGAGACAGGGATGTTGGCCAGGGAACAGGGTGATGTGTTAAAGTGGCAGGCAACCGCAAGGTCAGGGCCTTGAGTTTCTGCGGGCAGAAGCGGGATGTTCTGCGAAGCAGTCACCCAGTTTATGCTTCATGCTACGTTGGGCAAACGACACTGTGAGCAGCGAATGCGGTGGAATGAAATAGCAGCAGGGAGACTGGATGAGAAGCAACTGTTCGGGAAAGTCTTTGCCGCTTGCAATTCTGAGAGCAATCTCAAATGTACTTCATACTGAGCATGTCTCAGGTCGCTCAAGAGGTCTGGGGCATTACTTACGCGCGTGCTTTCTGGCTCGTTGGTCTAGGCGTATGATTCTCGCTTAGGGTCTGTTCCTGCGCTGATTTGCGAGAGGTCCCGGGTTCAAATCCCGGACGAGCCCGTGTTTTTTTTTTAAACTTGACTTGTGCAAAACTGCCTGATTAACTTTCTCAAAAAGCACCTTCGTGAAACCAGCGTGGGCTGCCTGGAGTACGAATGAGGCAGAAAACAGAGAAATGAAATGGTTGGAGATCGTGTTCAACAAGCTACTTGGATGCTGCCTGAACTGCTGTGCTCTTCCAGCACCACTAATCCAGAATCTGGTTTCCAGCATCTGCAGTCATTGTTTTTACCATAGTGCTCAACCGGTTGACGTGAGTGGTGCGGTGTTTGAGGAATGTCAGCAATCAAGGTAGATTGGAAAATTGGGACAGCTCTCCTCGGAGAACCGAACTTTTCCAAGTCATGAGGGACCTAGAAACAGGAAATAATGTTGTGAAAATGCTCCCACGCCTGAAAGGATCCATAACGATTCGGCAGAATTTTAAGTCACGAGGAAAAGAAGTAAAAGTGACATTAGGAAGAACGTTTTCGTACAGGGAGTGGTGAGGGTCAGTAAGTCCCTGTCTGACATTGACAAAGAGGAAGATTCAATGGACCCAAAAGGGAATTCGGTGGTCACGTTCAGATGTGCAGATTTCCGCTGAGAAGGCGAGAGAATGAAACGACTAGAGTCACACGTTTACTTAAGTGTAGAACCAGCAGAGCGAAGGTGGGCCGCAGAGCCTCCGTCTGCGCTGTGACACATGTTGTGATTCAGTGTGAAATCACAGTTCGACCGACAGAATGTGGGAATTTAGAAAAAAGTTTATATTTACACAGCCTCCATACGTCTGCGAAACAGCATATCACACGACAGCAGTGGAGGTCTTTGACATCAGGCTCGAAGGTGCCTGCAGCGTGCCAGACAACAGCCTGAAGTGTTCTGTGCAACCAGCTTACCAAGCGGCAGCAGAGTGGCGCAGCGGGAGCGTGCTGGGCCCATAACCCAGAGGTCGATGGATCGAAACCATCCTCTGCTATCGTTCACTGTCACCTTGATCTGCTTCCTTCAGCACGCTGCCTTTGCATCTACTTGCCGATATGTTCATATCGATCCACTCCATTCAAACGGCATGGGTTTTAGAGGTCTCAGTGGTATTCTGTTCTTGGTCGGTTTCCTCTGAACTGAATCGCAAAACCGGTTCTCTACGATGCTAATGAGCTGTTAAAGTTGAAACTCAGACATCGTCCCCCACTTTTTGGACGGATACCACCGATTGTGAATAACCTCAGAGAGAGAGAGAGAGACAAGTGACAGACAGTCGCCGTGGAATCCATGGGCTGAATGGCTTCTGTCTGCGCGAGAATGATGCTACGTGTTGCTGAGGGAGCAAAAATGGTTCATTTTTAACCGTCCCTTCCGTGTTGGACTGCCTGCAGTCCCTCAGCTCAGGGCGGTGGGGATGACTCTCAGTGAGTGAAGGTTTCACTCGGATTCTCTTCATCTGGGACACTTGGGGCTCAGATGTTAACTGCTGCGCGGTCGCAGCAAAGAAAGCGATGCCCGCTTTGCAATAGACTTTCTGTAAGATTGCTGCGTGAAGACGATTTCTGAACACCAAGCAGGCTGCACAACAATGTGAATTTACCTGGGCGAAGAGTCCTCGGTGTTCATTTCTCTCTGTCCTGCCAGCACAGCATCTTTCTGTCTCTCCGATAACAGACCTTTGGAGAAAGTTCACAATCAAAGTTGTTCATGTTCCCCGCATTAATGTAACTGACACCTCTCACCCCAAGAGTTTCAGAGAGAGAGAGAGAGAGAAAGAGGGAGAGAAAGCAGAAGAGCGAATGGACTCTTACCCTCCCCCAACCCTACATTCCCCCACCCCCCTCCCCCCAGAACAACGTGCAAGTAGAAATAAAATGGTTTAATTATCCGCCAGTGGAGATAGTCCAGTTCCTGGGGATGAGACAAACATCAGCCCCCCCGGGGACAGAATGACAAGCAGATGTTCTGGAAAGGCTTTGCTGCTTGCAATTCTTGCAGCAATGTGGAATGTACTTCACACTGAGCAAGTTTCAGCTGGCTCAGAGTCTCCAATGTTCATTGCTGTGTTTGCCGCCAGCTCAGAGAGAGAACAATAGGCAGGACGTAGGAGTGAATAACGATCCGCGTGAGAATGCGAATAACTGTTAATGGAGACTGTTAGTGGCTAACAATACGTCGTGTGTCATAGCAGACGAGGTGATAAACAGGAGTCTTTTGTGTGGTAGGGGTCAAGGACATGGGGGAGTTCAGGCCCTATAGTTATAGAACTCGATATTGAAGACCGGAGGGCTGTAAGGTCTCCAAGTGGAAAATGAGATGTTGTTCTTTCATCTGGAGCTCGAACACTGCTGCAAGCCTGAGACAGGGATGTTGGCCAGGGAACAGGGTGATGTGTTAAAGTGGCAGGCAACCGCAAGGTCAGGGCCTTGAGTTTCTGCGGGCAGAAGCGGGATGTTCTGCGAAGCAGTCACCCAGTTTATGCTTCATGCTACGTTGGGCAAACGACACTGTGAGCAGCGAATGCGGTGGAATGAAATAGCAGCAGGGAGACTGGATGAGAAGCAACTGTTCGGGAAAGTCTTTGCCGCTTGCAATTCTGAGAGCAATCTCAAATGTACTTCATACTGAGCATGTCTCAGGTCGCTCAAGAGGTCTGGGGCATTACTTACGCGCGTGCTTTCTGGCTCGTTGGTCTAGGCGTATGATTCTCGCTTAGGGTCTGTTCCTGCGCTGATTTGCGAGAGGTCCCGGGTTCAAATCCCGGACGAGCCCGTGTTTTTTTTTTAAACTTGACTTGTGCAAAACTGCCTGATTAACTTTCTCAAAAAGCACCTTCGTGAAACCAGCGTGGGCTGCCTGGAGTACGAATGAGGCAGAAAACAGAGAAATGAAATGGTTGGAGATCGTGTTCAACAAGCTACTTGGATGCTGCCTGAACTGCTGTGCTCTTCCAGCACCACTAATCCAGAATCTGGTTTCCAGCATCTGCAGTCATTGTTTTTACCATAGTGCTCAACCGGTTGACGTGAGTGGTGCGGTGTTTGAGGAATGTCAGCAATCAAGGTAGATTGGAAAATTGGGACAGCTCTCCTCGGAGAACCGAACTTTTCCAAGTCATGAGGGACCTAGAAACAGGAAATAATGTTGTGAAAATGCTCCCACGCCTGAAAGGATCCATAACGATTCGGCAGAATTTTAAGTCACGAGGAAAAGAAGTAAAAGTGACATTAGGAAGAACGTTTTCGTACAGGGAGTGGTGAGGGTCAGTAAGTCCCTGTCTGACATTGACAAAGAGGAAGATTCAATGGACCCAAAAGGGAATTCGGTGGTCACGTTCAGATGTGCAGATTTCCGCTGAGAAGGCGAGAGAATGAAACGACTAGAGTCACACGTTTACTTAAGTGTAGAACCAGCAGAGCGAAGGTGGGCCGCAGAGCCTCCGTCTGCGCTGTGACACATGTTGTGATTCAGTGTGAAATCACAGTTCGACCGACAGAATGTGGGAATTTAGAAAAAAGTTTATATTTACACAGCCTCCATACGTCTGCGAAACAGCATATCACACGACAGCAGTGGAGGTCTTTGACATCAGGCTCGAAGGTGCCTGCAGCGTGCCAGACAACAGCCTGAAGTGTTCTGTGCAACCAGCTTACCAAGCGGCAGCAGAGTGGCGCAGCGGGAGCGTGCTGGGCCCATAACCCAGAGGTCGATGGATCGAAACCATCCTCTGCTATCGTTCACTGTCACCTTGATCTGCTTCCTTCAGCACGCTGCCTTTGCATCTACTTGCCGATATGTTCATATCGATCCACTCCATTCAAACGGCATGGGTTTTAGAGGTCTCAGTGGTATTCTGTTCTTGGTCGGTTTCCTCTGAACTGAATCGCAAAACCGGTTCTCTACGATGCTAATGAGCTGTTAAAGTTGAAACTCAGACATCGTCCCCCACTTTTTGGACGGATACCACCGATTGTGAATAACCTCAGAGAGAGAGAGAGAGACAAGTGACAGACAGTCGCCGTGGAATCCATGGGCTGAATGGCTTCTGTCTGCGCGAGAATGATGCTACGTGTTGCTGAGGGAGCAAAAATGGTTCATTTTTAACCGTCCCTTCCGTGTTGGACTGCCTGCAGTCCCTCAGCTCAGGGCGGTGGGGATGACTCTCAGTGAGTGAAGGTTTCACTCGGATTCTCTTCATCTGGGACACTTGGGGCTCAGATGTTAACTGCTGCGCGGTCGCAGCAAAGAAAGCGATGCCCGCTTTGCAATAGACTTTCTGTAAGATTGCTGCGTGAAGACGATTTCTGAACACCAAGCAGGCTGCACAACAATGTGAATTTACCTGGGCGAAGAGTCCTCGGTGTTCATTTCTCTCTGTCCTGCCAGCACAGCATCTTTCTGTCTCTCCGATAACAGACCTTTGGAGAAAGTTCACAATCAAAGTTGTTCATGTTCCCCGCATTAATGTAACTGACACCTCTCACCCCAAGAGTTTCAGAGAGAGAGAGAGAGAGAAAGAGGGAGAGAAAGCAGAAGAGCGAATGGACTCTTACCCTCCCCCAACCCTACATTCCCCCACCCCCCTCCCCCCAGAACAACGTGCAAGTAGAAATAAAATGGTTTAATTATCCGCCAGTGGAGATAGTCCAGTTCCTGGGGATGAGACAAACATCAGCCCCCCCGGGGACAGAATGACAAGCAGATGTTCTGGAAAGGCTTTGCTGCTTGCAATTCTTGCAGCAATGTGGAATGTACTTCACACTGAGCAAGTTTCAGCTGGCTCAGAGTCTCCAATGTTCATTGCTGTGTTTGCCGCCAGCTCAGAGAGAGAACAATAGGCAGGACGTAGGAGTGAATAACGATCCGCGTGAGAATGCGAATAACTGTTAATGGAGACTGTTAGTGGCTAACAATACGTCGTGTGTCATAGCAGACGAGGTGATAAACAGGAGTCTTTTGTGTGGTAGGGGTCAAGGACATGGGGGAGTTCAGGCCCTATAGTTATAGAACTCGATATTGAAGACCGGAGGGCTGTAAGGTCTCCAAGTGGAAAATGAGATGTTGTTCTTTCATCTGGAGCTCGAACACTGCTGCAAGCCTGAGACAGGGATGTTGGCCAGGGAACAGGGTGATGTGTTAAAGTGGCAGGCAACCGCAAGGTCAGGGCCTTGAGTTTCTGCGGGCAGAAGCGGGATGTTCTGCGAAGCAGTCACCCAGTTTATGCTTCATGCTACGTTGGGCAAACGACACTGTGAGCAGCGAATGCGGTGGAATGAAATAGCAGCAGGGAGACTGGATGAGAAGCAACTGTTCGGGAAAGTCTTTGCCGCTTGCAATTCTGAGAGCAATCTCAAATGTACTTCATACTGAGCATGTCTCAGGTCGCTCAAGAGGTCTGGGGCATTACTTACGCGCGTGCTTTCTGGCTCGTTGGTCTAGGCGTATGATTCTCGCTTAGGGTCTGTTCCTGCGCTGATTTGCGAGAGGTCCCGGGTTCAAATCCCGGACGAGCCCGTGTTTTTTTTTTAAACTTGACTTGTGCAAAACTGCCTGATTAACTTTCTCAAAAAGCACCTTCGTGAAACCAGCGTGGGCTGCCTGGAGTACGAATGAGGCAGAAAACAGAGAAATGAAATGGTTGGAGATCGTGTTCAACAAGCTACTTGGATGCTGCCTGAACTGCTGTGCTCTTCCAGCACCACTAATCCAGAATCTGGTTTCCAGCATCTGCAGTCATTGTTTTTACCATAGTGCTCAACCGGTTGACGTGAGTGGTGCGGTGTTTGAGGAATGTCAGCAATCAAGGTAGATTGGAAAATTGGGACAGCTCTCCTCGGAGAACCGAACTTTTCCAAGTCATGAGGGACCTAGAAACAGGAAATAATGTTGTGAAAATGCTCCCACGCCTGAAAGGATCCATAACGATTCGGCAGAATTTTAAGTCACGAGGAAAAGAAGTAAAAGTGACATTAGGAAGAACGTTTTCGTACAGGGAGTGGTGAGGGTCAGTAAGTCCCTGTCTGACATTGACAAAGAGGAAGATTCAATGGACCCAAAAGGGAATTCGGTGGTCACGTTCAGATGTGCAGATTTCCGCTGAGAAGGCGAGAGAATGAAACGACTAGAGTCACACGTTTACTTAAGTGTAGAACCAGCAGAGCGAAGGTGGGCCGCAGAGCCTCCGTCTGCGCTGTGACACATGTTGTGATTCAGTGTGAAATCACAGTTCGACCGACAGAATGTGGGAATTTAGAAAAAAGTTTATATTTACACAGCCTCCATACGTCTGCGAAACAGCATATCACACGACAGCAGTGGAGGTCTTTGACATCAGGCTCGAAGGTGCCTGCAGCGTGCCAGACAACAGCCTGAAGTGTTCTGTGCAACCAGCTTACCAAGCGGCAGCAGAGTGGCGCAGCGGGAGCGTGCTGGGCCCATAACCCAGAGGTCGATGGATCGAAACCATCCTCTGCTATCGTTCACTGTCACCTTGATCTGCTTCCTTCAGCACGCTGCCTTTGCATCTACTTGCCGATATGTTCATATCGATCCACTCCATTCAAACGGCATGGGTTTTAGAGGTCTCAGTGGTATTCTGTTCTTGGTCGGTTTCCTCTGAACTGAATCGCAAAACCGGTTCTCTACGATGCTAATGAGCTGTTAAAGTTGAAACTCAGACATCGTCCCCCACTTTTTGGACGGATACCACCGATTGTGAATAACCTCAGAGAGAGAGAGAGAGACAAGTGACAGACAGTCGCCGTGGAATCCATGGGCTGAATGGCTTCTGTCTGCGCGAGAATGATGCTACGTGTTGCTGAGGGAGCAAAAATGGTTCATTTTTAACCGTCCCTTCCGTGTTGGACTGCCTGCAGTCCCTCAGCTCAGGGCGGTGGGGATGACTCTCAGTGAGTGAAGGTTTCACTCGGATTCTCTTCATCTGGGACACTTGGGGCTCAGATGTTAACTGCTGCGCGGTCGCAGCAAAGAAAGCGATGCCCGCTTTGCAATAGACTTTCTGTAAGATTGCTGCGTGAAGACGATTTCTGAACACCAAGCAGGCTGCACAACAATGTGAATTTACCTGGGCGAAGAGTCCTCGGTGTTCATTTCTCTCTGTCCTGCCAGCACAGCATCTTTCTGTCTCTCCGATAACAGACCTTTGGAGAAAGTTCACAATCAAAGTTGTTCATGTTCCCCGCATTAATGTAACTGACACCTCTCACCCCAAGAGTTTCAGAGAGAGAGAGAGAGAGAAAGAGGGAGAGAAAGCAGAAGAGCGAATGGACTCTTACCCTCCCCCAACCCTACATTCCCCCACCCCCCTCCCCCCAGAACAACGTGCAAGTAGAAATAAAATGGTTTAATTATCCGCCAGTGGAGATAGTCCAGTTCCTGGGGATGAGACAAACATCAGCCCCCCCGGGGACAGAATGACAAGCAGATGTTCTGGAAAGGCTTTGCTGCTTGCAATTCTTGCAGCAATGTGGAATGTACTTCACACTGAGCAAGTTTCAGCTGGCTCAGAGTCTCCAATGTTCATTGCTGTGTTTGCCGCCAGCTCAGAGAGAGAACAATAGGCAGGACGTAGGAGTGAATAACGATCCGCGTGAGAATGCGAATAACTGTTAATGGAGACTGTTAGTGGCTAACAATACGTCGTGTGTCATAGCAGACGAGGTGATAAACAGGAGTCTTTTGTGTGGTAGGGGTCAAGGACATGGGGGAGTTCAGGCCCTATAGTTATAGAACTCGATATTGAAGACCGGAGGGCTGTAAGGTCTCCAAGTGGAAAATGAGATGTTGTTCTTTCATCTGGAGCTCGAACACTGCTGCAAGCCTGAGACAGGGATGTTGGCCAGGGAACAGGGTGATGTGTTAAAGTGGCAGGCAACCGCAAGGTCAGGGCCTTGAGTTTCTGCGGGCAGAAGCGGGATGTTCTGCGAAGCAGTCACCCAGTTTATGCTTCATGCTACGTTGGGCAAACGACACTGTGAGCAGCGAATGCGGTGGAATGAAATAGCAGCAGGGAGACTGGATGAGAAGCAACTGTTCGGGAAAGTCTTTGCCGCTTGCAATTCTGAGAGCAATCTCAAATGTACTTCATACTGAGCATGTCTCAGGTCGCTCAAGAGGTCTGGGGCATTACTTACGCGCGTGCTTTCTGGCTCGTTGGTCTAGGCGTATGATTCTCGCTTAGGGTCTGTTCCTGCGCTGATTTGCGAGAGGTCCCGGGTTCAAATCCCGGACGAGCCCGTGTTTTTTTTTTAAACTTGACTTGTGCAAAACTGCCTGATTAACTTTCTCAAAAAGCACCTTCGTGAAACCAGCGTGGGCTGCCTGGAGTACGAATGAGGCAGAAAACAGAGAAATGAAATGGTTGGAGATCGTGTTCAACAAGCTACTTGGATGCTGCCTGAACTGCTGTGCTCTTCCAGCACCACTAATCCAGAATCTGGTTTCCAGCATCTGCAGTCATTGTTTTTACCATAGTGCTCAACCGGTTGACGTGAGTGGTGCGGTTTTTGAGGAATGTCAGCAATCAAGGTAGATTGGAAAATTGGGACAGCTCTCCTCGGAGAACCGAACTTTTCCAAGTCATGAGGGACCTAGAAACAGGAAATAATGTTGTGAAAATGCTCCCACGCCTGAAAGGATCCATAACGATTCGGCAGAATTTTAAGTCACGAGGAAAAGAAGTAAAAGTGACATTAGGAAGAACGTTTTCGTACAGGGAGTGGTGAGGGTCAGTAAGTCCCTGTCTGACATTGACAAAGAGGAAGATTCAATGGACCCAAAAGGGAATTCGGTGGTCACGTTCAGATGTGCAGATTTCCGCTGAGAAGGCGAGAGAATGAAACGACTAGAGTCACACGTTTACTTAAGTGTAGAACCAGCAGAGCGAAGGTGGGCCGCAGAGCCTCCGTCTGCGCTGTGACACATGTTGTGATTCAGTGTGAAATCACAGTTCGACCGACAGAATGTGGGAATTTAGAAAAAAGTTTATATTTACACAGCCTCCATACGTCTGCGAAACAGCATATCACACGACAGCAGTGGAGGTCTTTGACATCAGGCTCGAAGGTGCCTGCAGCGTGCCAGACAACAGCCTGAAGTGTTCTGTGCAACCAGCTTACCAAGCGGCAGCAGAGTGGCGCAGCGGGAGCGTGCTGGGCCCATAACCCAGAGGTCGATGGATCGAAACCATCCTCTGCTATCGTTCACTGTCACCTTGATCTGCTTCCTTCAGCACGCTGCCTTTGCATCTACTTGCCGATATGTTCATATCGATCCACTCCATTCAAACGGCATGGGTTTTAGAGGTCTCAGTGGTATTCTGTTCTTGGTCGGTTTCCTCTGAACTGAATCGCAAAACCGGTTCTCTACGATGCTAATGAGCTGTTAAAGTTGAAACTCAGACATCGTCCCCCACTTTTTGGACGGATACCACCGATTGTGAATAACCTCAGAGAGAGAGAGAGAGACAAGTGACAGACAGTCGCCGTGGAATCCATGGGCTGAATGGCTTCTGTCTGCGCGAGAATGATGCTACGTGTTGCTGAGGGAGCAAAAATGGTTCATTTTTAACCGTCCCTTCCGTGTTGGACTGCCTGCAGTCCCTCAGCTCAGGGCGGTGGGGATGACTCTCAGTGAGTGAAGGTTTCACTCGGATTCTCTTCATCTGGGACACTTGGGGCTCAGATGTTAACTGCTGCGCGGTCGCAGCAAAGAAAGCGATGCCCGCTTTGCAATAGACTTTCTGTAAGATTGCTGCGTGAAGACGATTTCTGAACACCAAGCAGGCTGCACAACAATGTGAATTTACCTGGGCGAAGAGTCCTCGGTGTTCATTTCTCTCTGTCCTGCCAGCACAGCATCTTTCTGTCTCTCCGATAACAGACCTTTGGAGAAAGTTCACAATCAAAGTTGTTCATGTTCCCCGCATTAATGTAACTGACACCTCTCACCCCAAGAGTTTCAGAGAGAGAGAGAGAGAGAAAGAGGGAGAGAAAGCAGAAGAGCGAATGGACTCTTACCCTCCCCCAACCCTACATTCCCCCACCCCCCTCCCCCCAGAACAACGTGCAAGTAGAAATAAAATGGTTTAATTATCCGCCAGTGGAGATAGTCCAGTTCCTGGGGATGAGACAAACATCAGCCCCCCCGGGGACAGAATGACAAGCAGATGTTCTGGAAAGGCTTTGCTGCTTGCAATTCTTGCAGCAATGTGGAATGTACTTCACACTGAGCAAGTTTCAGCTGGCTCAGAGTCTCCAATGTTCATTGCTGTGTTTGCCGCCAGCTCAGAGAGAGAACAATAGGCAGGACGTAGGAGTGAATAACGATCCGCGTGAGAATGCGAATAACTGTTAATGGAGACTGTTAGTGGCTAACAATACGTCGTGTGTCATAGCAGACGAGGTGATAAACAGGAGTCTTTTGTGTGGTAGGGGTCAAGGACATGGGGGAGTTCAGGCCCTATAGTTATAGAACTCGATATTGAAGACCGGAGGGCTGTAAGGTCTCCAAGTGGAAAATGAGATGTTGTTCTTTCATCTGGAGCTCGAACACTGCTGCAAGCCTGAGACAGGGATGTTGGCCAGGGAACAGGGTGATGTGTTAAAGTGGCAGGCAACCGCAAGGTCAGGGCCTTGAGTTTCTGCGGGCAGAAGCGGGATGTTCTGCGAAGCAGTCACCCAGTTTATGCTTCATGCTACGTTGGGCAAACGACACTGTGAGCAGCGAATGCGGTGGAATGAAATAGCAGCAGGGAGACTGGATGAGAAGCAACTGTTCGGGAAAGTCTTTGCCGCTTGCAATTCTGAGAGCAATCTCAAATGTACTTCATACTGAGCATGTCTCAGGTCGCTCAAGAGGTCTGGGGCATTACTTACGCGCGTGCTTTCTGGCTCGTTGGTCTAGGCGTATGATTCTCGCTTAGGGTCTGTTCCTGCGCTGATTTGCGAGAGGTCCCGGGTTCAAATCCCGGACGAGCCCGTGTTTTTTTTTTAAACTTGACTTGTGCAAAACTGCCTGATTAACTTTCTCAAAAAGCACCTTCGTGAAACCAGCGTGGGCTGCCTGGAGTACGAATGAGGCAGAAAACAGAGAAATGAAATGGTTGGAGATCGTGTTCAACAAGCTACTTGGATGCTGCCTGAACTGCTGTGCTCTTCCAGCACCACTAATCCAGAATCTGGTTTCCAGCATCTGCAGTCATTGTTTTTACCATAGTGCTCAACCGGTTGACGTGAGTGGTGCGGTGTTTGAGGAATGTCAGCAATCAAGGTAGATTGGAAAATTGGGACAGCTCTCCTCGGAGAACCGAACTTTTCCAAGTCATGAGGGACCTAGAAACAGGAAATAATGTTGTGAAAATGCTCCCACGCCTGAAAGGATCCATAACGATTCGGCAGAATTTTAAGTCACGAGGAAAAGAAGTAAAAGTGACATTAGGAAGAACGTTTTCGTACAGGGAGTGGTGAGGGTCAGTAAGTCCCTGTCTGACATTGACAAAGAGGAAGATTCAATGGACCCAAAAGGGAATTCGGTGGTCACGTTCAGATGTGCAGATTTCCGCTGAGAAGGCGAGAGAATGAAACGACTAGAGTCACACGTTTACTTAAGTGTAGAACCAGCAGAGCGAAGGTGGGCCGCAGAGCCTCCGTCTGCGCTGTGACACATGTTGTGATTCAGTGTGAAATCACAGTTCGACCGACAGAATGTGGGAATTTAGAAAAAAGTTTATATTTACACAGCCTCCATACGTCTGCGAAACAGCATATCACACGACAGCAGTGGAGGTCTTTGACATCAGGCTCGAAGGTGCCTGCCGCGTGCCAGACAACAGCCTGAAGTGTTCTGTGCAACCAGCTTACCAAGCGGCAGCAGAGTGGCGCAGCGGGAGCGTGCTGGGCCCATAACCCAGAGGTCGATGGATCGAAACCATCCTCTGCTATCGTTCACTGTCACCTTGATCTGCTTCCTTCAGCACGCTGCCTTTGCATCTACTTGCCGATATGTTCATATCGATCCACTCCATTCAAACGGCATGGGTTTTAGAGGTCTCAGTGGTATTCTGTTCTTGGTCGGTTTCCTCTGAACTGAATCGCAAAACCGGTTCTCTACGATGCTAATGAGCTGTTAAAGTTGAAACTCAGACATCGTCCCCCACTTTTTGGACGGATACCACCGATTGTGAATAACCTCAGAGAGAGAGAGAGAGACAAGTGACAGACAGTCGCCGTGGAATCCATGGGCTGAATGGCTTCTGTCTGCGCGAGAATGATGCTACGTGTTGCTGAGGGAGCAAAAATGGTTCATTTTTAACCGTCCCTTCCGTGTTGGACTGCCTGCAGTCCCTCAGCTCAGGGCGGTGGGGATGACTCTCAGTGAGTGAAGGTTTCACTCGGATTCTCTTCATCTGGGACACTTGGGGCTCAGATGTTAACTGCTGCGCGGTCGCAGCAAAGAAAGCGATGCCCGCTTTGCAATAGACTTTCTGTAAGATTGCTGCGTGAAGACGATTTCTGAACACCAAGCAGGCTGCACAACAATGTGAATTTACCTGGGCGAAGAGTCCTCGGTGTTCATTTCTCTCTGTCCTGCCAGCACAGCATCTTTCTGTCTCTCCGATAACAGACCTTTGGAGAAAGTTCACAATCAAAGTTGTTCATGTTCCCCGCATTAATGTAACTGACACCTCTCACCCCAAGAGTTTCAGAGAGAGAGAGAGAGAGAAAGAGGGAGAGAAAGCAGAAGAGCGAATGGACTCTTACCCTCCCCCAACCCTACATTCCCCCACCCCCCTCCCCCCAGAACAACGTGCAAGTAGAAATAAAATGGTTTAATTATCCGCCAGTGGAGATAGTCCAGTTCCTGGGGATGAGACAAACATCAGCCCCCCCGGGGACAGAATGACAAGCAGATGTTCTGGAAAGGCTTTGCTGCTTGCAATTCTTGCAGCAATGTGGAATGTACTTCACACTGAGCAAGTTTCAGCTGGCTCAGAGTCTCCAATGTTCATTGCTGTGTTTGCCGCCAGCTCAGAGAGAGAACAATAGGCAGGACGTAGGAGTGAATAACGATCCGCGTGAGAATGCGAATAACTGTTAATGGAGACTGTTAGTGGCTAACAATACGTCGTGTGTCATAGCAGACGAGGTGATAAACAGGAGTCTTTTGTGTGGTAGGGGTCAAGGACATGGGGGAGTTCAGGCCCTATAGTTATAGAACTCGATATTGAAGACCGGAGGGCTGTAAGGTCTCCAAGTGGAAAATGAGATGTTGTTCTTTCATCTGGAGCTCGAACACTGCTGCAAGCCTGAGACAGGGATGTTGGCCAGGGAACAGGGTGATGTGTTAAAGTGGCAGGCAACCGCAAGGTCAGGGCCTTGAGTTTCTGCGGGCAGAAGCGGGATGTTCTGCGAAGCAGTCACCCAGTTTATGC
This sequence comes from Chiloscyllium punctatum, assembly GCF_047496795.1. Classification (NCBI taxonomy): domain Eukaryota; kingdom Metazoa; phylum Chordata; class Chondrichthyes; order Orectolobiformes; family Hemiscylliidae; genus Chiloscyllium; species Chiloscyllium punctatum. The sequence goes on along the minus strand of NC_092774.1, from coordinate 28,734,039 downwards.
TTCATGCTACGTTGGGCAAACGACACTGTGAGCAGCGAATGCGGTGGAATGAAATAGCAGCAGGGAGACTGGATGAGAAGCAACTGTTCGGGAAAGTCTTTGCCGCTTGCAATTCTGAGAGCAATCTCAAATGTACTTCATACTGAGCATGTCTCAGGTCGCTCAAGAGGTCTGGGGCATTACTTACGCGCGTGCTTTCTGGCTCGTTGGTCTAGGCGTATGATTCTCGCTTAGGGTCTGTTCCTGCGCTGATTTGCGAGAGGTCCCGGGTTCAAATCCCGGACGAGCCCGTGTTTTTTTTTTAAACTTGACTTGTGCAAAACTGCCTGATTAACTTTCTCAAAAAGCACCTTCGTGAAACCAGCGTGGGCTGCCTGGAGTACGAATGAGGCAGAAAACAGAGAAATGAAATGGTTGGAGATCGTGTTCAACAAGCTACTTGGATGCTGCCTGAACTGCTGTGCTCTTCCAGCACCACTAATCCAGAATCTGGTTTCCAGCATCTGCAGTCATTGTTTTTACCATAGTGCTCAACCGGTTGACGTGAGTGGTGCGGTGTTTGAGGAATGTCAGCAATCAAGGTAGATTGGAAAATTGGGACAGCTCTCCTCGGAGAACCGAACTTTTCCAAGTCATGAGGGACCTAGAAACAGGAAATAATGTTGTGAAAATGCTCCCACGCCTGAAAGGATCCATAACGATTCGGCAGAATTTTAAGTCACGAGGAAAAGAAGTAAAAGTGACATTAGGAAGAACGTTTTCGTACAGGGAGTGGTGAGGGTCAGTAAGTCCCTGTCTGACATTGACAAAGAGGAAGATTCAATGGACCCAAAAGGGAATTCGGTGGTCACGTTCAGATGTGCAGATTTCCGCTGAGAAGGCGAGAGAATGAAACGACTAGAGTCACACGTTTACTTAAGTGTAGAACCAGCAGAGCGAAGGTGGGCCGCAGAGCCTCCGTCTGCGCTGTGACACATGTTGTGATTCAGTGTGAAATCACAGTTCGACCGACAGAATGTGGGAATTTAGAAAAAAGTTTATATTTACACAGCCTCCATACGTCTGCGAAACAGCATATCACACGACAGCAGTGGAGGTCTTTGACATCAGGCTCGAAGGTGCCTGCAGCGTGCCAGACAACAGCCTGAAGTGTTCTGTGCAACCAGCTTACCAAGCGGCAGCAGAGTGGCGCAGCGGGAGCGTGCTGGGCCCATAACCCAGAGGTCGATGGATCGAAACCATCCTCTGCTATCGTTCACTGTCACCTTGATCTGCTTCCTTCAGCACGCTGCCTTTGCATCTACTTGCCGATATGTTCATATCGATCCACTCCATTCAAACGGCATGGGTTTTAGAGGTCTCAGTGGTATTCTGTTCTTGGTCGGTTTCCTCTGAACTGAATCGCAAAACCGGTTCTCTACGATGCTAATGAGCTGTTAAAGTTGAAACTCAGACATCGTCCCCCACTTTTTGGACGGATACCACCGATTGTGAATAACCTCAGAGAGAGAGAGAGAGAGACAAGTGACAGACAGTCGCCGTGGAATCCATGGGCGGAATGGCTTCTGTCTGCGCGAGAATGATGCTACGTGTTGCTGAGGGAGCAAAAATGGTTCATTTTTAACCGTCCCTTCCGTGTTGGACTGCCTGCAGTCCCTCAGCTCAGGGCGGTGGGGATGACTCTCAGTGAGTGAAGGTTTCACTCGGATTCTCTTCATCTGGGACACTTGGGGCTCAGATGTTAACTGCTGCGCGGTCGCAGCAAAGAAAGCGATGCCCGCTTTGCAATAGACTTTCTGTAAGATTGCTGCGTGAAGACGATTTCTGAACACCAAGCAGGCTGCACAACAATGTGAATTTACCTGGGCGAAGAGTCCTCGGTGTTCATTTCTCTCTGTCCTGCCAGCACAGCATCTTTCTGTCTCTCCGATAACAGACCTTTGGAGAAAGTTCACAATCAAAGTTGTTCATGTTCCCCGCATTAATGTAACTGACACCTCTCACCCCAAGAGTTTCAGAGAGAGAGAGAGAGAGAAAGAGGGAGAGAAAGCAGAAGAGCGAATGGACTCTTACCCTCCCCCAACCCTACATTCCCCCACCCCCCTCCCCCCAGAACAACGTGCAAGTAGAAATAAAATGGTTTAATTATCCGCCAGTGGAGATAGTCCAGTTCCTGGGGATGAGACAAACATCAGCCCCCCCGGGACAGAATGACAAGCAGATGTTCTGGAAAGGCTTTGCTGCTTGCAATTCTTGCAGCAATGTGGAATGTACTTCACACTGAGCAAGTTTCAGCTGGCTCAGAGTCTCCAATGTTCATTGCTGTGTTTGCCGCCAGCTCAGAGAGAGAACAATAGGCAGGACGTAGGAGTGAATAACGATCCGCGTGAGAATGCGAATAACTGTTAATGGAGACTGTTAGTGGCTAACAATACGTCGTGTGTCATAGCAGACGAGGTGATAAACAGGAGTCTTTTGTGTGGTAGGGGTCAAGGACATGGGGGAGTTCAGGCCCTATAGTTATAGAACTCGATATTGAAGACCGGAGGGCTGTAAGGTCTCCAAGTGGAAAATGAGATGTTGTTCTTTCATCTGGAGCTCGAACACTGCTGCAAGCCTGAGACAGGGATGTTGGCCAGGGAACAGGGTGATGTGTTAAAGTGGCAGGCAACCGCAAGGTCAGGGCCTTGAGTTTCTGCGGGCAGAAGCGGGATGTTCTGCGAAGCAGTCACCCAGTTTATGCTTCATGCTACGTTGGGCAAACGACACTGTGAGCAGCGAATGCGGTGGAATGAAATAGCAGCAGGGAGACTGGATGAGAAGCAACTGTTCGGGAAAGTCTTTGCCGCTTGCAATTCTGAGAGCAATCTCAAATGTACTTCATACTGAGCATGTCTCAGGTCGCTCAAGAGGTCTGGGGCATTACTTACGCGCGTGCTTTCTGGCTCGTTGGTCTAGGTGTATGATTCTCGCTTAGGGTCTGTTCCTGCGCTGATTTGCGAGAGGTCCCGGGTTCAAATCCCGGACGAGCCCGTGTTTTTTTTTTAAACTTGACTTGTGCAAAACTGCCTGATTAACTTTCTCAAAAAGCACCTTCGTGAAACCAGCGTGGGCTGCCTGGAGTACGAATGAGGCAGAAAACAGAGAAATGAAATGGTTGGAGATCGTGTTCAACAAGCTACTTGGATGCTGCCTGAACTGCTGTGCTCTTCCAGCACCACTAATCCAGAATCTGGTTTCCAGCATCTGCAGTCATTGTTTTTACCATAGTGCTCAACCGGTTGACGTGAGTGGTGCGGTGTTTGAGGAATGTCAGCAATCAAGGTAGATTGGAAAATTGGGACAGCTCTCCTCGGAGAACCGAACTTTTCCAAGTCATGAGGGACCTAGAAACAGGAAATAATGTTGTGAAAATGCTCCCACGCCTGAAAGGATCCATAACGATTCGGCAGAATTTTAAGTCACGAGGAAAAGAAGTAAAAGTGACATTAGGAAGAACGTTTTCGTACAGGGAGTGGTGAGGGTCAGTAAGTCCCTGTCTGACATTGACAAAGAGGAAGATTCAATGGACCCAAAAGGGAATTCGGTGGTCACGTTCAGATGTGCAGATTTCCGCTGAGAAGGCGAGAGAATGAAACGACTAGAGTCACACGTTTACTTAAGTGTAGAACCAGCAGAGCGAAGGTGGGCCGCAGAGCCTCCGTCTGCGCTGTGACACATGTTGTGATTCAGTGTGAAATCACAGTTCGACCGACAGAATGTGGGAATTTAGAAAAAAGTTTATATTTACACAGCCTCCATACGTCTGCGAAACAGCATATCACACGACAGCAGTGGAGGTCTTTGACATCAGGCTCGAAGGTGCCTGCAGCGTGCCAGACAACAGCCTGAAGTGTTCTGTGCAACCAGCTTACCCAGCGGCAGCAGAGTGGCGCAGCGGGAGCGTGCTGGGCCCATAACCCAGAGGTCGATGGATCGAAACCATCCTCTGCTATCGTTCACTGTCACCTTGATCTGCTTCCTTCAGCACGCTGCCTTTGCATCTACTTGCCGATATGTTCATATCGATCCACTCCATTCAAACGGCATGGGTTTTAGAGGTCTCAGTGGTATTCTGTTCTTGGTCGGTTTCCTCTGAACTGAATCGCAAAACCGGTTCTCTACGATGCTAATGAGCTGTTAAAGTTGAAACTCAGACATCGTCCCCCACTTTTTGGACGGATACCACCGATTGTGAATAACCTCAGAGAGAGAGAGAGAGACAAGTGACAGACAGTCGCCGTGGAATCCATGGGCTGAATGGCTTCTGTCTGCGCGAGAATGATGCTACGTGTTGCTGAGGGAGCAAAAATGGTTCATTTTTAACCGTCCCTTCCGTGTTGGACTGCCTGCAGTCCCTCAGCTCAGGGCGGTGGGGATGACTCTCAGTGAGTGAAGGTTTCACTCGGATTCTCTTCATCTGGGACACTTGGGGCTCAGATGTTAACTGCTGCGCGGTCGCAGCAAAGAAAGCGATGCCCGCTTTGCAATAGACTTTCTGTAAGATTGCTGCGTGAAGACGATTTCTGAACACCAAGCAGGCTGCACAACAATGTGAATTTACCTGGGCGAAGAGTCCTCGGTGTTCATTTCTCTCTGTCCTGCCAGCACAGCATCTTTCTGTCTCTCCGATAACAGACCTTTGGAGAAAGTTCACAATCAAAGTTGTTCATGTTCCCCGCATTAATGTAACTGACACCTCTCACCCCAAGAGTTTCAGAGAGAGAGAGAGAGAGAAAGAGGGAGAGAAAGCAGAAGAGCGAATGGACTCTTACCCTCCCCCAACCCTACATTCCCCCACCCCCCTCCCCCCAGAACAACGTGCAAGTAGAAATAAAATGGTTTAATTATCCGCCAGTGGAGATAGTCCAGTTCCTGGGGATGAGACAAACATCAGCCCCCCCGGGGACAGAATGACAAGCAGATGTTCTGGAAAGGCTTTGCTGCTTGCAATTCTTGCAGCAATGTGGAATGTACTTCACACTGAGCAAGTTTCAGCTGGCTCAGAGTCTCCAATGTTCATTGCTGTGTTTGCCGCCAGCTCAGAGAGAGAACAATAGGCAGGACGTAGGAGTGAATAACGATCCGCGTGAGAATGCGAATAACTGTTAATGGAGACTGTTAGTGGCTAACAATACGTCGTGTGTCATAGCAGACGAGGTGATAAACAGGAGTCTTTTGTGTGGTAGGGGTCAAGGACATGGGGGAGTTCAGGCCCTATAGTTATAGAACTCGATATTGAAGACCGGAGGGCTGTAAGGTCTCCAAGTGGAAAATGAGATGTTGTTCTTTCATCTGGAGCTCGAACACTGCTGCAAGCCTGAGACAGGGATGTTGGCCAGGGAACAGGGTGATGTGTTAAAGTGGCAGGCAACCGCAAGGTCAGGGCCTTGAGTTTCTGCGGGCAGAAGCGGGATGTTCTGCGAAGCAGTCACCCAGTTTATGCTTCATGCTACGTTGGGCAAACGACACTGTGAGCAGCGAATGCGGTGGAATGAAATAGCAGCAGGGAGACTGGATGAGAAGCAACTGTTCGGGAAAGTCTTTGCCGCTTGCAATTCTGAGAGCAATCTCAAATGTACTTCATACTGAGCATGTCTCAGGTCGCTCAAGAGGTCTGGGGCATTACTTACGCGCGTGCTTTCTGGCTCGTTGGTCTAGGCGTATGATTCTCGCTTAGGGTCTGTTCCTGCGCTGATTTGCGAGAGGTCCCGGGTTCAAATCCCGGACGAGCCCGTGTTTTTTTTTTAAACTTGACTTGTGCAAAACTGCCTGATTAACTTTCTCAAAAAGCACCTTCGTGAAACCAGCGTGGGCTGCCTGGAGTACGAATGAGGCAGAAAACAGAGAAATGAAATGGTTGGAGATCGTGTTCAACAAGCTACTTGGATGCTGCCTGAACTGCTGTGCTCTTCCAGCACCACTAATCCAGAATCTGGTTTCCAGCATCTGCAGTCATTGTTTTTACCATAGTGCTCAACCGGTTGACGTGAGTGGTGCGGTGTTTGAGGAATGTCAGCAATCAAGGTAGATTGGAAAATTGGGACAGCTCTCCTCGGAGAACCGAACTTTTCCAAGTCATGAGGGACCTAGAAACAGGAAATAATGTTGTGAAAATGCTCCCACGCCTGAAAGGATCCATAACGATTCGGCAGAATTTTAAGTCACGAGGAAAAGAAGTAAAAGTGACATTAGGAAGAACGTTTTCGTACAGGGAGTGGTGAGGGTCAGTAAGTCCCTGTCTGACATTGACAAAGAGGAAGATTCAATGGACCCAAAAGGGAATTCGGTGGTCACGTTCAGATGTGCAGATTTCCGCTGAGAAGGCGAGAGAATGAAACGACTAGAGTCACACGTTTACTTAAGTGTAGAACCAGCAGAGCGAAGGTGGGCCGCAGAGCCTCCGTCTGCGCTGTGACACATGTTGTGATTCAGTGTGAAATCACAGTTCGACCGACAGAATGTGGGAATTTAGAAAAAAGTTTATATTTACACAGCCTCCATACGTCTGCGAAACAGCATATCACACGACAGCAGTGGAGGTCTTTGACATCAGGCTCGAAGGTGCCTGCAGCGTGCCAGACAACAGCCTGAAGTGTTCTGTGCAACCAGCTTACCAAGCGGCAGCAGAGTGGCGCAGCGGGAGCGTGCTGGGCCCATAACCCAGAGGTCGATGGATCGAAACCATCCTCTGCTATCGTTCACTGTCACCTTGATCTGCTTCCTTCAGCACGCTGCCTTTGCATCTACTTGCCGATATGTTCATATCGATCCACTCCATTCAAACGGCATGGGTTTTAGAGGTCTCAGTGGTATTCTGTTCTTGGTCGGTTTCCTCTGAACTGAATCGCAAAACCGGTTCTCTACGATGCTAATGAGCTGTTAAAGTTGAAACTCAGACATCGTCCCCCACTTTTTGGACGGATACCACCGATTGTGAATAACCTCAGAGAGAGAGAGAGAGAGAGAGACAAGTGACAGACAGTCGCCGTGGAATCCATGGGCTGAATGGCTTCTGTCTGCGCGAGAATGATGCTACGTGTTGCTGAGGGAGCAAAAATGGTTCATTTTTAACCGTCCCTTCCGTGTTGGACTGCCTGCAGTCCCTCAGCTCAGGGCGGTGGGGATGACTCTCAGTGAGTGAAGGTTTCACTCGGATTCTCTTCATCTGGGACACTTGGGGCTCAGATGTTAACTGCTGCGCGGTCGCAGCAAAGAAAGCGATGCCCGCTTTGCAATAGACTTTCTGTAAGATTGCTGCGTGAAGACGATTTCTGAACACCAAGCAGGCTGCACAACAATGTGAATTTACCTGGGCGAAGAGTCCTCGGTGTTCATTTCTCTCTGTCCTGCCAGCACAGCATCTTTCTGTCTCTCCGATAACAGACCTTTGGAGAAAGTTCACAATCAAAGTTGTTCATGTTCCCCGCATTAATGTAACTGACACCTCTCACCCCAAGAGTTTCAGAGAGAGAGAGAGAGAGAAAGAGGGAGAGAAAGCAGAAGAGCGAATGGACTCTTACCCTCCCCCAACCCTACATTCCCCCACCCCCCTCCCCCCAGAACAACGTGCAAGTAGAAATAAAATGGTTTAATTATCCGCCAGTGGAGATAGTCCAGTTCCTGGGGATGAGACAAACATCAGCCCCCCCGGGGACAGAATGACAAGCAGATGTTCTGGAAAGGCTTTGCTGCTTGCAATTCTTGCAGCAATGTGGAATGTACTTCACACTGAGCAAGTTTCAGCTGGCTCAGAGTCTCCAATGTTCATTGCTGTGTTTGCCGCCAGCTCAGAGAGAGAACAATAGGCAGGACGTAGGAGTGAATAACGATCCGCGTGAGAATGCGAATAACTGTTAATGGAGACTGTTAGTGGCTAACAATACGTCGTGTGTCATAGCAGACGAGGTGATAAACAGGAGTCTTTTGTGTGGTAGGGGTCAAGGACATGGGGGAGTTCAGGCCCTATAGTTATAGAACTCGATATTGAAGACCGGAGGGCTGTAAGGTCTCCAAGTGGAAAATGAGATGTTGTTCTTTCATCTGGAGCTCGAACACTGCTGCAAGCCTGAGACAGGGATGTTGGCCAGGGAACAGGGTGATGTGTTAAAGTGGCAGGCAACCGCAAGGTCAGGGCCTTGAGTTTCTGCGGGCAGAAGCGGGATGTTCTGCGAAGCAGTCACCCAGTTTATGCTTCATGCTACGTTGGGCAAACGACACTGTGAGCAGCGAATGCGGTGGAATGAAATAGCAGCAGGGAGACTGGATGAGAAGCAACTGTTCGGGAAAGTCTTTGCCGCTTGCAATTCTGAGAGCAATCTCAAATGTACTTCATACTGAGCATGTCTCAGGTCGCTCAAGAGGTCTGGGGCATTACTTACGCGCGTGCTTTCTGGCTCGTTGGTCTAGGCGTATGATTCTCGCTTAGGGTCTGTTCCTGCGCTGATTTGCGAGAGGTCCCGGGTTCAAATCCCGGACGAGCCCGTGTTTTTTTTTTAAACTTGACTTGTGCAAAACTGCCTGATTAACTTTCTCAAAAAGCACCTTCGTGAAACCAGCGTGGGCTGCCTGGAGTACGAATGAGGCAGAAAACAGAGAAATGAAATGGTTGGAGATCGTGTTCAACAAGCTACTTGGATGCTGCCTGAACTGCTGTGCTCTTCCAGCACCACTAATCCAGAATCTGGTTTCCAGCATCTGCAGTCATTGTTTTTACCATAGTGCTCAACCGGTTGACGTGAGTGGTGCGGTGTTTGAGGAATGTCAGCAATCAAGGTAGATTGGAAAATTGGGACAGCTCTCCTCGGAGAACCGAACTTTTCCAAGTCATGAGGGACCTAGAAACAGGAAATAATGTTGTGAAAATGCTCCCACGCCTGAAAGGATCCATAACGATTCGGCAGAATTTTAAGTCACGAGGAAAAGAAGTAAAAGTGACATTAGGAAGAACGTTTTCGTACAGGGAGTGGTGAGGGTCAGTAAGTCCCTGTCTGACATTGACAAAGAGGAAGATTCAATGGACCCAAAAGGGAATTCGGTGGTCACGTTCAGATGTGCAGATTTCCGCTGAGAAGGCGAGAGAATGAAACGACTAGAGTCACACGTTTACTTAAGTGTAGAACCAGCAGAGCGAAGGTGGGCCGCAGAGCCTCCGTCTGCGCTGTGACACATGTTGTGATTCAGTGTGAAATCACAGTTCGACCGACAGAATGTGGGAATTTAGAAAAAAGTTTATATTTACACAGCCTCCATACGTCTGCGAAACAGCATATCACACGACAGCAGTGGAGGTCTTTGACATCAGGCTCGAAGGTGCCTGCAGCGTGCCAGACAACAGCCTGAAGTGTTCTGTGCAACCAGCTTACCAAGCGGCAGCAGAGTGGCGCAGCGGGAGCGTGCTGGGCCCATAACCCAGAGGTCGATGGATCGAAACCATCCTCTGCTATCGTTCACTGTCACCTTGATCTGCTTCCTTCAGCACGCTGCCTTTGCATCTACTTGCCGATATGTTCATATCGATCCACTCCATTCAAACGGCATGGGTTTTAGAGGTCTCAGTGGTATTCTGTTCTTGGTCGGTTTCCTCTGAACTGAATCGCAAAACCGGTTCTCTACGATGCTAATGAGCTGTTAAAGTTGAAACTCAGACATCGTCCCCCACTTTTTGGACGGATACCACCGATTGTGAATAACCTCAGAGAGAGAGAGAGAGAGAGAGACAAGTGACAGACAGTCGCCGTGGAATCCATGGGCTGAATGGCTTCTGTCTGCGCGAGAATGATGCTACGTGTTGCTGAGGGAGCAAAAATGGTTCATTTTTAACCGTCCCTTCCGTGTTGGACTGCCTGCAGTCCCTCAGCTCAGGGCGGTGGGGATGACTCTCAGTGAGTGAAGGTTTCACTCGGATTCTCTTCATCTGGGACACTTGGGGCTCAGATGTTAACTGCTGCGCGGTCGCAGCAAAGAAAGCGATGCCCGCTTTGCAATAGACTTTCTGTAAGATTGCTGCGTGAAGACGATTTCTGAACACCAAGCAGGCTGCACAACAATGTGAATTTACCTGGGCGAAGAGTCCTCGGTGTTCATTTCTCTCTGTCCTGCCAGCACAGCATCTTTCTGTCTCTCCGATAACAGACCTTTGGAGAAAGTTCACAATCAAAGTTGTTCATGTTCCCCGCATTAATGTAACTGACACCTCTCACCCCAAGAGTTTCAGAGAGAGAGAGAGAGAGAAAGAGGGAGAGAAAGCAGAAGAGCGAATGGACTCTTACCCTCCCCCAACCCTACATTCCCCCACCCCCCTCCCCCCAGAACAACGTGCAAGTAGAAATAAAATGGTTTAATTATCCGCCAGTGGAGATAGTCCAGTTCCTGGGGATGAGACAAACATCAGCCCCCCCGGGGACAGAATGACAAGCAGATGTTCTGGAAAGGCTTTGCTGCTTGCAATTCTTGCAGCAATGTGGAATGTACTTCACACTGAGCAAGTTTCAGCTGGCTCAGAGTCTCCAATGTTCATTGCTGTGTTTGCCGCCAGCTCAGAGAGAGAACAATAGGCAGGACGTAGGAGTGAATAACGATCCGCGTGAGAATGCGAATAACTGTTAATGGAGACTGTTAGTGGCTAACAATACGTCGTGTGTCATAGCAGACGAGGTGATAAACAGGAGTCTTTTGTGTGGTAGGGGTCAAGGACATGGGGGAGTTCAGGCCCTATAGTTATAGAACTCGATATTGAAGACCGGAGGGCTGTAAGGTCTCCAAGTGGAAAATGAGATGTTGTTCTTTCATCTGGAGCTCGAACACTGCTGCAAGCCTGAGACAGGGATGTTGGCCAGGGAACAGGGTGATGTGTTAAAGTGGCAGGCAACCGCAAGGTCAGGGCCTTGAGTTTCTGCGGGCAGAAGCGGGATGTTCTGCGAAGCAGTCACCCAGTTTATGCTTCATGCTACGTTGGGCAAACGACACTGTGAGCGGAGAATGCGGTGGAATGAAATAGCAGCAGGGAGACTGGATGAGAAGCAACTGTTCGGGAAAGTCTTTGCCGCTTGCAATTCTGAGAGCAATCTCAAATGTACTTCATACTGAGCATGTCTCAGGTCGCTCAAGAGGTCTGGGGCATTACTTACGCGCGTGCTTTCTGGCTCGTTGGTCTAGGCGTATGATTCTCGCTTAGGGTCTGTTCCTGCGCTGATTTGCGAGAGGTCCCGGGTTCAAATCCCGGACGAGCCCGTGTTTTTTTTTTAAACTTGACTTGTGCAAAACTGCCTGATTAACTTTCTCAAAAAGCACCTTCGTGAAACCAGCGTGGGCTGCCTGGAGTACGAATGAGGCAGAAAACAGAGAAATGAAATGGTTGGAGATCGTGTTCAACAAGCTACTTGGATGCTGCCTGAACTGCTGTGCTCTTCCAGCACCACTAATCCAGAATCTGGTTTCCAGCATCTGCAGTCATTGTTTTTACCATAGTGCTCAACCGGTTGACGTGAGTGGTGCGGTGTTTGAGGAATGTCAGCAATCAAGGTAGATTGGAAAATTGGGACAGCTCTCCTCGGAGAACCGAACTTTTCCAAGTCATGAGGGACCTAGAAACAGGAAATAATGTTGTGAAAATGCTCCCACGCCTGAAAGGATCCATAACGATTCGGCAGAATTTTAAGTCACGAGGAAAAGAAGTAAAAGTGACATTAGGAAGAACGTTTTCGTACAGGGAGTGGTGAGGGTCAGTAAGTCCCTGTCTGACATTGACAAAGAGGAAGATTCAATGGACCCAAAAGGGAATTCGGTGGTCACGTTCAGATGTGCAGATTTCCGCTGAGAAGGCGAGAGAATGAAACGACTAGAGTCACACGTTTACTTAAGTGTAGAACCAGCAGAGCGAAGGTGGGCCGCAGAGCCTCCGTCTGCGCTGTGACACATGTTGTGATTCAGTGTGAAATCACAGTTCGACCGACAGAATGTGGGAATTTAGAAAAAAGTTTATATTTACACAGCCTCCATACGTCTGCGAAACAGCATATCACACGACAGCAGTGGAGGTCTTTGACATCAGGCTCGAAGGTGCCTGCAGCGTGCCAGACAACAGCCTGAAGTGTTCTGTGCAACCAGCTTACCAAGCGGCAGCAGAGTGGCGCAGCGGGAGCGTGCTGGGCCCATAACCCAGAGGTCGATGGATCGAAACCATCCTCTGCTATCGTTCACTGTCACCTTGATCTGCTTCCTTCAGCACGCTGCCTTTGCATCTACTTGCCGATATGTTCATATCGATCCACTCCATTCAAACGGCATGGGTTTTAGAGGTCTCAGTGGTATTCTGTTCTTGGTCGGTTTCCTCTGAACTGAATCGCAAAACCGGTTCTCTACGATGCTAATGAGCTGTTAAAGTTGAAACTCAGACATCGTCCCCCACTTTTTGGACGGATACCACCGATTGTGAATAACCTCAGAGAGAGAGAGAGAGACAAGTGACAGACAGTCGCCGTGGAATCCATGGGCTGAATGGCTTCTGTCTGCGCGAGAATGATGCTACGTGTTGCTGAGGGAGCAAAAATGGTTCATTTTTAACCGTCCCTTCCGTGTTGGACTGCCTGCAGTCCCTCAGCTCAGGGCGGTGGGGATGACTCTCAGTGAGTGAAGGTTTCACTCGGATTCTCTTCATCTGGGACACTTGGGGCTCAGATGTTAACTGCTGCGCGGTCGCAGCAAAGAAAGCGATGCCCGCTTTGCAATAGACTTTCTGTAAGATTGCTGCGTGAAGACGATTTCTGAACACCAAGCAGGCTGCACAACAATGTGAATTTACCTGGGCGAAGAGTCCTCGGTGTTCATTTCTCTCTGTCCTGCCAGCACAGCATCTTTCTGTCTCTCCGATAACAGACCTTTGGAGAAAGTTCACAATCAAAGTTGTTCATGTTCCCCGCATTAATGTAACTGACACCTCTCACCCCAAGAGTTTCAGAGAGAGAGAGAGAGAGAAAGAGGGAGAGAAAGCAGAAGAGCGAATGGACTCTTACCCTCCCCCAACCCTACATTCCCCCACCCCCCTCCCCCCAGAACAACGTGCAAGTAGAAATAAAATGGTTTAATTATCCGCCAGTGGAGATAGTCCAGTTCCTGGGGATGAGACAAACATCAGCCCCCCCGGGGACAGAATGACAAGCAGATGTTCTGGAAAGGCTTTGCTGCTTGCAATTCTTGCAGCAATGTGGAATGTACTTCACACTGAGCAAGTTTCAGCTGGCTCAGAGTCTCCAATGTTCATTGCTGTGTTTGCCGCCAGCTCAGAGAGAGAACAATAGGCAGGACGTAGGAGTGAATAACGATCCGCGTGAGAATGCGAATAACTGTTAATGGAGACTGTTAGTGGCTAACAATACGTCGTGTGTCATAGCAGACGAGGTGATAAACAGGAGTCTTTTGTGTGGTAGGGGTCAAGGACATGGGGGAGTTCAGGCCCTATAGTTATAGAACTCGATATTGAAGACCGGAGGGCTGTAAGGTCTCCAAGTGGAAAATGAGATGTTGTTCTTTCATCTGGAGCTCGAACACTGCTGCAAGCCTGAGACAGGGATGTTGGCCAGGGAACAGGGTGATGTGTTAAAGTGGCAGGCAACCGCAAGGTCAGGGCCTTGAGTTTCTGCGGGCAGAAGCGGGATGTTCTGCGAAGCAGTCACCCAGTTTATGCTTCATGCTACGTTGGGCAAACGACACTGTGAGCAGCGAATGCGGTGGAATGAAATAGCAGCAGGGAGACTGGATGAGAAGCAACTGTTCGGGAAAGTCTTTGCCGCTTGCAATTCTGAGAGCAATCTCAAATGTACTTCATACTGAGCATGTCTCAGGTCGCTCAAGAGGTCTGGGGCATTACTTACGCGCGTGCTTTCTGGCTCGTTGGTCTAGGCGTATGATTCTCGCTTAGGGTCTGTTCCTGCGCTGATTTGCGAGAGGTCCCGGGTTCAAATCCCGGACGAGCCCGTGTTTTTTTTTTAAACTTGACTTGTGCAAAACTGCCTGATTAACTTTCTCAAAAAGCACCTTCGTGAAACCAGCGTGGGCTGCCTGGAGTACGAATGAGGCAGAAAACAGAGAAATGAAATGGTTGGAGATCGTGTTCAACAAGCTACTTGGATGCTGCCTGAACTGCTGTGCTCTTCCAGCACCACTAATCCAGAATCTGGTTTCCAGCATCTGCAGTCATTGTTTTTACCATAGTGCTCAACCGGTTGACGTGAGTGGTGCGGTGTTTGAGGAATGTCAGCAATCAAGGTAGATTGGAAAATTGGGACAGCTCTCCTCGGAGAACCGAACTTTTCCAAGTCATGAGGGACCTAGAAACAGGAAATAATGTTGTGAAAATGCTCCCACGCCTGAAAGGATCCATAACGATTCGGCAGAATTTTAAGTCACGAGGAAAAGAAGTAAAAGTGACATTAGGAAGAACGTTTTCGTACAGGGAGTGGTGAGGGTCAGTAAGTCCCTGTCTGACATTGACAAAGAGGAAGATTCAATGGACCCAAAAGGGAATTCGGTGGTCACGTTCAGATGTGCAGATTTCCGCTGAGAAGGCGAGAGAATGAAACGACTAGAGTCACACGTTTACTTAAGTGTAGAACCAGCAGAGCGAAGGTGGGCCGCAGAGCCTCCGTCTGCGCTGTGACACATGTTGTGATTCAGTGTGAAATCACAGTTCGACCGACAGAATGTGGGAATTTAGAAAAAAGTTTATATTTACACAGCCTCCATACGTCTGCGAAACAGCATATCACACGACAGCAGTGGAGGTCTTTGACATCAGGCTCGAAGGTGCCTGCAGCGTGCCAGACAACAGCCTGAAGTGTTCTGTGCAACCAGCTTACCAAGCGGCAGCAGAGTGGCGCAGCGGGAGCGTGCTGGGCCCATAACCCAGAGGTCGATGGATCGAAACCATCCTCTGCTATCGTTCACTGTCACCTTGATCTGCTTCCTTCAGCACGCTGCCTTTGCATCTACTTGCCGATATGTTCATATCGATCCACTCCATTCAAACGGCATGGGTTTTAGAGGTCTCAGTGGTATTCTGTTCTTGGTCGGTTTCCTCTGAACTGAATCGCAAAACCGGTTCTCTACGATGCTAATGAGCTGTTAAAGTTGAAACTCAGACATCGTCCCCCACTTTTTGGACGGATACCACCGATTGTGAATAACCTCAGAGAGAGAGAGAGAGACAAGTGACAGACAGTCGCCGTGGAATCCATGGGCTGAATGGCTTCTGTCTGCGCGAGAATGATGCTACGTGTTGCTGAGGGAGCAAAAATGGTTCATTTTTAACCGTCCCTTCCGTGTTGGACTGCCTGCAGTCCCTCAGCTCAGGGCGGTGGGGATGACTCTCAGTGAGTGAAGGTTTCACTCGGATTCTCTTCATCTGGGACACTTGGGGCTCAGATGTTAACTGCTGCGCGGTCGCAGCAAAGAAAGCGATGCCCGCTTTGCAATAGACTTTCTGTAAGATTGCTGCGTGAAGACGATTTCTGAACACCAAGCAGGCTGCACAACAATGTGAATTTACCTGGGCGAAGAGTCCTCGGTGTTCATTTCTCTCTGTCCTGCCAGCACAGCATCTTTCTGTCTCTCCGATAACAGACCTTTGGAGAAAGTTCACAATCAAAGTTGTTCATGTTCCCCGCATTAATGTAACTGACACCTCTCACCCCAAGAGTTTCAGAGAGAGAGAGAGAGAGAAAGAGGGAGAGAAAGCAGAAGAGCGAATGGACTCTTACCCTCCCCCAACCCTACATTCCCCCACCCCCCTCCCCCCAGAACAACGTGCAAGTAGAAATAAAATGGTTTAATTATCCGCCAGTGGAGATAGTCCAGTTCCTGGGGATGAGACAAACATCAGCCCCCCCGGGGACAGAATGACAAGCAGATGTTCTGGAAAGGCTTTGCTGCTTGCAATTCTTGCAGCAATGTGGAATGTACTTCACACTGAGCAAGTTTCAGCTGGCTCAGAGTCTCCAATGTTCATTGCTGTGTTTGCCGCCAGCTCAGAGAGAGAACAATAGGCAGGACGTAGGAGTGAATAACGATCCGCGTGAGAATGCGAATAACTGTTAATGGAGACTGTTAGTGGCTAACAATACGTCGTGTGTCATAGCAGACGAGGTGATAAACAGGAGTCTTTTGTGTGGTAGGGGTCAAGGACATGGGGGAGTTCAGGCCCTATAGTTATAGAACTCGATATTGAAGACCGGAGGGCTGTAAGGTCTCCAAGTGGAAAATGAGATGTTGTTCTTTCATCTGGAGCTCGAACACTGCTGCAAGCCTGAGACAGGGATGTTGGCCAGGGAACAGGGTGATGTGTTAAAGTGGCAGGCAACCGCAAGGTCAGGGCCTTGAGTTTCTGCGGGCAGAAGCGGGATGTTCTGCGAAGCAGTCACCCAGTTTATGCTTCATGCTACGTTGGGCAAACGACACTGTGAGCGGAGAATGCGGTGGAATGAAATAGCAGCAGGGAGACTGGATGAGAAGCAACTGTTCGGGAAAGTCTTTGCCGCTTGCAATTCTGAGAGCAATCTCAAATGTACTTCATACTGAGCATGTCTCAGGTCGCTCAAGAGGTCTGGGGCATTACTTACGCGCGTGCTTTCTGGCTCGTTGGTCTAGGCGTATGATTCTCGCTTAGGGTCTGTTCCTGCGCTGATTTGCGAGAGGTCCCGGGTTCAAATCCCGGACGAGCCCGTGTTTTTTTTTTAAACTTGACTTGTGCAAAACTGCCTGATTAACTTTCTCAAAAAGCACCTTCGTGAAACCAGCGTGGGCTGCCTGGAGTACGAATGAGGCAGAAAACAGAGAAATGAAATGGTTGGAGATCGTGTTCAACAAGCTACTTGGATGCTGCCTGAACTGCTGTGCTCTTCCAGCACCACTAATCCAGAATCTGGTTTCCAGCATCTGCAGTCATTGTTTTTACCATAGTGCTCAACCGGTTGACGTGAGTGGTGCGGTGTTTGAGGAATGTCAGCAATCAAGGTAGATTGGAAAATTGGGACAGCTCTCCTCGGAGAACCGAACTTTTCCAAGTCATGAGGGACCTAGAAACAGGAAATAATGTTGTGAAAATGCTCCCACGCCTGAAAGGATCCATAACGATTCGGCAGAATTTTAAGTCACGAGGAAAAGAAGTAAAAGTGACATTAGGAAGAACGTTTTCGTACAGGGAGTGGTGAGGGTCAGTAAGTCCCTGTCTGACATTGACAAAGAGGAAGATTCAATGGACCCAAAAGGGAATTCGGTGGTCACGTTCAGATGTGCAGATTTCCGCTGAGAAGGCGAGAGAATGAAACGACTAGAGTCACACGTTTACTTAAGTGTAGAACCAGCAGAGCGAAGGTGGGCCGCAGAGCCTCCGTCTGCGCTGTGACACATGTTGTGATTCAGTGTGAAATCACAGTTCGACCGACAGAATGTGGGAATTTAGAAAAAAGTTTATATTTACACAGCCTCCATACGTCTGCGAAACAGCATATCACACGACAGCAGTGGAGGTCTTTGACATCAGGCTCGAAGGTGCCTGCAGCGTGCCAGACAACAGCCTGAAGTGTTCTGTGCAACCAGCTTACCAAGCGGCAGCAGAGTGGCGCAGCGGGAGCGTGCTGGGCCCATAACCCAGAGGTCGATGGATCGAAACCATCCTCTGCTATCGTTCACTGTCACCTTGATCTGCTTCCTTCAGCACGCTGCCTTTGCATCTACTTGCCGATATGTTCATATCGATCCACTCCATTCAAACGGCATGGGTTTTAGAGGTCTCAGTGGTATTCTGTTCTTGGTCGGTTTCCTCTGAACTGAATCGCAAAACCGGTTCTCTACGATGCTAATGAGCTGTTAAAGTTGAAACTCAGACATCGTCCCCCACTTTTTGGACGGATACCACCGATTGTGAATAACCTCAGAGAGAGAGAGAGAGAGAGAGACAAGTGACAGACAGTCGCCGTGGAATCCATGGGCTGAATGGCTTCTGTCTGCGCGAGAATGATGCTACGTGTTGCTGAGGGAGCAAAAATGGTTCATTTTTAACCGTCCCTTCCGTGTTGGACTGCCTGCAGTCCCTCAGCTCAGGGCGGTGGGGATGACTCTCAGTGAGTGAAGGTTTCACTCGGATTCTCTTCATCTGGGACACTTGGGGCTCAGATGTTAACTGCTGCGCGGTCGCAGCAAAGAAAGCGATGCCCGCTTTGCAATAGACTTTCTGTAAGATTGCTGCGTGAAGACGATTTCTGAACACCAAGCAGGCTGCACAACAATGTGAATTTACCTGGGCGAAGAGTCCTCGGTGTTCATTTCTCTCTGTCCTGCCAGCACAGCATCTTTCTGTCTCTCCGATAACAGACCTTTGGAGAAAGTTCACAATCAAAGTTGTTCATGTTCCCCGCATTAATGTAACTGACACCTCTCACCCCAAGAGTTTCAGAGAGAGAGAGAGAGAGAAAGAGGGAGAGAAAGCAGAAGAGCGAATGGACTCTTACCCTCCCCCAACCCTACATTCCCCCACCCCCCTCCCCCCAGAACAACGTGCAAGTAGAAATAAAATGGTTTAATTATCCGCCAGTGGAGATAGTCCAGTTCCTGGGGATGAGACAAACATCAGCCCCCCCGGGGACAGAATGACAAGCAGATGTTCTGGAAAGGCTTTGCTGCTTGCAATTCTTGCAGCAATGTGGAATGTACTTCACACTGAGCAAGTTTCAGCTGGCTCAGAGTCTCCAATGTTCATTGCTGTGTTTGCCGCCAGCTCAGAGAGAGAACAATAGGCAGGACGTAGGAGTGAATAACGATCCGCGTGAGAATGCGAATAACTGTTAATGGAGACTGTTAGTGGCTAACAATACGTCGTGTGTCATAGCAGACGAGGTGATAAACAGGAGTCTTTTGTGTGGTAGGGGTCAAGGACATGGGGGAGTTCAGGCCCTATAGTTATAGAACTCGATATTGAAGACCGGAGGGCTGTAAGGTCTCCAAGTGGAAAATGAGATGTTGTTCTTTCATCTGGAGCTCGAACACTGCTGCAAGCCTGAGACAGGGATGTTGGCCAGGGAACAGGGTGATGTGTTAAAGTGGCAGGCAACCGCAAGGTCAGGGCCTTGAGTTTCTGCGGGCAGAAGCGGGATGTTCTGCGAAGCAGTCACCCAGTTTATGCTTCATGCTACGTTGGGCAAACGACACTGTGAGCGGAGAATGCGGTGGAATGAAATAGCAGCAGGGAGACTGGATGAGAAGCAACTGTTCGGGAAAGTCTTTGCCGCTTGCAATTCTGAGAGCAATCTCAAATGTACTTCATACTGAGCATGTCTCAGGTCGCTCAAGAGGTCTGGGGCATTACTTACGCGCGTGCTTTCTGGCTCGTTGGTCTAGGCGTATGATTCTCGCTTAGGGTCTGTTCCTGCGCTGATTTGCGAGAGGTCCCGGGTTCAAATCCCGGACGAGCCCGTGTTTTTTTTTTAAACTTGACTTGTGCAAAACTGCCTGATTAACTTTCTCAAAAAGCACCTTCGTGAAACCAGCGTGGGCTGCCTGGAGTACGAATGAGGCAGAAAACAGAGAAATGAAATGGTTGGAGATCGTGTTCAACAAGCTACTTGGATGCTGCCTGAACTGCTGTGCTCTTCCAGCACCACTAATCCAGAATCTGGTTTCCAGCATCTGCAGTCATTGTTTTTACCATAGTGCTCAACCGGTTGACGTGAGTGGTGCGGTGTTTGAGGAATGTCAGCAATCAAGGTAGATTGGAAAATTGGGACAGCTCTCCTCGGAGAACCGAACTTTTCCAAGTCATGAGGGACCTAGAAACAGGAAATAATGTTGTGAAAATGCTCCCACGCCTGAAAGGATCCATAACGATTCGGCAGAATTTTAAGTCACGAGGAAAAGAAGTAAAAGTGACATTAGGAAGAACGTTTTCGTACAGGGAGTGGTGAGGGTCAGTAAGTCCCTGTCTGACATTGACAAAGAGGAAGATTCAATGGACCCAAAAGGGAATTCGGTGGTCACGTTCAGATGTGCAGATTTCCGCTGAGAAGGCGAGAGAATGAAACGACTAGAGTCACACGTTTACTTAAGTGTAGAACCAGCAGAGCGAAGGTGGGCCGCAGAGCCTCCGTCTGCGCTGTGACACATGTTGTGATTCAGTGTGAAATCACAGTTCGACCGACAGAATGTGGGAATTTAGAAAAAAGTTTATATTTACACAGCCTCCATACGTCTGCGAAACAGCATATCACACGACAGCAGTGGAGGTCTTTGACATCAGGCTCGAAGGTGCCTGCAGCGTGCCAGACAACAGCCTGAAGTGTTCTGTGCAACCAGCTTACCAAGCGGCAGCAGAGTGGCGCAGCGGGAGCGTGCTGGGCCCATAACCCAGAGGTCGATGGATCGAAACCATCCTCTGCTATCGTTCACTGTCACCTTGATCTGCTTCCTTCAGCACGCTGCCTTTGCATCTACTTGCCGATATGTTCATATCGATCCACTCCATTCAAACGGCATGGGTTTTAGAGGTCTCAGTGGTATTCTGTTCTTGGTCGGTTTCCTCTGAACTGAATCGCAAAACCGGTTCTCTACGATGCTAATGAGCTGTTAAAGTTGAAACTCAGACATCGTCCCCCACTTTTTGGACGGATACCACCGATTGTGAATAACCTCAGAGAGAGAGAGAGAGACAAGTGACAGACAGTCGCCGTGGAATCCATGGGCTGAATGGCTTCTGTCTGCGCGAGAATGATGCTACGTGTTGCTGAGGGAGCAAAAATGGTTCATTTTTAACCGTCCCTTCCGTGTTGGACTGCCTGCAGTCCCTCAGCTCAGGGCGGTGGGGATGACTCTCAGTGAGTGAAGGTTTCACTCGGATTCTCTTCATCTGGGACACTTGGGGCTCAGATGTTAACTGCTGCGCGGTCGCAGCAAAGAAAGCGATGCCCGCTTTGCAATAGACTTTCTGTAAGATTGCTGCGTGAAGACGATTTCTGAACACCAAGCAGGCTGCACAACAATGTGAATTTACCTGGGCGAAGAGTCCTCGGTGTTCATTTCTCTCTGTCCTGCCAGCACAGCATCTTTCTGTCTCTCCGATAACAGACCTTTGGAGAAAGTTCACAATCAAAGTTGTTCATGTTCCCCGCATTAATGTAACTGACACCTCTCACCCCAAGAGTTTCAGAGAGAGAGAGAGAGAGAAAGAGGGAGAGAAAGCAGAAGAGCGAATGGACTCTTACCCTCCCCCAACCCTACATTCCCCCACCCCCCTCCCCCCAGAACAACGTGCAAGTAGAAATAAAATGGTTTAATTATCCGCCAGTGGAGATAGTCCAGTTCCTGGGGATGAGACAAACATCAGCCCCCCCGGGGACAGAATGACAAGCAGATGTTCTGGAAAGGCTTTGCTGCTTGCAATTCTTGCAGCAATGTGGAATGTACTTCACACTGAGCAAGTTTCAGCTGGCTCAGAGTCTCCAATGTTCATTGCTGTGTTTGCCGCCAGCTCAGAGAGAGAACAATAGGCAGGACGTAGGAGTGAATAACGATCCGCGTGAGAATGCGAATAACTGTTAATGGAGACTGTTAGTGGCTAACAATACGTCGTGTGTCATAGCAGACGAGGTGATAAACAGGAGTCTTTTGTGTGGTAGGGGTCAAGGACATGGGGGAGTTCAGGCCCTATAGTTATAGAACTCGATATTGAAGACCGGAGGGCTGTAAGGTCTCCAAGTGGAAAATGAGATGTTGTTCTTTCATCTGGAGCTCGAACACTGCTGCAAGCCTGAGACAGGGATGTTGGCCAGGGAACAGGGTGATGTGTTAAAGTGGCAGGCAACCGCAAGGTCAGGGCCTTGAGTTTCTGCGGGCAGAAGCGGGATGTTCTGCGAAGCAGTCACCCAGTTTATGCTTCATGCTACGTTGGGCAAACGACACTGTGAGCGGAGAATGCGGTGGAATGAAATAGCAGCAGGGAGACTGGATGAGAAGCAACTGTTCGGGAAAGTCTTTGCCGCTTGCAATTCTGAGAGCAATCTCAAATGTACTTCATACTGAGCATGTCTCAGGTCGCTCAAGAGGTCTGGGGCATTACTTACGCGCGTGCTTTCTGGCTCGTTGGTCTAGGCGTATGATTCTCGCTTAGGGTCTGTTCCTGCGCTGATTTGCGAGAGGTCCCGGGTTCAAATCCCGGACGAGCCCGTGTTTTTTTTTTAAACTTGACTTGTGCAAAACTGCCTGATTAACTTTCTCAAAAAGCACCTTCGTGAAACCAGCGTGGGCTGCCTGGAGTACGAATGAGGCAGAAAACAGAGAAATGAAATGGTTGGAGATCGTGTTCAACAAGCTACTTGGATGCTGCCTGAACTGCTGTGCTCTTCCAGCACCACTAATCCAGAATCTGGTTTCCAGCATCTGCAGTCATTGTTTTTACCATAGTGCTCAACCGGTTGACGTGAGTGGTGCGGTGTTTGAGGAATGTCAGCAATCAAGGTAGATTGGAAAATTGGGACAGCTCTCCTCGGAGAACCGAACTTTTCCAAGTCATGAGGGACCTAGAAACAGGAAATAATGTTGTGAAAATGCTCCCACGCCTGAAAGGATCCATAACGATTCGGCAGAATTTTAAGTCACGAGGAAAAGAAGTAAAAGTGACATTAGGAAGAACGTTTTCGTACAGGGAGTGGTGAGGGTCAGTAAGTCCCTGTCTGACATTGACAAAGAGGAAGATTCAATGGACCCAAAAGGGAATTCGGTGGTCACGTTCAGATGTGCAGATTTCCGCTGAGAAGGCGAGAGAATGAAACGACTAGAGTCACACGTTTACTTAAGTGTAGAACCAGCAGAGCGAAGGTGGGCCGCAGAGCCTCCGTCTGCGCTGTGACACATGTTGTGATTCAGTGTGAAATCACAGTTCGACCGACAGAATGTGGGAATTTAGAAAAAAGTTTATATTTACACAGCCTCCATACGTCTGCGAAACAGCATATCACACGACAGCAGTGGAGGTCTTTGACATCAGGCTCGAAGGTGCCTGCAGCGTGCCAGACAACAGCCTGAAGTGTTCTGTGCAACCAGCTTACCAAGCGGCAGCAGAGTGGCGCAGCGGGAGCGTGCTGGGCCCATAACCCAGAGGTCGATGGATCGAAACCATCCTCTGCTATCGTTCACTGTCACCTTGATCTGCTTCCTTCAGCACGCTGCCTTTGCATCTACTTGCCGATATGTTCATATCGATCCACTCCATTCAAACGGCATGGGTTTTAGAGGTCTCAGTGGTATTCTGTTCTTGGTCGGTTTCCTCTGAACTGAATCGCAAAACCGGTTCTCTACGATGCTAATGAGCTGTTAAAGTTGAAACTCAGACATCGTCCCCCACTTTTTGGACGGATACCACCGATTGTGAATAACCTCAGAGAGAGAGAGAGAGACAAGTGACAGACAGTCGCCGTGGAATCCATGGGCTGAATGGCTTCTGTCTGCGCGAGAATGATGCTACGTGTTGCTGAGGGAGCAAAAATGGTTCATTTTTAACCGTCCCTTCCGTGTTGGACTGCCTGCAGTCCCTCAGCTCAGGGCGGTGGGGATGACTCTCAGTGAGTGAAGGTTTCACTCGGATTCTCTTCATCTGGGACACTTGGGGCTCAGATGTTAACTGCTGCGCGGTCGCAGCAAAGAAAGCGATGCCCGCTTTGCAATAGACTTTCTGTAAGATTGCTGCGTGAAGACGATTTCTGAACACCAAGCAGGCTGCACAACAATGTGAATTTACCTGGGCGAAGAGTCCTCGGTGTTCATTTCTCTCTGTCCTGCCAGCACAGCATCTTTCTGTCTCTCCGATAACAGACCTTTGGAGAAAGTTCACAATCAAAGTTGTTCATGTTCCCCGCATTAATGTAACTGACACCTCTCACCCCAAGAGTTTCAGAGAGAGAGAGAGAGAGAAAGAGGGAGAGAAAGCAGAAGAGCGAATGGACTCTTACCCTCCCCCAACCCTACATTCCCCCACCCCCCTCCCCCCAGAACAACGTGCAAGTAGAAATAAAATGGTTTAATTATCCGCCAGTGGAGATAGTCCAGTTCCTGGGGATGAGACAAACATCAGCCCCCCCGGGGACAGAATGACAAGCAGATGTTCTGGAAAGGCTTTGCTGCTTGCAATTCTTGCAGCAATGTGGAATGTACTTCACACTGAGCAAGTTTCAGCTGGCTCAGAGTCTCCAATGTTCATTGCTGTGTTTGCCGCCAGCTCAGAGAGAGAACAATAGGCAGGACGTAGGAGTGAATAACGATCCGCGTGAGAATGCGAATAACTGTTAATGGAGACTGTTAGTGGCTAACAATACGTCGTGTGTCATAGCAGACGAGGTGATAAACAGGAGTCTTTTGTGTGGTAGGGGTCAAGGACATGGGGGAGTTCAGGCCCTATAGTTATAGAACTCGATATTGAAGACCGGAGGGCTGTAAGGTCTCCAAGTGGAAAATGAGATGTTGTTCTTTCATCTGGAGCTCGAACACTGCTGCAAGCCTGAGACAGGGATGTTGGCCAGGGAACAGGGTGATGTGTTAAAGTGGCAGGCAACCGCAAGGTCAGGGCCTTGAGTTTCTGCGGGCAGAAGCGGGATGTTCTGCGAAGCAGTCACCCAGTTTATGCTTCATGCTACGTTGGGCAAACGACACTGTGAGCAGCGAATGCGGTGGAATGAAATAGCAGCAGGGAGACTGGATGAGAAGCAACTGTTCGGGAAAGTCTTTGCCGCTTGCAATTCTGAGAGCAATCTCAAATGTACTTCATACTGAGCATGTCTCAGGTCGCTCAAGAGGTCTGGGGCATTACTTACGCGCGTGCTTTCTGGCTCGTTGGTCTAGGCGTATGATTCTCGCTTAGGGTCTGTTCCTGCGCTGATTTGCGAGAGGTCCCGGGTTCAAATCCCGGACGAGCCCGTGTTTTTTTTTTAAACTTGACTTGTGCAAAACTGCCTGATTAACTTTCTCAAAAAGCACCTTCGTGAAACCAGCGTGGGCTGCCTGGAGTACGAATGAGGCAGAAAACAGAGAAATGAAATGGTTGGAGATCGTGTTCAACAAGCTACTTGGATGCTGCCTGAACTGCTGTGCTCTTCCAGCACCACTAATCCAGAATCTGGTTTCCAGCATCTGCAGTCATTGTTTTTACCATAGTGCTCAACCGGTTGACGTGAGTGGTGCGGTGTTTGAGGAATGTCAGCAATCAAGGTAGATTGGAAAATTGGGACAGCTCTCCTCGGAGAACCGAACTTTTCCAAGTCATGAGGGACCTAGAAACAGGAAATAATGTTGTGAAAATGCTCCCACGCCTGAAAGGATCCATAACGATTCGGCAGAATTTTAAGTCACGAGGAAAAGAAGTAAAAGTGACATTAGGAAGAACGTTTTCGTACAGGGAGTGGTGAGGGTCAGTAAGTCCCTGTCTGACATTGACAAAGAGGAAGATTCAATGGACCCAAAAGGGAATTCGGTGGTCACGTTCAGATGTGCAGATTTCCGCTGAGAAGGCGAGAGAATGAAACGACTAGAGTCACACGTTTACTTAAGTGTAGAACCAGCAGAGCGAAGGTGGGCCGCAGAGCCTCCGTCTGCGCTGTGACACATGTTGTGATTCAGTGTGAAATCACAGTTCGACCGACAGAATGTGGGAATTTAGAAAAAAGTTTATATTTACACAGCCTCCATACGTCTGCGAAACAGCATATCACACGACAGCAGTGGAGGTCTTTGACATCAGGCTCGAAGGTGCCTGCAGCGTGCCAGACAACAGCCTGAAGTGTTCTGTGCAACCAGCTTACCAAGCGGCAGCAGAGTGGCGCAGCGGGAGCGTGCTGGGCCCATAACCCAGAGGTCGATGGATCGAAACCATCCTCTGCTATCGTTCACTGTCACCTTGATCTGCTTCCTTCAGCACGCTGCCTTTGCATCTACTTGCCGATATGTTCATATCGATCCACTCCATTCAAACGGCATGGGTTTTAGAGGTCTCAGTGGTATTCTGTTCTTGGTCGGTTTCCTCTGAACTGAATCGCAAAACCGGTTCTCTACGATGCTAATGAGCTGTTAAAGTTGAAACTCAGACATCGTCCCCCACTTTTTGGACGGATACCACCGATTGTGAATAACCTCAGAGAGAGAGAGAGAGACAAGTGACAGACAGTCGCCGTGGAATCCATGGGCTGAATGGCTTCTGTCTGCGCGAGAATGATGCTACGTGTTGCTGAGGGAGCAAAAATGGTTCATTTTTAACCGTCCCTTCCGTGTTGGACTGCCTGCAGTCCCTCAGCTCAGGGCGGTGGGGATGACTCTCAGTGAGTGAAGGTTTCACTCGGATTCTCTTCATCTGGGACACTTGGGGCTCAGATGTTAACTGCTGCGCGGTCGCAGCAAAGAAAGCGATGCCCGCTTTGCAATAGACTTTCTGTAAGATTGCTGCGTGAAGACGATTTCTGAACACCAAGCAGGCTGCACAACAATGTGAATTTACCTGGGCGAAGAGTCCTCGGTGTTCATTTCTCTCTGTCCTGCCAGCACAGCATCTTTCTGTCTCTCCGATAACAGACCTTTGGAGAAAGTTCACAATCAAAGTTGTTCATGTTCCCCGCATTAATGTAACTGACACCTCTCACCCCAAGAGTTTCAGAGAGAGAGAGAGAGAGAAAGAGGGAGAGAAAGCAGAAGAGCGAATGGACTCTTACCCTCCCCCAACCCTACATTCCCCCACCCCCCTCCCCCCAGAACAACGTGCAAGTAGAAATAAAATGGTTTAATTATCCGCCAGTGGAGATAGTCCAGTTCCTGGGGATGAGACAAACATCAGCCCCCCCGGGGACAGAATGACAAGCAGATGTTCTGGAAAGGCTTTGCTGCTTGCAATTCTTGCAGCAATGTGGAATGTACTTCACACTGAGCAAGTTTCAGCTGGCTCAGAGTCTCCAATGTTCATTGCTGTGTTTGCCGCCAGCTCAGAGAGAGAACAATAGGCAGGACGTAGGAGTGAATAACGATCCGCGTGAGAATGCGAATAACTGTTAATGGAGACTGTTAGTGGCTAACAATACGTCGTGTGTCATAGCAGACGAGGTGATAAACAGGAGTCTTTTGTGTGGTAGGGGTCAAGGACATGGGGGAGTTCAGGCCCTATAGTTATAGAACTCGATATTGAAGACCGGAGGGCTGTAAGGTCTCCAAGTGGAAAATGAGATGTTGTTCTTTCATCTGGAGCTCGAACACTGCTGCAAGCCTGAGACAGGGATGTTGGCCAGGGAACAGGGTGATGTGTTAAAGTGGCAGGCAACCGCAAGGTCAGGGCCTTGAGTTTCTGCGGGCAGAAGCGGGATGTTCTGCGAAGCAGTCACCCAGTTTATGCTTCATGCTACGTTGGGCAAACGACACTGTGAGCAGCGAATGCGGTGGAATGAAATAGCAGCAGGGAGACTGGATGAGAAGCAACTGTTCGGGAAAGTCTTTGCCGCTTGCAATTCTGAGAGCAATCTCAAATGTACTTCATACTGAGCATGTCTCAGGTCGCTCAAGAGGTCTGGGGCATTACTTACGCGCGTGCTTTCTGGCTCGTTGGTCTAGGCGTATGATTCTCGCTTAGGGTCTGTTCCTGCGCTGATTTGCGAGAGGTCCCGGGTTCAAATCCCGGACGAGCCCGTGTTTTTTTTTTAAACTTGACTTGTGCAAAACTGCCTGATTAACTTTCTCAAAAAGCACCTTCGTGAAACCAGCGTGGGCTGCCTGGAGTACGAATGAGGCAGAAAACAGAGAAATGAAATGGTTGGAGATCGTGTTCAACAAGCTACTTGGATGCTGCCTGAACTGCTGTGCTCTTCCAGCACCACTAATCCAGAATCTGGTTTCCAGCATCTGCAGTCATTGTTTTTACCATAGTGCTCAACCGGTTGACGTGAGTGGTGCGGTGTTTGAGGAATGTCAGCAATCAAGGTAGATTGGAAAATTGGGACAGCTCTCCTCGGAGAACCGAACTTTTCCAAGTCATGAGGGACCTAGAAACAGGAAATAATGTTGTGAAAATGCTCCCACGCCTGAAAGGATCCATAACGATTCGGCAGAATTTTAAGTCACGAGGAAAAGAAGTAAAAGTGACATTAGGAAGAACGTTTTCGTACAGGGAGTGGTGAGGGTCAGTAAGTCCCTGTCTGACATTGACAAAGAGGAAGATTCAATGGACCCAAAAGGGAATTCGGTGGTCACGTTCAGATGTGCAGATTTCCGCTGAGAAGGCGAGAGAATGAAACGACTAGAGTCACACGTTTACTTAAGTGTAGAACCAGCAGAGCGAAGGTGGGCCGCAGAGCCTCCGTCTGCGCTGTGACACATGTTGTGATTCAGTGTGAAATCACAGTTCGACCGACAGAATGTGGGAATTTAGAAAAAAGTTTATATTTACACAGCCTCCATACGTCTGCGAAACAGCATATCACACGACAGCAGTGGAGGTCTTTGACATCAGGCTCGAAGGTGCCTGCAGCGTGCCAGACAACAGCCTGAAGTGTTCTGTGCAACCAGCTTACCAAGCGGCAGCAGAGTGGCGCAGCGGGAGCGTGCTGGGCCCATAACCCAGAGGTCGATGGATCGAAACCATCCTCTGCTATCGTTCACTGTCACCTTGATCTGCTTCCTTCAGCACGCTGCCTTTGCATCTACTTGCCGATATGTTCATATCGATCCACTCCATTCAAACGGCATGGGTTTTAGAGGTCTCAGTGGTATTCTGTTCTTGGTCGGTTTCCTCTGAACTGAATCGCAAAACCGGTTCTCTACGATGCTAATGAGCTGTTAAAGTTGAAACTCAGACATCGTCCCCCACTTTTTGGACGGATACCACCGATTGTGAATAACCTCAGAGAGAGAGAGAGAGACAAGTGACAGACAGTCGCCGTGGAATCCATGGGCTGAATGGCTTCTGTCTGCGCGAGAATGATGCTACGTGTTGCTGAGGGAGCAAAAATGGTTCATTTTTAACCGTCCCTTCCGTGTTGGACTGCCTGCAGTCCCTCAGCTCAGGGCGGTGGGGATGACTCTCAGTGAGTGAAGGTTTCACTCGGATTCTCTTCATCTGGGACACTTGGGGCTCAGATGTTAACTGCTGCGCGGTCGCAGCAAAGAAAGCGATGCCCGCTTTGCAATAGACTTTCTGTAAGATTGCTGCGTGAAGACGATTTCTGAACACCAAGCAGGCTGCACAACAATGTGAATTTACCTGGGCGAAGAGTCCTCGGTGTTCATTTCTCTCTGTCCTGCCAGCACAGCATCTTTCTGTCTCTCCGATAACAGACCTTTGGAGAAAGTTCACAATCAAAGTTGTTCATGTTCCCCGCATTAATGTAACTGACACCTCTCACCCCAAGAGTTTCAGAGAGAGAGAGAGAGAGAAAGAGGGAGAGAAAGCAGAAGAGCGAATGGACTCTTACCCTCCCCCAACCCTACATTCCCCCACCCCCCTCCCCCCAGAACAACGTGCA
Source organism: Chiloscyllium punctatum (assembly GCF_047496795.1). Lineage (NCBI taxonomy): Eukaryota > Metazoa > Chordata > Chondrichthyes > Orectolobiformes > Hemiscylliidae > Chiloscyllium > Chiloscyllium punctatum. The sequence goes on along the minus strand of NC_092774.1, from coordinate 28,704,478 downwards.
AGTAGAAATAAAATGGTTTAATTATCCGCCAGTGGAGATAGTCCAGTTCCTGGGGATGAGACAAACATCAGCCCCCCCGGGGACAGAATGACAAGCAGATGTTCTGGAAAGGCTTTGCTGCTTGCAATTCTTGCAGCAATGTGGAATGTACTTCACACTGAGCAAGTTTCAGCTGGCTCAGAGTCTCCAATGTTCATTGCTGTGTTTGCCGCCAGCTCAGAGAGAGAACAATAGGCAGGACGTAGGAGTGAATAACGATCCGCGTGAGAATGCGAATAACTGTTAATGGAGACTGTTAGTGGCTAACAATACGTCGTGTGTCATAGCAGACGAGGTGATAAACAGGAGTCTTTTGTGTGGTAGGGGTCAAGGACATGGGGGAGTTCAGGCCCTATAGTTATAGAACTCGATATTGAAGACCGGAGGGCTGTAAGGTCTCCAAGTGGAAAATGAGATGTTGTTCTTTCATCTGGAGCTCGAACACTGCTGCAAGCCTGAGACAGGGATGTTGGCCAGGGAACAGGGTGATGTGTTAAAGTGGCAGGCAACCGCAAGGTCAGGGCCTTTTTAGTGAAACTGACACCTCTCCCCCAAGGGATTCAGAGAGAGGGAAACAGCTGAACCGCAAAAGTGCTAGATCACTTTTCCACAAAAGCATCTTCGTTAAACGAGATCGGATTGCCAGAAGTAGGGGATGGGGCTGAGCTACCATTGCAGTGAACACTGCGAAGGGAAACATTTGTTCAAAGTTAGAACATGTTTTGCAGATTGTTCGCCCACACAATCCGAGTCTGAATGAATTCTCCAGCTGCGTTATTGCTAAAATCTGAGAGTGAAATTTCAGGAAGCGGGGAATTGAAGTGATTGGAGACAGCGCTGAACAGGTTGTCGTGAATTGTGCCGTGCATGAGGAATGTCAATAATGAATGCAGATTGGAAAGTTGGGACAGTTCTCCTTGGAGAACAGAAGTTTGAAATCTGGCCCAGTTGACGTTTTCCAAGGCATGAGGGATCTAGACAGAGAAAATATTACCATGAAAATGGTACCACGCCTGAAAGGATCGTTCCCAATTAGGCAGAGTCTTGAGGAAAGGAAGTAAAAATGACATTATGAAGAACGTTTTCGTGCAGAGAGTGGTTAGGGTCAGATTTACACAGTTGCACTGGCACCCTTGGAGAGCTCTGAGTTGTCTTGTCCTCTTCTGTCGCTGTGTTCTGATCTCAAGTGTGAAACCTCTTCCCTCAGATGGTAATGAACTGGTGAAGTAGAAACACATGACTTGATGTTTTTGTCCATTTCCTGCGGTAAAGAAACAGACGCCCTTGTAACAAAATACTTTCTGCAGGATTGCTGTGTCAAGGCAAATTCTGAACACCAAACAGGTCGCACAAGAAGGCACTCATATCAATTTACCTGAGGGAAGAGTCTCCGGTGTCCATTTCTGCCTGTCCCGATACCACATCACCTTGTCATTTCTCCGAGAACAGACCTTTGGAACAAGTTTAAAGTTGCCATTTGATGGATTCGTGTCAATGACGTCTCCTCCCCCAAGTGATAGGGAGAGAGAGCAGAAGAGCGAATGGGCTCTGCCTTCCACCAGCACAGCTTGGAAGGAGAAACAAAATGGTTCAATTATCCACCAGTGGAGAGAGCCCGGTCCCTGGGGACGGGACAAACAGCAGTGTCCTGGGAGCAGGGAGACAGACTGAGAGGCAGATGTTCTTGAAACTCGTTGCTGCTTGAAATTCTGGGAGCAACGTACAATGTATTTCGTACTGAGCAAGTCTCAGCTGCTTCTGGAGCTGGCTGCGCCCATGGCATGTGGCTCGTTGGTCTCAGGGTATGAACAGGTTGACGTGAATGGTGCAGCGCCTGAGGAGTGTCAGTTCTGAAGGTAGATTGGAAAGTTGGGACAGATATCCTTGGACCTGTAGTTGCTGTGGAGGACGATGATAAGACACAGAATATATAATAAAAGATTATAGTGTCATGTAACATAAATGATATATTGAAGAAACCTAGATTGCTGTTGAGTCTTTCATCTTTTAAAACGGGTTGTAGATGTTGGTTCATTCATCTGTAAATCCCAGAACTTTTTAAAAGTCACATTCTCCAAGTAACTTAAGGTTCTATAAACGGAGGTGACACCTCAGGTCAGACAATGCATGAAAGCTGTGAGGGTAGGGTCTATCTGTATCCTAATCTTGAGTGAGACTGGTTCTATTTCCAAATATACAACCCTGCAAACGCAGAATCACCCCCAAAGACTTCTATATGTGAGTGCATGCATGAGAGAGACCGTTTGTGCATGTGCATGCTGGGTACAGTGTGTGTGTGTGTGTGTGTGTGTGAGAGAGAGAGAGAGAGATGGAGTATAATCATGTGAGATGGTGGATGCGTAGGTTTGATTGTGGAGATGTATTACTGTGTGTCTGAGAGAGAGCATGTCTATCAGAGACAGTCTGCACGAGCGTGTGAGTATGTGAGAGAGTGTGCTTGTGTGTGTGTGAGTGTATTGTGTCGCTGGGTCTCCTGTCGTGTGACGTGAACCCAGGGTCTCGGCTGAGGCCATCCTCATGTGTTCTCCACTTGGCTATCAGCCTCTGCTCGGCCATTAGATCAAAGAGGGCTGAGGCACGAGAAAGGACGGGCGGGGGCACTGGTGGTGGTAGAGAAGGGAGAGAAATGGAGAGGGGACAGAGGTTGGGGAGTAGAGAATAACTGGGGTTCAGAGGGTTGGGGAGAGAATTGGGGTGCAGTGTGAAGAGGGGAGAAAGGGCGGGAGCAGTGGGTGGGGAGAAAATGGACAAGGGGCGGAATGGGAAGCGAAAGACAGCACAAATCCCACCTTCCCCAGGACTGGTGTAAGTGTCCCACGAACTGGAACCCACTCTTTCCACAGCAGATTTGGGGCAACCATTTCTCAATATAAGCATGGCTAAGGCATATCATCCCTGCAGGCCATTCACACCGACCTTCCCAACAGATCCCACTTAGACTCACTCGATTACGCTACAGCCCTGCAGTTCCCCATGGCTATTTCCTGATGAAGGGTTTTGCCCGAAACCTCGATTCTCCTGCTCCTCAGATGCTGCCTGACCTGCTGTGCTTTTCCAGCACCACACTCTCGACCCTAATCTCCAGCATCTGCAGTCCTCACTTTCGCCCTGTAAGGAGTGAATGTTATATGCCTAGTCTTTTAAATCTTTGAAAATCTTTTCCCCTCACCCTAAACCATTACCCTGTAGTTTTGGAATACCTCTACCCTGGGGAAAAGACAGAAACGTTGAGCAGCCAGACAAAATGCAAAAGGAAGAACATGTCAAGGCACAGGGGCAAAAAAACATTTCGACAAAAAATTGCTTTGGTATTTTTATCTCGTATTCGCATTTGGACACTTAAAATTTGTCATGATCTGGAGGTGCCCGTGTTGGACTGGGGTGTACGAAGTTAAAAAACACACAATACCCGGATACAGTCCAATCGGCTTGTTTGGAAGCACCAGCTTTCGGAGCGCCGCTCCTTCATCATGTGGTTGTGGAGAATAAGATCATAAATTCTGTGTCTTACGATCTTATACTCCACAACCACCTGATGAAGGAGCAGCGCTCTGAAAGCTAGTGCTTCCAAATAAGTCTGTTGGATTATAACCTGGTGTTTTGTGATTTTAAACTTTAAAATTTGTAACAAATTCCTGCACACTGAGCCAGCTCCGCGGTGTCAGCAATCAATGTGCATGACCGCCAGTGTCAACAAAGCACTGCGCATATTCCTTGGTGGCCGCAGAAACTGCGCGTCAGCTCCTTTCCATGGACCAATGAAGAACCTTGTAGGACCGGAAGGAGACTGGTCCTCCTGCCAATCAGAGCTGGCCATTGTCGAAATGTGGAGGTTGGACCGTGAGCTCTGAAGCTGCTGCTGCTCCTTTTTCTGTGAACTTCACCCCAGACTGTGACTTCCTTCCTCTGCCTAACTTTTGTGAGTACAACAGTCTGTTTCTCACCATTTTTTCCATGTTTTGTTTCATTCTGGGGTTCAATTGTTAACTTGCAGAAACTGAAAGGAAAGAGTGAATCGAGGGAGGGGACAGACTCTGGAAAAGTTGATCCAGGTCTGAGTCTCTATTTGCAAACACATGGCAAATGCAGTGACACAATCCATAATCTTTGATGTTTAAAGTGTGACGCTGAAAAAGCACAGCAGGTTCGGCAGCAACTGAGGAGGAGGAGAGTCAATGTTTTGGGCACGAGCCCTTCATCAGGAATGATGTGTGGATGGACAAAGGGGCCTCAGCGTCCTTCTACACCAGTCACTGCCAGTTGTCAGACAGGAGCAGCAAGCAATCAGCAAGGCAAGTGATATATTAGCAAGAGAAGTTGAGTTCAGAAGTGGGGTTGTCTTCCTGCAGTTAGGTCAGTCATTGAATGTATTCAAGGCTGAGTTCATTTGACTTTGAAGAACAAAGAAGTGGATGGGTATTGGGGGAAGGTAAGAAAATGGTTTTAAGACCAGTGTAGAACAGTTACAGTCATACAGCACAGAAACAGACCATTAAGTCCAACTAGTCCATGCTGACTGTGTTCTGAAACTAAACTAGTCCAAACCTGCCAGTGTTTGGCCCAGACTCTCTGAACCTTTCCTATTACAATTGCAACATTTAAGAGGCATTTGGATGGGTATATGAATAGGAAGGGTTTGGAGGGATATGGGCCGGGTGCTGGCAGGTGGGACTAGATTGGGTTGGGATATCTGGTCAGCATGGACGGGTTGGACCGAAAGGGTCTGTTTCCATGCTGTACATCTCTATGATTATATGTACTTATCCAAATGTCTTTTAAACACTGTAACTGTACCTGCATCCACCACCTCCTCTGGACATTGATACCACATGAGAACCATTCTCTGTCTTAAAATAAAAAGGTGCCCCTCATGTCTTTTTCAAATATTTCTCCTCTCATCTTCAAAGTTTGCTCCCTAACCTTGAAACACCCATCCCAGGGAAAGAATACCTGCTGTTCACCTCATCGATACCCCTGAAGATTTTATAATCCTCTCTAAGGTCATCTCTCAACCTCCGATGCAACAGTGAAAAAAAAATCCCACCCTGTTCACCTCGATGCCGGTATATTTATATCCAGTTGTGAACCGTTCAATGCTGGTGCCGACTGGAAAGACCAAATGACCTATTCCTGCTCCCAATTCTCACACTCTGTGTCCAGGACAGCAAGAGACCATATGACATAGGTGCAGAAATTAGGCCATTCAGCCCATCAGATCTACTCCACCATTCAATCACAACTGATACGTTTCTCAACCCCATTTTGAAATGTTGATTTTGGAAAGGCAGATCAGGGCAGGATCTGCAAAGTGAATGGGGAGTGTTGTTGACCAAAGATACCTTGGAGTGCTGGTTCATAGTTTCTTGAAAGTGGAGTCGCAGGTAGACAGGATTGCGAAGGAGGTGTTTGATGTGTATTGCCTTTATAGGTCAGTGCATTTCAGTACAGATGTTCGGAGGTCATGTTGCCCCTGTACTGGACATTAATTAGACCACTTTTGGAATACTGTGTTCAGTTCTGGTTCCCCTGCTACAGGAAAAGTGTTGTGAACCTTTGAAAGGGTTTGACAAAGATTTACGAGGCTATTGCCAGAGTTGGAGCGTTTGAGCTATAGGGAGAGGCTGAATAGGCTGGGGCTGTTTTCCCTGGAGCATTGGAGGCTGAGGGGTGACTTTATAGAAGTGCATAAGGAGCATGGATAGGGTGAATAGCCAAAAACATTTCCACATAGTAGGGAAGTCCAACACTAGAGGGCATAGATTTGAGGTGAGAGGGGAAATATTTAAAAGGAAGCTTATGGACAACTTTCTCACACAGAGAGTGATACAAGCATGGAATGAGCTGCCAGAGGAAATGGTGGAGGCTGGTATAATTACAGCATTTTAAATGGCATCTGGTAACAGGGTGAATTGAGAGGGATATAGGCTAAGTGCTGGCAAATGGGACTATGTTAATTTGGGATATCTGGTCAGCACAGACAATTTGGACTGAAGGAAAGCAGAAGTATGGTTGTGAAGACTGGAATTTCAGAGCAGCTTTCAAAGATATTTTGTCCTTACTGGGAGCAGAAGCTACAATGAAATCTTTCATTTGAGAGACAGCAACTGAGAAAGTGAGGACATCCAGGATTTTGATGGAATGTGGGAATTTGTTGCCATGTGGGGTTGAAGTGTTTCAAGTAAAGTGTCCTGAGCGGGAAGCCTAGTGAAGGGTTAGGTGGGTTTTTGTTTTAAACTGCTCATTTCTTTCAGCCCCCAACAATGTATTTCCAATGCTGTGCATCAGAAGAAGCGGTGAATCAGTCACTGGTATCATCAGAAGTCTTACGATTTTCTGTACTGCAGGTATTGCATTGTTGTATCAGCATTGTAAAGGTCACTGGCAGCAGCGGGAGGTGTGGGTTCTATTCACTGGAAGCGATGAAGCAGTTAGATAACACACATATGAGAGGGCAGAGTGGGACTTGACTTTCAATTTGCAGAAGTTGGGAGGTTGTGGCAGCTGTGGTTCTGGGCAAACACAACTGCAGTAAATCATAGAAGCCCTACAGTGTGGAGGGAGGCCATTCAACCCATCAAGTCCACACTGACCCATCGAACAGCATGCCACCCAGACCCATCGTATGTCGTTGTTTCTGCTGGTGGGTTAGAGTAGGTAACAAAATTAGGGGTAGGTTTAAGGCAGAGGAGGAGGGACTACGTTTCCTGGAGAGTGGTGAATCTATGGAATTCTTTGCCCAAGGAAGCAGTAGAAACAGGCATATTCAAGATAATCGATGGGATTTTGGATGGTAGGTGAATTTAGGGTAGTCAGGATAATGCAGGTAAGAGGAGCTGAGATGATGGATAGATCAACCATGATCTTAAAGAATGGCGGAGTAGGCTCGATGGGCCAAATGGCCTCTTTCTGCACTGCAGGGATTTTATGATTGTTTCATATGGTGTATATGTGATATTCGCTGTTGTACACGCTGCATGGCTATGATTTTTCACCTTTTAATATAGTAATGGAATTACATCCTGTATTTCTTGTATTCATCTTTACTGAACAGGTCAGCAGGAAGTCTTTCGGCAACTTTACTGGCTTTCTTTCCTGAAGCAGCCTTGATATTTCATTTTCATATCCATATTGATTCAGCTCCATTTCCAGCACCTTTGTCGGAAGGTTGTTCCAGGTCATTGTCACCTAAATGAAGTTTTCCTCTTTATATACCTCATGCTACCTTGCTGAATGAGGGTTTTCAGGTTTCTGTGTCATGGATAATATATGATCAGCAGGTATCTGGCAATCTAAGGAATTGTCACCGATGTTATGTTCATTTGACTGTACTGACCGTGACTTATTTTGTGATTTCTTTTGCAGGAAGACATGGGGAAAGAAATCTGAAACCAAAAGATACATCAGCTTCTGAGAGAGCCACTTGATTCATTGGGACTTGAATATCAGCAGCCATTCCAGTCGAGAAGAAATGTTTGCTTTTGTCTGCTTGGACCCTGGTGTGGCAGGAAGAATACTGATACACCCGAATGAGGGAGATTCAGTGCGGTGACTGTGAAAAGTACAGTACTTCACACCAGTTACTCAGCTTGGAGGATCAAAGAGACCGTTCACTTGCTCTCCGTGCGGGAAGGGCTTCACCCGCTCCTCCCACCTGCAGAGACATCAGTGAGTTCACCTACCATCCCCGGGGGATTGAAGGAACTTCGGCCGAGTGCCGTTATCGACTGCATTAATAACCCAGTTCTGGGGACTCCCGGGTTTGAATCTCACCAAAGCAGATGGCGGATTTGGAGTTCAGTCAGAAATCTGGAGTTCAGAATCTCATTATGAAACCATTTTCGGGGAACAAACTCCCCAATCTGATTCACTCATGATTTAGGGGAGGAAACTGCCGTTGGGGGAAAGGACTCACTCAGTCGTCCCAGCTGCATCCTTTCCCTGGTCTGGCCTATATGTGACTCCAGACCCACAGCAGTGTGGTTGATTCTTGACAGCCCAACTGCAAATGCGTGGGGAGAATCTTACTTGCATACAGACTATGGGTTGCAATTGCTGAGTGAAGCAATACTTCCTCCAGGCTAAGGCTGCACCAAGGATCGAATTACAAAGGGACAACTCAGCTGACCAATAGTGAAGAAAGTGGGATGCAGGGAAGGGGTGTGTATGTGTGTGTGTGCGTGTGTGTGTGTGTTTAAAAAAAAAGCTACTTTTTGTGCACCTTTTTGCTGGGTCGATCTGAAGCTGCAACAAAGTTGGGTCCCAACAAAAGTTACGTGAACTTATCGTCAGACTCAGACATTGAAGGCTATGAGATCCAACAGGTTTTTCTTTTAAAACTGCTCATTTCTTTAAATCTCCGGCACGAGGTTTCCAATGTCTTATATCAGAAGGAGCAGTCAACGTGTAGCTTGTAGTATTAGAATTGTACATTTTTCAGGAGTGATGGTTCATTGTTTCCTCAGCATTGTAAAGTTTACTGGCAGCAGTGGGAGGGGTGGGCTGTCTTCACTGGAAACAAAGGTAAAAATCCAGTTCTAGTCCAACAGGTTTATTTGGAAGCACTAGCTTTCGGAATGTTGCTCCTTTGTCAGGTAGCTGTACAGCAGGATCATAAGACACAGAATTTGTAGCAAAATGAAATATTGAACAAATCTCGACTGCTGTTAAGTGTTTCATCTTTAGAATGGGTTGCAGGTTTCAGTTCATTAGTATGTAAATCCCAAAACTTCTTTTCAGTTACAGTATCGAGATAACTTAAGGTTTTACAAAGAGGTGCTATCTCAGCCCAGACAATGCATGAAAGATGTGAGGTTCGAGTCTGTCTTGAGTCAGACTGATTCTGTTCCCAAAGTAGGAGTTTATAAAATATTACATGGATTGACTGTCTGCAGATTGTGCACTTTTCGAGAAAATAGAATGTATCTACAAACATAATTCTGCAAATGCAAATGCACCCCATGGTCTTATCTATGTGTGCATGCATGAGAGTGAGTGAGTGTGTGCATACACAAGAGTCTATCTGAGAGAGTGTGTGTTTGTGTGTGTGCATGCTTGGTAAAGTGAGAGTGTGCAGGAGTATAAGTCTGTGAGAGGATGTGTGTGTAGGTGAGAGTGTGAGTGGGTACATGTGTGTGCATCTGAGAGAGCGTGTATATCTGAGAGAGTGCCTGCGTGAGTATGTGAGAATGTATGGCTGTGTGTGAGAGACAGAGAGACAGAATGTGTACAGTGTAGTGGGGTCACCTGTAATGTAACATGAACCCAAGGTCCTGGTGGAGGCCATCCTCATGGGTTCCAAACTTGGCTATCAGTCTCTGCTCAGCCACGAGAAATGATTAAGCAGTTACACAATAGACACGGGAGGGGGCAGGGTGAGACTTGTCTTTTGATTTACAAAAGGTGGAAGGCTCTGGATGATGTGATCGAGGGCAAACACAACTTGGAGGACCTTCGGCTCAGAGAGGTGGAGCTGGAAGCCAGGTTGCTGACACGCTGGGAGGGCAAGGCAGAAAGTTAATCAGATGCTTTGTATTCCGGGAGATGGTCTTTCCCTCTGGACAGAGCCTTCTGATGGGATCAGTGGACAGGGTCAGGAGGGTGTGAGCCTGGGTCAGGCAGGTAAAGGGGATCTGAGAGAAGGCTGAAGGGGAGAGGAGCTAACTGTGGGGTGGTGGGAGTAAGAACAACGTTAGGGAGGGGGAGCTAAGGGACAGAATAGTGACGGCGATTGCCTCCGTTCTCTGCAGTTGGCAGCAGAAGCACAGATGGCATCAGAATCTGATGCCAGGTTTCAAGACCGCTGTGCTCTGGGCTGGAGAAGTGGGAAAGGGCGGTGCAATGGGTGTGTTCCAACAATGTCAGCAGGACACAGCCTCTGCTGAGGCTACATGAGAAGTTAAAAGCTGCAAAGACAAAGCAGAACCTCAAAGCACTGGGTGGGATGGTGGCTCAGTGGTTAGCAATGCTGCTTAATAACGCTCGGAGCCTGGGTTTGATTCCACCCTTGGGTGAGTGTCTGTGTGAAGTTTGGCATGTTCTCCCCCTTGTGTCTGTGTTGGTTACCTCTGGGTGTTCTGGCTTCCTCCCACAGTCCAAAGATCTGCACTCTCGGGTGGATCAGCTGTGCTAAAGTGTGCAGGTGAGCTTGCATCTGGGATGACCATGTTAGTTTTGGTTCCTTCATTTGTAAATCCCAGAACTTTTTTAAACTTACATTCTCAAGATAGCTTTTAACTATAGTTGTCATCTCAGCTCAGATAATGTATTGAAGGTGAGACATTAAAGTCTGTCTGTGTCCCAATGTTAGGTCAGACTGATTCTATTTCTAAAGTGGGAGCTACAGAATTTTACATGGATTTATGCAGTTTTTGAGTAATTCGGAATAAATGGACTTCTGCAAGGAAGTGTACAAACAACTGACCAGGAACACGATAGGCAACTACCAGCTGATCTGACCAAAGAGCACAACCGTGAACTGACAGCATTCATCAAGACTTCTGATTCAATCCTTCCAGAAGCTCAGCATCCATGGGCTAGTTGAATCCGTGGATGTGTCAGTACTCTACACCAGCATTCCTCATGACGATGGCATCACGGTAACAGCTTCAGTACTCAATACCAACAACTGCCAATCTCTGAGCACTGTCCTACAACTCATCCGCTTCATTTTCAACCACAACATTTTCACCTTTGGCAACCAGTTCTTCATCCAGACACATAGAACAGCCATGGGGACCAAATTTTCACCCCTGTATGCCAACATTTTCAAGCAGGGGTTCGAACAAGGCTTCTTTTCTGCACAGGACCTCCAACCAACACTATACACCAGATATATTGATGACATTTCTTCCTCTGGACCCATGGTGAGGAGTCACTGAAACAACGATACTGTGATATTAACAAGTTTCATCCCAACATCACACTCGCCACACTCTTTAGTATCTGTCTCATTTTTGAACACATGCGGCTCTATCAAGGATGGGTATCTCAGCACTTCTCTGTACCACAAACCCACGGATAACCTGACAGTGCTACACTTCTCTAGTGAAACATATTAAAACAGCCACCCCCTCTGGACAAGCCCTTCGCATACATAGGATCTGTTCAGGTGAGGAGGAACGTGACAGACACTTGGAATTACACAAGCATGCTCTCATTAGAATGGGATACAATGTTCAACTCATCAACTGCCACTTCCAATGTGTCACAGCAAGAAACTGGAATGACTTCCTTTGGGAGACAGACACGAGCTGCAACCAAAATGGTACCATTTGTTGTCCAGTACTTCTCAGGAGCCGAAACACTACGCCATGTTCTTCACAGCCTGCAACACATTATTGATGAGAATGAGCACCTCGCCAAGACCTTCCCCACGCCTCCACTTCTCGCCTTCAAACAACCGCCAAACTTTAAACAGATAATTGTTCTCAGAAAACTGCCTAGTCTTCAGGACAAGATGATACAGCTCTGTTACGGCAGATGATGAAAGACGTATCAGAGTGTTGACACAATTACCACCATTACACGTGGGGACACCACCCACCATGAGTGCAGCAGGCACTCATGTGACTCAGCCAACATTGTTTTATCTCATACGCTGCAGGCAATGATGCCCTGAGTCTTGGTATATTGGCGAAACCGAGCAGAGGCTACAGCAACAGATGAATGGACACTGCACAACAATCACCAGCCAGGAGTGTTCCCTCCCAGTCGGGGAACACGACAGCGGTCCGGGACATTCAGCCTTGGACCTTCGGATGACCATCGTTCAAGGTAGACTTCAGGATAGGCAACAACGGAAAGTGACTGGGCAGAGGCTGATAGCCAAGTTCAATACCCATGGAGATGGCCTCAACCAGGACCTTGTGTTCATGTCACACTACAGGTGATCCCACTATGCTATACATTCTCTCTCTCTCTCTGTCTCTCTCTCTCTCACACACACACACAAGCATGCATTCACACAAATACGTGCTCCTCCAAACCAACACACTCACACAGACTCTCTCTCATACACATGCGCTCTCTCAAATGCTCTCTCTCTCTCACACACCCTCTCACAAACTTATACCCCATTACACACTCACACACACATGATCACTCGCTTTCTCCTGCACACACTTACACACATAAAGGTTTGTGGTTGAATTTGTACTTGCAGAATCGCATTTTATTTTGCTCAAAAACTCAGACACGTAAGATTCTGTAATACCACGATAGAAATAGAATCCGTCTGACCTAACATTGGGACACAGACAGACTTTAACTTAACACCTTCAATGCATTATCTGATTGAGATGACACCTATTGTTAAAAGGTATTTTGAGAACGTAACTTTTGAAAAGTTCTGGAATTTTCATGTGAAGGAATCAAAACTAACATGGTCATTCTAAAAGATGGTAGAGGTCAGCTAAAGTTGTTTGATATTCCATTCCATGACACTGCAATCCTGTTGCTATAAAGTCTATGTGTTATGATTCTGCTCCACAACCAACCGATGAAGAAGCAGCGCTTCGAAAACTAGTGATTCCAAATAAACCTGTTGGGCAACAACGTGGCATTGTGTGATTTTTACCTTTGAAAATCTGTCAGTAATGCCAACATTTCCATACTGCGCATGCTACTGGGTGTCAGTAACGCACTGCGCATGTGTCACGGTGTCAGCAAAGCACTACGCATGCTCACGCAACAAGGGGAAACACTCCGTGACCTTGTTTTGATGGACCAATGAGAAGCTCTGGAGGACCGGATGGAGAGTGGTCCTCCTGCCAATCACAGCAAACCCATCGTTTGGATGCGGAAGTAGGACCATGAACTTCTGAAATTGCTGCTGCTGCTCCTCTCTCTCTGAATGAAGATTGAGCTTCACGCCAGACTGCAACTTCCTTCCTCTGTCCAACATCTGTGAGAACAACACACTCTTTTCTCAACCCCGTTTCTATTCTGGGGTTGAACTGTTGACTTGCAGGAACTGAAGGGAAACGGAGTGATTCCAGGGAGAGGACAGACTCTTGGAAAGTTAGTTAAGGTATTTTTTCAATGGCAAATACAGGAGAATTGACATTTCAGGCTCGAGCCTTTCATCAGTAATGATGTGTGGACGAACAAAGGGGCCTCTGCGTCCTTCTAATCTAGTCAGTGCAAGTTGTCAGACTAGTGAAGCAAGTAGTGAGCAAGGCAAGTGGTATATTAGCAAGAGGAATTGAGTTCAGAAGTGGGGACGCCTTCCTGCAGTTTGGGCGTAATTGAATATATCCAAGGTTGAGTTCATCTGATTTTTGAACAACAAAGAAGTGATGGTTATGGGGGAGGCAAGACCAATACAGATCAGTTATAGAAACAGACCCTTCACTCCAACTAGTCCATGCTGACTATGTTCTCAAACTAAACTGGACCCACCTGCCTGTGTTTAACCTATATCCCTTTGAACCTTATATATTGGAGTCCTAGAGATGTACAGCACTGAAACAGACCCTTCGGTCCAATTTGTCCATGCCTACCAGTTATCCTAATCTAGTCTATTTGCCAGCCCTGGGCCCATATCCCTCGAACCCCTTCTATTATAGACCAATCCAAATGCCTTTTAAATTCTGTAATTATACCAGTCTCCACCATTTCCTCTGGCTGGTCATTTCATACATGCACTACTGTGTGAAAAGGCTTCCCTTAGATCTCTTTTATGTCTCTCCCAGTTTGCCCAAAACCTTTAGTTCTGCACTCCCCCACCCCAGGAGAAGACTTTGTCTATTTACTCTATCCATGCCTCTCATGATTTTATAAACCTCAGCCTCAGCCTCCGACGCTCCAGGGAAAACAGCCCCAGCCTATTCAGCCTTTCCCGAGAGCTAATTTTTTCAAATCTGGCAACATGCTGGTAAATCTTTTCTGAACCCTTTCAAGTTTCACACCGTCCTTCTGATGGGCAGGAGACCAGAGTTGCACGCAATATTCCAAATGTGGCCTCACCAATGTCCTGTAGAGCTGCAACATCACCTACCTCCCAACTCCTTTACTCAGTGCTGTAACCGATAAAGGAAAGCATACCAAATGCTGCCTTCACTATCCTATCTACCTGGGACTCTACCTTCAAGGAACTATGAACCTGCACTCCAAGGTCTCTTTGTTCAGCAACACTCTCCAGGACCTTACCATAAAGTGTATACGTCCTGCTTTGATTTGCTTTTCCAAAATCCAGCACTTCACACTTATTTAAATTAAACTTCATCATTCATGTACTAATCCAAATGTCTTTTAAATGTTCTAACTGTATCTGCATCCACCCCTTTGTCTGGAAATTCATTCCACACGCAAACCACTCTCGGGGAGGGGGGGGCTGGGAATGGCGACGGCGACCGTCATGTCCTTTTAAAATCTTTCTCCTCTCTCTCTTTCAAAATTTGCTCCATAGTCTTGAACCCTCAGCCCAGAGAAAGGATTTTGGCCGTTCACCTCATCTATACCCCTCACGATTTTATAATCCTCCTCTGCTCCAGTGGAAAAAATTCCAGCTTATTAACCTGAATGTAGGTATATTCATGGCAGGTCAGGCAGCATCCGAGGAGCTGCCTGACCTGCTGTGCTTTTCCAGCACCACTCTAATCTAGACTCTGGTTCCAGCATCTGAAGTCCTTGTTTTTACCTTTTACGTCGGTATACTCATATCTACTTATGATCTGTTCAATGCTGGCGCAAGCTCGACAGGCTCAATGGCCTATTCCTGCCCCCAGTTTGAACACTCCTAGTTCAGGACAGCAAGAGACCATAAACCACAGGAGCAGAAATTAGGCCTCTCAGCCCATCAGGGCTGCTCCACTATTACGTTCTGGCTGATAAGTTTCTCAATCCCATTCTCCCACTTTCTCCCTGTAACCCTCGATCCCCTTGATATTCAAGAACCTATCTATCTCCATCTTAAATCTACTCAGTGACCTGGCCTCCACAGCCTTCTGTAGCAATGAATTCCACATATTCACCACTCACCGGCTGAAAATGTTTCGTCTTATCTTTGTTCTAAAAGACATTCCTTTTACTCTGATGCTGTGCCCTCAGGTCCTAGACTCTCCGACCAATAGGAACATCTTCCCCATGTACACTCTGTCCAGTCCATTCAGAATTCTGTCTGTTTCAATTAGATCTCACCCCTCCCCGAGTGTGGGCCTGTTAATCAGCATCAACCACACCCTTCAGGATGAGTTACAGCAGGAATTAGGTTCAGCAAAGTCAGAATGGAGGAAGTGTGTGTGGGATGGAGATTATCAGCTTTTGGGGGATGAGAGAGGAAACGAAGTTCAATATAAATTAGAATTGATCGGATGGGCTGATGGGCCAAGGAGTGGCAAAATGAGTTTAATTTAGATAGATGTGAGGTGTTACATTTTGTGAAGCAAATCAGGGCGCGACTTACATAGTTAATGGGGAGTGTTGCTAAACAAAGTGTCCTTGCAGGTTCATAATTCCTTGAAAGTGGAATTGCAGAGAGACAGGATTGTGAAAAACGCATTTGGTACACTTTCCTTTATTGATCAGAGCATTGAGTACAGGGGTTGGGAGGTCATGTTAGGCCACTTTTGGAAAACTGTGTGCAATTCCAGTTGCCCTCCTCTGGAAGAATGTTGTGAAACTTAAAAGGGTTCAGAAAAGATTTACAAAGATGTAGGCAGAGTTGGAGGGTTTGAGCGATAGGAAAATGCTGAATACGCCAGGGATAATTTCCCTGGAGCATTGGAGGCTGATGGGTGACCTTACAAAAGTTTATAAGGGGTATAGATAGGTTGGATAGCCAAAATCTTTTCCCCATGGTAGGCGACTCCAAACCTAGAGGGCATAGGTTTCACCGTGAAAGGGGAAAGATTTAAAATGGACCTGAGGGGCAACTTTTTCACACAGAGGGTTGTGCATGTTTGGAATGAGCTGCCAGAGGAAGTGGTGGAGGCTGCTACAATTACAACATTTAAAAGGCATCTGGATGGGTAAATGAATAAGAAGGATTTAGAGGGATACAGGCCAAATGCTGGCAAATGGGATTAGATGAGTTTAGGATATCTGGTCGGCATGGATGAGTTGGACCGAAGGCTGTGTTTCTGTGCTGTATGACTTTAATCATCTTGCGTGAAAGCAGAAGTGTTGTGAAGACTGGACTTTCAGAGTAGCTTTCAAAGATGTTTTGCCTTTACTGGAAGCAGAAGAAGTGACAATGAAGTATTTCATTGGTGAGACAGCAACTGAGTATGTGAGTACATCTCGGATTTTGGTGGAAAGTGGGAATTCATTGCACTGTGGGGGTGAAGTGCTTTAAGGCTTCCCAGCAGGAAGGACAGTGTGCTGATTGGGGTGCCCAGTGAAGGGTGAGGTGGATTTTTGAGTTAAACTGCTCATTTCGGCCAGCCTCCAACATTGTATTTCCAATGCTGTCCATCAGAAGGAGCTGTGTGTACCTGGTATTGTTAGAAGCCTTACGGTTTTCAGTACTGCAGGAATGGCATTGTTTCATCGGCATTGTTTCATCAGCATTGTAAAGGTGACTGGCAGCAGAGGGAGGTGTGGGCTGTGTTCACTAGAAACGATTAAGTATTTAGATAACATACAAATGAGAGGGCAGGGTGGGATTTGTCTTTCGATTTGCAGTAGGTGGGAGATTCCGGGAGCTGTGATCTGAGCTGTGAACTGCGGTAAATCATAGAAGCCCTACAGTGTGGAAGCAGGCTATTCAGCCCATCAAGTCCATTCTGACCCCTCCGAAGAGCATCCTGCTCATACACCCCTCCCACCCTCACCCCTTAGGGAATCAGGGGTTCGGGATAATGCAAGTAAGAAGAGCTGAGATGATGGATAGATCAAATGGCCTACTACTGCTTCTATTACTACGAAACTATAACCCTGCATTTCCCATTGGCTAACCCACCTAACCTGTACATCCCTGGCCACTATGGGCAATTTAGCATGGCCAATCCAAATCAAGGCAGGTGAGCAATGTAGTGATGTGGAAATTGAACGTCAGAGAACAATAGAAAGGAACAACGAGAATAAACGTACCAGCAATTAAAACTGGATTCAAAAGATTACAAACAATAAAACTAAAAGGTCAGTATCTGAATGTGTGCTTGTTATGAAGGGGTAGAGGTACTGTACCTTTAAGAGAGTTAAAAAAGCGAGCAGAACAAAGTGTTCTAAACAAGATGAGATTGTATTATTTGGTCAACACAAATAGAGCAACTGGGATGCTATGAGGCACAAACTAATTCAAATTTGGCCAATCATTTTAAATTTTGCACCAAAATACCAAAGTCCAATCAAGTTTGAAATAAGTATTTTGATAATATTAACACCAATAAAATGATCCGATATTTTGGACTATAAAACCAGGCACTTTTGTGAGTTTTAACACTCTGTGTTGGACATGAAGAGTAAAGTTGTTAATTTTTACTTTAAATATTTACCTGTAAGATAGTTCTTTGCCTCTCAAACTTTTACATATTACTGCATGGGGTGAATCATTTCTATGTTGATGGTCTAATTTAGCAGTGGGGGTTACCCCGTGTCGTAACAGTGCTGCAACGTAACAAAAGTGAATGAATTGACTACACACATTGAAGAGAATGATTTTGATCTGGGACTCCTTACAGAGACATGGCTTCAGGATGACAAGGATTGGATCCTAAATATTGAGGGGAGATGTGGCATTCAAGTCAAATGGGAAGCTAGGTAAAGGTAGAGGGTTAACACTGCTAATCAAAGCACTGATCACAGGGTAGTCTGGTGTCAGATTGGATTTCAGGTCCTGGTTTCTTTGTCCTCTATTGATCTCCCTGTTCCCAAACAGTTGTTGTCTGTTCTCAGCTCTGCTTCATTTCTGCTGAAGCTTTAACCTCCTTTGACACCTTCCGGAACAATAAATCATTCAGGCAATCAAAGTCCAACGCACAATCTCCCAGCCTGTAAACCATCCAGACACAGAGTATCATACCAGAAAATATAACAAAAAAGGTGAAAAGTTAGAATTAAATAGGTGCTTGTGTCTGTTCATTGGCAAGTAAACGAGAAATAGGGGTCTGCCAAGAATCTTATAGTGCCCTAATTGAAGAATTGTCTCTCCCTTATATCTAAGTATTAGTACTCAGCTATGATTTATAATAATATTTACATCAACAGAAATAAAGCATCTGTTATGCAATAGACATCGAGATATACAGTATGGAAGTAGACTTTTTCTCTCTCTCATGTGCACGCGCGCACGCACACCAACAGAGGTCTATGGGGTGAATTTGTATTTGCAGATAAATTCCATTTTGCTCAAAAAATGCACAATCTGTAGGCAGACAATACATGGAATATTTTATAAATTCCACTTTGGAAATAGAACCAGTCTGACTCAAAAACTGGGATACAGACAGACTCTGGCCTCACACCTTTAATGAATTGTCTGAGCTGAGTTGTCATCTTTTCTTATAAAACCTTAAGTTATCTCGAGGAGGTGTCTTATAAGAAGTTCTGGGATTTACATATTAATGACACCAGCAACTCATTCTAAAAGATGAAAGACTTTACAATCCAGGTTTCTTCAATGTATCATTTCAGTGGCACGACTCTGTAATGTTTTGCTGTAAATTCAGTGTCTTATGATCTTATACTCCACAACCACCTGATGAAGGAGCAGCGCTCTGAAAGCTAGTGCTTCCAAATAAACCTGTTGGACTGGCGTCATGTGATTTTTATCTTTGCCCAGGTTAGGGTGGATTGGCCCTGCTAAATTACCCATAGTGCTCAGGGTTTTGCAGGTGTGGGAGAATTGTTAGAAGCGATTTGATTCCACCTTCTCGTGACTGTCTGTGTGAACTTTGGTATGTTCTCCCCCTTCTGTCTGCGGGGGTTACCTCTGGGTGCTCCAGTTTCCTCCGACAGTCCAAGGATCTGCAGTTTCGGATGGATCGGCTGTGCTAAAGTGTCCAGGGATGTGCAGGTTAGAGTGGGTTAGCCATGGGGAACTGCAGAGCTGTAGAGTAAGTTGATGAGTCTGGGTGGGATGCTGTGTGGAAGGTCAGTGTGAATTTGATAAGTGAAATTGCCTGTAGGGATTATATAATTCTCCTGCTTTAGCCATATGTGGATTGAGAAATGACAGCTGTGGGAGGAGTAGGTTCCAGTTCATGGGACACTGCCCCAGTCCTGGGGAAGGTGGGAATTGTGCTGTCTCTCTCCCCACCCACTGCCCCCATCCATTCTCTCTCGCCCCACAACTCTCTGCCCCCCATTTTCTCTCTCTCGCCCTCATTGTCTTCCTCCACCCTTTGACCCCTGAGTCTTTCCTTTCCGCCCCCACCACCCTCTGTTCCCCCCAGTCTCTCAATGGTCCCCACACTCTGTCACCCGATCCATTCTGTATCTCTTCCAACTCCCACTAAACTTTCTCATGCCTCGAGCTCTCTTTGATCGCTGTATCAAGCTCATCTCAGAAGAGAGAGAGAGAGAATGGTTGGTGATGACACTGCCTGGGAGATCGGGGTGCACGAGAAATGGCTGATCTTTCAAGTTGAGAATAGCTAAAATAATATATTCAGAAACAGCATTAAAGTTTGAACGCATGTTCAATTTTATATTAAGACAAAGCTGCAGCCATCTTTCTCAAACTTGCTTTGAACTATGTACAGTTGAGGACAGGCTGTTCGGGGTGAATGAGGCTTTTGCCCGAAATGTCAATTTTCCCGAAATGTCAATTTTCCTGCTCCTTGGATGTTGCCTGACCTGCTGTGCTTTTGACTCTAATCTTCAGCATCTGCAGTACTCACTTTTGCCTGTTAGGGGCGAATGGCTGATTCCTAGTCTTGAAAGATTGGTTCTGTTATAAGGTGTAGAGGTGTATTCTCCCTTCAAGAGAGTTGAAAAGTGAGCAGAACCACCTGATATAGCACCAAACGTTCTGAACAAGGTAACAATTTAACATTTGGTCGAACAGCTCAGTAGCTGGGTTGTCTGGAGACAGAAACATACTCAATTGTGGCCAATTGATTTAAGTCTTGCCCCAAAATACTGAATTCCAATCAAGTTTGAATTTAGTATTTTGCGAATATTGGTTAGCACTGCTGCCTCACACCACCAGGTTCGATTCCAGCCTTGGGTGACTGTCTGTGTGGAGTTTGCACATTCTCCCCGTGTCTGCTTGGGTTTTCTCGGGGTTCTCCAGTTTCCTCCCACAGTCCAAAGTTGTGCAGGTCAGGTGAAGTGGCTATGCTATATTGCCCATAGTGTTATGTGCATTCGTCAGAGGGAAATGGGTCTGGGTGGGTTACTGTTCGGAGGGTCGGTGTGGACTGGTTGGGCCGAAGGGCCTGGTTCCGCACTGTAGGGAATTTAATCTAATCTAATATTAACACCAATGAAATGATTTGATGCTTTGGTGTACAAAATCAAAAAATAAAGTTGAACAGTTACAGGAGAACTGCCAAATGACCAACAAATGTAGGCTGCTAGTAAGAACTCTGAGAGGTACCTGTCCAGAGGAGTCTGCACAGAGAAAAAACATCGACACCGACCTGGAGAGCAAATCTACAGAGGAAGATACAAAGAGAAGATTTAACAGCTGGCTGGTTTTGAAGTTTGAATCTTTCGGCAAATCTTAATCAGGGGTTTTTATTGGACTGGTATCATACAGGGGAAGGTAGAAGATAGGTTAGAGAAAGGAGTTGTAAATAGTTGTTAATTAATTATTCTCCGTTGGACTTTAATAAATAAAGTTGTTAATTTTTACTTTAAATACTGACCTTTGGGAATAGTTTCTTGGTTCTTGAATTTTCACAGATTACTGCATGGATTAAACCTTCTCCATGTTACTGGTTTAAATTAGGTGGGGAGGTTGCACCCAGTGTTTTAACATTTGGGGGCTTTCGTCTGAGATTTGAACTGGTTTAGACAGATTTGAATAGATTTGGCAGTATGAAAAATCCTGGCAGATTTAAACACTTGCAAGTTAGTGTCCTAGATCATTAAATAAAACATTTAAATAGTGACTTTTAGAAACAGTTCCTTACCTCTTTAATTAACACATTACCACATGGGGTAAATCTTTTTTAGGTTTAAATTAGTGGGGGGTGCAGTCCATGTCATAACAATTCTGACTATGTAGAAATAGAGTAGTGGAGCATGGAAACAAACTGTTTGTTCCGTGCCAATTGGATATCCTAAATTAATCTAGACCCATCTGCCAGCTCTTGGCCCCTATCCCTCCAAACCTTCCTGTTCATATACCCATCCAGATGCCTTTTGAATATTGTAATTGTACCAGCCTCCACCACTTCCTCTGGGAGCTCATTCAATCCACGCACCACCCGCTCCGTGAAATAGTTGCCCCTTTAGGTCCCTTTTAAGCCTTTCCCCCCTCACCCTAATATAAATCAATTGCTGCTTTTTCTGAACAGGCTCAGTGGCTGGCACTGCTGCCTTATAGCGCTCGGGACCCGGGTTTGATCTCAGTCTCTGGCAACTGTCTGAGTGGAGTTTGCACCTTCTCTGCGTGGGTTTCCTCTGGGTGCTCCGGTTTCTTCCCACAATCCAAAGATGTGCAGGTTTGGAGAGGGCACTTCTTGAGGGGAATTAACTTTCACACTTTTTTTCTACTCCTTAGATCCCTTTTAAATCTTTCCCCTCTCGCCTTCAACCTATGCCCTCCAGTTTGGGAGTCCCATACCCTGAGGAAAAGATGAGTTGTCAAATAAAATGCAAAAGGAATAAAATGTCGAGTCGCAGGATAAATATAAAATGTGGCTCCAGCCTTTCTTGTCTCCGATTGTCATTTGGGCACAAAACCTGTCAGTAACACCAGCAACTTCACAGAGCGTCTTGCGCATGCTCCTCGGTGACAACACACACTGCGCATGTTCGCCGGTGTCAGCAAAACCTGTGCATGCTCCTGGTTGTCCGCGAGAACTGCGCGTGATCTTCTTTTGTTGGACCAATAGGAAGCACTGGAGGACCGGAAGGAGCGGACTCCTCCTGCTAATCAGAGACACCCTATTGTCTCTCTCTCTCACAATCTCAATTTATGGAGGGGACAGATTCTGGAAAAGTTGGGCCAGGTCTGTGTCTCAGTTGGCAAACTCATGGAAAATGCAGTACCACGATGTGAAGTGATAGCATTCCCTGTTGGGGGGTAAACAGCAGAAAGGAGATGCATTGTTTAAATGGTGATATATTGAGATGTGGAGAAAGTGAGGACTGCAAATGTTGGAGATCAGAGTGAAAAAGTGTGGTGCTCGAAAAGCACTGCAGATGAGGCAGCATCCGAGGAGCCGGAGAGTCCGCGTTACAGGTACGAGCCCTTCATCAGGAATGTTTATAAAGGGGCCTCAGCGTCCTTCCATACCAGTCAATGCCAGTTGTTACAGGTGCAGCAAGCAATGAGCAAAGCAGGTGTTATATAAGCAAGAGGAATTGAGTCCAGAAGTGGGGATGTCTTCCTGCAGTTATGGGATCATTGAATATATTCAAGGCTGAGTTCATCTGATTTTGGACCAACAAAGAATTGGATGTTTATGGGGGAAGGCAAGAAAATGGTTTTCAGACCATTGCAGAAGTTACTGAGTCAAACAGCACAGAAACAGTCCCTTCAGTCCAACTACTCCATGCTATGTTCTCAAATTAATCTAATCCCACCTGCCAGTGTTTGGCCTATATCCCTCTGTCACAAAGCTGGTCCTTTTACTAAAAGCTGGTCCTTCTTCTCAAGGATGCTGTGTCCTTGGTTTTTTTTTCAGAGGGGTGGTAAAAAGACCCGGGCTCTGAAGCGACTGGTTTAGTACAGAGATGAAAAACGGTATTGGGAGGCATTTTTGGTTATATGTGAACAGATGAGACTTGAGGCCAAAGCTTTTATGTTTTAGAAATGACCTGTACAATGAAAGGGGAGTGGTCAGTCCTGAAAGCTGGAGTCTCGTTTGGGTGAGTTAAGCAGTGGTCTATGTGGAGAAAGGCTGCTAACACTGTCTCCTTCTGCCCTTCTAGCTTCAACTGTAAGCCTCTGTTTCAGTTTTACTTTGTTTAAGGGGTTTGCTTTTTTTTGGTACTGTTGTGTACCAGCATTGCGAAGAGTATTAAGAGTTTCTCCACAGCTTGTACTGTACTTAATAAAGTTTGGTTGTTCACAGAAGTTGGCGTATTGCAGTGTAAGAAGCTCAAGCAAAAGAACTTAACAAAGGAACCTAAGGGATAAGTCTTTCATGCAGAAAGTGGCGTGTTTAAGGAAAGAGCTGTCAGAGGAAGTGGTGGGTGCTGATACAATTATGACATTAAAAGGCATCTGGATGGGTATACGATTAGGAAGGGTTTAGACGATGTGGGCCAAATGCTGGCAAATCGGCCGAGATTAGGTTAGGTTATCTAGTTGGCACGGATGAATTAGACTAAAGGGTCTGTTTCTGTGCCTAATATCTCTATCACTCTGGCTTGCCACTAACATTTGCCACATCTATATGTACAGTTTCTCTCTGGTGTCAGTGTCAATGCCTTGATATCTCACTCTTAACCGGACTGGCAGTGATGACTTTTGTAATCTTTTCTTACAGACTATCTGAAGACAGAAGTTTCAAAGTCAACAGAAAAAGGGCTTATGTTCAAAATGTTGATTCTCCGGCTTCTCTGATGCTGCTTGCTGTGCTGCACTTTTCCAGCGACGCAGTTTTTGACTGACTCTCCAGCGTCTCCAGTCCTCCCTTTCACGTCAGTGTCTGACAGTTACTCAGTCCATCAGGACCACAACAATTTTCAACTATGATTCTGTGATAAGGAGCAAAGCTTTCTTTTTGGTTCCTGTTTGAGTACGGGGGCACTGGTTGAAAGACCCTACTGTTGCAGTGCACTGAGTGTGGAGCCTGAAACAACTCTACTGCCTGGAAAGAAGAATTCATGGCGGGGTTGTACACGTGTGTGTGCAGCTGAAGCTTCGGCCATGGAGAAACCCGAGGAAACACAACCTGTTGAGAAACCATGGAAGTGTGGCGACTGTGGGAAGGGCTTCCGTGTCCCATCTGTCCTGGCGGCTCATCAGTGCAATCACACTGGGAAGAGGCCGTTCTCCAGCCCCGAGCGGGTAAAGGGCTTTACCTGCTCTTGTGTCCTGCTGGCCCACCAGCATATACACACTGGTGAGAGGACGTCTTACTGCTCCATGTGCGGGAAAGGGTTCACTTGGGTGGACAACCTCCAGACCCACCAGCAATTCCACACAGGGGAGAGGCTCTTCAGTTGCCACGAGTGCGGGAAAGCCTTCAGCAATTCGTCCGACCTGCTGAAGCACCGGCGAGTCCACACGAGGGAGAGGCCATTCAGCTGCCCCGAATGTGGGAAGGCGTTCAGCAATTCCTCCGACCTGCTGAAGCACCGGCGAGTCCACACGGGGGAGAGGCCCTTCAGCTGCCCAGAGTGTGGGAAGGCCTTCAGCAATTCCTCCAACCTGCTGGCCCATCAGCAGGTCCACACGGGGGAGAGGCCCTTCAGCTGCCCAGAGTGTGGGAAGGCCTTTAGCAATTTCTCTGACCTGCTGAGACACCGGCGAATCCACACGGGGGAGAGGCCATTCGCCTGCCCTGAGTGTGGTAAGGCCTTCAGCAATTCCTCTGATCTGTTGTCCCACCGGCGGGTTCACACCAGGGAAAGGCCATTCAGCTGCCCCGAGTGTGGGAAGGGGTTCACCCACTCCTCCAAACTGCTGGCCCACCAATGGGTCCACACCGGGGAGAAGCCGTTTGCCTGCCCCGACTGCGGGCGGAGGTTCACATTGTTCTGCAACTTGCGGAGGCACCAGCGGGGGCACCAGTGCATCCAACAATCAGATTCCACCAGTGACACTGCAGTGGGTTACCCCCAGGGCTGAACCTCCTGCCCATTCTGACAGTGGGTGTAGTGGGGTTTTTTTGTTTTGTGCTGGACTCACCATTTCCCTTCCCCCACCCCCCCACCCCCCCCCCCCTGCCCTGCAAACCCACCCATGTGGCTCAGGGGTGGCATGGTGACTCAGTAGTTAGTACCACTGCCTCACGATGGTGACCTGGTTTCAATTCCACCCTTGGGATGACAGTCTGTGTGTAGCTTTCACGATGCCCCCCCCACATCTGTATGGGTTACCTCTGAGTGCTCCGGTTTCCTTCCCTGGTTTAAAGGTGTGCAGGTTAGTTTGGATTGGCCCATCAAAATTGTTCCATAGTGTTCAGGGATGTGTAGGTGTGGTGCATTAGTTGGGGTAAATGTAGAGGAATAGGGATAAGGGAATGGGTCTGGCTGGGTTACTCTGCGAGGGCTAGTGTGAACTTGTTGGGCCAAAGGACCTGTTTCCATACTGTAGGGAATCTAATCTTAAAAAAAAGATTTCCTCCAAGCGATATTGATAAAATATGCCGAGTTGGACAAAGTATCCCATCAAGTTTGAGACAAACCCAGGGTTGAAGAAGTCGGAAGTCACATGACACCATGTTACAGTGCAACAAGTTTATTTGAAATCACAAGCTTTAGGAGCATTGCTCTTTCATGAGTGCTGCTCCTTCATCACTTCATCTGGTGCCATGTGACTTCTGACCTTGTCCTCCCCAATTCAAAACCAACACCACTGCATCAGAGTTGACGAATGAGATTGGATTTTATTCGGCCTGATTTCGTGAGATGTTCATTTGGAAACTCAAAACTGTCGGACTGACAGAGACGCGAATAATAGAGTCCCACAGCAGGAGACAGGCCCTTCGGTCCAACATTGTCCATACTGACCAAACTGTCCATCAACACTAAGCCCATTTCCCTGCACTTGGCCCATTTCCTTCCATACCTTTCCTATCCATGTATTTGTCCAAATGCCTTTTAAATGTTGTTAATGTACCCACCTCAACCACTTCCGCTGGCATCTTATTCCATATGTCTACCACCGTCTGCATAAATAAAGTTACCCCTCACGTTCCCTTTTATTCTTTTTCCTCTAACCTTAAACTGATGCCCTCTAGCCCTCACATCCCCAACCCTGGGGTAAAAGTCTGAGTGCATTCACCCTCTCACGATCTCTTCACTTCTCTAAGGGCCTCTCTCAGTCTCTAATGCTCTAAATAAAAATATCTTGGCTTGTCCAACCTCTCCCTTTTACACAGAACCTTGAGTCCTGGCAACATCCTTGTATATGTCTTCAGCCCTCTTCCAAGTTTAATAACATTGTTGTTATAGACACTGCCCTGTCTACATATTTTGTTGGAGAAAGAGGACCAAATATTATCCAAACTGGATAATCTGGCTGATGGGACAGGAAACTACTTCCTTTCTTGAGACAAGTCTCCTGGAGAGAACTGGCTGGCTGACTGATCTACTGACCCTCACAGTGCCCCACTGCCCTCAGTTATCTGGAGGGAGTCCACACATTTGCCTAAGGTGGTGCTTTTGAAACCTTTATCATTTTTGGGATGGATCCCCATTCATTCCGTGCTATGGAGTCATGCAGCCTGGAAACAGACCCTTCAGACCAACCAGTCCATGATCCCCAACTAAACTAGTGCCACCCATCTGCTCCTGGCCTGTATCCAGTTTGTCAATAGTTTTGTTCATTTGTTCACCATGAGAGTTGGATAAATAAATTGCTGATTGTTGA
Source organism: Chiloscyllium punctatum (assembly GCF_047496795.1). Lineage (NCBI taxonomy): Eukaryota > Metazoa > Chordata > Chondrichthyes > Orectolobiformes > Hemiscylliidae > Chiloscyllium > Chiloscyllium punctatum. Next base: position 28,677,816 of record NC_092774.1, on the reverse strand, counting down.
TTTTAAAGTGTTGGGGATTTATTCTTATCACTAGAGCAGGTTACACCACTTTTCATGCTAATTTTACAGATTATTGGGCGACACGCTCCTCTGGGTGTTTCTATTTGAGAAAGGTGGTGCTGTCAGCCTTCGCTTTATAAGAGTATTGACGTGATGTACTGCTGAATGCAATGGAGTCAACATGAATCCCAGCCTCTCACTGTGGTTGTTGGTGAATCGCCTTAATTTGGCTCTTAACTCAGAAACTGCACACAATTAACTGCTGAAACAATGATTTACACTTTATTGTATGTAACAACAAAAATAAAACTCCTCAAGTAACCAAGTTCAACCTCACTCACAACTTGGCTATCTCCCAATTGATGGCAGAATTTAACTGAGTTTCCACCAACAGTTTATGTTTCTGGAAGTGTTCAGAGATTCAATGCAGCATTCTTCTTCCAAGTACTGCTGCCACATCATTCAGGAGTTGAATTCTGGTGGAGATTCCTCACTTTCAAATCGGTGATGTGATGCTTCTTTAGGTTCTAACACCACCTCCCCACACTTCTGGAGATATCTGGTCTGTAGCTTACCTTCTTATCCTCGAGGTTTTGTGGTTTGTTTGATACAGCCTTTCCTGCAAAAAACCCTTTTACGTCAGGACCTTCCTTCCACAGACAAACTTAATTGTCCTTTTGTCATGAGGTTATTAAACACTTAGCTCATCTGTCCCAGGAAACAGTTTGTTGTTTTGCGTCCTTCTTCCCAGGGATGGTTAACTAGCAGAAATTAGGCCATTCAGTCTGCTCCACTATTCAATCATTGCGGATACGTTCCTCAACCCAATTCTCCCCGTAACCATTGATACTTAAGAATGATTAAGTCAGCTCCACCATTCAATGAGCTGAATGGCCTAATTTCTGCCTCGGAGATCTTCTGATGTAGCAGTTTCTCAGTGGCCCTTTTGTTTCTTGGTCCAGAAAGAGTTCCTGCTGACTCAGGGAGTTTGGAAAGTTCTGCAGTTTAAAGGACCACAGCACATTCCCCTCTGCCTCCTCTTGCGATAGTGGCAATTCCCAAGATCCCTTGGTATCCCTGAAAACAATCGAGGTGTCTGGAAATCTCTGCTGCTACTCTGGAACAGAAGGATTATGGGGAGAAAATTCAGAAATCTGATGTGCAAAGAGACTATGGAGTTCTACTCCAGGATTCTCTCAAGGTAAACTTGCAGGTTGAGTCATTGGTTAGGAAGGCAAATGCAATGAAGGCATTTATTTTGATCAGACTTGAATATAAAAGCAGGAATGTACTTCTGAGGCTCTGTAAGTCTCCGGTCAGGCCACAATTGGAGTACTGTATGTAGATTTGGGCCCCATATCTCAGGAAGGATGTACTGGCCCTGGAACGTGTTCAGAGGTGGTTCAAAAGAATGGTCCAGGAATGAAAAATTTAACATAAGAACATTAGAGGACTCTAGGTTTAAACTTCATGGAGTTCAGAAGGATTGGGGGTGGGGTGGGATCTAATTGAAACCTACAGAATAATGAACGGTGTGGATGTTGGGAAGATGTTTCCATTGGTAGGACAAACTAGAACCTGAGGGCTCAGCTTTCCTGTCAAGGGAAGACCCTTTAGAACAGAGGGGAGAGAAACTTCTTCAGCCAGAGTATGGTGAATCTATGAAATTCACTGCCACAGAAAGTTGCGGAGGCCAAGTTACTGAGTATACTTAAGACTGAAATAGCTAGGCTCTTGAGTATCAAGGGGATCAAGGAGTTCGGGGAGAATGGGGTTGAGAAACGTATCAGCCATGATTGAATGGTGAAGTAGACTCAATGGGCTGAATGGCCTAATTTCTGCTCCTATGGTCTTATGGTATGCTGATGTGGGAGGGGGGAAAAGAGATGAAGAGAGAAAGACAGTTAAGGTGAAGCTCGATAGAGATGAAGGAAATATAAGAATTGTATAATAAATGGCAGAACACATAGGAGCACTGGCATAGAGGGGTCTGGGCATATAGATCCGTGGAAGTGGTAATGCAGGTGGGCACGGTGGTCAAGAAGGTACACAGCACGCTTCCTTGAGTGTAAGAGTTACATTACAGCTGTTTATTCTGGCCACATTCGGAATATTGTGTGCAGTTCTGGTCACTGTGCTACTGGAAGGATGTGGGTGCTCTGGCTGAGGATACAGACAAGGTTCACCAGGACATTGCCCAGTCTGGAGGGCTCTCGTTACGAGCAGAGGAGGCATAAACCTGGATTGTTTTCTTTGGAAAAACAGAGGCTGAAAAGAGACCTCGACAAAATGATGAGAGACACAGATTGGCTGGACAGGGGTGGCAGGGTAGCTCAGCGGTTCGCACTGACACCTCACAGTGCCAGGGACCTGCGTTCGATTTTAGTGTCAGGCAACTAGCTGTGTGGAGTTGGCAGATTATCCCTGCACCCCACCTCCAGTGTCTGCGTGGGCTTCCTCTGGCTGCTCCGGCTTCCTCCTACAATCCAAACATGTATAGGTTAGGGTGGATTAGCGATGCTATGTTACCCATAGTGTCCAGGGAGAGGCAGGTTAAGTTGGATTGTCTGTGTGTAAATTGCCCCATTGTTCAGGGATGTGTAAGTTCGGTGCATTAGTCAGGAGTAAATGTAGCTAATGGGGTAAGGGAACGGGTCTCTATGTGTTAATCTTTAGAGGGCCGGTATTGACTTGTTGGGCTGAATGGACTGTTTCCACGCTGGAGGGATTCTGTGATAGTCAGAGGTGTTTTTTTCCCCTCCAAAGTGGAAAGGTCAACTAAAAGAGGGCACAGGTTCAAGGTGAGCAGGGGACTGTTTGGGGGAGAGATGGTGGGGGTGGGGAATCACACAGAGGGGTGGTGGGGGTTCCTGGAACGCACTGCCAGTGCAGGTAGTGGAAGCAGGCACCTTAACAATGTTTAAGGTGTATCTTGATAAACACATGAACGGGAGGTGAACAGAGGAACAGAAACCACACATGGGCAATAAATAGCAGGTCTAAGTAAGGATTAAGAATTAGCACAGGCTTGAGGGTGTGTGTGTGCCGAAACCAAGTGAGACGGGCCTGAGACTGTGCTGTATTGTATTGATACAGCTTTCCCCCACTATTTGAAAGTAAAGTGTTCCTTTCATAAGCCGAAATGGCCTAAATCGAAGAAGCAATTACCATGAATTAATTTGTATTATGCCTTTCTTTGTAAAAGCGACAATCCTCTTCAGATTTCTTTCGGTTTGTGGGAGCAGGTATTAATGTAGGTCTTTTGTAAAAGTGAAGTAGCGTAAAGCGAACTTTGAAAAAGTGGGGGATACCTTTATGCTGATGGAGGGAAGATGGGGGGCAATGAAGAGGGGTGGATGGAGGCTCAGGTGGAGAATAAACACAGAGACCAATTGAGCAGCTTGGCCTGGCCCTGTGCTGGAGACTCAATGGGACAGAGACAAATGTATCTATTTCAGGTATACCTGCAGAATGCTCCATCCAGGATAAAAAATGTCCTTCATCTGCTTCAGCATACAGGGCAGATGAGCAGTTTCTCCCCGGTGTGGACCAAGAGGTGATGCGACTGAGTGAAGCCTTTCCTGTGCTGAATGCAGGTGAATGGCCGCTGCCCGGTGTATAAATGCTGATGAATATCGGGCAGGCGAGGAAGGGAAACCGTTCCTACATTCCCCGCATTTTCATGATTTCTCCATGGTGCAGGTGTCCTCGTATTTCTCCAGGTTCAACAATCAGTTGAAACTCGCTCACTCTTACACCATGTGTGTGGTGTTACTGGTGAACCTGCTGATAATTGGAGGACTCTCATTCAGTCTGTAAAGCATGTTCCAGTCACTGCTCTGGTGTGTGGGTGTGTGAGACTTTGAGTTTCCAGTCACACTGACGCTTAAAACCTAACAAAGCAGGCAGACCTTCTCCCCTTTGTTTTCAAGGCCATCAATATCCAAGTCCTGGTGAATCAATCGACTGTCAGACTTCGATGTGATGTTTGGTCTGAGATTTCTGCCTCCAAATTCTTCTCTTGTAATATTCCTGTGGAAAGAGATTGCAAAGGTCATCTCTGTCAGTCCACAATAGAAAGTCAAAACACACAATTCTAGTTTCTGTGGAACATTCTTTCCTCTCTTAATACCCAAGATCTTTGTGCTGATCTATATGTAAATGAATACAGCAGGGTAATGTGGTGGATTGCATACTCCATGAAGAGTTCACTCAAGTTGCTGAATGAACATCTATCGTGCGGTATTGACGTTCTTACTGAAGATATACAATATTCTGCAGTACAATATTATGAGCCCAGAAACAACTGCAAATCAGGATTTTAGAGCCATAAACATTCCATCAAATACGTAACATATACCCCAGACTTATCTGTCTTATATTAACGCACTGTTGTCTTACATTTCCAGAAGACTCAGATTTAAGTTTTAAGTGTGACTTTTTGTAAAAGAAGCTGTCTTTTGGACTTCATCCATGCCATACTGACTCTATTACTGGAAAGACATCCATACAACCAGGATTCATGGATCGTGAGGCTTATCTTTACCCTCTTATAATTTTCTGTTGCATAAATGTTTCGACGAATGCCAACGCTTTTCACCAGTCATAGAGTCAGAGACATAAAGCACAGACACAGATCCTTCAATCTAACTTGTCCACGCCGACCAGATATCCAAAATTAGTCTAGTTCCATTTGCCATCACTTGGTCCATATCCCTCTAAACCCTTCCTATTCATATACCCATCCAGATGCCTTCACCACTTCCTCTGGCAGCTCATTCCATACACTCATCACCCTCTGCAAAAAAAGGTTGACTGCAAGGTCCCTTTTAAATTTTTCCCCTCTCGCCCTAAACATATGCCCTCTAATTCTGCACTCCCCCTATCCCAGGGAAAAGACCTTGTCTATGCACCTCATCCACACCCAAGTTTTTATAAACCTCTTTAAAAAACACACACTCAACCTGCGATGCTCTAGGGAAAACAGCCCCATCTTATTCAGCCTCTCCTTGTGGTTCAAACCCTCCTACCCTGGCAATAGCCTTGTGAATCTTTTCTGAATCCTTTCAAGTTTCACAACATCCTTCTGATAGGAGGGAAGACCAGAATTGCACACAATATTCCAGAAGAAGCCGACTGAAGCTGACTTTTGCAGAGTCTGCTCCCTGCTTGGATTCATATTTCTGCCTCCAGTTGCTGCAAGTGAACAGTGCTTCCCCCCTTCTCTCTCCCTCCCAGGATAAGGAATGGAAAGGGGGAGACATTGCTTCACTCCCAGATTTTGCCCAGCATAGCCCCCTATTGTCTGAATGCACAAGTTGGACCATGAGCTTCTGAAGCTACTGCTGCTCCTCTCTCTCTGAATGAAGATTGAGCTTCACCCCAGACTGCAATTTCCTTCCTCTGTCCAAACATTTGTGAGCACAGCACATCTTTGTTGAAGTAAGGCATCTTTCCTGAATGTTACAATTAAAGGGGTGTCTTCCCCCTGATATTCAAAGGGATGGTCAGTCAGAGAAGGACCATGCCTTGTGTTGTGTGACATGTGTGACAGTTGCAACAGGATGTCCCAACTCCTATGCTCAATTCAAAGTTTGTGAGAAGATTTGTAGCTCGGGTGCTCATTGTTGTGGTTCTGTTCGCCGAGCTGGGAATTTGTGTTCCAGACGTTTCATCCCCTGTCTAGGTGACATCCTCAGTGCTTGGGAGCCTCCTGTGAAGTGCTTCTGTATTGTTTCCTCCGGCATTTATAGTGGTTTGTCTCTGCCGCTTCCGGTCGTCAGTTCCAACTGTCCGCTGCAGTGGCCATATTGGGTCCAGGTCAATGTGTTTGTTGATAGAATCTGTGGATGAGTGCCATGACAGAGAACAGCCAGGGAATTCCTAGAAGTATGGCCTCTAGGCATTTTTCCAGCACCACATTTTTCAACTCTGGATCTGGGACAAGGTGTGTGGTGTGGGGGTGGGTGGAGGGGAGGGGAAATAAGGAAACTGGTGAAATCTACATTGATCCTATGCAGTTAGTGCGTCCCAAGGCAGAAGACGAAGTGTTCTTCCTACAAGTGTCAGGTAGCTAGAGCTTGGAGGGGGAGGCAGCAGAATACTTGCATGTCCTTGATGGATTGGGAGGGGGAGTTAAAGCGTTCAACCACAAGGCGGTGGGGTCGTTTAGTTTTGGCGTCCCACAGCTGTTCCCTGAAATGTTCTGCAAATTGGTGTCCAGTCTCCCCAATGTGGCAGAGACCACATTGAGAGCAATGGACGTATATATAAATCTTATAAACAAATTGTACAAATTGTATAAACAAATTTGTTAAATTAAACAAATTTAACTTTAATTAAGTTAAAGAAAATTTTAGTTAAATTGGGTGACTACATGAAACGGTTTGTTAGTCAGACTCAAGTCATCATCCTCAAATGAGACAATGCCATTAATATCAGTGAACTGCTTTTTTGTTAGAACCACAAGTTCTTGATTTATTTTCACAACTTACTGATATTCACATCTGCACATTTAATGTCAAACTCTGACAGCAGAAATGACATGACACCATTAATTTTTTCTTACAATAATCTAACAAACAAATTAATAACACAGTGAATACCAAGTCTCATTAATATGAAATTAAATTTGACCAAATAAAATGTAAAATAACAAATGGGGGAAGGGCAGAATGCAAGAAATGCAGCATCATAGAAGGTGCTCCTCCAGGGAATGTATTTTACCAACTCCAACTGCTAAATATAAACAAACTGTGGGATATAGGTAAATTAATATTACTTCTGCATTTCTGCAATTTCATTTTACAAAGTAAAATGAACTCACACCAGTGTGTAATTGTTTTAGCCACGAGCTGAGTCAACAAGATTGGAAACGATGTGGAGGAAATATATAATTGTTTTTGTATTAGCTAAAACTGTATGTCAGAAGATAGACATTACGGACAAATAGATAAGATGTTGTGAGGGGATGAAGTTAAGCTAGATATGCCTGTACAAACAGTAGGTATAAACATCTGATTAGATTAGATTAGATTACTTACAGTGTGGAAACACTGCTTCCCACTTTTACAAAAACACAGGAACAAACCCCAATTAAAAGGGTCATAGGGATCAGAACAGCCTCGGGAAAGGCACAGATGAAGGGGGTAGATAATGATGAAGAAAGAATATGCCTAACAATGATCTACAGCAGGATGAGGTCAAACAGCCTTGTGAGGCCAGGAATAAGCATTTTGTCACAGACAAGGCCGGATAAGGCAAGAGATAAACAGGGGTAACGGGGCCGGTCTTAGGGAAGTGGACGATGTAAGCAGGGAAGGAGCGATGTAAAACAAAAGACATCAAATCATATAAATATTATGTATGAATTGAACTTGGTGTGTGTATGTCCTCTGCCTTATAGGCACTGGACATCTCACCCACTTGCAAGTGTAAACTAAAGGACACTGCTGATTCAGATTTTGTCTCGGACTGAAATTATTGAGGTGTGTGAGCTTTGTTTCTCACACAAACACTCTGACATGATCCTCCGGTTTTAAAATAAACCATAGCCCCATACAGTAGGCACCATTTAAATAAGTTAATAGATACAAGCCTTGAGCAAATCCAGCCTCCAGCCGGACCCCCCGCTTCTTGGAGCTCGGACCTTCCTCCAGCTCCGGGGGGTTGTTGAGCTCCTGGGCTCCGGCCGCCGCCGAAGAAGCCGCGGGCGCCGGCTCTCTCTCCTCCACCGCCGACATTTTTAATTTGTTTTCTCGTTCACCCGGTAACCGTCACCTCCCCCTTCCCGGGCCCCGGAAATTATACAAAAATAAACAATAAACCCCACCGGGGACTGTCTCCTTTTCTTCACAACTTTTGTTTGAAAAGTTCCAGCTTTAATTTGAAATGTATTTTTAAGGTATTTTCTGAGGTAAACGATGCCTGTCTGCCCCCCTCCCTCCGTCAGAAACCGCCCGCTGAGTCGATGAGAAAACCGCAGCCTCGCGCCGCCATCTTTGTTTTTCTTCTTCTTTCCGTCTCCTCCTTCTGTGACGCGTGTCATCCACAATCCCTCCAATCAGAGCGCACCTTACTCTACCTGACCAATGGCGGCCGGCTTTGCATTTAAAAAGGAAGCTACAACCCTGAATGTCGCTGTCCGATTCGTCCGCACCGACCGCAACCTTTGGGATTGGTGGAGAGGTTCACAGGCCCTCACTGTCCCCGCCCCTTTACTACAATGGTCTCGAGGGGTTCAGGAGGAAAGTGTTCTCACTCATTCATTCAACAGGAGATGGGCTCAATTTACTGTAATGGGCTGTGGGGGTACAGTGGTCATGTCTCATGTTGAGGGGGAAGGTGTTTCCTCTCATTTAACAGAAGAGGACCTATTTACTACAGAGTTTTTTTGTGATGCAGCTGTAGTCTCCCATAGAGCCCTGAGGCTCAGGTTTAAATCCCACTGCTCCAGTATGTGTAATAACATACTCAATTTTTTTCAGTCCTAAGTCACACAACTATAGTCCAACACGGTAAAAACAATGACTGCAGATGCTGAAAATCAAATACTGGATTAGTGGTGCTGGAAGAGCACAGCAGTTCAGGCAGCATCCAACGAGCAGCGAAATCAACGTTTCGGGCAAAAGCCCTTCATCAGGAATGTATTGTTTCCATAGTATAGTCCAACACGTCTATTTGAAATCGCACGCGCTTGGAGCGTACCCTCTTCATCAGGTGAAGACATGGAAAACAAAACGTGCAGGAAAGAGAATTCAGATAAATGATCAGCCATGGATGGTGATGAAAGACAGATCATCTCAACAGTCAATTCCCTATTCCCATTCCTATTTCTGATCTTCTTCATACATGACAAAAGTTGTATATTTTCCAAACATTAATTTTATTTCCATGGTTTAAAAATGAATATTTAAGAATGGTCAGTTTATTCTTTCTCACTTGAGCACATTGTGACCCACAACTATTTCGATCCCACTGTTAATATCATAGCCCCTCTCATGAGATATCAGAGGAACAATTCATAAACAAAATTTGACACTGAGTCACTCGAGTAGACACTTGAACAGAGAAAGCGCCCAACAGATATTGGGAATCTAAAGGTTATTGAAGTGAAATGTTCAGAAGAGCAGGTGAACACCCCCAATAAGGGAACTCACCTGACTGACCTAATTATAATCACCACAGTATCCAGTGCTACTCTTCACCGAACACTGATTAAACGGAAAAGGAAAGTAATGATCCAACTATCTTTTGAATCCCATCATTGAATCTGACTCCAACACTCTCTCTCGCAAATCATTCCAAAGATCGAAGATTTTCAATCATTAATGAAGTATGTTCTGGATCTCTCCCAAAACACAATTCATATGGATCTTGCTTCAAATCATTTGCAGTAAGTTCTTCACATGGACAAATTTGCAGCTTAGAGCATTTGTTTAAATTTTATATCATATTGGTGTGGCACAGTGCTTGGCATTGCTACCTCACAGCACGAGGGAACCAGGTTCAATTCCAGCCTCAGGTGAGTGTCTGTGTGGAGTTTGCATGTTCTCCCTGTCTGCATGGGTTTCCTTCCACAGTCCAAAGATGTGCAAGTTAGGTGGATTGACCATGCAAAATTGCTCTGTGATGTGTAGGTTATGTGGCTTAGTCATACTAAATGAGAGAACTGGATGATCCTGGGTGGGATGTTCTTTGATGTGTCAGTGCAGGCTCAATGGGACAAATGGCCTCTTTCTGCACTGTAGGGATTTTATGATCTCTGTCTGATTTCTTGCACATGCTACTTTCTGAAAAGGACATTTTACTGTCATGTTCAGTACTGCAATCTCTATACTTTCATACATACCTCGAAATTAGGTTTGAATGAAATCCCCCCATTTCACTGTATTTTAGGTACCATTCCCCCCCCCCCCCCCTTCCATTCCTTATTCATTTTTCCATTACCTGTGTTATGATCCCCTCCTCTTTATATATATTATTGTAGACAGGCTAAATCTAGTTACCATGTCTCTAAAATATGAGATGAAATATGATCGCATACTTTGAGTCCATTACTACAGCTTGTTAAGGTCTCTTGCCAAAGAGAACTCTCAATCCTGCATCCTTCGGTAGGATTATATGAGGATATCTGGTCAGCATGGACGAGTTGGATTAAATGGTTTGTTTCCGTCCTGTGCATCTCTATGACTATGACTATCGAATAAGGGCCAGGAGCAGGCAGGTGGGACTAGTTTAGTTGGGGATCATGTACTGAACGGCCTGTTTCCAGGCTGTATGACTACACAGCCTCAAATGAATGGGGATCAATCCCAAAGAGATATTAAAGGTCTCGAGCACCACCTTAGGCACATGTGTGGACACCTTCCAGATAACTGAGAGCAGTGGGGCACTGTGAAGTTCAGTACATCAGTTAGCCAGCAAGTTCTCTTCGGGAGACTTGTCTCGAGAAAGGAAGCGGTTTCCTGTCCCATCAACTGGACTGTGGATCAGTTTGGAGTAGGTCCTATATCTCTGACAACATAGGTGGACAGAATCGAGAGTGTGGTGCTGGAAAAGCACAGCAGGTCAGGCAGCATCCAAGGAGCAGGAGAATTGACGTTTAGGGCATAAACCCTTCATCAGCAATGAGGCTTGTGGGCCGGGAGCGCTGAGAGATAAATGGAAGGGGGGTGGTGTTGGGGAGAAGGGAGCTGAGAATATGATAAGCAGATGAAGATGATTGGTCGGAGAGGAGGGTGGGGTGGATAGATGGGAAAGGTGATGGACAGGTCAGGAGGACGAGTGGAGAATTGGGGCTGTGATAAGGTGGAGGGGGGGGAAGAGGAGGAGGATACACGAGGAAACTTTTGAATTCCACATTGATCCCATGTGGTTGCAGGGTCCCAAGGTGGAATAAGAGGTGTTCTTCCTTCAGGCGTTAGGTGGTAAGGGTTTGGCAATGGAGACAGCCCAGGACCTCAATGATCTTGATGGAATGGGAGGGGAGTTGAAGTGTTCAGCCACAGGACGGTGGGGTTTTTGGGTGTCCCAGAGTGGTTCTCTGAAACAATCCACAAGTTGGCGCCCTGTCTCTCTGACGTAGAGAAGCCCACATTGGATGGAATGGATACAGTGGATGACACTGGTGGAGGTCGAGGTAAATTTCTGTCAGATGTGGAAAGATCCTTTGGGCCCTTGGATGGAGGTGAGAGGAGTGGTATGGACACATGTTTTACACTTCCTGTGGTGGTGGGGAAGGGGCCGGGAGTGGGATGTCGGCTGGTTGTGGGCACATGGACCTGACGAGGGAGTCGCAGAGGAAATGGCCTCTCTGGAATGCTGGTAGGGGTGGGGAGAGAAAAATATACCTGGTGGTGGGGTCCGTTTGTAGGGAGCAGAGGCTGATGTGATGTATCCGGAGGTTGTGGGGTGGAAGGTGAGGACGGTTGGGGGTGGGTTCTGTCCTTGTTCCATTGGGAGGGGTGGGGTTCAAGGGCGGTGTTGCAGGATGTGGAGATGATGTGCTGGAGGGCATTGTCGACCACGTGGGAAGAGAAATTGCGAACTTGGAAGGAGGAGGCCCTCTGGGATTTTCTACGGTGGAATTGGTCATCCTGGGAACAGATGCGGCGGAGGAATTGGGAATAAGGGACAGTGTTTTTACAGGAGGTGGGGTGGGAGGAGGCGTAATCTAGGTAGCTGTGGGAGTCGGTGGGCTTGTAGTTGATGTCCACGGTTAGTCGGTAGCCAGAGATGGAGAGGTCCTGGAAAGGGAGATGGTCCAGGTGAATTTGAGGTCGGTGTGAAAGGTGTTGATAAAGACGACGAACTGTTCAACTCCTTGTGAGAGCATGAAGTGGCACCAATATGGTCATCGATGTCCTGGAGGAACAGGTGTAACTGAGGAAAATGGACTGTTCCACGTACCCAACAAAGAGGCAGGCATAGCTGGGTCCCATGTGGGTGCCCATGGCTACCCCTTTAGTTTGGTACATTGGTTTGGATGCCATCTGAGGTTTGTGCGGATAACTTCAGTGGGAACGTGCAGTCCTGGGCTCAGTGAGCAACACTGCAAGCAAAGCTCACAGAATCCTACAGGGAAACAGGCCCTTTCACCCAACAAGTCCACACTGGTGGCACAGTGGTTAGTACTGCTGCCTCATAGCGCCAGAGAACCGGGTTCAATTCCCGCCTCAGGTGACTCTCTGTGTGGAGTTTGCACGTTCTCCCCGTGTCTGCGTGGGTTTCCTCCAGGTGCTCCGGTTTCCTCCCACAATCCAAAAATGTGCAGGTTAGGTGAATTAGCCATACAAAATTGCCTGTAGTGTTCGGTGAAGGGGTAAATGTAGGAGAATGGGTCTGGGTGGGTTACGCTTTGGCGGGTCGGTGTGGACTTGTTGGCCCGAAGGGCCTGTTTTCACACTGTGAGTAATCTAATCTTAAAAAAAAAGATCCTCTGAAGAGTAACCCACTCCCCTACCTTAGTCTACATTACCCCCTAAACAAAGCTCACACAATCCCTACAGGGAAACAGGCCCTTCAACCCAACAAGTCCACACTGACCCTCTGAAGAGTAACCCACCCAGACCCATTTCCCTACCCCATTAGTCTACATTAACCCCTAAACAATTCACTGCACCTACACATCCCTGAACACTCTGGGACAATTTAGCTTGGCTAATTCACTTGCTCATGTTTGGATTGTGGGAGCACCCAGAGGAAACCCTTGCAGACATGGGGGGGAGAATGTACAAACTCCACAAAGACAGTCACCCTGAGGGTGCCTGGCGATGTGACACAGTGGCACTAATCACTGAGCTACTGTGCCGCCCGTGAGCTAACCTGGGGTTGGGGGAAGATGGGAGGGGTGTGGGGGTGCTGTCTAGCAGAAAACAAAGAGAGCTCGCTGACGCTCCCACTGCACCCACTGTCAGAACGGGCAGGAGGTTCAGTCCTGGGGGTGACCCTCATCAGTGTCGCCGGCGGAATCTGCTGGTGCCCCCTCTGGTGTCTCTGCAAGTTACTGGACGACGTGAACCTCCGACTGCACTTGGGGCAGGCATACGGCCTCTCCCCGGTGTGGACCCGCTGGTGCCTCAGCAGGTTGGAGGCCTGGGTAAAGCCCTTCCCGCACTGAGGACAGCTGAATGGTCTCTCCCCCGTGTGGACCCGCTGGTGGTCCAGCAAGTCAGAGGAGCGTTTAAAGCCCTTCCCACACTCAGGGCAGGGGAACGGCCTCTCCCCGGTGTGACTGTGCCGATGAGTCTCCAGGGCAGACGGGAAACTGAAGCATTTCCCACAGTCGCCACACTTCCACGGTTTCTCCATGGGGCAGGATTCCTCGGGTTTCTCCATGGCTGAAGCTTCAGCCGCGCACAAACGTGTATACAGCCCCTCCCCAGTGTGAATTCCTCTTTCCAGGCCGTATAACTGTTTCTGGCTCCACACTCAGTGCACTGCAACAGTAGGGTCTCTCATCCAGTCCCACTGATGCTGAAAACATGAAAAAGGAACCAAAAAGCATTGCTCCATCTCACAGAATCATAGTTGAAAATCTTTGCTGTCCCGATGGATTGAGTGACTGTCAGACATTGATGTGAAAATGATGACTGCAGATGCTGGAGATCAGAGTCGAAAAGTGTAGTGCTGAAAAAAACACAGCAGGTCAGGCAGCATCTGAGGAGCAGGAGAGTCAAGCATAAGCTGTTGATTTTGAAACATCCGTCTTCAGATAGTCTGTAAAAAGAGATTACAAAAGTCATCATTGTCAATCCGGGGGGAGGTGGGGTCGGAATGAGACAACAAGGTATTGACACCGACACCAGAAAGAAACTGAACATAGAGACGTGGCAAACGTTAGTGGCAAGCCAGAGTCAGAGAGAGACACAGCACAGAAACAGACCATTTGGTCCAACTCATCCATGTCGACCAGATATCCAAAATTAATCTAGTTCCATTTGCCAGCATTTGGCCAATAACCCTCTAAACCCCTCCTATTCATATACCTATCCAGATGCCTTTTAAATGTCATACTCTTACCAGCACCCACCACTTCCTCTGGCAAATTTGTACACGCACCACGTTCTGCATGAAAACTTGCCCCTTAGGTCCGTTTCTTACAAATTGCTCTCCAACTAAACCCGTAGCACTATGGCAATCCCAGTCTATGTTTGAAAAGTTAAAATCCCTAACAATAACCATCCAATTACTCTTACAGGTAACTCAAATCTCCATCCAAATTTGTTTCTCAATTTCCCACTGACCAACACAACACAATCCCAATAAGGTGATCAGCCCTTCCTTATTTCTCAGTTCGAACCAAATCACCTTCTGGATGTATTCCTAGGAATATTCTCCTTAAGTCCAACAGGAATACTATCCCTTATCAAAAACACCACTCCCTCTCATCTCTTTCCTCCCTCTCTATCCTTCCTGTAGCATTTGTATCCTGAAACATTAAGCTGCCAGTCCTGCCCATCCCTGAGCCACGTTTCTGTAATTGCTATGATATCATATCCCATCTTCCTAATCATGCCCGGAGTTCAACTGCCTTCCCTGTTACGCCTCATGCAATGAAGTAAATGCAATTTAATTTGTTAGTCCTACCTTGCTCTCTGCTTTGTCCCTTCCTGACCTGACTGTTTGACTCACTCCCTTTCCCAACTGTACCAGTCTCATGTTGATCTCTTTCCTCACTATTTCCCTGGGTACCTCCCCACCCACCCCACCTTACTAGTTTAATTCCTCCCAAGCAGCTCTTGCAAATTTCCCAGCCAGTATATTAGCTCTCTTCCAATATTCAGGTGCAATCTATCCTTCTTGTACAGGTCACATCTACTCCAGAAGAGATTTCAATGATCCAAAAATGTGAACCCTTCTCCCATGCACCAGCTCCTCAGCCATGCATTCATCTGCTCTATCCTCTCTATTCCAACCCTCACGAGCTCATAGCACTGGCAGTAATCCAGATTTTTCTTGACTCTAGGACCTCTTTTTTTAAATTTGTGCCTGACTTTCTACACTTTCCCTTCAGAATCACATCCTTTTCCCTTCCTATGTCATTGGTTACAATGTGTACAATGACCTCCAACCGGTCACTCTCCCTTTTGAGAACATTCTGCACCCTCTCGGAGACATCCTTGATCCTGGCACCAGAGAGGCGACACACCATTCTGATTTTTCACTGCTAACGACAGAAGCGTCAGTTTGTACCTCTGACTAGAGAGCCCCTTATCAAAATTGATCACTTGGAACCCGATGTTCCCCTCATTACATGAGAGCATATCTCGAGACCAGAAACTTGGCTTTTCGTGCTACATTCCCTGAGAGACCATCACCCCCTACATTTTCCAAAACAGCAGACTTATTTGAAATGGGGACAGCCACAGAAGACTCCTGCACTACCTGCCTACCCCTCCTACCTTTCCTGGAGTTAACCCATCTCCCTGAATGTAGCTGCGGCTTTTCTCCCTTCCTATCATTGCCAAACCATCATACCCCCAGGTCTTGTAAAATCCTCATTACCTCGAACTGTCACTGCAACTTATCCACACAATCGAATTGGATTTGCAACCAAACACACTTACTGCAGACATAATCACCAGTAACATGGATACTCTCCCTAATCTCCCACATCTGACAGGAAGAGCATATCACTCTCATAAAAGCCACCTTTGCTCCTTCACAATCTACAGACCCAGAAAATAGCACTGTCTTTTTGCTCTAAAAAAGTGCTCCGGGCTAACACAGTACTTGTGGTTTATATTTTTAAAATTTAATCAAGAGACAGATGTCAGTAAAACATATAATCAAGAAAGAATCCACTCCATTCACGACTGCAGACTTACAGCTGAGTTACACGTTAAAGACTATACACTTCTCTGTTCCTGTTCTGTGAACTCCCCCACACAGGTTCCTCCATGGTCAGCTGTGAAGTTTGCTGTTCATTAACCTTTCCCAGATGCACTGCAACGTCCAGTAACTGTGCAGATTCACTGCAATGTAAATTTCTTTTCCTCTCTCCCTCATTTTGGACTTCTATCCATGCCCCTTATAAACCTCTATAAGGTCATCTCTGAGCCTCCTACGCTCCAGGGAAAACAGCCGCAGTCTTTTCAGCCTCTCCCGATAACTGGAACCCTCCAACTCTGGCAACAGCCTTGTAAATCATTTCCAAACTCTTTTAAAGTTTCACAAAATCTTTCTAACATAGGAGACCAGAACTGAATGCAGTGATCCAAAAGTGGCCTAACTAATATCATGTACAACCATAACATGACTCCCAACTCTTGTACACAATGCTCTGCTCAATAAAGGCAAGCGCCACCAAACGCTTTCTTCACTACCGTGTCTACCTGTGACTCCACTTTCACAGAACTACAAATCTGCACTCCATGGTCTCTTGATGCAGGAACACTCTCCACGGCCTTACCATTAAATGTGTAAATCCTGCCCTGATGTGCCTTTCCAAAATGCAACATCTCACATTTATCTAAATGAAACTTTATCTGCCACTCCTCGGCCCATCAGCCCATCCATTCAATTCTAATTTAGATTGAACTTTCTTTCCTCTCTTATTTCCTAAATGCTGAAAATCTCCATCCCCACATTCTCCCTCCATTCTCTCTTTGCTGAACCTAATCCGTGCTGTACCTCATCCTGAAGGGTCTGGTTTACGCTGATTTACAGCCCACGCTTGGGGGATCTAATTGAAACTTACAGAATACTGATTGGCCTGGACAGGGTGGATGTTGGGGAGATGTTTCCATTGGTCGGAGAGATTAGGTCTCAAGGGCGCAGCCTTAGAGTAAAGGGAAGACCTTTTAGAACGTAGATAAAGGGGAAACCTTTGTAGCCAGAGAGTGCGAAACCTATGGAATTCATTGCCACAGAGACTGTGTTGGGCAAGTCACTGAGTATATTCAAGACACAGATAAATAGGTTCTTGTGTATCAAGGATATTGAGTGTTATGGGGAGAAAGCAAGAGAATGGGGTTGAGAAACTTGTCAGCCATGATTGAATGGTGGAGCAGACCTGATTGGCTGAATGGCCTAATTTCTGCTCCGAGGTCTTATGGTCTCTTGTTGTCCTGGAAATAGTGAGAGAGAACTGGGAGCAGGAGTAGGCCATTTGGTCTTTCAAGTCTGCACCAACATTGAACAGATCTGCACCAACATTGAACTGGATATGAATATACCTACATCTCGGTGGATCGGCTGGGACCTTTTTCACTGGAGCATAGGAGGTTGAGAGGTGATCTTATCAAGCTTTATAAAGTCATGAGGGGTATAGATGAGGTGAATGATGGGTTTCTTTTCCTTAGAGTGGGGATTTCAAGGTTAGGGAGCAAATTTTGAAGGTGAGTGGAGAAAGATTTTAAAAAGACAGGAGGAACACCTTTGTTTTCCCATAGAGAATGTTCGTATGTGGAATGAATGTCCAGAGGAAGCGGGGATGCAGGTACAGTTACAACATTTAAAAGACATTTGGATAAGGACATGAATGGGAAAGGTTTGGACGTGTTAAGGACTAGGCCAGACCACTCAAAACATTCTTAAGCAGGCAGCGCAGACCATAACTTTGCTATTTGTTTCAGTAAGTGCACAGTGAAAATTACCCAAAGTTAGCTAGGTTGACTACCAGGATTTAAAACAGATAAATGTATTCACAAGAATACAGAATGAAACACAAAGAACAGAATATAGAGTACCTACAGAACTCAAATGTACACAACAGTCCCAATAAACAAACCCCTTAAACATCCAGTAAAACTGAAACAGAGGCTGACAGGTCGAAGTTAGAAGGGCAGAAGGAGAGAGAGTTTAACAACTATTCTCCACACAGTCCACTGCTGAACTCACTCAAACAAGGCCTCAGTTTTCATAACAGATCACTTGTCTTTCATTATGCAGGTCACTTCGAAAACATAAAAGCTTGGGCCTAAAGTCTCATCTGTTGACGTGTAAACAAAAAAGCCAACTAATACCCTCTTCATTTCTGTACGAAACCACCCGTTTTGGAGTCCGTGGCCACTTTCCCGCCACTCTGAAAAAAAACCAAGGACACGGTATCCTTGAGAAGAAGGACCAGCTTTTAGAAAAAGGACCAGCTTTATGACAGAGGGAGATGGGCCAAACACTGGCAGATGGGATTAGTTTAGTATGCAAACAAAGCATGGATTAGTTGGACTGAAGGGTCTGTTTCTGTGCTGCATGATTCTGTAATGGTCTCAAAACCATTTTCTTGTCTTCCCCTCTAACCATCCACTTCTTTGTTGTTCAAAAGTCAGATGACCTCAGCCTTGAATATATTCAATGACTACCCCCCCCCCCCGCCTCCCAATTGCAGGAAGTCAACCCCATTTTTTAACTCAATTCCTATTGCCTTGCTGACTGTTTGCTGCACCTGTCTGACAACTGGTGCAGAAGGACGCTGAGGTCCCTTTGTACATCACACATCATTCCTGATGAAGGGCTCGTGCCCAAAACATTGACTCTCCTGCTCCTCGGATGCTGCCTGACCTGCACTTGACTCTGATCTCCAGCATCTGCAGTCCTCACTTTCTCCACATACCAATATATTATCATTTAAACCATGCACCTCCTTTCTGCCGTTTTTAAAAGCAAGAAGCTTTAACTTTACATTGCGGTACTGCATTTGTTGTGCGTTTGCCAATTGAGACACAGACGTGGACCAACTTTTCCAAAGTCTGTCCCCTCCCTGGATTCACTCCCTTTCCCTTCAGTTCGTGGAAATCAGCAACTGAATCCCAGAACGAAAAAGAAATGAAAAAGTGGGTGAGAAAAGAGAGTGCCGTACGCACAGATGTTGGACAAAGTTGCAGTCTGGGGTGAAGCTCAATCTTCATTCAAAGAGAGAGAGAGAGAGAGAGGAACAACCACATCTTGAAAAACTCACATCCCAACTTCCGCGTTCAGACAGAGGCTGTTCTGAATGGCAGGAGGACCAGGCTCCTTCCGGTCCTCCGGGTCTCCGGGTCTCACCAATGATCCTTCAGAAGGAAGCCAAGCGCCGCTTCCGCGGACAGCGACGAGCATGCTCAGTGCTTTTGCTGACACCGCAGTACATGCGCAATTGTTGCTGACACTGCAGTACATGCGCAGTTGTTGGTGACACCGCAGTACATGCGCAGTTGTCGCTGACACCGAGAAGCATGCGCACTCTGCTTTGTGGAGGTGCTGGCGTTCCTGACAGATTTTAAGCGTCCAAATGTCAATAGGAGAAAAAAAGCTGCAGCCACAATTTTATTTTTCCCTGTGGATCGACATTTTATTCCTCTTGAATTTCGTCCGGCTTTGTATGTCTTTTCCCCAGGGGAGAGGAAGTCCAAAACTAGACGGCATAGG
This sequence comes from Chiloscyllium punctatum, assembly GCF_047496795.1. Taxonomy (NCBI): domain Eukaryota; kingdom Metazoa; phylum Chordata; class Chondrichthyes; order Orectolobiformes; family Hemiscylliidae; genus Chiloscyllium; species Chiloscyllium punctatum. The sequence continues at coordinate 28,658,466 of NC_092774.1, read as the reverse complement.
TTAAGGGTGAGAGGGGAAAGATTTAAAACGGTCCTAAGGGGTAACTTTCATGTAGAGTGTGGTGTGTGTATGGAATGAGCTGCCCAGAGGAAGTGGTGGAGGCTGCTACAATTACAACATTTGAAAGGCATCAGGGTCAGGATGGGTATCTGAATAGGAAGGTGTGAGAGAGATATGGGCGAAATGCTGTCAAATGGGTCACTAGATCAATTTAGGAGATCTGGAGGGCATGGGCGAGTTGGACTGAAGGATCTGTTTCTGTGCTGTATGACTCTATGCGTCTATTTCAATGCAAGTTTCAGAAACATGAGTGCAGCTTTTTAAAAAATAAATTAATATACTTTTAGATGTTAACAATGTTTCTGAATCTATCATTTTAGCTGTTCTTAATTTTAAAGATCAGCCATTTCTTGCGCACCCCTGTCTTCCAGGTAGAGTCATCACTATCGATTCTCTCTCTTTCCTGAGAAAGAGATACAGCAATCGAAGAGGGCACGAGAAAGCATAAAATGGTAGAAGGGAGGGAGAATGGACAGGGGAGTGGGGGTAGAGAGAGAGAGAGAGAGAGAGAAAATGACAGGGGACAGAGGGTGGGGTGCAGAAAATGAGGGGAAGAGAGAGAAGGCGGCTGAGCACAGAGAATTGGTAAGTGCAGAGTGTGAGGAGAGAGAGTGGATGGGGACCAAAGGTTTGGGGACTGACAGCACAAATCCCACCTTCCTCAGGACTAGTGTCAGTGTCTCATGAATTGGAACCCACTCCACCCACAGCAGACCTGAGGCAATTGTTTCTCAATAGATGCTTGGCTCATGCAGTAGAATCATATAATCCCGACAGGCCATTTGGCCCATAAAATTCAGACTGACCTTCCAAACAGTATCCCATCAAGACCCACCCGTTTTTCCTGCAGTTCCTCACGGTTAACCGATCCTCAGTTGCACATATATGGACACTTTAGCACAGCCGATCTACCCTGAACTGCACCCAGAGTTAACTCATGCAGACAGAAGGGTGAGGACGTGTTAAAGTCCACACAGACAGCTGCTCAAGAGTGAGACCGAACCCAGGTCCCCAACATTGTGAGTCAGTGGTACCAACCACTGAGCCACCGTGCCACCCAGAGCTTTGATGTTCTGCTTTGTCCTAGTAGTTTCTAACTTCTCATGTGCCCTCAGCAGAGGCTTCTCCTCCTGACATTGTTGGATCACACCCACTGCAACCTCCCTTTCCCAATTCTCCAGCCCTGAGCACATCGGTTCCTAAATCCTGGCACCTAACAGACACCAATGCCATCTGTGCTCCTGCTGACAACTGCAGAGAATGGAGACCATCCCTGTCACTGTTCTGTCCCTTACCACCACCTCCCCCTCCCCAATGTTGTTTTTACTCCCACTGCCCAACCAGTCAGCTCCTACCACCTGCAGCCCTCTCTCAGATCCCCTTTACCTGCCAGACCTGCACTTACACCCTCCTGACCCTGTCCACTGATGCAAACAAAAGGCTCTCTCCAGAAGGGAATGACCATCTCCCAGAATAAAGTGTCTGGTTAACTTTCCCACTTTACCCTCAACATGTCTGCAGCCTGGCTTCCAGCTCCATCTCTCTGAGCCGAATGTCCTCCAGGATGTGTTTGCCCTGGATCACAGCATCCAGAACCTCCCACCTTCTGCAAATTGAAAGACAAGCCCCACCCTGCCCTCTCCAATGTGTGTTGTATAACTGATAGCCAAGTATGGAACCCATGAGGATGGCCTCAACAGGGACCTTGGTTTCATGTCACACTGCAAGTGACCCCACTCACAGACTTGTACCCCATTACTCACACATGTTACCAAGCATGCTCGAATGCAAACACATGCTCTTATGCACAAACACACACGCTCTCATGCATGCACACACATCAGTTTATGGGGTGAAATTGCAATTGCAGAATTTTATTTGCAGATACATTATATTTTGCCCAAAAAGCGCACAATCTTCAGGCAGTCAATCCATGTGACATGTTATAAATCCCTACTTTGGAAACAGAACCAATCTGACTCAAGATTGGGTTGCAGACAGACTCTAACATGAGTGAATCAGAGGGTTTTCTTTCCCCAGAAAATGATTTCATCATTAGATTCTGAACTCCAGATTTCTGACTGAATTCCAATTCCGCCATCTGCTGTGGTGGGATTCAAACCCAGGAGTCCTGAGGAGTCCCCAGAACTGGGTTGATAGTCCAGTCGATAATGGCACTCGGCCCTTGTTCCTTCAATCACCCTGTGATGGCACATGAACTCACTGGTGCCTCCGCAGGTTGGAGGAGGAGGTGATGCCCTTCCCGCACTGAGAGTCGGTGAGCATGCTGTGCCTGGTGTGGACCCGCTAGTGCGTCTGCAGGCTGGAAGAATTGATGAATCCCTTCCTGTACCTGGAGCAGGTGATTAGCCATTCCCTGTTGTGGACTCGCTGGTGAACTTCCATAATCTCAAAACATATAATCAAGAAAGCACCCACTCTATTCACTACTGCAGACTTACGGCAAGGTACACGTTAAAAACTATGCAGCAATCTGTTCCTGTGCTGTGAGCTGTCCTACACATGTTCCTCCAAGATCAGCTGTTAATTTTGTTGTTTGTTAATTTTTCCAAGATGTTCAGAGATACATGATTTCAAACAGCAAAGACAGTAACCATGCAGATTCACTGCTATATCCGTTAGTAGTATACGTTTCTTTCTCTCTCTCTCTCTCTCTCTCTCTCTCTCCCTTACAGACCATGTGCTTGCTGTCTTTGGCTGTCTTTCTCCATTTTGAAATTGCTGTTGACTTGATTCTTTTACTCTAAAGTTCCAAGACAATGCATCAGCATATAAAACATTAATTGCTGCTCCTGGAATTCAAGGAAATCGCCTCCAACACTGAAAATACCTCAAAAAAGGAGCACTTCTTACAGCAACAAATTTTCCAGTCCTCCATCTTGGATTAGTTCTTGGTGAACCTTCCCATCTCCCAGGTTACAGTTATTCAAATAATTTGCTTTTCTATTTTTGCTAGAAAAGTGGATAACCTCACGTTTATCCACACTAACTGCATCTGACATACATTTACCCACTCACTCAGACTGTCCAAATAACATTGTATCCTCCTCACAGCTCACCCTTCCACCCAGCTTCGTGTCATCTGCAATTTGTGATATATTCCATTTAGTTCCCTCATCTAAATCATTGACACATAATGTGAATACCTGGGGTCCTAGCCCCAATCCCTGCAGTTATAAAACATCGATCTGACTGACTATACAAAATAGCAGATGTTAGCTTGACGTTCACAACTGACGAAGACCTGATAAGCAATTATGAACCACTGAATTACTAAATCACAGAAGCAGGCCATTCAGCCCATCGTGTCCATGCAGCTCTCTAAATGAGCTTTCTGATGTTGTGCCATTTTCCTGACGTTTCCTTGGAAACTGGTACATTGCTTGTCATCAAATAATTTTCCAATGCTCTTAACTGAATCTGCTTCAACCACTGTTCCATGCGATGTCTTCCAGATCTACTTACTCACTTTGTGAAATTTCTTTCTCACATCACATTTTCTTCCTTGTAATGGATTTCAAATCTGCATTCTTATTCTCAATGCTTTTCCCATGGTGAACAGTTTTTCACTGTCTTTTCTGGGTATGATTTTTCTCATAATTTTCAAAACTTATTTTGAATCTGACTTCAGAGAGCAGTCCATGAGGCCAAGCCTCATCAACAACACAGAAACAACTAAAGGCCCCTCAGTCATCGCTGTGAGTCCCATAGCAACCATTATTACCTGGGCGGCCATGCATTCAAAATATGGTCTCTCAACATCACTAGTATTGGCCCACAGTTTGGAAAACTATGATTCTCGCTATGACTATAAAATGAAACTTTTTTTAAAGCGGTTGTTGCTGAGAAGTTTAATCCTTTCTGTCCAGTAGGAAGTCAATGATGTGTTTAGGTTTGAATGACTCAGTGAATCCCTTCCCGCATGTGGAGCAAGTGGATCACCGCTCCCTGTGTGCCTGTGGGGATTACATTCCAGGTCAAACCGGGAATTGGATCTCTTCCTACAGCCTGAACATACCTCTGGTAACACTCCAGGGGGACTGTGCTTGTGTGGCACAGGTCAGGTCCTGCTGGCTTAGTCCTGCTCCTCGGATGCTGCTGGCCTGCTGTGCTTTTCCAACACCACTCTAATCTAGATTCTGGTTTCCAGCATCTGCAGTCCTTGTTTTTACACAGTACATAAGGATGCCATTCACACTTTCATGTCTATAATAGTTCCTGAAGGACCCACCTATTCTCCAACCCTATCTCCATCATCTTGCAACTGTCCAGCATCCTCGGTAGTGTAGTGGTTAGTATCCCCATCTGTGACTCAGGAGACTGGGGGTGCAATTCCCCGATGGGGAGGATTTGATATTTTTCTGGATGTCTTGTCGCACAGAGGTAGCGACCCTAACCCTGGATTGGGTTCAAGTCCTGCCTGCTCCAGAGTTCAAAAGTTCACAAATATAGGAGCAGAATTAGGCCATTCAGCCCATCAAGACTGTTGTGCCGTTCGATCAAGACTGCTCATCACCCCCATTTTCCTGTCTGATCCCTTGAAAGGGTTCAGAAAAGATTTACACTGATATTTCCAGAGTTGGAGCATTTGGGAGAGGCTTAATAGGCAGGGGCTGTTTTCCCTGGAGGTTCGGAGGGTGAGGGGTGACCTTATGGAGGTTTATAAAACAATGACGGGCATGGATAGGATAAACAGACAAGGTCTTTTCGATGGGGTGGGGGAGTCCAGAACTAGTCGGCATAGATTTAGGGTGAGAGGGGAAGGATGTAAAAGGGACCTGAGGGGCAACTTTTTCATGCAGAGGGTGTGCTTGTATGGAATGAGCAGCCAGAGGAAGTGGTGGAGGCTGGTACAATTACAGCATTTAATGGGCATCTGGATGGGTAGATGAATAGGAAGGGTTTAGATGGATATCAGTCAAGTGCTGGCAAATGGGACTAGATTAGGTTAGGATATCTTTTGATATGGTCAAGTTGGACTGAAGAGTCTGTTTCCGTGCTGCACATGTCTATGACTCTATAACAAATGTTCAACGAACTGGTCTGCAATTTCCCACATATGGCCTCCGTCCCATTCTGAATACAGGTGTTATATTAGCATTTTTCCAATCCAATGGAACCATAAGATCATACGACACAGGAGCAGAAATTAGGCCATTCAGTCCATCGAGTCTGCTCCACCATTCAATCATGGCTGAGATGTTTCTCAACTCCATTCTCCAGCTTTCTTCCCATAACCTTTGATCCCCTTGACAATCAGGACCATATATATATCTCAGTCTTAAATAAATGCAATGAATCTTTCCCATGTTAAGAGATTTTTGGAATATTGTAACTAATGAGTTCACTATCTACGTTGCCACTTCCTTCAGGACCCAGGGTGTAGGCCATCAGCATCAGTGGACTTGTCTGTCCTCAATCCAAATAGTTTCCTGTGTAGCTTTACCCTCTCAACGTTGATTGTTTAAGTTCTACCCTTTCTATAGCCTTTGACTTGCCAATTCTAATAGGAATAGTTCTGTTGTCTGCCCACATAAAAACTGAGATAATCTCTGCCACTTCAATGTTCCCCCATGAACTCACAGTTTTCATCTTCCAAGGTACCACACTTAGCTCAGCGACTCTGTTCCCATGAGCATACCAACAGAAGCTTTTGCTGTCCTTTTTGATATTTAGTGCGAGGTCTCTTTTGTAAGTTAACATACCTATTTTTATTTATAATTTTTAATATCCGTTTGTTTCTGTTTGAAACTTTCCTAATGTTTGACCCTTCCAGAGGTCCAGAATAACATTTCACAACAGGCTGAAAAGTTAAAAAAAGACTACGTTGAAACTTTTTTAAACAGCCCCTTTCTGGAGGCTGGGGGCCGGCAAAACGATCGCCCCGCCCCCCTTGTCACCGATTGTTTGGTGTCCTCCCCAACCACGCCCCCTCAACCCAGGAGACGTCACAATGCTGGGCCCTGCCCCTTGTGAGCTGGCGCATGTGCAGTGCAGGTCCTGTAGCGGGACTGAGGCGGTGTTACTGAGTGTGGGAGCAGAATGGTGCCAGTGGCTGAAGTAATAAGAACCGCTGGAAAAGCCGAGCAGGTCCGGCAGCTCGTGCCGAGAGAAATCATTTCGGGTCCCGGTGATCCTCCTTCAGAACAGGACCAGGTTTCAGAAACATCCCGGGGAGGTCGCCAGGCCCGAGCGGCAAGACCTGGCTCCTGCCCCCGGGGAGAGGAGACAGTGAGACAGGGTAGGATTGGGAACCGCGGGAGGAGGGAGACTGGGGAGTTTATAAACTCCTAGGGGGAGGACTGAGGCCTCCAATAGAAGCCCCACAGGCCCAGTGTTTACTTCACCGGCGAAGGAGCTCTCGGGTTGCCCGGGCAACCGGCCGCCATCTTTGTGAGGGTAAGGCGCATGTTGTCTTGGGGCGGGGAGCGCGGGCGGCCATCTTGGTGAGGGCACCATCAACTGTCATTTCTGGGAGAGAATTCCAACCTCGTGGTAACCTCGGCCTTTGCCGAGTTTAATTCCCCAGACTGTCCAGCGATGTGCAGGTTAGGGGGGGTTCAGCCATGCTCAATTACTGATAATGCCCAAGGATGTTCTTGTTAGTGTATGTTGACCATGCTAATTTACCCCCAGTGTCCAGAGATGTGCAGGTTAGAGTGGATTGGCCGAGGTAAGTTTATCCATAGTGTTCGGGGTTCTGCAGGTTAGGGTGAAGGTCTGGACCCCCTCATTCGGCTCTCTCGATCCGAGATCGGTCAAAAGGATCACCAGGAGTACGGTCTATTTAAAGCAAGGTTATCAGCTTAATGACAGAACGCAGCCTAGCACAGATTTGTCCAGCAACACAGGTTAAAAGCTTCTGTGTTCCGTGGCAAAATTACACAATTACATTTGAAAATTACACATTATTTATTTTTGCGAGAGCACAGCCTGAATTACAAGAAAAGACCAATAAAATGTAATAAGGTGACATGATTGACAGCTGATTAGTGCAATGATATTTCATAGGAAACAGATTGTTTTACGCGCAAAATCATGCCATGCTTGTTAGTTCAAGATTAGTTCGACCACCAAATTACTTATGATTCATATTATGCAAACTCCATTGTTCTCTTTTATTTCTAAATCCAACCAACTCAGCAAAGCAGCAATTCAAGTTCAATGTCAAATCATAACCTGAAGCCATTTTGTTATATTTATTTTAAAATAGTATTTAAAATTGAAATGCAATTTTGTGGTTAATAAAAACCTACATACACCTGTTGCTCCTAACAACAGCCTAAATTCAAATTTTAAATCCTGATCTGAATAAAGCAGCAGTTGTCTGATTACCCAAAAGGTTGAGATCACAAACGATATAAGTACGGTTTTGATGGCTAATAATTCCTGAAAATCCTCCTCCAGAAAAAAGTCACTGAGAGCTGCATATCCCAAAGAGTGATATTACAGTTTTGTAAAGCTTTTGGATTCTTCCATTCTATGCAAAACTCAGGGGAGACTATATTCCTACAGTTACAGCACGAGGAGTACTTACTTTATTCAAAATAATAACCAGGTTTAGTGTAGGTAAGGGGCATGTAAGAGGCATGCCTGTCTTTGTGACTTCCTTGAGGCTGTTCAATAGATGGGTCTTTTGTTAAGAGATGCAGTTATTGTCCCAAACAGTTCGACCCATCTCATAATTGGGAAGACATTGGTGCCAGTGGGGGGGTCAAAGAGTCTTTTGCTGAAGTCAGCACAAAAGAGACCACTTAATCCCTGCCATATATTCTATTGTGACTTTGAAGAAACAAATTGTCATCGAAAGATAACATTTCCCTATCTTCTCTTTTGCGGTGTGACCTATTTGGATGGGGCAAGGCTTACCAGGGTAGCTCATAGCACAACTGGTATTAAACTGGCACACAACACCTTTACAGGGTAAAGACCATTTAGACTTGTTCTGTAAATGAACTGTTCAATCTCTGACCACTACAATAGTCATTCTTGGTAATGTTCAGTCCCTCAGGAGACGAGAACAACTTCCTGGCACAGTCTGTGGTTGCTCAGGATCGCACAGGTAAACTGTTCCTTCTTGTGCACCAATGCTGGCAATGGCAAGTCCACAGCAGGGCAAGTTCGATCTTTCTTTATCACCCCCCCCCCCCGGCTTCCAAGGGGCTCGTCTGATGAGCTTGCAATGATGGAGATGAACCCAGGAGGAGATGAGGCTCTTGTTAGGAGCAACAGGTGTATGTAGGTTCTTATTAACCACAAAATGGCTTTTCAATTTCAAATGGCTTCAGGTTATGATTTGATACTGTGAACTTGAATTGCTGCTTTGCTGAGTTGGTTAGCTTAGGGGAAAAGAAAACAATGGAGTTTAATAATATGAATCATATGAATTTGGTATTTGAACTAACCTTGAACTAGCAAGCACGGGATGATTTTGAGAGTAAAACAATCTGTTTCCTAGGAAATATTGGACTAACCTGCTGTCAATTATGTCACCTTATTACATTTGATTGGTCTTTTAAGGCTGTGCTGTCTCTTAAAAAACATGTAAATGATGTGTAATTTTCGAAAGTAATTCTGCAATTTCGCCACGGAGCTCAGAAGCTTTAATTTCTGTGTTGCTGGACAGAATTGCATCAGACTGCCTTACATTATTAAACTGATATCTTTGCTTTGTACAGTCCGCATTCCGTTCGTTCTTTGACCGATCTCGAGACGGAGGGGTCCTGCCTGGGATCCAGATCTTCAAGGGTGGATTGGAAATGCTAATTTCCCTCCATAATGTCCAAGGATGTGTAAGTTCGGTGTATTACTCTGGGATAAATGTAGGGCAATAAGGGGAGGGATATGGGAGAGATATGGGGATATGGGCAACTCCCAGAGGGAGGGGGTATTGTGTTCACTTGTAGCAACTGGAGTGAATTCAAGGAGGGAATCTACTCTGCCAACTCAGGTATGTGTCTTAATTACCCGGGTGAGGAGGGACGGATGATAGCAATTGGGGAGGGGGAGATACTTTATTTTTATTTTTAAAATGCATCTGATTCCCACAAATAAATGCATCAGGTTCAAGTACAGCATGTGCAATGATCCACATTGCAGCTTCAAGCTGGCTGCAACAGTTTTACATCCTCTGTCCTTGCTCTGTGTTGGCTGCAGTACACTTGGCTTCCTTCCCTCTTCTCTTCTTTCTGCATCACCCCCCCCCCCCCCCCCCCCCCCCCCAAAGTGTTGATGCTTCCAAACTGACCCTCAAAAGTTCAGGTTATACTTCCATTCTTTCCCAGTTTTCAAAACCCATAAAATACAACTTTCCCAATCCTCTGAGTATCGGAGTTGGGAGGTTATGTTGTGGCTGTACAGGACATTGGTTAGGCCACTTTTGCTCTCGCTCCTATCAAAAGGACGTTGTGAAACTTGAAAAGGTTCAGAAAAGATTTACAAGGATGCTGCTAGTGTTGGAGGGTTTGAGCTGAATTGTTTTGGGCTGTTTTCCCGAGTGTGGTAAAGGTGTTTGTATACATTTATAAAATCATGAAAGGCATGGATTGGGTAAATAGACGAGATATTGTCCCCTGGGTTTGGGGGTGTCCAGAACTAAAGTGTAATAGCTTTAGGGTGAAGTGGATGAGCAAAGATTTAAAAGAAACCTAAGGGCAACTTTTTAACTCAGAGGGTAGTGAGCGTAAAGAATGAGCTGCCAGAGGAAATGGTGGAGGCTGGTACAATTACAGTATGTGAATGGCATCTGGATGGTTTCTGAATAGGAAATGTTCAGAGGGGTCTGGGCCTTGTGCTGGCATATGGGACTAGATTAATTTAGAATATCTAGTCAACATCAATGAATTAAGACCATAAGACATAGAAGTGGAAGTAGGCCATTCAGCCCATTGAGTCCATTCTGTCATTTAATCATGGCTGATAGATATTTCAGCTCCAATTACCCACACTCTCCCCGTAGCCCTTAATTCCTTAATCAAGTATTTATCAATCTCTGCCTTGAAGACATTTAACGTCCTGGCCTCCACTGTGCTCCATAGCAATGAATTCCACAGGCACACATTCTCTGGCTGAAGAAATGTCTCCTCATTTCTGTTCTAAATTGACCCCCTCTAATTATCAGGCTGTGTCCCTGGATCCTAGTCTCCTCCGCCTAATGGAAACAACTTCCCAGTATCCACCCTTTCTAAGCCAAGCATAATCTTGTAAGTTTCTATTAGATCTCTCCTCAACCTTCCGAACGCTAATGAATACAATCCTAGGATCATCAGCCATTCATCGTATGTTAGGCGTACCATTCCAGGGATCGATCGTGTGAATCTCTGCTGGACACACTCTAGTGCCAGTATATTCTGCTGTTACTGCCACTGAGTCGCACCTTGAACCCTGTTTAGTGGGTGAAGTGGGAGGGGCAAGAGGATCCTTTCTGTCGGACTTGCTGCTCTCCCACCCACTTTACTTACAGTGCTGTCTGACAGCACCTGCCCGACTGAATTGATCTGCAGGAGCAGATAGAGGACATTTTTACCCTGGATGGAGCGTAATGTTTGTCCAACCCCTGCAGGTAGGTCTGAAATAGATACATGTGTCTCTGTCCCATTGAGTCTCCAGCACAGGGCTAGGCTGGTCGGCTCAATTGGCCTCTATCAGTGTTTTCGCTCTGCCTGAGCCTCCACCCACCCCTCTTCATCGCCCCTTCCCATCCCTCATCAGCAAACTGGTATCCCCCACTTATCGCACGTTTGCTTTATGCCGCTTTGCTTTTCCAAAAGACCCACATTAGTACCTGTTTTCGCTAATCAAAAGAAATCCAAAGAGGATTTTTGCTTTCATGAGAGGCAACGTCCTAATGAACCTTCTCTGCACCCTCTCCCGGAGCATCCACGTCCTTCCGGTAGCATGCTGGCCAGAACTGCACGCAATGTTATGAATGTGGCCGGAATAAATAGCTGTAACATAACTTGCTAACTCTTACACTCTAGGCAAGCGTGCTGTATGCCTTCTTGACCACGTACCTGCCTGCTTTGCCACTTTCAGGGATCTATATGCCCAGATCCCTCTGTATGCCAGATCTCCTATGCTTTGTAATTTAATGTACACAACTTGTATTTCCTTCTCTTCCTTTCTCCCTCATCTGTATCCAGCTTCCCCTTAATTGTATTCCTCTCTTCATCTCTTTCCCCCCTGTTCCTCACCCCTCCACACATCAGAGTATCATAAGACCATCGGAGCTGAAATTAGGCCATTCAGCCCATTGTGACTGCTCTGCGATTCAGTCATGGTTGATAAGTTTCTTAACCCCATTCTCCCAGTAACCCTTGATCCCTTTCATACTCAAGAAACTATCTTTCACAGCTTAAATGTACTCTATGACCTGGCCTCCACAGTCTTCGGTGGCAGTGAATTCCATATGTTCACCACTGTAGCTGAAGAAGTTTCTCTTTACCTCCATTCTAAAGGGTCTTCCCTTTGGTCTAAGGCTGTGCCCTCGGCTGCTAGTCTTTCCTACCAAAGGAAACATCTTCCCAACATCCAGTCTGTTCAGAATTCTGTCGGTTTCAATTAGATCCCCCGTCATCGTTCTAAATTCCATTAACTCTAGACCCAGAGTCCTCAAACATTCCTTATTTGTTCAGATGTTCATTCCTGGGACCATTCTCGTGAACCTCCTCTGAACACACATCTAGGCCAGTACATCCTTCCTGAGATTTGGGCCCAAAACTGCGCACAATACTCCAAATATGGCCTGACCAGAGTGTTACAAAGTCTCAACTACATCCCTACTTTTACATTCAACTCCTGTCAAATTAAATGTCATCATTGCATTTGCCTTCCTAACTACTGTCTCAACCTGTAAGTTTACCTTGAGAGAATCCTGGACTAGAACACCCAAGTCTCTTTGCACCTTAGATTTCTGCATTTTCTTCAGTTCCAAGGGTGACTGTTAGTGTCGGGGCAGCACCAGAGATTTCCTGACATGCGGATTGTATTCGGGGGTACCAAGTAATCTGAGGAACTGGCAGTATCTCAGGAGAAATAGTTATTCCTGGAGGAGGTAGAGAGGAATGTGGTGTGATTCTGTAAACTCGAGGTCTCCAGAAGTGTGCAGAGGTGGTGTTAGAATTTAACACCATAAATTTGAAAGCGAGGAAACTCCACCAGAATTCAATTATCAGACATGACAGGCCAATGGTGTCTGTCTGTGATGTTAGAATTCTATGATGCTTGGAACTGAAACATAACTTTCACCCCCATGTATTTCATCTCCTTTGTAATAGAGGCCTCTATTTGTATTTTCCAATTGGTTTTTGTACCTGTCTGCTACTTTTGATGATTTGTGTACTTGGTCTCCAAAGTTTTTTTTTCCCTTTTATAGTGCTTAGTTTCTAATAATTTAACGGTTCTCCAATCAGTCTTTCTTGGGTGAAAAGTAAACGGTTCTGATTTTGTTGTCTTGGGTGACATTAAACATTTTTTCCACTCATTCGTTTAACCCATGAATGCTGTTTAGCTTCTTCCTGCTCCTTTCTGCACAAGTTGATGCCCCTCTGCCCCTGGCTAGTTGATAGTTGACCAAGAACTGGATAAGTGTCCCCTTAATCCAACCTCTCAAGCAATAAGCTATCAGTAACCGAGGACAAAGGTCTTGGACTCCAATTGTTAGTAGTAAACCTCCACTAGGGACAGATTCTTTGGACATGATCTTTGATTTTGGCACAGAGGCAGGAAACACGGTGGCATAGTGGTTAGCACTGCTGCCTCACAGCACCAGAGACCTGGGTTCAATTCCCGCCTCAGGAGACTGACTGTGTGGAGTTTGCACATTCTCCCCGTGTCTGCGTGGGTTTCCTCCGGGTTCTCCGGTTTCCTCCCACAGTCCAAAGATGTGCACGTCAGGTGAATTGGCCATGCTAAATTGTCCGTAGTGTGAGGTAAGGGGTAAATGTAGGGGTATGGGTGGTTTGCGCATCGGCGGGTCGGTGTGGACTTGTTGGGCCGAAGGGCCTGTTTCCACACTGTAAAGTAATCTAATCTAATCTAATCTCACCTGTTTCAGAAAAATCAAATTGCTGACTGTCAACTCCTTTGATACTGACACTGTCAACTCCTTTGATACTGAGCAGCGTGAATTGAGTATTTACTGGACCAACAAGAATGGATTTCCCAAACTGCCATAGTGTTGGTGACAGTCATACACCCAAACCAGCTGCTAGTCGGGATCAACCTTCTCTCTGAATCAGGAGATCACAGGATGTTGCTGGTAAGAGGTTCAGTGATGGAAATGTCATTCAGTGGAAAACACTTATAGCTCCCAGAAATTATGGCAAATGTCAGGGCTAGTATAAATGAAGAACTGAAGGATATTAATATGTATGAAACAAAAATGCATCAGAGAATTGAATAGGATTTAAAGTAGCTAAATTCCCTGGGCTTGGTGGTTAACGCTAGTTCACTGGAAAGTGGTAATTGTAAAGTGGCACATGTCATCCCACTGTTTTAGAAAGAAGTAAGGGAGCACAGGGAATCTATAATAAAAGGTACAGCAACAGGACAGTTAAAAATTAATGATAGGACTCAGCAGAATCAACATGGGCTTATTGGAAATATATGCTAGTCAAATTCAGGTCATTATAGCTAGCAGAATATATGAATGTCCAAATTAGGAGCTGAAGTAAGCCATTCGGCTCATTAAGCTGCTCCACTCCAAGAAGATGATGGCTGATTACTTTGTGTTATGCATTGCACATTCGCATCCATCCCCATATCCTTAGATTCTTCTTCGGCAAAGGAATTAATCTACTTCTGCCGTAGAAATATTCAATGGTCCTGGCTTCACTATCTTCTGTCGCAAAGTATTCCAAAGCTGCACAACCTTCCAAAAAATTTCCCTCCTTCTTTGTCACAAATGATTGTGTTTTTTGAAGAAGTAACAAAGAGGATTGATGAGGGCAGAGCAGTAAATGTGATCTATATGGACTTCAGTAAGGCGTTCGACAAGGTTCCCCATGGGAGATTGATTAGCAAGGTTAGATCTCACGGAATACAGGGAGAACTAGCCACTTGGATACAGAACTGGATCAAAGGTAGAAGACAGAGAGTGGTGGTGGAGGGTTGTGTTCCAGACTGGAGGCTGTGATCAGTGGAATGCCACAAGGATTGGTGCTGGGCCCTCTACTTTTTGTCATCTACCAAAATGATTTTGATGCGAGCATAAGAGGTACAGTTAGTAAGTTTGCAGATGACACCAAAATTGGAGGGGTAGTGGACCTCAGAGAGTTAACCTCAGATTACAACAGGATCTTGACCAGATGGGCCAATGGGCTGAGAAGTGGCAGATGGAGTTTAATTCCGATAAATGTGAGGTGCTGCATTTTGGGAAAGCCAATTTTAGCAGGACTTATGCACTTCTTGGTAAGGTTGTTGGTGGTTGTTGGGAATGTTGCTGAACAAAGAGACCTTGGAGTGCAGGTTCATAACTCCTTGAAAGTGGAGTCGAAGGTGGATGGGATAGTGAAGAAGGCATTTGGTATGCTTTCCTTTATTGGTCAGAGTATTGAGTACATGAGTTGAGAGGACATGTTTGTGGCTGTATTGGACATTGGTTAGCCCACTGTTGGAATATTGCGTGCAATTCTGGTCTCCTTCCTGTTGGAAAGATGTTGTGAAACTTGAAAGGGTTCAGAAACTATTTACAAGTATGTTGCCAGGGGTTGGAGGATTTGATCTGCTGGAGCATCGGAGGCTGAGGGGTGACCTTATAGAGGTTTACAAAATTATGAGGGCATGGATAGGATAAATAGGCAAAGTCTTTTCCCTGGGGTCGGCGAGTCCAGAACTAGAGGGCATACATTTAGGGTGAGAGGGGAAAGATATAAAAGAGACCTTAAGGGTAACTTTCACACACAGGTTGGTATGTGTATGGAATGTGCTGCCCGAGGAAGTGGTGGAGGCTGGTACAATTGCAACATTGAAGAGGAATTTGGATGGGTATATGAATAGGAAGGGTTTGAAGGGATATGGGCCGGGTACTGGCAGGTGGGACGAGATTGGGTTGGGATATCTGGTCGGCATGGACTGGTTGGACCGAAGGGTCTGTTTCTGTGTTGTACATCTCTATGACTCTATAAATGGGTGATCTAATTGTTCGTTCACAACAGTAAGTAAACATCCCTCAACATCCATCTTTTGAAGACCATTCTGGCTCATAGAAACTTCAATCAAATCACCCCTTGCTATTCCAAGCTCTGGTTGAAAGTCAGACCTGTCTGTCTAATGATTTTCCATACCTTCTGGGAATTGCCTTTAATGCATTTTCATTCTTCCTTAGGTAAGGATATCAAAACTGAGCACCGTGTTCAAAATGTAGTCCCACCATTGCTCTGTAACTGAGGCATAATCGCCTTACATTTATGTCATTGGCCTTTCTAATCACTTGCTGTGCTTGCATTCTAACTTGTGACTTATTTGCAAGGCCCACGGATCCCTCTGCATCTCAGAATTATGCAGTTGTTCTCCAAGTCGGTAACAAATTGCATTTTACCATATTGTACACCACTTGCAAGAGTTTTGCTTATTTAATTAACCAATCTCTCAATCTGCATCATTGATATTTCATCCCCACAATGTACATCGCCATCTATCTTTGTGTTGCCTGCAAATGTAACCACATACCTTTGATCCCCTCCTGTAAGTCATTATAGAAAGTTGAGGAGCCAGCAGAGATGCCTGTTGGAACCCCACCATACATTGTCATATACAACCAATTTGACAAAAGAACCATTTTTGCATATTCTGTTTTCTATCAGTCAGTTGATGTTCCATAACTATACTTTACACCATGAGCTCCTCTGTGCAATATGCTTTTTGTGAAAACATGTCAAACACCTTTAGGATGTTCAAGTTCAGTATATGCACAGGCTTCAATTTACATACTCTTTCAAAGAATTCCTTGAGGACAGCATGGTGGCACAGTGGCTCCCTCTCATGGCCAGAGACACCTACTTGATTTCAGCCTTGAGTCGACTATCTGTTTGGAATTTGCATGTTCTGTCTATGTCTTTGAGAGTTTCCACTGGGGACTCCACAGTCCAAAGATGTGTAGGTTGGGTGGATTAGCCATGCTGGATTGCGTAATGTACAAGCTAGGTGAGTTAGCCATGCTAAATGCAGGGTTACGGGAATAGGGTGGTGGTCTGGATCTGGGTGGGATGCACTTGAGGGTTGATGCAGGACTTGATCGGCCAAATGGTCTCTTTCCACACTCTCGGAATTCTATGAATAAATTGGTGAAACAACATTTCGTTTTCATACTAGCATGCTGATTCTTGTCAATGACCACGAGCTTTTTGACATGGTGGTTATAATCTCCTTAATTGATTCAAAAACAAATGTTGAACTGCCATAGACTCAAGGGACCACATTTTCCATGATGTATCTTTCCTAGAGAACAGAAGTATTAAATATGTTACTCTCCAGTCTGAGGAAAACTTGCCTGAATCTAAGAAATCTTGGAAAATTAACATTAATGCAAATATCAACTCATTAGCCACCTTTTAAAATTCTATGATGAAGTCCACCTGTACCCAGTGATTTGCCAGCTCATAGCACCATCAGTTCGCTCAATAGCATTTATCTAATGATTCTTATTTCACCAAACTCCTCTGTTTGTTCAACCTATGGGGTTAAAGGCAGGATTCTTGACCCTGTGGTGGAACAGAGGGATCTTGGAGTCCAAGTCCATCGATCGCTCAAAGTTGCCACCCAGGTTGATAAGGTTGTTACGAAGGTGTACGGTGTGTTGGCTTTCATTAGCAGGGAGTTTGAGCTTAAGAGCTGCAAGGTTATGCTGCAGCTGTATGGAGTATTGGTTAGATCACACTTGGAATACTGTGTTCACTTTTAGTCACCTAATTTTAGGAAAGATGTGGGAAAGTGCCAGAGGAAACATCACAGAAGCGCTTCACAGGAGGCTGCCAAGCACTGAGTATGTCACCTAGACAGGGCGGGGGGGGGGGGGGGGGTGGGGTGGGGGTGGTTGGGGGTGGGGTGGGTGTGGTGGGGGGGTGGGGGGGGGGGGGGGGGTGGGGGGGTGGGGGGGGGGGGGGGGTGGGGGGGTGGGGGGGGGGGGGGGTGGGGTGGGGGTGGTTGGGGGTGGTTGGGGGTGGGGGTGGGGGTGGTTGGGGGTGGGGTGGGTGTGGTGGGGGGGTGGGGGTGGGGGTGGTGGGGGGGTAGGGTGGGGGTGGTGGTGGGGTGGGGGTGGTGGTGGGGTGGGGGTGGTGGTGGGGGGGGTGGGGTGGGGGGGGTGGGGGGGGGGTGGGGTGGGGGGGGTGGGGTGGGGGGTGGGGGTGGGGTGGGGGGTGGGGGGGGTGGGGGTGGGGGGGGTGGGGGTGGGGTGGGGGGGGTGGGGGTGGGGTGGGGGTGGGGGGGGGGGGGGTGGGGGTGGGGTGGGGGGGGTGGGGTGGGGGGGGTGGGGGGTGGGGGTGGGGTGGGGGGGGTGGGGTGGGGGGGGTGGGGGGGGGGGGTGGGGGGGGTGGGGTGGGGGGTGGGGGTGGGGTGGGGGGTGGGGGGGGTGGGGGTGGGGTGGGGGGTGGGGGGTGGGGGTGGGGTGGGGGGTGGGGGGGGTGGGGGTGGGGTGGGGGGTGGGGGGGGTGGGGGTGGGGTGGGGGGTGGGGGGGGTGGGGGGTGGGGGGTGGGGGTGGGGGGGGTGGGGGGGTGGGGGTGGGGTGGGGGGGGTGGGGGGGGGGGGGGGGGGTGGGGGGGGGGGGGGGGGGGGGGGGGGGGTGGGGTGGGGGGTGGGGGTGGGGTGGGGGGTGGGGGGGGTGGGGGTGGGGTGGGGGGTGGGGGGGGTGGGGTGGGGGGTGGGGGTGGGGTGGGGGGTGGGGGGGGTGGGGGTGGGGTGGGGGGTGGGGGGGGGGGTGGGGGGGGTGGGGGTGGGGTGGGGGGTGGGGGGGGGGTGGGGGGTGGTGGGGGTGGGGGGTGGGGGTGGGGGGGGTGGGGGGGTGGGGGTGGGGTGGGGGGGGTGGGGGGGGGGGGGGGTGGGGTGGGGGGGGTGGGGGGGGGGGGGGGTGGGGGTGGGGGGTGGGGGGTGGGGGTGGGGTGGGGGTGGGGGTGGGGGGTGGGGTGGGGGTGGGGGTGGGGTGGGGGGTGGGGGGGGGTGGGGGTGGGGGTGTGGGGGTGGGGGGTGGGGGTGGGGGGTGGGGGGGGTGGGGGGTGGGGGTGTGGGGTGGGGGGTGGGGGTGGGGTGGGGGGGTGGGGGTGGGGGTGGGGGGGGTGGGGGGGTGGGGGTGGGGTGGGGGGGTGGGGGTGGGGTGGGGGGTGGGGGTGGGGGTGGGGGGGGGGGTGGGGGGTGGGGGGTGGGGGGGTGGGGGGTGGGGGTGGGGGGGGTGGGGTGGGGTGTGGGGGGTGGGGGGGGGTGGGGGGGGTGGGGTGGGGGGGGTGGGGTGGGGGGTGGGGGTGGGGTGGGGGGGGTGGGGGGGGGTGGGGGGGGTGGGGTGGGGGGGGGTGGGGGGTGGGGTGGGGGGGGTGGGGGGTGGGGGGGGTGTGGTTGGGGTGGGGGTGGGGTGGGGTGTGGGGGGGGTGGGGGTGGGGGGGGGTGGTGGTGGGTGGGGTGGGGGTGGGGTGGGGTGTGGGGGGGGTGGGGGTGGGGGGGGTGGTGGTGGGTGGGGTGGGGGGGGTGGTGTGGGGGTGGGGTGGGGTGTGGGGGGGGTGGGGGTGGGGTGGGGGGTGGGGTGGGGGTGGGGTGGGGTGGGGGCACAAGTTCAAGGTGAGAGGCGAAAAGTTTAAGGGAGATATGCATGGCAAGTTGCTTTTACAGACGGTGGTGGGTGCCTGGAGCGCATTGCCACCAGAGGTGGTAGAGTCAGACATGATAGTGTCATTTAAGATGTATCTAGACAGATACATGAAAGGGCAGGGAGCAGAGGGATACAGATCCTTAGAAAATAGGCAACAGGTTTAGACATAGGATCTGGATTGGTGCAGGCTTGGAGGGCCAAAGAACCTGTTCCGGTACTGTAGCTTTCTTTGTTCCTTGTTTCGCTCTGGGCTTCTGTCCAACTGTCCCCTTCTTTTGTACCCTTGATGACATATCTTTCTTTTTTATGATAGGATTGTTCCTCTGTTTTCAAAACCATCAGATTGAAATTTAACAGGTTTTTGGAAGCCAAAGGGCCTGGTTTAAATTGATTGGTTAAATTGAAAAACTGTTCTCTTAGCCTGCTAACTGTATTGCCTTTCAATACAAATGTTTCAGTTCAGGTGCTCTCTGTTGTGACGATGCTGCTCCTTTTAAGAAGATGTTGTTCTTGGGTTTTTTTTGAAGTCAGGTTGTAAAAGGCAGAGGTTCTGATTCATCTGGGGTTAGGGACTTTGCTAATGGCTAACAGATACTGGCTAAAGCAACAAACAGGGAAAAGGGTTTGAGACGTTTTTTCTAAAACGCTTGTACAATGAAACGGCAGTTCTCCTTTTGTTAACCCTGATTTGGTTTGAGTTTTAGCAAGCAGTCTGTCTGAAGCTACTCGGGGGAAGAAAGGTTCCCTGATTCAACAAATGTTTCTGGCTAACTCTCTCTCACAAACGCCTCTCCTGTAAGAACCTGTGTTGAAACTGACCGTTCTTTTTTGCCATAGGGGTGTGTTTATGTGA
Source organism: Chiloscyllium punctatum (assembly GCF_047496795.1). Taxonomy (NCBI): domain Eukaryota; kingdom Metazoa; phylum Chordata; class Chondrichthyes; order Orectolobiformes; family Hemiscylliidae; genus Chiloscyllium; species Chiloscyllium punctatum. The sequence goes on along the minus strand of NC_092774.1, from coordinate 28,638,741 downwards.
ATGTTGCAGGAAATCTGAACAGCTGCTTTCTTCAGTTGCAGGGAGGTTGTGACGGTTGGGTTTATGAATGGCTGCTATTCTAAATTCTGTTTTCTTTTACTTGTTTCATTCGGCGGTGTGTAAATAAATTGTTTTCCTTGAAGCTAAGTGATTTGACCAGCTACATCACTCCTGAGATACCTCTGCCTAAAACAACTAAAAAAACTTAGGGTCTGAGCTACCTTCCTAGAATGTTTTGAGGGGATCTGGCCTGGTCCATAACACTGAACACCTGCAAATTGTGTCTCCAGGAAGGAAGTAGTGAAACTTGAAAGGGTTCAGAAAAGATTTAAATGGATGGTTCTGAGGTTGGAGGGTTTGAGTTACAGGGAGAGATTGAATAAGTTGCAGGTATTTTCCCTGGAACATCAGAGGCTGAGGAGTGACCTGGTAGATATTAATAAAATTGAGGGGCACAGATCGGGTAAATAGTCAAAATCTTTTCCCCAGGGTGGGGAATCCAAAACTAAAAGTTTTAGATGAGGGGGAAAAGATTTAAAAGGGACCTGAAGGGTGACCTTTTCACGGAGAGAGTGGTGTATGTATGGAATGAGCTGCCAGAGGAAGTGGTGGAGGCTGGTACAATTTCAACATTTAAAAGGCATCTGGATTGGAACATGAATAGGAAGAGTTTAGAGGGATATGGACAAGTGCGGGCAAATGGGATGAGATTAATTTGGGATATGCAGTCAGCATGGACGAGTTGGACTGAAGGGTCTGTTTCCCTGCTGTGCATCTCTTATGACTCGAAGTCTCTAAAAGATACCAAATTGCTTCAACCAAACTCTGAAACCCAACGTTACTGACAGATTCTTTGTGTGTGAACCCGAGAGGCCTGGTCGTATAGATGTACAGCACTGAAACAGACCCTTCGGTACAACTCGTCCATACTGACCAGACATCCAACATTTAATCTACTCCCATTTGTCAGCATTTAGCTCATATACCCATCCAGATGCTTTTTAAATGTTGTCATTGTACCAGCCTCCACCACTTCCCCTGGAAGCTTATTCTGCACATGCACCACCCTCTGTGTGAAAACTTGTCCCTTGAGGTCCATGCTAAGTAGCCTGTAGTGTTAGGGTGGGTTACTCTTCGGAGGGTCAGTGAGGACTTGTTGGGCCGAAGGGCCTGTTTCTACGCTGTAGGGAATCTAATCAAAAGGCGCCTGGATGGGTGTATGAACAGGAAGAGTTGAGAGGGGTGCTGGCAAATAGGACTAGATTAATTTAGGATATCTGGTCAGCATGAATAAGTTGGACCAAAGGGTCGGTTTCCAGCACTTGGCCTATATCCCTCTCAACCATTCCTATTCATGTCCCCATCCAGATGCTATTTAAAGGCTGTCATTGTACCAGCCTCCACCACTTCTTCTGGCAGCTCATTCCATCCATGCGTCACCCTCTGTATGAAAAGGTTGCCCTTTAGGTCCCATTTAATCTTTCCCCTATCACCATAAACCCTCTGGTTCTGGACTGCCCAACCTCCAGGGAAATGACCTTGTTATTTGCTCTATCCATACTCCTCATAATTTTATAAACCCATATAATTTTATAAACCCATATAAGGTCACCCCTCAGCCTCTGACACTCCAGGGAAAACAGCCCCAGTCTATTCAACCTCTCCCTGTACCCCAAACTCTCAGCAACATCCTGGTAAATCATTTCTGGTAGAGGAATCAATGAATTGGGTTAATACCTGAAACACTGACTTCACTGCTGGTGCTGCCTGGCTTGCTGTGTTCTCCCAGCCTCCTGCTTGTCTACTTTGGATTCCTGCATCTGCAGTTTGTTTTTGTCTCTAACGAATGGCAGAGCAGACTCGATCGGCTGTATGGCCTAACTTCTGCTTTGATGGTCTCACAGGCTTAGGTTTGTGCAGATTGTTTCAGTTGGAACGTGCAGTACTGGGCTCAACGAGCAGTAGCGCCCAATAGATCAAAGTTCATAGAATCACAGAATCCCTACAGTGTGGACACAGGTCCTTCAGCCCAACAAGTTCAAACTGACCCTCTGAAGAGTCACCCACCCAGACCCATTTCCCTCCCCTATTACTCGACATTTCCCCTGACTAATGCACCACACCTACACATCCCTGAACACTGGGACAATTTAACTTCGCCAATCCACCCTACCTGCGCACCTTTGGGCTGTGGGAGGAAACCGGAACACCGAGAAAACCCACGCAGGCACAGGAGGAGAATGTGCAAACTCCACACATATAGTTACCCCAATAGTGGAATCAAAGCCGGGTCCCTGGCACTGTGAGGCAATGCTCCTCACCACTGAGCCACCGTGGGAGTGGGTGCAGTCCAGCAGAAAACAAAACCAGCCCACCAACTCTCCCACTGTTAGACTGGGCAGGAGGTTCAGTCCTGGGGGTGACCCACAGCAGCCTCACCGGCAGAATCCGATTGGGAGCGCTGGTGCCCCCGCTGGTGCCTCTGCAAGTTGCAGGCCTGGGTGAAGGCCTTCCCACATGCAGGGCAGCTGAAGGGCCTCTCCCCAGTGTGGACCCGCTGGTGCTTCAGTAAGTCAGAGGAATTGCTGAAGGCCTTTCCGCACTCAGGGCAAGCGAATGGCCTCTCCCCGGTGTGGACCCGCCGGTGGATCAGCACGTGAGAGAAATTGCTGAAGGCATTCCCACACTCAGGGCAGCTGAAGGGCTTCTCCCTTGTGTGGACCTGCCGGTGGGTCAGCAAGGCGGAGGAACTGCTGAACCCCTTCCCACACACTGGGCAAGTGAATGGCCTCTCCCCTGTGTGGACCCGCTGGTGCTTCAGTCGGTCAGAGGAATTGCTGAAGGCCTTCCCACACTCTGGGCAGGCGAATGGCCTCTCCCCTGTGTGGACCCGCTGGTGCTTCAGTCGGTCAGAGGAATTGCTGAAGGCCTTCCCACACTCGGGGCAGCTGAAGGGCCTCTCCCCTGTGTGGACCCGTCGGTGCCTCAGCAGGGTGGAGGAACTGCTGAATCCCTTCCCGCATTCAGGGCAGGAGAATGGTCTGACCCCAGTGTGACTGCGCTGATGAGCCTCCAGGACAGATGGGACATGGAAGCCTTTCCCACAGTCGCCACACTTCCAAGGTTTCTCCACGGGGCGGGATTCCTCTGGTTTCTCCATGGCTGAAGCTTCAGCGGCACACAAACACGTGTACAGTCCCTCCCTGCCGTGAATTCCTCTTTCCAGGCTGAATAACTGTTTCAGGTTCCACACTCAGTCCGCTGTAACAGGAGGGTCTCTCATTCAGTCCCACTGATGCTGAAAACATATGGAAACTGGGACCAAAAAACTTTGCTCCTTCTCACAGAATCTTAGTCAAAATTCGTTCCAGTCACAATGGACTGACTGACTGTCAGACATTGACTTGAAATTGAGGACAGCAGACACTGGAGAGTCAGAGTCAAAGTGTGGAAAAGCACACCAGGTCAGGCAGCATCTGAGGAGCAGGAGAGTCGGCGTTTTGGGCATAAGCCCTTCATCTGTTGATTTTTAAACTTCAGTTTTCAGATCAAATACTCTGTGAAAAGAGATTACAAAAGTCATCATTGTCACTGAGAAGGTTTTTACAGACTGCCCCACTGTCAATTCTAACTAATTAGATCTTATGTCTTATTTGAATTTGAATCACAAACTTGAAAAGTAGGCATGTTTCATTCGAAGATGAATGAATCAGTTTGAATGCAATCTTACAGTAACATCTCTGCCTCAGGTACAGAATGGTTTTAGTGCTTAAAAAACAGGAGTCTGCTCCGAGCTTAGAAATTATTTGAGGTCGAATATTGAAGAGATTCTTGCTCAATGTGTCGGGAAGCCATTTTATGATTGAACGTTTGCCCTCCTTACTAAGAAGCAGTTTTATAAAAGAACTGTATCTGACGTGTGAGCTGTGCAAGGTTATCTTGTGAACTCTCCAATTAGCTGAGACTGGTACCTCTTTATGAGAGGAGTTTATCTCACTAGCAGGCGCCTAACTCACCTGTTTTTCCCACCTGACGAATGGCTTAGGGCCTGTAGGAGTGATTAGTCAAGCTTCACAGACCTGTCAATGAGCTTTTCTTCCTTATGAATTATTGTCTTTCACTATTATCTGTCTAATTAAGAACATGCAATTTCTTTTTTCAAAATTTTGGACAAAGGAAGCCACTTTGTATCAATACATTGGCGTAGCCTGCTGGGCATTTGAACAGCTGGTAACCTACTCTCCTAGATTATTAGAACCAAGTTCGTTTACCTTATAGGTATCAATGTTATGTTGTCACAGTGATGCTATTCGTGAATAAAGGGGATAATTAAAATTATACTAAACTGTCCATAACAGGTTTTTATTCCAGACTTCCAAACAGTACGATTTCCAGGACGAACCAAGAGGGAGGCTTCACAGGTCTGAGTCCACAAGGGATTCCCTGGGCGGTCTCAAATCTCCACTTAAACATCAGTCCAGGGTAGAAATTCAGAACAAGCAATTCTTTTTCTGCAGAACAATCTTTTCTTTTGTTATTCCACAAAATTGAAAGCACCATCCCAATCTCACTCCCCCATCCATTCTCACTCCACTCTAATTTTCCTGAAGGATACTAATTCAGGATCTTACAGGGCCAAAAAAGTAAAAACATCTCTTTTGAATGACTCTCCCTGAAAGTTAACATCTTTCACGACATTGGGATACTGCTCGGTGTGAGCAGATCTGATTTTGGGAAGCAAGGAAAAACTGTATAAATTCAGGATAAACCTACAATACAGCGTCTTTAGAAACAACCAGACACGGGGTCAAGGCATTGACACCAACACCAGTGAGAAACTAAACATACAGACGTGGCAAACCATCAGTCTTTAATCTTTTAGAATGGGTTGTAGGTCTCATCAATATGTAAATCTCAGAACTTCTTACAAATCACCTTCTCGAGATAACTTCAGGTTTGTAAGAAAAGGTGACACCTCAGCTCAGACAATGCATTAAAGGTATGAGGTCACAGTCAGTCTGTATCCCAATTTTGAATCTGACAAGTTCTGTTTCCAAAGTGACATTTATAAAATAGTATATGCATGCACTGCCTGCATTGACTGCCAGCAGATTGCGCATTTTTTGAACAAAATTAAATTTTTGGATCAGAAATTGGCTAGCTGAAAGAAGACAGAGGGTGCTGGTTGATGGGAAATATTCATCCTGGAGTTCAGTTACTAGTGAGGTACCACAAGGATCTGTTTTGGGTCCACTGCTCTTCGTCATTTTATTAATGACCTGGATGAGGGCATCGAAGGTGGGTTTGTAAATTCACGGATGACACTAAAGTCAGTAGAGTTGTGGATCCTGACTAAGGATGTTGTCAGTTACAGAGGGACATAGATAAGCTGCAGGGCTGGGCTGAGAGGTGGAAAATGGAGTTTAATGGGGAAAAGTGTGAGGTGATTCACTTTGGAAAGAGCAACAGGAATGCAGAGTACTGGGCAAATGGTAAGACTCTTGGTAGTACAGATGAGCAGAGGGATCTTGGTGTCCAAGTACATAGATCCTTGAAAGTTACCCAGGTTGATAGGGCTGTTAAGAAGGCATACGGTGTGTTAGCTTTTGTTGGTAGAGGGATTGAGTTTCAGAACCATGAGATCATGCTGCAGCTGTACAAAACTTTGGTGCGGCCAGATTTGGAGCATTGCGTACAGTTCTGGTCACCGCATTATAGAAAGGATGTGGAAGCTTTGGGAAAGGTTCAGAGGAGATTTACTAGGATGTTACCTGGTATGGAGGGAAGGTCTTAGGGAGGAAAGGCTGAGGGGCTTGCGGCTATTTTGGTGAGAGAGAAGAAGATTGTAAGATGACTTAACTGAGACATAAGATAATCAGAGAGTTAGATTGGTTGGACAGTGAATGCCTTTTTCCTTGGATGGCAATGGCTAGCACGAGGGGATATAATTTTAAATTGAGGGGTGATAGATTTTGGACATATGGTCAGAGGTAGTTTCTTTACTCAGTAGTAGGGGTGTGGAACGTACTGCCTGCAACAGAAGTAGACTCGCCAACTTTAAGGGCATTTAAATGGTCATTGGATAGGCATATGGACGAGAATGGAATACTGTCGGTGAGATGAGCTTCAGATTGGTTCCACAGGTCGGTGCAACATTGAGGGCCGAAGGGTCTGCACTGCGCTGTCATGTTCAATGTATTTATAAATGTAATTCTGCAAATACAAATTCACCCTATACACTTATATGCATGTGTGCGTGCATGAGAGAAAGCAAATGTCTATGTCTATGCTGTTTATCTCTGTCTGTTTGATAACAAATGCTTTATTTCTGTAAGTGTTGTTATAAATCAGAGTTGGGTACTAATAGTTAGATGTAAGGGAGAGAGAATTCCTCAAGTTGAGTACCATAAGAATCCTGGGAGACCTTTATTTCTGGCTTACTTCCCAATGAACAAACATTAAACACACTCACCTATTTATTTGTAATTTTGTTTCATTTTTCTTGTTTATTCCCCACTCCGATGAGTCTCTCTGTCTGGGTGGTTGACAGGCTGGGGCAATGTGGGTTGGGCCTTGAGTGACTGAATGGTTTATTGTTCTGGAAGGTGGAAAAGGGGGTCAAAGTTTCAGCAAAAACCCAGCAGAGCTGAGGACATACGACACCTTACTCTGTGGGAACAGGGAGATCAACAGAGGATAGAAAAATCAGAACACCAGACTAGCCTGTGATCAGTGCTTTGATTTGCAGTGCCAACCCTCTGCCTTTACCGAGCTTCCCATTAAACTTCTCTGTAAGGAGTCTCAGATCATAATTATTCTCTTCAATGTGTGCAGCCAGTTCATTCACTTTTGTTACAATGCAGCACACATTCAGCTTTTACTTTTATTTTTTGTGATCTTTTGACTCCAGCTTTGATTGCTGGTACGTTTATCCTCCTTGTCCCCTTTTATCGTTCTCTAACGTTCATTTTCAACATCACCACACTGCTCACCGGCCTTGATTTGGATTGGCCATGCTAAATTGCCCATTGTGCCCAGGGATGTGCAGGTTAGGTGGGTTAGCCAAGGGAAATGCACAGTTATAGTTTCACAGTAACAGAAGCAGGAGTAGGCCATTTGGCCCATCCAGCCTGCTCTGCCATTCATTAAGGTCATCATCTCAGCTCCTCCCATCTGCATTGTCCCAACTACCCTTTAATTCCCTATAATGCAATAACCCAGCCAACTGTATCCTGAATATACTTAATAAAGCTGCTGCTACTGCTTCCTTGGGCAGAGAATTCCATAGATTCACCACATTCCAGGGAAAGCAGTTCTTCCTCATCTCTATCCTAAATCTACTCTCCCTAATCCTGAGGCCATGTCCCCTAGTCCTAGTCTAATTCACCAGCAGAAACGACAGGACAGGATAGGTGGGGTGGGGGTGGGTCTGGGTGGCATGGTCTTCAGAGGGATCAGCGTTGCCTTTGTGGGCTGAATGGTCTGATTCCACACTGTTGGGCTTCAATGATTTACCAAGGTGGTGTGCGCTCCGGATGACAGCTCCCAGAACCTCCCACTTTCTGCAAATCGAAAGACAAGTCCCACCCTGCCCTCTCGTATGTGTGTTCTGTAACTGCTTAATCATTTCTAGTGAATCCAGCCCACACCTCCCACTGCTGCCTGTAAGCTTTACAATGCTGATGAAACAATGAAATACCTGCAGTACTGAAAATCGTAAGGCTTCTAACGATGCCAGTTACTGATTCACCGCTCCCACTGATGGACAGCGTTGGAAATACAATGTTGAAGGCTGAATGAAATGAGCAGTTTAAAACAAAAACCCACCTAACCCTTCACTAGGTTCTCCACTCAGCACACTGTACTTACTGCCAGTAAACCTGAAAGCACTTCATCCCCATAGTGCAATGAATTCCCGTTTTCCAGCAGAATTCCAGATGTACTCCCTCACTCAGTTGCTGTCTCACAAATGAAAGATTTCATTGGAACTTCTGCTCCCAGTCAGGGTAAAACATCTTTGAAAACTACTCTGGAAGTCTAGTCTTCACAACCACACTTCTACTTTCACTGAAGACTATTAGAGTCACACAGCACAGAAACAGACCCTTCAGCCCAATCAATGGTGCCGACCAGATATCCTAAATTAATCCAGTCCCATTTGCCAGCATTTGGCCCATATCCCTCAAAACCCTTCCTATTCAAGTACCCATCCAGATGCCTTTTAATATGTTATGATTGTACCAGCCTCCATCACTTCCTTTGGCAGCTCATTCCACAGAGACATCACCATCTTTGTGAGGAAGTTTCCCCTCAGGTTATTTTTAAATCTTCCCCCCTCATCTCAAACCTATGCCCTATACTTTTGGACTCTCATACCCTTGGGAAAAGATCTTGGCGATGCATCCTATCCATGCCCCTTATGAACTTCTATAACGTCACCCCTCAGCCTCCAACACTCCAGGGAAAATAGACCCAGTCTATTCAGCCTTTCCCTGGAGCTCAAACCTTCCAACTCTGGCAACAGCCTTGTAAATTCTTTCTGAACTCTTTCAAGTATCAAAACATCTTTCCTGCAGCAGGGATATCAGAACTATGTGTGGTATTCCAAAACATGGTCTGACTCAATGTACTGACCAATGGAGGAAAGCATACCAAACAGCTCCTTCATTATCTGATCTACTTGTGACTCCACTTTCAAGGAACTATGAACCTGCTCTCCAAGGTCTTTTTGTTCTGCTTCACTCCCCAGGACCTTAGAATTGGGTGTATAACTCCTACCCCGATTTGCCTTACCAAAGCGCAAAATCTCACACTCATCTAAATTAAACTCCATCTGCCACTCCTTGGCACATCAGCCGATCTAATCAATTGTAATTTTGTATCAAACTTTCTTTCCTCTTTCATTCCCAGAAAGCTGAAAATCTCCATCCCTCAGACTCTCCCCCATTCTCACTTAGCTGAACCTAATTCCTCTGTACCTCATCCTGAAGGGTCTGGTCCATGCTGATTCACAGGCCCACACTCGGAGGGTGGGGGTGGGGGGAGATTATCTAATTCAAACCGACAGAATACTGAACATCCAGGACAGAGTGGACATTGACAAGATATCTCCATTGGTAGGAGAGACTAGAACGTGAGGGCACAGCCTTCGAGTAAGGGGAAGACTTTTCAGAATGGAGATAAGAAATGTCTTCAGCCAGAGAGTGCTGAATCTATAAAATTCATTGCCACTGAGATAGATAGCTTCTTGAGTATCAAGGGAATCGAAGGCAATGGGGAGAAAGCAGGAGAATGAGTTTGAGAAATTTATCAGCCATGATTGAATGGCGGAGCAGACTTGATGCGTCGAACGGCCTAATTTCTGTTCTCATGTCTTATGGTCTCACACAGTGTGACAGAATTGGGAGCAGGGGTAGACCATTTGGTTTTTCGAGCCTGCACCAGCACTGAACAGACCATAACTGGATATGAATATACTTACATCTGGGTGGATAGGTTGAGATGTTTTTCACTGGAGTGTTGGAGGTTGAGAGGTGACTTTATAGAGGATTATAAGATCATGAGAGGTATCGATGAGGTGACCAGCAGGTGTCCTTTCCCGAGGGTGGGGGTTTCAAGATGCGGGAGCAAATTTTGAAGGGGAGAGGATTAAGATTTTAATAAGATATGAGGAGAACCTTTTTTTTTAAGAAAGTGGTTTGTGTGTGGAATCAATGTCCAGAGGAAGTGGTGGATGCAGGTACCGTAACAATGTTTAAAAGACATTTTGATAAGTACATGAATAGGAAAGGTTCGGAGGGATATGGGCCAATCACTGGCAATGGACCAGTTTAATTTGAGAACATAGCATGGACTAGTTGGACTGAAGGGTCTGTTTCTGTGCTGTATGATCCTGCAGCTGTTCTCTAGTGGGGTCTGAAAACCATTTTCTTGGAGATCCAAGATGGCGGTTGTCTGAGTGGTCTGCTGTCTTGGGCTCTGTGCCATATCCGACGGCAATGTGGACCTTTACCCCCGTCGTTAACCATCCTTAGGAGAAAAAAATACTAATATAAACTTAGTGAACATCTGGAGCTGCGAAAATTGTGGTTTGACAGCTTTAGGACCAGGATGAAAGCAAATGAAGGAAAGGGGCCAAAAGGAGTGCAGCAGGCAGGGCACTCCCCTACTGCATTGGGGGGGGGGGCCTGGAGCCATTGCTCAAACTCCCAGGGCAGTCCCTTTGGATTTAATGGGGCAGCAGCAGTTACTCTTGGAGTTTGGCAAACTCGGAGAAAAGATTGAAGCAGCGGTGGAACCACTATCTGCCACGCTGGAAAAGCATAAGCAAGAAATTCAAATGTTGGCCCGAAGAGAATAGGCAGCAGAGGAGAGGACCATGGCGGAGGTCTCAGGAGGAAGGATCCAAACGCTGGAAGACCAGATTCGGGTCCTTCAGGAGCAAGTGGACGACCTGGAAAACAAAAGTAGGAGCAAAAGCTTACAGATTGTGGGTCTTCCGGAACGTGTGGAAGGCGAAGACCTCATTGGAATCCTGGAGAAGTGGATCCTGACATTCTTGGGGCTGGAGTTGGAGTCGGGCCTGTTGAGTTTCGAGCGGGCCCACGGGATTTCAATGTGCAGGTCAGAACCGGACCCACGCCCCCGCACGGTCCTTGTGCGACTCCTGCAGTATAAAGAAAAACAGTTAGTGATTGAAACAGCAAGAAGACTGGGAAGAGATCCACAGGCTTTGTGCATTAAAGGCTCAAGAATAATAACTTTTCAGGACTTCTCAGGAGCCAGAATTAAGAAGAGAAAGGGCTTTTGATGAAGTTAAGAGAAAATTAAGGGATCTGAACATTCAATGTTCCTTGAGGTTCCTGGCCGTGTTGGATTTCGGTCATGGGGGGACGGTATATCATTTTGATTCAGCAGAAAAGGCGAAGGACTTTGTGAATTCTCTGAATTCAAGGGCTCAGGTCGGGATGGGGCCATCGATACGAACAATGGTACAGTTCTTTCTGTCCCTTCTTTTCTTTTCTCTCTCTCCATTTTTTTTTGTGGTTATCGGCTTCTCCATACTGCCTTGATGTAAAACCAGAATTATTTCAGTTGTGCATTATGTGAGGACTTTTGTTTTAACTGCTGTCCTTTTGGTTTTGGTTTGGGGATGGCTATACCTGTGGTTAAGATGTATGGAGAAGGGGTGTGAGTGTGTGGGGGGGAAATTGGCATTCATTTTTAACTCTCAATGTAAATAACGTTTTTTTTGTTCATCTGTGAATTGCCTGGGATTAGGGCACAGCCTCAGTTGGAAGGATCCAGGATATTAGCTATGGGCAAGGTGGGGTGGGGTGGTGGGAGAGTTATGATAGGGTATTCTTCTCCTTTATCTCTAAGAGTACAGGAGTGGCTATACTGATAAGAAGGAACCTCCCTTTCCAGGTAGTTGAGAAAATTAAGGACGAACTTGGACAGTTCATCATTCTTAAAGCTCAACTACATGGAGAAGAGTATGGCGTCCTGAATGTGTATTCCCCCCCCACCCTCAACGTGCACCCTCTTACATTTCTAACTGATGGAGTTGCTAAATTAATGAGTCTTGGGGTGCACAGTACGATCATCGGAGGGATGTTAATCACCTCATAGATCCTGAGGTAGACAGGGTGACAAGGGGCCTGGCATGTATGACTGCACGATCTAAGCAGTAGGTGGACATGATTAGTTTGATTAGTTTCCCTACAGTGTGGAAACGGGCCCTTCGGCCCAACAAGTCCACACTGACCCTCCGAAGAGTAATCCACCCAGACCCATTTCCCTCTGACTAATGCACCTAACACCATGGGCAATTTAGCATGGCCAATTCACCTTACCTGTACATCATTGGACTGTGTGAGGAAACCAGAGCACCCGGAGAAAACCCACGCAGACACGGGGAGAATGTGCAAACTCCACACACAGTCATCCAAGGCCGGAATCAGACCTTGGTCCCTGGTGCTGTGAGGCAGCAGAGCTAACCACTGAGCCACCGTGCTGCCCCGGTGTGAGGAGTTGGGGTTAGTGGATGTGTGGAATCACCTCCACCTGAATGGAAGAGACTTTACTTTCTGTTCCAACCAACACAAGTGCCACACACGCGTTGACTGTTTTTTATGCCATCAGATATTTTGGATAAAACATTGGCTTGTAAAATTGGGAATATAGCTGTCTCAGACCACGTGCCAGTGTGTTTAGATGGTAAAATCAAGGGTGGTGGAATGGATGCACGGCACTGGCGCACAGACCCATTCCTGTTAAGGAATGGCAAATTCGTTGAGTACATCAGAAGAAAGTTCAGGGTCTTCTGGGATATCAACTCAAGTCAGGCCAGTAATCCAGCAATACGGTGGGAGGCCACGAAGGCATATTTATGAGGCCTAGTTATTTTGTATTTAACAACTAGAAGGAAGCCGAGGGAGGAGCAACAAGAGATGCTGAGGAAGTATATTATATTAGGACTTCACTGGTCAAGCTGCAGCTCTCAGGGTTGCTCTCGACTCATTGCACACACAGGTGGCAAAAAAGGGTCTCCTTTGCCAAACAAAGATTGTTTGTTTGAATTTGGAGAACCTGCCCCTCCCCAGTATAAAGGCGGAACAGGTTTCCCTGTTGAATGCACCTATGACGATACAGGAGGTGCAGGAAACGATAAAGCATCTCCAGAGTGGCAACGCATCAGAGTCAGATGGCTTCCCAAGTGAATTCCATAAGGAATTCAGAAATGCCACCTCTGAGGATGTATAGCTATTCAGATACACAGGTTTGTCTTCCGCCCTCTCTTAGGGAGGCGAATATCTCCTTCATTTTAAAGAAGGAGAAAGAGCCTGAAGAACGTGCTTCATACAGACCCATTTCACTGTTGAATGTAGATTTTAAAATTCTACCCAAGATGCTGGCCCTGAGGTTGGAAAAGGTGTTGTCCTGTATTATGAAAGATGATCAGATGGGTTTTAAGGGCTGTAGCTCCTCCAACAATATCAGGAGGGTACTGAAAATTGTGGCATACCTGCACTAAGATTGATCCTGGTCTCCCTAGATGCAGAAAAGGCATTTGACCGGATAGAATGGCTGCACTTGTTTGGGGTCCCCGAGCATTTTGGTCTGGGGGATCCTTTGCTAGACGGGTAGTGGTGTTGTACAATGATCCTAAAGCAGCAGTCATCACAAACGGCACGAAGTTAGATAACTTTCATATTGGGAGAGGTAGTCGACAGGGGTGTCCTTTTACCGCTGCTATTTATCTTGGCAATTGAGCCATTAGCTGGGGCTATCAGGAGGGATCCTGAAATAGTGGCGCCAGAGGTGGGAATGGGGGAGCATAAGGTCACCCAATATGCTGATGACATCCTTTTGTTCTTGGCCAATCTGGAGGAGTCAGTTTCTCAATTGATTCAAACAATTAATTTATTTGGCTGTTTTTCGGGCTACAGGATCAACTTTACAAAATCGGAAGCCATGCCGATGGAGGGATTAGTCGAGGTGCCTGATCTGAAGGATGGAATGCAGTTCCTGTTTAGATGGTCGTCAAAAGGATTTTTGTATTTGGGAATTATTATTACTCCTGCCTTCCACCAACTGTATAAAGCTAACTATGTACAATTACTCGAGAGGATAAAGCAGGATTTGCAGCAGTGGGAGGGATTACCGTTATCATGGTTATGCCGATTAGCCCTGATTAAAATGAATGTTCTTCCTCGCCTGTTGTACCCCTTGAGAATGCTCCAGTTGTTGCTACCCAGATGAGTATTATGGAGGTTGGCTCGGTTCTTTTATTTGGTGTCACAGGTGCACCCTAATTAAGTTTACCAAATTGCAGGGCGAGCGAGTGGGGTGAACCTTCTGGACTTGAAGACATCAAATATGCACTTTGTTCCCATATCTGGGTGGTGGGGCATGAGGGTGATTCAGGGTCAATTTGGCTTGATGTTGAAGCCTCACAGTTCTGTTGTCACCTAATTATTTATAGATAAGATGAAATCTATGACCGAGTAGTGTAAGAGTCCAATCATTTTAAATACGGTGAAAGCCTGGAGGATAATGAGGCAAGATGAGGACAATTGGCTTAAGACCTCACCGTTTACCCCATTGGTGGGAGCCCAAGGATTTAAACCTGGGGCAATGGACTCCGGCTTTGGGTCATGGGAGAATAAGGGAATCTCCTGTCTGGGAGATTTATTCAAGGGGGAGGTCTTGATGTCATTTAGCCAGCTAAGTCAGAAATATGGATTGTACCTCTTCCAGTACTTTCAGATAAGGGTTATAAACAGAAAAAGATGATGGTCCCAGCTCAGCTTTACAGGTCAGACATGGAGAAAAGAGTACTCCAGTGTTCTTTCAGTCAGTACGTTGTATCATTTACAAAAGGGGCGTGCCTTTGGAGACATGGAGGGAACCTGTAGGACGTGGAATCAGGAACTCGGAGATGATACTTTATTGGAAGTATGGAAAAGAAATATGGGAAAATGTGAGCAAAATTTCAATCCGTAACAAAGCACAGGCCTGGAAATTGAAGATTTTACACAGTGCTCATATGGCACCAGAGAGGCTAGCTAAGTTCAAGAGAGGAGTATCACCAGGTTGTCCCAAATTTAAATTATTATAGGCACTCTCACTCACTGCTATTGGTCATGTTTTAAGATCCAGACTTACTGGAGTCTAAGGGAGCCGAAGGACATCCTCGGGGTGAAGTTAAAGTGGATCTGGCATTTCTTCTTCTGGGGTTAGCAAATTTGCCCTCTCCTGGGGAAACATGGGAAGGGACTGTGTAACATTCTTACCCATTATGCAAGGAAGAACATTTTAATGAAATAGACATTGGAAAAAAAACCCAGGTCTCACGGGGTGGCGTCGGCTAGTGATGGAGCATCTCCCCCAAGACTACCACATGAATATGGTGCACCACAGAACAGGGCGCTTTTACAAGATGTGGCAACCTTTTCTAAATTATATGGATGCAGACTTATCAGCAATATTGATTAGGGCCGTGGGAATTAGTTTTGGCGCCAGTGGGGCCCTGGGAAGGGAGGCTGGGGGAAAAGAATATGGGTACAATAACTGGTGCTCCCAGGGATGGGAGCCTCAGTGGAGGTGTAGTGAGTGAAATAGAATAAAATAATGTGATGTAATTTAATTTGAATTCAGTTTAATTTAATTTTTTAAAAACTTGATTGTAGTTTAGTTTAAGCTAAGTAGGTTCAGTTGTTCTGGTAGAATCGTAGTTAGTTCATTATTAATAGTATCGTGATATGACATGTTTCTGTATTTTGGTATTTTTTTGTCTATAGATGTTTTGTAAAAGATTTGAAAAAGTTTCTAATAAAATATTAAAAAAACATTTCCTTGCCTTCCCCCATAACTACTTCTAACATTCAAAAGTCAGATAAACTCAGCTTTGAATATATTCAATGACCCCCTAACTGCAGGAAGACATCCCCACTTCTGAACTCAATTCCTCTTGCTAATACACCACTTGCCTTGCTCATTGCTTGCTGCACCTGTCTGACAACTGGCATTGACTGGGATAGAAAGCCTGAGTAGAAGGTAGCTGAGGCACCTTTGTACGTCCACACATCATTCCTGATGAATGGTTTTTGCCCAAAACATTGACTGCCCTGCACCACGGATGCTGCCTGATCTGTTGTGCTTTTCCAGCGCCATATATTTCGACTCTGATCTCTAGCGTCTGCAGTTCTTACTTGTTCCACATCCCAATATATCACCATTTAAACAATGCATCTCCTTTCTGTTTTTATTTCACAGGAAAGACCATACCTTCACACTGTGTAACTGCGTTTGCCGTGTGTTTGCCAATTAAGACACAAACTTTGCTGCAAATCAAGAACTGAACTCCAGAATGAAAACATAAAATGGAAAGGGGGGGGGGGGGGGGAGGGGAGCGGAGGGGAGCGGTGAGAAAAGAGTGTGTTGTACTCACAGATGTTGGACAGAGGAAAGTTGCAGTCTGAGGTGAAGCTCAATCTTCATTCAGAGAGAGAACAACAGCAACTACAGCTTCACAAGATCATGGTCCAACATCCGCATTCAGAGAATACGGGCGCTCTCAATGGCAGAAAGACCACACTCCTTCCGGTCTTCTGGCGCTTTCTATTGGTCCATCAAAAGAACGTCGCGAACTGTTTCCGCTGTCAGATAGGAGCATGAGCAGTATTTTGTGTGACACCGGCGTACATGCGCAGTGCTTGCTGACACCGAGAAGCATGCGTACTCTGTCCTGTGGAGGTGTTAGTGTAACCGACAGATTTTTCAGTCTAAATGCTAATAGGAGAGAAAAAAAGACAGGTGCCAACAAATTTGTTTTCCTGGGACTCAACATTTTATTGTTTTTGAATTTTGTCTGGCTGTTCAATTTTGTATGTCTTTTCCCCAGGTTAGAGGAAGTCCAAAACTCGAGGTCCATCGGATTTGGGTGGCTTTTGCCCGAAACGTCGATTTCGAAGCTCCTTGGATGGTGCCTGAACTGCTGTGCTCTTCCAGCACCACTAATCCAGAATCTGGTTTCCAGCATCTGCAGTCATTGTTTTTTCTCCTTAGTGTGAGAGGGGAAAGGTTAAAAAGGGACAAAAGGGATAAATTTTCACACAGAGCATGGTACGTGTGTGGAATGAGCTGCCAGAGTCCGTGTGTCAAGGCTGGTACATTTACAACATGTAAAAGCCTTCTGGATGGGTTCTGGAAAGGCCTCTATATGAATAGGAAGGGTTGAGAGAGAGATGAGCCAAATACTGGCAAACAGATCACGAGATGTATTTAGGATACGTGGTCGGCGTGGTCCAAAAGGTTTGTTTCTGTGCTCTGCAATTCTATGACTCTATTTCTACATATTCTGAACCAATTTCACAAGACTAGGAATAGGTCATTCCACCCTCACAGCCTGTTTTCAACTGTGGCTTAACTGCAAGTTTCAGAAAGATGTCTGCAATTTTTGTAAAGCAATTGAATATGCTTTCAGACTTTATTGATGTTTCTAAATACATCATTTTAGCTACTCTCAATGTTTTACAGATCAGCCGTTTCGCTGGTTCAGTGGTTAGCGCTGTTGCCTCACACTGCAAGGAACCGGATTCGATCCCACCATCTGGCGACTGTTGGTGTGGGATTTGCATATTCCTTTGCCCTCCTCTCAGTGCTCCAGTTTCCGCCCATGGTCACAAAGATGGGCAGCTTAGGGTGGACTGGCCGTGCTAAATTGCCCCACAGTGTGCAGAGATGTGTTATGGGGTGGGATGTTTTTCGCAGGGTCAGTGTGGACTCGATGGGCCGAATGGCCTGCTCCCACACTGTAGGGATTCTATAATTACAAGAGTTGTCAAACCAGCTATTTTAATTGGTGAAGTATAAGACCAGGAGCCAATCTTTAATCTGTTTTCCATTCATTCACAGAGTGAAATTTTAGAATTGTATCACTCTGAGCTCTACTCCCACCTCAATGTCAATAAATGTCTTTTTATCTGTCCTCAAACAATCAATCTGTCCCTCCTTAACCTTGATTTTTTAAAAGTTAGCATATTTCTTGCTTTAGATAAACCTTATCAATCAAAACACAAAACAATGTTTCAAACCTAATTAAAGATTTTTTAAGTTCTATACGAATCTTCTGTGATCCCCAGTAATCACCCCATATGAGCTGTTATCTTCATCAAATAATCTGACAATTATTGACTGCTATCAACCTCTTCCGTCCCAGGAAATTTCCTTTCTCTGCAAAGCTTGGTTCATGCTGGCAAGTTCAATTCTCCTCCATTTCCCAGGAACACACTTTATGACGTTTTACATTCTCAGTATCTGTTTAACGTTCAGTGGGAAAACTGTTTTCAGTCTCACAGTTATACAGTATTCCTCCAAAAAGTTTCTGAGGAATGCACTCCTCCCACAAGAGCTGGTGGTTCCACACTTAAAATGCTATTAACAGCTTGCTTGGTTGTCTTTGCTGTTTCCCCTCTAACTGTTCAAAATGTCTGGTTTTATACCCCAAAACATCAGATCATTTCATTGGTTTGGTGTCATTCCAAACTGTAAAATTCAAGTTCGAGAGGAGTTTGATATCACGGGCATACTTTAAACTGATTGGCCGAATTGGAATTTGTTTTTGTTCCATGGCAACACAACTCCAGCTATTTGTTTCAACCAAACGTTACATTTTTAAATTGTTCAGCACGCTTTGTGCTTTCAGTCAGTCCTTGCTCGTTTCCTCTCTGTCAAAAGGTACACCTCACACCTACACATTCACTACACAATCCAAATGTGTTTTTTAAATATTGTAACTATACCTGCGTCTATCACTTCTGGAAGTTCATTCACTCACAAACTAACGTCTGTGTAAAAACGTTATCCCTCAGGTTCCTTTTAAAATCTCTCTCCTCTCACCTTAAAAACAAGTCCCCTAGTTTTTAATTCTCCTTCACTAAGGAACAGACATTTGCTAATCACTTTACCTACAACCTTCATGATTTTGTAAATTTCTACAAGGTCACCCTCAACCTCCTACGCTCCAGTGAAAAAGGTCCAAGCCTCTCCATATAACCTGAACACTCCAATCCTGGCAACATCCTGGAAAAGCTTTTCCAAACCCTCTCCAATAGTATTCTTCCTATAACAGGACGACCAGGACTGTACTCAGTACACTAAAATTGGCCTCATCAACATCCTGTACAACCTCAACATGATGTCCCAACTCCAACACTCAATGGTGTGAAAAATGAAAGCAAGTGTGCTAAACACCACCTTAACTACCCTGTCTACCGGTGATGAAACTTTCAAAGAACTATGTACCTGAAACTTCCCCTCCACCCCCACCCCCAAAACAGGTCTCTGTTCTACAACAAGACCCAGGGCCCTACCATTTACTGTACAAGTCTTGCCCTTGTTTGTTTTACCAAAATGCAACCTCTCGCTTTTATCCACACGGTCTCTCTCAGGTACACACACAAATACAGCCTTTCACAGCCTTACACTCCATCACTTACACTTTACCAAGTTAAAAATCACACAACACCAGGTTATAGTCCAACAGGTTTAATTGGAAGCATTAGCGTTCGGAGCACCGCTCCTTCATCAGGTGGTTGTGGAGGACACAGTTATAAGACACAGAATTTATAACAAAAGTTTACAGTGTGATGAAGCTGAAATTATACATTGAAAAATACCTTGATTGTTTGTTGAGTCTTTCATCTGTTCGAATACCATGATAGTTTCACATTTTTCAGATGTAAATTTTAAGAAGTTTTGTGATTTACATAAGTTACTTTTCAGGTTAACTGTAACATTTGATGTTAGCTAACACCAATTGTTACAGTTAACCTGAGAACATTTAAGAGGCATTTGGATGGGTATATGAATAGGAAGGGTTTGGAAGGATATGGGCAGGGTGCTGGCAGGTGGGAGTAGATTGGGTTGTGATATCTGGTCAGCATGGACAGGTTGGACCGAAGGGTCTGTTTCCATGCTGTACATCTCTATGACACTATTTACATATGAAAGAAGTGAAAATATCATGGTTTATGAACAGATGAAAGGCTCAACAAACAATCAAGGTATTTTTCTATGTACAATTTCAGTTACATCACACTGTAAAATTTTGCTATAAATTCTGTGCCTTACAATTGTGTCCTCCACAACCACCTGATGATGGAACAGCGCTCCAAAAGCTAGTGCTTCCAATTAAACCTATTGGACTATAACCTGGTGTTGTGTGATTTTTAACCTTGTACAGCCCAGTCCAACACCGACATCTCCAAATTATGACACTTTACCAAGCATACAAACACACACTCTCTTATGCACACACAAGTCTATGGGGTGAATTTGGATTTTCAGAATTATATTTGCAGATACATTCAGTTTTCCTCAAAAAGTGTGCAATCTGCAGGCAGTGAAGCCATGTCATATTTTATAAATCCCTACTTTGAAAATACAACCAGTCTATTTCAAGATTGGGATACAGACAGTCTCAAACCTCACACCTTTAATACATTGAGTGAGCTGAGATGTCACCTCTTTTTATAAAACCTGAAATTATCTGGAGAATGTACCTTAAAAGTAGTTCTGGGATTTACATATTAATGAACAGAAACTAAAAGTGGCCTCATCAACATCCTGTACAACCTCAACATGACGTCCCAACTCCAACACTCAATGGTGTGAAAAATGAAAGCAAGTGTGCTAAACACCGTCCCTGAACCATCCAGACTGACGTAGATTCTAGGAGCAGGGCTTGTCTCTCATGGATGAGAAGGAGTATATGAAACCACAGAGAAAGCTGGGACCCACTGGAATTGTATCCCTTCCTCAGTCTCTCTATGTTTTTCCTTAACTTCTGTTTTTCTGACTTTTCACCCTTTTCTCGCTCACTCTATGTCTCTCTTTCTTCTTGTCTTCCACTCCCATCCGTCTGTCCTATGGGTTCAGGACCATAATTGTTTGAAGTTTGCGTCACCTACTGACCCTGATCACTCCCTGTACGAAAACGTTCTTCCTAATGTCACTTTTACTTCTTTTCCTCGTGATTTTAAAACTCTGCTGAATCGTTATCGATCCTTTCAGGCGTGGGAGCATTTGCACTACATTATTCCTGTGTCTGGACCCTCATGACTTGAAAAACGTCAATCAGGCCAGCTTTCAACCTACTGTTCTCCAAGGAGAACTGTCCCATCTTTCCAATGTACCTGCATTGCTGACAATCCTCATACACGGCACCATTAACGTCAACCTGTTCAGCGCTGTCTGCAATCACTTCACTTCCCCGCTTCCTGAAATTTCACGCTCACAATTGTGCAATAATGCAGCTGGAGGATTCATTCAGAGTCGGACTGCGCGGGCGAAGTACGTGCAATGCTTGTTTTCACTTTGAGCAAGTGTTTCCTTTTATCCTGTTCGCTGTAATGGGAGCTCGACCTCATCCCTACTTCAGACAGTCCGATCTCTTTTAATAAATGTGCTTTTTGAGAAAATCACCACGGCGTTTCTGCACAAGGCAACTTAAGAAACGAGGGCTCGTCCGGGATTCGAACCCGGGATCTCTCGCAAGTTCACCCCACTGAAGGCCCGAAGCGAGAATCATACCACTAGACCAACGAGCCACAGGCCCAGCAAGGCGCGAGCTACCCTGACCCCGGACGCTCCAAGCGCCCTCCCCTGAAGCAGCTGAGACTTGCTCAGTGTGAAATACGTTTGAGTTGCTCCAAGAATCGCAAGCAGCAAAGAGATTCCACAACATTTGCTTCTCATTCCGTCTCCCTGCGCCCAGGACGCTGCTGTTTGTCCCGTTCCCAGTAACTGGACTCTCTCCACTGGCGGATAATTAAACCATATTGTTTCTAATTGCAAACTGTTCTGGGGGAGGGCAGAGCCCCTTCGCTCTTCTGCTCTCTCACAATCACTTTGGATGGGAGACGTCAGTTCCACTAATGCATAGGAAATGGGCAAGTTTTAACTACATTACAAAGGTCTGTCATCAAAGAAACAGAAAGATGCTGTGATGGTGGGACAGAGAGAAATGGACACCGGAAACTGGTCCCTCAGGTAAATTCATATGAGTGTATTTGTGTGCAGCCTGCTCGGTGCTCAGAATTCGTCTTCACACAGCAATCCTGCAGAAAGACTTTTCTAACACGGGCGTCTGTTTCTTTGCTGCGAACGGGCAGCAGTGAACATCTGAGCCCCAACTGTCCCAGATGAAGATGAAAATGAACCATTGTTTCTCCCTCAGCCGCTCTGTCCCAGAGACAGGGAGAGGGACGGCATCAACGCGTGACGTCATTCCGCCGCAGCCTGAAGCCGTTCAGTCCATCATTTCCATGTGACTCTCTGTCACTTGTATCTCTCCGAGATGATTCCCAATCGGTGATATGTGTCCTCATCATGGGAACTGTGTCTGTGTGGTGATGCTGCTTTCGAAATGCTGATCGTCCTGTCATTCCCGTCTGAACCGGAGTGGGGAATTATTGCAGGGAATGAATACGACCGCAAATAATGTGGCTTTGTGGTTCAGTGGTTAACACTGCTGTCTCATAACGGGACCTGAATTCGATCCTACCCTTGTGCGGCTTGTTTGTGTGGAGTTTGTTCAATCTCCCCGTGTCTGCGTGGGTTTCCTGCGGTGCTCCGGTTTCCTTCCACAGTCGAAAGATGTGCAGGTTAGGTGGACTGACCATGCTAAACTGCCCCATAGTGCCCAGAGGTCGGGAGGTTGGGCGCATCAGTCAGAAGTAAATGTCGGGTCTGTGTGGGTTACTCTTCGGAGGGTTGATAGGACTTGTTGAGCAGGAGGGCCTGTTTCCACACTGTAGGGATTCGAATTCGAATTGTTTCAACTTCCCCAGCTCATTCCCATTTCAGAGAAGAGGTGTTAGGATTCAGTTCAGAGCAGACCGGCGGGAAACAACTCAAATCTCCACAAGCACTTCCCCTCAATTGTGTAAATTGGGCCAGTGTTTAGTGACATATTCAGCTCACACTGAATCACAACATGTGTCACAGCGCAGACGGAGGCCATGCGGCCCACCTTCGCTCTGCTGGTTCTACACCGTAAGTAAACGTGTGACTCAATTCGTATAATTCTTTTGCCTTTTCCGTGTAAATCTGTACAACTGAACGTGACCACCGAATTCCCTTTCGGGTCCATTGAATCTTCCTCTTTGTCAATTTCAGACAGGGACTTACTGACCCTAACCACTCCCTGTATGAAAACGTTCTTCCTAATGTCACTTTTACTTCTTTCCCACCTGACATTTAAACTCTGCCGAATCGTTGTGGATCCTTTGTAGCGTGGGAGCATTTTCACAACATTATTTCCTTTGTCTCGGCCTCTCATGATTTGCAAGCCCTCTGTTCTCCGTGGAGGGCAGTCCCAATTTTCCAATCTCGCTTCATTGCTGACATTCCTCATGCACCGGATCTCTGGCAAGTCGGAAAAGTAGAAGAGTCAAAGCGAGATTCATACCCCTAGACCAACGAGCTAGAAACCAGGCGCACCCCATCGCCCGTACGCACCCCACCTCTTGAACTAGCTGAGACTTGCTCAGTGTGAAATACATTTGACATTGCTCTAAGAATTGCAAGCGGCAAAGAGTTTCCATAACAGCTGCTTCTCATTGTCCAAGTGTTTTGGGAAGCAGATGAGAAGGCGAAGTGCAGAACAGAGCGCCGCTATACGGGAAAGCTGCGAAAGAGGATATTGAGTGTTTAGGAGAGATGGTTTCCCTTCTGGTTTATGCTCCGATCACGCACCCGCAGACATATCGCCGATGCGCAAACATAAACTCTGTCTAAATTCCCACATTCTGTTTTTTCGAACTGTGATTTCGCTCAAAAGCACTAAGTTTCAACACTCTCAAAAATGAAACTTTAACAACGTGCTCATAGATATACTTTGCGAACACCTGGAAAAATTCTTCTGAACGTACCTGGGGAATTTCGGTTTGAGGGCTCTTGAACTTTAAGTAGAAGGAAGGGAAGTTTGCCTCGAGGCTGCATAATGTGGAGATGTGTTCCCCATGTTAACTGGTAGTGATTGACCATCTCAGTGCTTCCCGATGCAGGGTTGCCCTGACCCACAGGGAGGTTTCTTTGATAAACTGTCCCGGGGGCTTCTAGTCGAGCCCCCGGTGATGGCCTGCAGCTGCTGTGACACAATAATGATGCTGGCCCAGGAACATGAATATAAATTAGTTCGTGAGTCACGTGGGACTGAATTATTCTTTGGAAAGTTCTTTCAACTTCACGGATGTATATATGAGAGGAAGGTAATGGGCAGGGCTTACACATTGGGTCCACTCTTTCTTCACTCTCAACACCCCACACCCACCTCCCATTGTCCCAAGGCACTTTCCCCTGTAACCGCCGAATGTGTAACACCTGCCCATTTACCTGCTCCCTCCTGAATATCCAGGGGCTCGAACATACCTTCCAGGTGAAGCAGCACTTTACCTGCACATTTGCCACAACCTAGTCGACTGCATTCGTTGCTCACAGTGTGGTTTCCCCAAAGTAGCATGAAGCATAAACTGGGTGACTGCTTCGCAGAATATCTCGGTTCTGTCCGCAAAAAAAGGCTCTGAGCTTCTGGTTGCCCGCCACTTTAACACACCACCCTGTTCCCTGGCCAACATCTCTGTATCAGGCATGCAGCAGTGTTCCAGCAAAGCTCAGCTCCAGATGGAAGAACAAAGCCTCATTTTCCACTTGAAGACCCTACAGCACCCCCGGTCTTCAATATCGAGTTCCATGTCTTTCGGGCTTGAAATCCGCCATGTCCTATTCTCTCCTATTCACGTAATGTCGTCTTTTGCAGCTTTCCAGTCTAAGGGCGCACTGTTCTGTACCTCGCCTTCTCATTTCCTTCCCAAAAAACTAACATGAATATTTCACATTGTTATACTGGCCCAATGTGCACAGTTGAGATGACACACTCGTGGAGGTCTGCGTGGTCTTCTCCTGTTCTCTGTTGAGGAGGGAAATGCTTGTCACTGGTCACTCAGGTGTCAGAGAAAAGTTTCGAAACAAAAAGGTTAAATTTTCTGCCATTGGAGAGGGTCCGGTTCCTGGACACGGGACAAACGACAGCAGCGAAACAGAATGAGAAGCACCTATTCTGGAAATTGTTTGCCTGACCCCATGAAAAGCAGACAACTTCGCATTTGGAGGGAGAGCAGCAAATACACCACCCCTGTGCAGGGTTGAATCACCAACCTCCCGGTAAACTGCTGAACGCACAGCCCAACGGTGCGATAGAGAAATGTGACTTCGCCGGCTGCACCATCGCGAAGGGTAGGATATTAGTGAATTCATAATTCAGCCGCACCGCCTAGAATTACATTTGTCGTCTATAAGTCTTACTTTTCCATAATAAAGCCTGGGACATTCATTGTGGAGAGATGAGATCGAATTGAACTACACACATTGATGAGAGATACAGCGGGTGGGAAGGATCCATTCCCATGCGTAGAGAGATTAATAATCAGGGCCGAAAATAAGGAGCGACTTCAAGAAATTGGGGGTTCATTCAGCAAAGCTAATGTAGAACTGTGATGAAAGTGTGATGAAAATTGTGATGAAAGTCTCTCGAGTTATTTTGATGAGAAGTGTTGATGATGCGAATACAATCGATAGGATGAACGTAGATTGGTAAATGTATTTGGTGACAGTTCTGTTCTA
The DNA here is from genome assembly GCF_047496795.1 of Chiloscyllium punctatum. Classification (NCBI taxonomy): domain Eukaryota; kingdom Metazoa; phylum Chordata; class Chondrichthyes; order Orectolobiformes; family Hemiscylliidae; genus Chiloscyllium; species Chiloscyllium punctatum. The sequence goes on along the minus strand of NC_092774.1, from coordinate 28,613,550 downwards.
GCCCTGTGAGCGAAATCTGGATCTGAAGGAGTATAAGGGACATCAACAACATCGATCTGAAATTGGACACGTGACAAGAAACAGAGCCACCATTGACAGTTGGCTTTTGAACTGGAGAAGGTTTCTCGTGAAATTAACTATGCAAGGTCAAAATAATTTAGGTAAAACACGGAAACGCTATCCTCATTAGCAGACAGTGAAAGGATGACAAGACACAAATTAAACATTTTCGACAAGTGATACAGGGGACTGGGAAGATAAGTATTATAAACTGTGAAAAGCAAAGTTCTGGAGAACAACACTTACATTCAAAGACGGAAAACATCCAGGTCCTGATTAATCAGATTGCATTGTGGCGCTTTTCTGGAAAACATCCACTTGCAATGTCCTACAAAAGAGTGACAAAACCCATCCCTGTCAGCCCAGGATAGAAAATCCGAAGGGATGAACGTTTGCTGATTTTCTGAAGATTCACAGAGCTTAGACGGGGTTTTGGTGATTGTTTCTTTTCCACTCCCAGGAGCCGCAGTGGTTGAGGCGTTGAGTTGGGGAGAATAAAATGTGCCCGTGAGCAGCGTGTGGAGCTATTTCAGCTTCCCCTCATCTGACTGCGCTGTGAGTTGACTCAGATGTTGTCAGTGATATTTACTGACTCGAGACAGTGAAAGGATTCCATTCCCGCAGGTCGGGAATTCAAACCGTATGCCGGCTTCAGGACAATGAGAAAGATTAATTGGGGTGTGTGAACAAGCTGTGAGCTGCATTTCAAACAGGAAGGTGGACTCAGATGCATCATCCATTGCGCCCCGGCCCTGTGCGTAACCAACGCCATCATGCTGCAGAGTTCTGACGTTAACACGGACATGCGCAGCAATGGGAACATTCACAAGGTGAACAACCAAAGATAATCACCGTCACTGATTCCCTTCCACAGGCCCAACTTTGTGAAGCAGTATCTTTCACTGGCAAAGGAAACACCCTTGTCCACAGATGCCTGCTTCATTTCGATCACGATTTCAAGCACCTCACTGTTCTAGTCTCATTTCCAAACACTTTGCTCATAGCCTCCAAAGAAGCTCTGAGGGTATCTGCTTGTTCCACCCGAACAGGCAGTGGGTTGCAGATTCCCACCAGTCCCAATTTGAGTGAAATATTTTCCCCCTCAACTGATTTGAATCTTAAAGAAGAAGCCGGGGAGCAAGCTCCCTTTCTTTTCGACGACATTTCTCATGTTGTACTCGGCAGGGTTCACACCTGCGTGGGGAAACCGCAATGGATTTCAAGTCCATCGCATTAACCACTCGGCCCACGAATACAGAACCACACTGACAAAGATGGGCAGGTTAGGGTGGATTGGCCGTGCTAAATTGCCCCACAGTGTGCAGAGATGTGTTATGGGGTGGGATGCTTTTCGGAGGGTCAGTGTGGACTCGATGGGCCGAATGGCCTGCTCCCACACTGTAGGGATTCTATAATTACAAGAGTTGTCAAACCAGCAATTTTAATTGGTGAATTATAAGACCAGGAGCCAATCTTTAATCAGTTTTCCATTCATTCACAGAGTGAAATTTTAGAATTGTATCACTCTGAGCTCTACTCCCACCTCAATGTCAATAAATGTCTTTTTATCTGTCCTCAAACAATCAATCTGTCCCTCCTTAACCTTGATTTTTTTTAAAGTTAGCATATTTCTTCCTTTAGATAAACCTTATCAATCAAAACACAAAACAATGTTTCAAACCTAATTAAAGATTTTTTACGTTCTATACGAATCTTCTGGGATCCCCAGTAATCACCCCATATCAGCTGTTATCTTCATCAAATAATCTGACAATTATTGACTGCTATCAACCACTTCCGTCCCAGGAAATTTCCTTTCTCTGCAAAGTTTGGTTCATGTTGGCAAGTTCAATTTATAATGTTTTACATTCTCAGTGTCTGTTTAACGTTCAGTGGGAAAACTGTTTTCAGTCTCACAGTTATACAGTATTCCTCCAAAATGTTTCTGAGGAATGCACTCCTCCCACAAAAGCTGGTGGTTCCACACTTAAAATGCTATTAACGGCTTGCTTGGTTGTCTTTGCTGTTTCCCCTCTAACTGTTCAAAATGTCTGGTTTTATACCCCAAAACATCAGATCATTTCATTGGTTTGGTGTCATTCCAAACTGTAAAATTCAAGTTCGATAGGAATTTGGTATCAGGGGCATACTTTAAACTGATTGGCCGAATTGGAATTTGTTTTTGTTCCATGGCAACACAACTCCAGCTATTTGTTTCAACCAAACGTTACATTTTTAAATTGTTCAGCACGCTTTGTGCTTTCAGTCAGTCCTTCCTCGTTTCCTCTCTGTCAAAAGGTACACTACACACCTACACCTTCATTACACCATCCAAATGTTTTTTAAATGTTGTAACTATACTTGCGTCTATCACTTCTGGAAGTTCATTCACTCACAAACTAACGTCTGTGTTAAAACGTTATCCCTCAGGTTCCTTTTAAAATCTCTCTCCTCTCACCTTAAAAAAAGTCCCCTAGTTTTTAATTCTCCTTCACTAAGGAACAGACATTTGCTAATCACTTTACCTACAACCTTCATGATTTTGTAAATTTCTACAAGGTTACCCTCAACCTCCTACGCTCCAGTGAAAAAGGTCCAAGCCTCTCCATATAACCTGAACACTCCAATCCTGGCAACATCCTGGAAAAGCTTTTCCAAACCCTCTCCAATAGTATTCTTCCTAATAACAGGACGACCAGGACTGTACTCAGTACACTAAAAGTGGCCTCATCAACATCCTGTACAACCTCAACATGACGTCCCAACTCCAACACTCAATGGTGTGAAAAATGAAAGCAAGTGTGCTAAACACCACCTTAACTACCCTGTCTACCGGTGATGAAACTTTCAAAGAACTATGTACCTGAAACTTCCCCTCCACCCCCACCCCCAAAACAGGTCTCTGTTCTACAACAAGACCCAGGGCCCTACCATTTACTGTACAAGTCTTGCCCTTGTTTGTTTTACCAAAATGCAACCTCTCGCTTTTATCCACACGGTCTCTCTCAGGTACACACACAAATACAGCCTTTCACAGCCTTACACTCCATCACTTACACTTTACCAAGTTAAAAATCACACAACACCAGGTTATAGTCCAACAGGTTTTATTGGAAGCATTAGCGTTCGGAGCACCGCTCCTTCATCAGGTGGTTGTGGAGGACACAGTTATAAGACACAGAATTTATAACAAAAGTTTACAGTGTGATGAAGCTGAAATTATACATTGAAAAATACCTTGATTGTTTGTTGAGTCTTTCATCTGTTCGAATACCATGATAGTTTCACATTTTTCAGATGTAAATTTTAAGAAGTTTTGTGATTTACATAAGTTACTTTTCAGGTTAACTGTAACATTTGATGTTAGCTAACACCAATTGTTACAGTTAACCTGAGAACATTTAAGAGGCATTTGGATGGGTATATGAATAGGAAGGGTTTGGAAGGATATGGGCAGGGTGCTGGCAGGTGGGAGTAGATTGGGTTGGGATATCTGGTCAGCATGGACAGGTTGGACCGAAGGGTCTGTTTCCATGCTGTACATCTCTATGACACTATTTACATATGAAAGAAGTGAAAATATCATGGTTTATGAACAGATGAAAGACTCAACAAACAATCAAGGTATTTTTCTATGTACAATTTCAGTTACATCACACTGTAAAATTTTGCTATAAATTCTGTGCCTTACAATTGTGTCCTCCACAACCACCTGATGATGGAACAGCGCTCCAAAAGCTAGTGCTTCCAATTAAACCTATTGGACTATAACCTGGTGTTGTGTGATTTTTAACCTTGTACAGCCCAGTCCAACACCGACATCTCCAAATTATGACACTTTACCAAGCATACAAACACACACTCTCTTATGCACACACAAGTCTATGGGGTGAATTTGGATTTTCAGAATTATATTTGCAGATACATTCAGTTTTCCTCAAAAAGTGTGCAATCTGCAGGCAGTGAAGCCATGTCATATTTTATAAATCCCTACTTTGAAAATACAACCAGTCTATTTCAAGATTGGGATACAGACAGTCTCAAACCTCACACCTTTAATACATTGAGTGAGCTGAGATGTCACCTCTTTTTATAAAACCTGAAATTATCTGGAGAATGTACCTTAAAAGTAGTTCTGGGATTTACATATTAATGAACAGAAACTAAAAGTGGCCTCATCAACATCCTGTACAACCTCAACATGACGTCCCAACTCCAACACTCAATGGTGTGAAAAATGAAAGCAAGTGTGCTAAACACCGTCCCTGAACCATCCAGACTGACGTAGATTCTAGGAGCAGGGCTTGTCTCTCATGGATGAGAAGGAGTATATGAAACCACAGAGAAAGCTGGGACCCACTGGAATTGTATCCCTTCCTCAGTCTCTCTATGTTTTTCCTTAACTTCTGTTTTTCTGACTTTTCACCCTTTTCTCGCTCACTCTATGTCTCTCTTTCTTCTTGTCTTCCACTCCCATCCGTCTGTCCTATGGGTTCAGGACCATAATTGTTTGAAGTTTGCGTCACCTACTGACCCTGATCACTCCCTGTACGAAAACGTTCTTCCTAATGTCACTTTTACTTCTTTTCCTCGTGATTTTAAAACTCTGCTGAATCGTTATCGATCCTTTCAGGCGTGGGAGCATTTGCACTACATTATTCCTGTGTCTGGACCCTCATGACTTGAAAAACGTCAATCAGGCCAGCTTTCAACCTACTGTTCTCCAAGGAGAACTGTCCCATCTTTCCAATGTACCTGCATTGCTGACAATCCTCATACACGGCACCATTAACGTCAACCTGTTCAGCGCTGTCTGCAATCACTTCACTTCCCCGCTTCCTGAAATTTCACGCTCACAATTGTGCAATAATGCAGCTGGAGGATTCATTCAGAGTCGGACTGCGCGGGCGAAGTACGTGCAATGCTTGTTTTCACTTTGAGCAAGTGTTTCCTTTTATCCTGTTCGCTGTAATGGGAGCTCGACCTCATCCCTACTTCAGACAGTCCGATCTCTTTTAATAAATGTGCTTTTTGAGAAAATCACCACGGCGTTTCTGCACAAGGCAACTTAAGAAACGAGGGCTCGTCCGGGATTCGAACCCGGGATCTCTCGCAAGTTCACCCCACTGAAGGCCCGAAGCGAGAATCATACCACTAGACCAACGAGCCACAGGCCGAGCAAGGCGCGAGCTACCCTGACCCCGGACGCTCCAAGCGCCCTCCCCTGAAGCAGCTGAGACTTGCTCAGTGTGAAATACGTTTGAGTTGCTCCAAGAATCGCAAGCAGCAAAGAGATTCCACAACATTTGCTTCTCATTCCGTCTCCCTGCGCCCAGGACGCTGCTGTTTGTCCCGTTCCCAGTAACTGGACTCTCTCCATTGGCGGATAATTAAACCATATTGTTTCTAATTGCAAACTGTTCTGGGGGAGGGCAGAGCCCCTTCGCTCTTCTGCTCTCTCACAATCACTTTGGATGGGAGACGTCAGTTCCACTAATGCATAGGAAATGGGCAAGTTTTAACTACATTACAAAGGTCTGTCATCAAAGAAACAGAAAGATGCTGTGATGGTGGGACAGAGAGAAATGGACACCGGAAACTGGTCCCTCAGGTAAATTCATATGAGTGTATTTGTGTGCAGCCTGCTCGGTGCTCAGAATTCGTCTTCACACAGCAATCCTGCAGAAAGACTTTTCTAACACGGGCGTCTGTTTCTTTGCTGCGAACGGGCAGCAGTGAACATCTGAGCCCCAACTGTCCCAGATGAAGATGAAAATGAACCATTGTTTCTCCCTCAGCCGCTCTGTCCCAGAGACAGGGAGAGGGACGGCATCAACGCGTGACGTCATTCCGCCGCAGCCTGAAGCCGTTCAGTCCATCATTTCCATGTGACTCTCTGTCACTTGTATCTCTCCGAGATGATTCCCAATCGGTGATATGTGTCCTCATCATGGGAACTGTGTCTGTGTGGTGATGCTGCTTTCGAAATGCTGATCGTCCTGTCATTCCCGTCTGAACCGGAGTGGGGAATTATTGCAGGGAATGAATACGACCGCAAATAATGTGGCTTTGTGGTTCAGTGGTTAACACTGCTGTCTCATAACGGGACCTGAATTCGATCCTACCCTTGTGCGGCTTGTTTGTGTGGAGTTTGTTCAATCTCCCCGTGTCTGCGTGGGTTTCCTGCGGTGCTCCGGTTTCCTTCCACAGTCGAAAGATGTGCAGGTTAGGTGGACTGACCATGCTAAACTGCCCCATAGTGCCCAGAGGTCGGGAGGTTGGGCGCATCAGTCAGAAGTAAATGTCGGGTCTGTGTGGGTTACTCTTCGGAGGGTTGATAGGACTTGTTGAGCAGGAGGGCCTGTTTCCACACTGTAGGGATTCGAATTCGAATTGTTTCAACTTCCCCAGCTCATTCCCATTTCAGAGAAGAGGTGTTAGGATTCAGTTCAGAGCAGACCGGCGGGAAACAACTCAAATCTCCACAAGCACTTCCCCTCAATTGTGTAAATTGGGCCAGTGTTTAGTGACATATTCAGCTCACACTGAATCACAACATGTGTCACAGCGCAGACGGAGGCCATGCGGCCCACCTTCGCTCTGCTGGTTCTACACCGTAAGTAAACGTGTGACTCAATTCGTATAATTCTTTTGCCTTTTCCGTGTAAATCTGTACAACTGAACGTGACCACCGAATTCCCTTTCGGGTCCATTGAATCTTCCTCTTTGTCAATTTCAGACAGGGACTTACTGACCCTAACCACTCCCTGTATGAAAACGTTCTTCCTAATGTCACTTTTACTTCTTTCCCACCTGACATTTAAACTCTGCCGAATCGTTGTGGATCCTTTGTAGCGTGGGAGCATTTTCACAACATTATTTCCTTTGTCTCGGCCTCTCATGATTTGCAAGCCCTCTGTTCTCCGTGGAGGGCAGTCCCAATTTTCCAATCTCGCTTCATTGCTGACATTCCTCATGCACCGGATCTCTGGCAAGTCGGAAAAGTAGAAGAGTCAAAGCGAGATTCATACCCCTAGACCAACGAGCTAGAAACCAGGCGCACCCCATCGCCCGTACGCACCCCACCTCTTGAACTAGCTGAGACTTGCTCAGTGTGAAATACATTTGACATTGCTCTAAGAATTGCAAGCGGCAAAGAGTTTCCATAACAGCTGCTTCTCATTGTCCAAGTGTTTTGGGAAGCAGATGAGAAGGCGAAGTGCAGAACAGAGCGCCGCTATACGGGAAAGCTGCGAAAGAGGATATTGAGTGTTTAGGAGAGATGGTTTCCCTTCTGGTTTATGCTCCGATCACGCACCCGCAGACATATCGCCGATGCGCAAACATAAACTCTGTCTAAATTCCCACATTCTGTTTTTTCGAACTGTGATTTCGCTCAAAAGCACTAAGTTTCAACACTCTCAAAAATGAAACTTTAACAACGTGCTCATAGATATACTTTGCGAACACCTGGAAAAATTCTTCTGAACGTACCTGGGGAATTTCGGTTTGAGGGCTCTTGAACTTTAAGTAGAAGGAAGGGAAGTTTGCCTCGAGGCTGCATAATGTGGAGATGTGTTCCCCATGTTAACTGGTAGTGATTGACCATCTCAGTGCTTCCCGATGCAGGGTTGCCCTGACCCACAGGGAGGTTTCTTTGATAAACTGTCCCGGGGGCTTCTAGTCGAGCCCCCGGTGATGGCCTGCAGCTGCTGTGACACAATAATGATGCTGGCCCAGGAACATGAATATAAATTAGTTCGTGAGTCACGTGGGACTGAATTATTCTTTGGAAAGTTCTTTCAACTTCACGGATGTCTATTTGAGAGGAAGGTAATGGGCAGGGCTTACACATTGGGTCCACTCTTTCTTCACTCTCAACACCCCACACCCACCTCCCATTGTCCCAAGGCACTTTCCCCTGTAACCGCCGAATGTGTAACACCTGCCCATTTACCTGCTCCCTCCTGAATATCCAGGGGCTCGAACATACCTTCCAGGTGAAGCAGCACTTTACCTGCACATTTGCCACAACCTAGTCGACTGCATTCGTTGCTCACAGTGTGGTTTCCCCAAAGTAGCATGAAGCATAAACTGGGTGACTGCTTCGCAGAATATCTCGGTTCTGTCCGCAAAAAAAGGCTCTGAGCTTCTGGTTGCCCGCCACTTTAACACACCACCCTGTTCCCTGGCCAACATCTCTGTATCAGGCATGCAGCAGTGTTCCAGCAAAGCTCAGCTCCAGATGGAAGAACAAAGCCTCATTTTCCACTTGAAGACCCTACAGCACCCCCGGTCTTCAATATCGAGTTCCATGTCTTTAGGGCTTGAAATCCGCCATGTCCTATTCTCTCCTATTCACGTAATGTCGTCTTTTGCAGCTTTCCAGTCTAAGGGCGCACTGTTCTGTACCTCGCCTTCTCATTTCCTTCCCAAAAAACTAACATGAATATTTCACATTGTTATACTGGCCCAATGTGCACAGTTGAGATGACACACTCGTGGAGGTCTGCGTGGTCTTCTCCTGTTCTCTGTTGAGGAGGGAAATGCTTGTCACTGGTCACTCAGGTGTCAGAGAAAAGTTTCGAAACAAAAAGGTTAAATTTTCTGCCATTGGAGAGGGTCCGGTTCCTGGACACGGGACAAACGACAGCAGCGAAACAGAATGAGAAGCACCTATTCTGGAAATTGTTTGCCTGACCCCATGAAAAGCAGACAACTTCGCATTTGGAGGGAGAGCAGCAAATACACCACCCCTGTGCAGGGTTGAATCACCAACCTCCCGGTAAACTGCTGAACGCACAGCCCAACGGTGCGATAGAGAAATGTGACTTCGCCGGCTGCACCATCGCGAAGGGTAGGATATTAGTGAATTCATAATTCAGCCGCACCGCCTAGAATTACATTTGTCGTCTATAAGTCTTACTTTTCCATAATAAAGCCTGGGACATTCATTGTGGAGAGATGAGATCGAATTGAACTACACACATTGATGAGAGATACAGCGGGTGGGAAGGATCCATTCCCATGCGTAGAGAGATTAATAATCAGGGCCGAAAATAAGGAGCGACTTCAAGAAATTGGGGGTTCATTCAGCAAAGCTAATGTAGAACTGTGATGAAAGTGTGATGAAAATTGTGATGAAAGTCTCTCGAGTTATTTTGATGAGAAGTGTTGATGATGCGAATACAATCGATAGGATGAACGTAGATTGGTAAATGTATTTGGTGACAGTTCTGTTCTAGCCCTGTGAGCGAAATCTGGATCTGAAGGAGTATAAGGGACATCAACAACATCGATCTGAAATTGGACACGTGACAAGAAACAGAGCCACCATTGACAGTTGGCTTTTGAACTGGAGAAGGTTTCTCGTGAAATTAACTATGCAAGGTCAAAATAATTTAGGTAAAACACGGAAACGCTATCCTCATTAGCAGACAGTGAAAGGATGACAAGACACAAATTAAACATTTTCGACAAGTGATACAGGGGACTGGGAAGATAAGTATTATAAACTGTGAAAAGCAAAGTTCTGGAGAACAACACTTACATTCAAAGACGGAAAACATCCAGGTCCTGATTAATCAGATTGCATTGTGGCGCTTTTCTGGAAAACATCCACTTGCAATGTCCTACAAAAGAGTGACAAAACCCATCCCTGTCAGCCCAGGATAGAAAATCCGAAGGGATGAACGTTTGCTGATTTTCTGAAGATTCACAGAGCTTAGACGGGGTTTTGGTGATTGTTTCTTTTCCACTCCCAGGAGCCGCAGTGGTTGAGGCGTTGAGTTGGGGAGAATAAAATGTGCCCGTGAGCAGCGTGTGGAGCTATTTCAGCTTCCCCTCATCTGACTGCGCTGTGAGTTGACTCAGATGTTGTCAGTGATATTTACTGACTCGAGACAGTGAAAGGATTCCATTCCCGCAGGTCGGGAATTCAAACCGTATGCCGGCTTCAGGACAATGAGAAAGATTAATTGGGGTGTGTGAACAAGCTGTGAGCTGCATTTCAAACAGGAAGGTGGACTCAGATGCATCATCCATTGCGCCCCGGCCCTGTGCGTAACCAACGCCATCATGCTGCAGAATTCTGACGTTAACACGGACATGCGCAGCAATGGGAACATTCACAAGGTGAACAACCAAAGATAATCACCGTCACTGATTCCCTTCCACAGGCCCAACTTTGTGAAGCAGTATCTTTCACTGGCAAAGGAAACACCCTTGTCCACAGATGCCTGCTTCATTTCGATCACGATTTCAAGCACCTCACTGTTCTAGTCTCATTTCCAAACACTTTGCTCATAGCCTCAAAAGAAGCTCTGATGGTATCTGCTTGTTCCACCCGAACAGGCAGTGGGTTGCAGATTCCCACCAGTCCCAATATGAGTGAAATATTTTCCCCCTCAACTGATTTGAATCTTAAAGAAGAAGCCGGGGAGCAAGCTCCCTTTCTTTTCGACGACATTTCTCATGTTGTACTCGGCAGGGTTCACACCTGCGTGGGGAAACCGCAATGGATTTCAAGTCCATCGCATTAACCACTCGGCCCACGAATACAGAACCACACTGACAGCTTGACTTCCCAGGTCTGTCTGCCTGTGGAGCTGAGAAAGAGTGAATCATCGCAGAGTTTGTTTGAATCCAATCACTTCACAGTGATTCGAAAGGGTTAAATATCTGCACATGATGTTTGCAGACATTTAGGTGTTTCACCCGAAAAGATGACATGAACTTTCAGTGAGAAATTGCAGGAGGAACTCAGCAGGTCAGGCAACATCTGTGGAAAGAGAATCAGAGGCAACATTTCAGAATTTTGTTTTCTCCGACAGGTACTGTCTAACTTGCCGAGTTTCTGTTTGGGTCTCGTCTTCTCAGCATACGCAGTCCCTCACGTTAGACATTAATTCAATTCAGAAACCCCTTTGTGCAGAAGATTTCCGTTTGGGGAACATTTTCCTGACCCCATTAAAAACGCACAGCTTCGAAGCCAAAGAAGGGCAGCGAACACCCCGCCCCTGTGTGGGCTCGAACCACCAACTTTTCGGTTAACAGCCGAATGCCCTGACCAATTGCGCCACAGAGACAGGCGCGGCAGAGGGCGGCGCTATCGATTAGTGATTATATAATTCAGCCTCAACGCCAAGAATTACAATTGTCGTCTATCTGTTTTACTTTTCCATAATCAAGCCTGGGAGATCTCTTGTGGAGATACCGGGGACAGTCTGCAGACACATCCATGTCACGAGGAACTAGCTTTCTTACTCCGGGGCCGGCGCCCTTCCAGCCTTTCAGCGTTTTGCCTGTTCCCGAGTTCTCTCATTGGATCGGAGGCGAGAAGGAGTTTGAATTCCTGATGTCCAGGAACGACAATTCTTTCAATGTCTCAGATCAGTTCATGTGCCGAGAGCATCAGAGTCAACCTCCCGGACTCTTCAACAAGGGGACGGTGTCTGGACTGTCTCTGCTCAATCGGACAGGTCATCTTTCATTCTCCTCTTAATCCGCTTCGCAAAGTGTTTCTAAAGGTTCACAAAGCTGGAGACTGGGATTTCTGTTTTGCTTCATGAACATTTGAACATTTTTCCATTGCCTAACTGACAATATTTTGCCAAAATCTCTTCCCAATTGTACGCCTTGCCTCATGTCCAGGGATGAGGAATTTCCATTTTGGGGAGACATTCCCAAGGTTGAGAATGTTCGCTTTGGAGCAAAGAAGGATAACTGGAGATTTCCTGGGGCTGTTGGTCATGATGGGAGAAGAAGCGGTGGGAATGGGCAGATTAATGATCAGAAGAACCAATTGCCACTGACCAGAGTCAGTTACCAGAGGACAGGGATTGAAGTTCTTGAATGAAAAGCAGCACTTGGGCCTAATAAACACAGAGAATACTGCAGAAAGCCAACAGGTCGAGCAGCATCTGTGGAAAGGGAAACAGAGCTGACGTTGTGAGTCTGATACGTTGTTTGTTCAGAACCCGAGTTTCCTGCATGACAATCAATTCCCAGACATGAGAAAACGGGACTTTATTGAGACGGGTTTTGTGAAGTTTGAGCGATAATGCAACCAACAGGAAGTTATTTAAAATCGCCAGCGAAGAAAGCATAGCCAGCAGGTTGCCACCCTGGGCGGGGAGCCCCAAAGGATCTCTACGCCAACACCTTAAGTGTTCGGCCACAACTACACGCCCAAAGTCGAGGTCTAAACTTTCTCATGGAATAGTTCTAACAGGAAAGGTGAGTATTGGGATTGTCCTGTCCGCGCCATAGCCCCAACGTTTCCTGTTCCCCTGGATTTGATCAGGACAGAGGAGGCTGATGGGAGATCGAATTGAACTACACACATTGATGAGAGATAGAGCGGCTGGGAAGGATCCATTCCCATGCGTAGAGAGATTAATAATCAGGGCCGAAAATAAGGAGCCACTTCAAGAAATTTGGGGTTCTTTCAGCAAAGCTAATGTAGAACTGTTCACAGAAAATTGTGATGAAAGTCTCTCGAGTTATTTTGATGAGAAGTGTTGATGATGCTAATACAATCCATAGGATGAACGTAGATTGGTAAATGTATTTGGTGACAGTTCTGTTCTAGCCCCGTGAGCGAAACCTGGATCTGAAGGAGTATAAGGGACATTAACAACATCGATCTGAAATTGGACACGTGACAAGGAACAGAGCCATCAGTAACAGTTGGCTTTTGAACTGGAGAGGGTTTCTCGTGAAATTAGCTTGAGGCTTGAGGTATGCAAGGTCAAGATAATTTAGGTAAAACATGGAAACACTATCCTCATTAGCAGACAGTGAAAGGATTACAAGACACAAATTAAACATTTTCGACAAGTGATACAGGGGACTGGGAAGATAAGTATTAGAAACTGGGAACAACAAAGTTCTGCAGCACAACACTGACATTCAAAGACCGAAAACATCCAGGTCCTGATTAATCAGATGGCATTGTGGTGCTTTTCTGCAAAACATCTACTTGCAATGTCCTACAAAAGAGTGACAAAACCCATCGCTGTCAGCCTAGGATAGAAAATCCGAAGGGATGAACGTTTGCTGATTTTCTGAAGATTCACAGAGCTTAGACGGGGTTTTGGTGATTGTTTCTTTTCCACTGCCAGGAGCCGCAGTGGTTGAGGCGTTGAGTTGGGGAGAATAAAATGTGCCTGTAAACAGCGTGTGGGGCTATTTCAGCTTCCCCTCATCTGACTGCGCTGTGAGTTGACTCAGATGTTCTCAGGGACATTTACTGACGCGAGACAGTGTAAGGATTCTCATTCCCGCAGATCGGGAATTCAAACCGTATGCCGGCTTCAGGACAATGAGAAAGATTAATTGGGGTGTGTGAACAAGCTGTGAGCTGCATTTCAAACAGGTAGGTGGAGTTTGGTGCGCCAGTCCCTGTGCGCATCCAACGCCACCATGCTGCAGAGTTCTGACGCCAACACGGACATGCACAGCAATGGGAACATTCACAAGGTGAACAACCAAAGATAATCACCGTCACTGATTCCCTTCCACAGGCCCAAATTTGTGAAGCAGTATCTTTCACTGGCAAAGGAAACGCCTTTGTCCACAGGTACCTGCTTCATTTCGATCACGATTTCAAGCCCCTCACTCTTCTAGTCTCATTTCCAAACACTTTGCTCAGAGCCTCCAAAGAAGCTCTGAGGGTATCTGCTTGTTCCACCTGAACAGGCTTTGGGTTGCAGATTCCCACCAGTCCCAATTTGAGTGAAATGTTTTTCCCCCTCCACTGATTTGAATCTTAAAGAAGAAGCGGGGGAGCAAACTCCCTTTCTTTTCGACGACACTTCTCATTTTGTACTCGGCAGGGTTCACACCTGCGTGGGGAAGCCGCAATGGATTTCAAGTCCATCGCATCAACCACTCGGCCCACGATTCAGTACCACACTGACAGTTTGACTTCCCAGGTCTGTCTGCCTGTGGAGCTGAGAAAGAGTGAATCATCGCAGAGTTTGTTTGACTCCAATCACTTCGCAGTGATTCGAAAGGGTTAAATATCTGCACATGGTGTTTGCAGATATTTCGGTGTTTCTCCCGAAAAGATGAAATGAACTTTCAGTGAGAAATTGCAGGAGGAACTCAGCAGGGCAGGCAACATCTGTGGAAAGAGAATCAGAGGCAACATTTCAGAATTTTGTTTGCTCCGACAGGTACTGTCAAACCTGTTGACTTTCTGTTTGGGTCTCGTCTTCTCAGCATACGCAGTCCCTTAGGTTAGACATGAAGTCAATTCGCAACCCCTGTGTGGAGAAGATTTCCGTTTGGGGAACATTCTCCTGACCCCATTAAAAGCGCACAGCTTAGTAGCCAAAGGATAGCAGCGAACACACCGCCCCTGGGTGGGCTCGAACCACCAACCTTTCGGTTAACAGCCGAACGCGCTGACCAATTGCGCCACAGAGACAGGCGCAGATGTGGGCGGCACCATCGCTTAGTGATTTTATAATTCAGCCTCCCCGCCAAGAATTACAATTGTCGTCTATCAGTTTAACTTTTCCATAATCAAGCCTGGGAGATGCATTCTGGAGATACCGGGGGCTGTCTGCAGACACATCCATGTCACGAGGAACTAGCTTTCTTACTCCGGGGCCGTCACCCTTCGAGCCTTTCAGTGTTTTGCCTGTTCCCGAGTTCTCTCATTGGCTCGGAGGCGAGAAGGGGTTTGAATTCCTGATGTGCAGGAACGACAATTCTTTCAATGTCTCAGATCAGTTCGTGTGCCGAGAACATCAGAATCAACCTCCCGGCCTCTTCAACAAGGGGACGGTGTCTGGACTGTCGGACAGGTCATCTTTCATTCTCCTCCAAATCCGCTTCCCAAAGTGTTTCTAAAGGTTCACAAAGCTGGAGACTGGGATTTCTGTTTTGCTTCATGAACATTTGAACATTTTTCCATTTCCTAACTGACAATATTTTGCCAAAATCTCTTCCCAATTGTACGCCTTGTCTCATGTCCAGGGATGAGGAATTTCCATTTTGGGGAGACATTCCCAAGGTTGAGAATGTTCGCTTTGGAGCAAACAAGGATAACTGGAGATTTCCTGGGGCTGTTGGTAATGATGGGAGAAGAAGCGGTGGGAATGGGCAGATTAATGATCAGAAGAACCAATTGCCACTGACCAGAGTCAGTTACCAGAGGACAGGGATTGAAGTTCTTGAATGAAAAGCAGCACTTGTGCCTAATAAACACAGAGAATACTGCAGAAAGCCAACAGGTCGAGCAGCATCTGTGGAAAGGTAAACAGAGCTGACGTTGTGAGTCTGATACGTTGTTTGTTCAGAACCCAAGTTTCCTGCATGGCAATCAATTCCCAGACATGAGAAAACGGGTCTTTATTGAGACGGGTTTTGTGAAGTTTGAGCGATAGTGCAACCAACAGGAAGTTATTTAAAATCGCCAGCGAAGAAAGCATAGCCAGCAGGTTACCACCCTGGGCGGGGCGCCCCAAATGATCTCTACGCCAACACCTTAAGTGTTCGGCCACAACTACACGCCCAAAGTAGAGGTCTAAACTTTCTCATGGAATATTTCTAACAGGAAAGGTGAGTATTGGGCTTGTCCTGTCCGCGCCATAGCCCCAACGTTTCCTGTTCCCCTGGATTTGATCAGGACAGAGGAGGCTGATGGGAGATCGAATTGAACTAACCACATTGATGAGAGATAGAGCGGCTGGGAAGGATCCATTCCCATGCGTAGAGAGATTAATAATCAGGGCCGAAAATAAGGAGCCACTTCAAGAAATTGGGGGTTCATTCAGCAAAGCTAATGTAGAACTGTGATGAAAGTGTGATGAAAATTGTGATGAAAGTCTCTCGAGTTATTTTGATGAGAAGTGTTGATGATGCTAATACAATCGATAGGATGAACGTAGATTGGTCAATGTATTTGGTGACAGTTCTGTTCTAGCCCTGTGAGCGAAACCTGGATCTGAAGGAGTATAAGGGACATTAACAACATCGATCTGAAATTGGACACGTGACAAGGAACAGAGCCATCATTAACAGTTGGCTTTTGAACTGGAGAGGGTTTCTCGTGAAATTAGCTTGAGGCTTGAGGTATGCAAGGTCAAGATAATTTAGGTAAAACATGGAAACACTATCCTCATTAGCAGACAGTGAAAGGATTACAAGACACAAATTAAACATTTTCGACAAGTGATACAGGGAACTGGGAAGATAAGTATTAGAAACTGGCAACAACAAAGTTCTGCAGCACAACACTGACATTCAAAGACCGAAAACATCCAGGTCCTGATTAATCAGATGGCATTGTGGTGCTTTTCTGCAAAACATCTACTTGCAATGTCCTACAAAAGAGTGACAAAACCCATCGCTGTCAGCCTAGGATAGAAAATCCGAAGGGATGAACGTTTGCTGATTTTCTGAAGATTCACAGAGCTTAGACGGGGTTTTGGTGATTGTTTCTTTTCCACTGCCAGGAGCCGCAGTGGTTGAGGCGTTGAGTTGGGGAGAATAAAATGTGCCCGCGAACAGCGTGTGGGGCTATTTCAGCTTCCCCTCATCTGACTGCGCTGTGAGTTGACTCAGATGTTCTCAGGGACATTTACTGACGCGAGACAGTGTAAGGATTCTCATTCCCGCAGGTCGGGAATTCAAACCGTACGCCGGCTTCAGAACAATGAGAAAGATTAATTGAGGTGTGTGAACAAGCTGTTAGCTGCATTTCAAACAGGTAGGTGGAGTTTGGTGCGCCAGGCCCTGTGCGCATCCAACGCCACCATGCTGCAGAGTTCTGACGCCAACACGGACATGCGCAGCAATGGGAACATTCACAAAGTGAACAACCAAAGATAATCACCGTCACTGATTCCCTTCCACAGGCCCAACTTTGTGAAGCAGTATCTTTCACTGGCAAAGGAAACACCCTTGTCCACAGGTGCCTGCTTCATTTCGATCACGATTTCAAGCTCGTCAGTCTTCTAGTCTCATTTCCAAACACTTTGCTCATAGCCTCCAAAGAAGCTCTGAGGGTATCTGCTTGTTCCACCTGAACAGGCAGTGGGTTGCACATTCCCACCAGTCCCAATTTGAGTGAAATATTTTCCCCCCTCCACTGATTTGAATCTTAAAGAAGAACCGGGTGAGCAAACTCCCTTTCTTTTCGACGACACTTCTCATTTTGTACTCGGCAGGGTTCACACCTGCGTTGGGAAGCCGCAATGGATTTCAAGTCCATCACATTAACCACTCAGCCCACGAATACAGAACCACACTGACAGCTTCCTTCCCCTTGTCTGTCTGCCTGTGGAGCTGAGAAAGTGTGCATCATCGCAGAGTTTGTTTGACTCCAATCACGTCACAGTGATTCGAAAGGGTTATATATCTGCATACGGCGACTGCAGTTGTTTCATCCCAAAAGATGAAATGAACTTTCAGTAAAAAACAAAACTAGAAATTACAGGAGAAACTGAGAAGGTCAGGCAACGTCTGTGGAAAGAGAATCAGCGACAACATTTCAGAATTTTGTTTTCTCTGACAGGTACTGTCAAACCTACCGAGTTTCTCTTTTGGTCTCGGCTTCTCAGCAGACGCAGTCCCTTACGTGAGACATTCATTCAATTCAGAAACCCCTTTGTGGAGAAGATTTCCGTTTGGGGAACATTTTCCTGACCCCATTAAAAGCGCACAGCTTCAGTGTCAGGGCATGTGTGAGCTTGTGGCGCAACGGTAGCGCGTCTGACTCGAGATCCGAAAGTTGCATGTTTGAATTTCAAATGGCTCCATAACGTCGACTCCTTACGTTTCAAATCACGAAAGTAGTCAGTTGACTCCGTGTATCGTTTGGCCAAGTCTTGCCGTTTGCGTATAATGAATCTGCCTCTTTGTCAGTTTGGGATTTACTGACCCCAACCACTCCCTTTACAAAAGCGTTCTTCGTAATGCCACTTTTGTTTCTTTTCCTCATGACTTTTAAACTCTGCCGAATCGTTGCCGATCCTTTCAGACGTGGGAACATTTTGACGACATTACTTTCTCTGTCTAGACTTTGCATGACTTGAAAAGCTTCAATCGGGCCAGATTTCAAACTTCTGTACTCCGAAGAGAGCTCTCCCAAATTTCCAATCGACCCTCATCGCTGACATCCCTCAAACACTGCACCACTCACGTCAACCTCTTCAACGCTATCTCCAATCATTTCACTTCGCTGCTTTCTGTCCCATTGGTTCTCCAGGGAGCCCAACCTCGTTTTACGAAGGTGCTTTTTGAGGAAATTTAACAGCACTTTCGCACAAATCATGAAACGCGGGCTCCTCCGGTATTTGAACCTGGGTTCTCTCGAACGCCTGCGTCAATGAATACCCAAAGCAAAAATCACACCCCGACACCAACGAGCCACACGGCTAGCGCGCTGGCGCCCCTGCCCCCACCCTACCTCTTGAACCAGCTGAGTCTTGCTCAGAGGAAAGTCCAGTTGACATTGAACAGGCTGGGGCTGTTTTCTCTGGAACGTCGGAGGTTGAAGGGTGACTTTATGGAGGTTTATAAAATTATGAGGGGCATGGATAGGATAAATAGGCAAAGCCTTTTCCCTGGGGTCGGGGAGTCAAGAACTAGAGGGCATAGGTTTAGGGTGAGAGGAGAAAGAAAGATATAAAAGAGATCTAAGGGGCAACTTTTTCACGCAGAGGGTGGTGCGTGTATGGAATGAGCTGCCAGAGAAAGTGGCGGAGACTGGTACAATTGCAACATTTCAGAAGCGTTTGGATGGATATATGAATAGGAAGGGTTTGGAGGTATATGGGCCGGGTGCTGGCAGGTGGGACTAGATTGGGGTGGGATATCTGGTCGGCATGGACGGGTTGGACCGAAGGGTCTGTTTCCATGCTGTACATCTCTATGACTGTATGAACAGCTGCTTCTCATTCTGTCTCTCTGCTGCCGTTTGCCCGTCCCCAGGAACCGGGCCCTCTCTACTGCCAGAAGATTAACCCGTTTTCTGTCTAAACTTTTCTCTGACACCGGAGTGACCAGTGACAAGTATTGCCCTCCTCAACATAGGGTACAGAGAACAGGAGAAGACCACGCAGACCTCCACGGGTGTGTCATCTCAACTCTGCATACTGGGCCTGTGTATCAATATTTACGTCGAAGTTTTTTGGGAAGCAGATGAGAAGGCGAGGTGCACAACAGTGCGCCGTTATACAGGAAAGCTGCTAAACTCGACATTGAGTGAATAGGGAAGATGGTTTCCCTTCTGGGTTATGCTCCCATCGCGCACCGGCAGACATATCGGCGACGAACAAATATTAACTCTGTCTAAATTGCCACATTCTGTTTTTACGAACCGTGATTTCACTCAGAAGCACAATTTACCTGCTCCCTCCTGGATATCCTTCCAGGTGAAGCAGCACTTTACCTGCACATTTGCTGCTACCTCGTCGACTGCATTCGCTCGTCCTCGTGACTTTAAATCTCTGCCGAATCACTATAGATCATTTCAGGCATGGGAGCATTGTGACAGCATTATTTCCTGTTTCTCGGCCTCTACTGACTTGGAAAACTTCGGTTCTCCGAGGAGAGCTGGCCCAATATTTCAATTTACCTTTATTGCTGACATTCCGCAAACACCGCACCACTCACGTCAACCTGTTCAACGCGATCTCCAACCATTTCACTTCCCTGTTTTCTGCCTCATTCGTATTCGTGGCAGCCCAACCTCGTTTCACGAAGGTGCTTTTTGAGAAAACTAATGGGGCATTTTTTCCCAAATCAAGTTAAGCGACGCAGCCTCGTCTGGGATGTGAATCCAGGACCGCACACAAGTCTGCACTGTTAAAGACTCTACCTGGGATCATGCCCCTAGACCAACAAGCCAAACAGCGATTCATTCCTCATCCACCACACACCTCTTGAGCTCGCTGAGACTTGCTTAGTGTCAAATACATTTGACATTGTTCTAAGAATTGCAAGTGACAAAGAGTTTCCAGAACAGCTGCTTCTCATTCTGTCTCCCTGCTGCTGTTTGCCCCAACCCCAGGAATCGGACTCCCTCCACTGTTTCGAAACTTTTCTCTGACACCAGAATAGCCAGTGACAAGCATTGCCCTCCTCAACATCGGATACAGAGAACAGGAAACCCCTCAGAGGTTGTCACCTTAACTGTACACATTGGGCCAGTATATCATTGTGAAATATTTATGTCGAAGCTTTTTTGGGAAGCGGAGGCAAGGTGCAGAACAGAGCGCCATTGTACGGGAAAGCTGCTAAAGACGACGTTGAATGAATAGGAGAGAATGGTCTCTCCTTTGGGTTCTGGTTCCAACACGCACGCGTTGTGCCATTCTCCTGCATTGCTCGGCAGTTTTTCCACAGAAGTATTCAGCTTTTCATCTGGCGTGTGGCAGGCACGTTTGAGAATGACGTCAGAAGATCTTCACTGCTGTCGTGTCATATGCTGTTGTGCAGACATATCGTCGATGTGCAAAAATAAACTCAGTCTAAATACCCACATTCTGTTTTTCGAACTGTGATTTCGCTCAGAATCACTAATTTTCAAAACTCGCAATATTCAAACTTTAACAAAGTGCTCATAGAAATGATTAGTGAACACCTGGAAGAAATTCTTCCAAACTTACCTGGGGAATTTCGCTTTGAGGGGTCTTGAACTTTGTGGAAGGAAGGGAAATTTGCCTCGAGGCTGTTTAATGTGGAGATGTGTTCTCCATGTAAACTGGTCGTAGTTGACCATCCCAGTGCTCCCCGATGCAGGGCTGCCTGACCCCCAGGGAGGTTGACTTGTAGCAACTGGAGAGAATCCAGAGAGGGAGCAGATTCTGCAAAGGTGCTCAAATACTTTCTATCTCTCTTTTAGGTCTTTTCCATGTGTATTCCCTCAGTTTAGCACGTATCCAGTTTGCACCCTGGAAAATGATTGCTTTTTTCCTCATGTTCACAATTAAATGTGTAGTTTCGCTTGGAACTGATCCGCATTGACAGGATTGGCATATTGATATATATATATGTACACGTATTTAGTTTAAGATTAGATTATATTTGAATGAAGTTTTCCTCTAAACACACCTAAGCCTATCTGGCTGCATGAGGGATTTCAGGTTTCTGTGTGCTGGGTATTATGTGATCACCAGGCATCTGGCAAACTACAGGAACTGTCACCTATGTTATGTTCGTTTAAGTATACTGACAATGACCACTTATTTTGTGACTTTTTTTTGCAGGAAGATGTGCCGAAAGAAATCTGAAAACAAATGATACATCAACTTCTGACAGAGCCGCTTGATTCATTGGGACTTGAATATCAGCAGCCATTCCAATCAAGAAGACATGGTTGCTTTTGTTTGCTTGAGAGATTTTGGACACTGGTGCGGCAGGAAGAATACTGAGACACCGACTGAGGGAGATTCAGTGCGCTGACTGTGAAAAGTGCTTCACACCATTTACTCAGCTTGGGGGTATCAAAGTCTCATCCCTGACAGTGGGGATAGACTATGTCCCCGTTCTGATTGTAATTTCAAACCCAGACCAACACAAGGAAAGCTCCCCCAATGGGAAACTGTGGAAATGTGGGGACTGAGGGAAAGGATTCCCTTCCCCATCCGTGTTGGAAACCCACAGACGTATTCACAGCGGGGAGAGGCCATTCATCTGCTCGGTGTGCAGGAAGGGCTTCAGTCGGATCAGCCATCTGGAGACGCACCAGTGGGTCCACAAGTGAGAGAAGCCATTCACGTGCCCCATGTACGGAAGGGGGTTCACTCAGTCAGCTGTACTGCTGACCCACCAGTGGGTCCACACCCACTGATACATTGAAGAAACCTGTTAAGTCTTTCATCTTTTAAAATGGGTTCCAGATTTCGGTTCATTAATCTGTAATCCCAGAACTTCTTTTTAGTAATATTCTCCAGGTAACTTAATGTTTTATAAAGGGAGGTGACACCTGAGTTCAGATAACGCATGAAAGCTGTGAGTTTAGAGTCGTTCTGTATCACAGTCTTGAGTCAGACTTTTTCTATTTCCAAACATACAATCCTGCAAATGCAATTCACCCCAAAGACTTCTATGTGTGAGTGCATTCATGAGACAGAGCGTCTGAGTGTGTCTGTGTGTGTGTGCATGCTGGGTAAAGTGTGCGTGTAATGGTGTATAATTGTGTGAGAAGGTGTGTGCATGGATGAGAGTGTGAGGGGTGTATCCATGTGTGTCTGAGAGAGACCCCTGTCTATCAGAGAGGGTCTGCACGACCGTGTGAGGACTTGTGTGTGTGTGTGTGTGTGTGTGTGTGTGTGCGTGTATGAGAGAGAAGAGAGAGAGAGAGAGAGACAGATTCAGAGAGAGAGATAGGGTTTGTGTGTATTGTGTAGCTCGGTCTCCTGTAGTGAGACATGAATCCAAGGTTTCAGCTGAGGTCATTCTCGTGTGTTCCAAACTTGTTATTAGCCTCTGCTCGGCCACTAGAAATGATTAAGCAGTTAAGCATTTTCACAACACACACTAGAGAGGGCAAGGTGAAGGGCTGATGTCTGAAACGTTGACTCCCCTGCTCCTTGGATGCTGCCTGACCTGCTGTGCTTTTTCAACACAACACTCTCGACTCTGATCTCCGGCATCTGCATTTCTCACTTTCTCCTCATGGGCGAGGTGGGACTTGTCTTTTATTCACTCATTCACTCTTACAGCCTATCCTTGGTTGTGGCCCAACTATGCATCCTGAAGAAGGGCTTATGCCCGAAACGTCGATTCTCCTGTTGCTTGGATGCTTCCTGACCTGCTGCGCCTTTCCAGCGTCACAATTTCAGCTCTGATCTCCAGTATTTGCAGTCCTCACTTTCTACTCAGAGAATAGGGCCCGTCAAAGATCAGAAAGGCGGTCTTTGTGTGGAGCCACAGAAAATGGGGGACATACTAAATGAATACTTTGCATCAGTATTTACTGTGGACAAGGATATGGAAGATATAGACTGAAGGGAAATAGATGGTGACACCTTGCAAAAAGTTCAGATTACAGAGGAAGAAGTGCTGGATGTCTTGAAACAGTTAAAGGTGGATAAATCCCCAAGACCTGATCAGGTGTATCCGAGAACTCTGTGGGAAGCTAGAGAAGTGATTGCTGGGCCTCTTGCTGAGTTATTTGTATCATCAATAGTCACAGGTGAGGTGCCGGAAGACTGGAGGTTGGCAAATGTGGTGCCACTGTTTAAGAAGGGCGGTAAAGACAGTACAGGGAACCATAGACCGGTGAGCCTGACCACGGTGGTGGCCAAGTTGTTGGAGGGAATCCTGAGGGGCAGGATGTACATGTATTTGGAAAGGCAAGGACTGATTCGGGATAGTCAACATGGCTTTGTGCATTGGAATTCATGTCTCAGAAACTTGATTGAGTTTTTTGAAGAAGTAACAAAGAAGATTGATGAGGGCAGTGCAGTAGATGTGATCTATATGGACTTCAGTAAGGCGTTCGACAAGGTTCCCCATGGGAGATTGATTAGCAAGGTTAGATCTCAGGGAGAACTAGCCATTTGGATACAGAACTGGCTCAAAGGTAGAAGGCAGAGGGTGGTGGTGGAGGGCAGTTTTTCCGGCTGAAGGCCTGTGACCAGTGGAGTGCCACAAGGATCAGTGCTAGGCCCTCTACTTTTTGTCATTTACGTAAATGATTTGGATGCGACCATAAAAGGGACTGTTAGTAAATTTTCAGATGACACCAAAATTGGAGCTGTTGTGGACAGCAAAGAGGGTTACCTCAGATTGCAACAGGATCTGGACCAGATGGGCCAAGGAGCTGAGAAGTGGCAGATGGAGTTTAATTCAGATAAATGTGAGGTGCTGCATTTTGGGAAAGCACATCTTAGCAGGACTTCTACAATTAATCATAAGCTCCTAGGGAGTGTTGCTGAACAAAGAGACCTTGGAGTGCAGGTTCATAGCTCCTGAACATTGGAGTCGCAGGTAGATAGGATTGTGAAGAAGGCGTTTGGTATGCTTTCCTTTATTGGTCAGTGTATTGAGTACAGCATTTGGGCGGTCATGTTGCGGCTGTACAGGACATTGGTTAGGCCGCTGTTGGAATATTGCGTGCAATTCTGGTCTCCTTCCAATTGGAAAGATGTCGTGAAACTTGAAAGGGTTCAGAAAAGATTTACAAGGATGTTGAGGGTTGGAGGATCTGAGCGAGAGGGAGAGGCTGAACAGGCTGGGGCTGTTTTCCCTGGCGCATCAGAGACTGAGGGGTGACCTTATAGAGGTTTACAAAATTATGAGGGGCATGGATAGAATAAATAGGCAAAGGTTTTTCTCTGGGTTCGGGGAGTCCAGAACGAGAGGGCATAGGTTTAGGGTGAGAGGGGAAAGATAGAAATGAGTCCGAAGGAGCAACTGAATCACGCAGAGGGTGGTACGTGTATGGAATGAGCTGCCAGAGGAAACGGTGGAGGCTGGTACAATTGCCACATTTAAGAGGCTTTTGGATGGCTCTATGAATAGGAAGGGTTTGGAAGGATATATTTGGGTGCTGGTAGGTGGGACTAGATTGGGTTGTGATATCTGGTCGGCATGGATGAGTTGGACTAAAGGGTCTGTTTCCATGCTGGACATCTCTGTGACTCTATGATTTTGTCTGGCAGCTCAACTTTTGTATATCTATTCCCCAGAGTAGAGGGTGTCCAAAACTAGAGGTGTTTAGGCTGAGAGGGAAAAGGTTTAAAAGGGACTGAACGGGGGAACTTTTTTACACAGAGCGTGGCATGCGTTTGGAATAAGCTGCCAGAGGCAGTGGTCGAGGCTGGTAGATTTACAACATTTAAAAGGCATCTGGATGGAGGTATGAATAGGAAGGGCTGAGAGAGATATGGGCCAAATGCTGGCAAATGGATCACGAGGGTAATGTAGGAAATGTTGTCGGCGTGGACCGAAAGGTTTGTTTCTGATCTCTGCAAGTCTATGACTGTATTTCTACATATTCTGAACCAATTCACAAGACTAGGAATAGGCCATTCCAAGTTTACCGGCTGTCCTCAATTGTGGCCTAACCGCGCAGATTTCAATGCAAGTTTCAGAAAGATGTCTGCAGCTTTTTTTTAAACATTTGAATGTGCTTTCAGACATTACTGATGTTTCTGAATACATCATTTTAGCTATTCTCAATGTTAAAGGTCAACCATTTCTCACGCTTCCCTTCCCCATCCCCACCCCAGGTCGCCATCACCATCCATTCTCTCTCTATCATTAGAAGGGTTTGATACAGAGATCAAAGAGGGCTCGAGGCACGAGAAAGGACGGGGGAGGGTACTCAGAGTGAGATTGAACGGGGTGGCGCAGAGACTGGGGGAAGAGAAAGAGAGAAAATAGGTAGAAGAGCAGAGCATTGGTGGTAGAGAATGCATGGGGGTACACAGGGTGGGAGCAGAGAGAGAGAATTTGGTGAAGAGGATTGGGGAGGAGACAGAGAATGCAGAGTTGCAAAGTGTGAAGTGAAAGAAATTGGTTCCAGAGTGTGGGGAGAGAGAATGGACGGGGCAGTGGGTGGGGAGAGAATGGACTGGGTCTGTGGTGGGGAGATAATGGACGGGGCAGTGGGTGGGGAGAGAATGGACGGGGGCAATGGGTGGGGAGAGAATTCATGGGGCAGTGGATGGGGAGAGATTGGACGGGGAGCAGTGGATCAGGACAGAATGGACACGGGGCAGTGGCGGGGAGAGAATGGATGGGGCAGTAGGTGGGGAGAGAATGAATGGGGTCAATGGGTGGGGAGAGAATGGACGGGGAGCAGTGGGTGGGGAGAGAATGGACGGGCGGCAGTGGATGGGGACAGAATGGACGGGGCAAAGGTTGGGGTGAGAATGGACGGGGTAGAGGGTGGAGAAAGAGAGCAACAATGAATGGCAGGAGAAGGTGGGGGAGAGAAGGAATGGATGGGGGCAGCGTGTGGGAGGTGAGAGAAAATGAGTGTAAGGGAAGGGACTGGATTGGGGAAGGCAGAGGGTGGAGCGATAAAGGGAATGGATGGGGACAGAGGGTGGATGAGGGACTGGACAGAGGGCAGAGGGTGCAGAGATAGAATGGACGGGGTGGGGAGAGTGGCATGTGGGGAGAGAGAGAGAAGGGACTGGTAGGTTAGGGTAGAGAGAGAGAATGGACAGGGGATGCTATGGGTGGCGGTGAGGGAATGGACAGGGGACGCTATGGGGATGATTGGATGGGGAGGTGAGAATGCATCCCACCCACTCCCAGCATCCCCTTCTCTGCACATGTGCAGTGCAGACTTTTCTGAATGACACGAGAGACGAGTCTGGAACACTGTGTGAATGCAATCACCATCACATCCAGGCATCAGCAAACCACTGCCTTTCTGTCTTAAAAACTAAATAAAGATGTGGGCTATATACTAAGGATGGCGAGATGTGGCTGAGAAACTGAACAGAGGGTCAGCACTTTCAGGAGAGGGGAGCTGGGCAAAGGGAGGAGGATGGAAGGATGAATTTGGGTTGGAATACATTGAAAGGCTTAGGATTTGAGAGACAGAGATTTCGGGTAGAAGATAGAGAAGGCTGTTCTGTGCAAACCAAAATTCTCTCATCCTATTTTCTGCCCTGCACTGACAGCAGTGATCTGTTTTCTCAAGTTATTAGCAGAGGAGGATTTGCTTTTCAGGCATGGACAAGAAATTTAGTCAAGGCCTGAATATCAGCTGTGTTTGAATCCAGGAGGGGAAATGTTTGTCTGCAGGAAATGATTTCAAATATCAACATGCATTGAGAATCCCCGTGAATACACGCAGCCTGCGTGGGAGTACTCAAGGGTTCTAATTGCGGAGAGGACTTTAATTTTTCAGCGAAATGTGGACCAGTGTTCTCGCTATAGACGAGCCCTTCATTGGATCGTTCAATCTGCCGAGTAACAACGATCCCTTCCCCGTGGAAACTCTATGGAAGCAAATTGAATTCCTCAAACTGATTGGAGGGTCACCAAGATTGGGGAGAAGCCAATCGAATGCATAGAGCTGGAGAGGGGATTCCTCGCAGCGCCAGGGACCTGGGTTCGATCCCACCCTCACAGTGACTGTGTGGAGTTTGCACTTTCCTACCCCTCCCCCAACCCCTGTTCACGTCGGTTTCCTCTGGGTGCTCGGGTTTTCTCCCATGTTCCAAAGATGTGCAGGCTAGAGTGGATTGGTTGTTCGAAATTCAGGGATTAGCTGTGGGGTTAACTGGTGGGTCGGGGAGTGGGGGTATGTTCTTCGGAGGGTCAGTGTGGACTTGGTGGATCAAACGGCCTGTTTCCACAGTGAATCCCCCAACGTGTCTGCAGCCTGGCTTCTAGCTCCATCTCTCTGTGCCGAAGGTCCTCCAGTATGTGTATTCCTTCGTTTCCAGCACCCAGAACGTCTCACCTTCTGCAAATCGAAAGACAAGTCCCACCCTGCCCTCTCCAATGTGTGTTGTGTAACTGCTTAATCATTTTTAGTGGCCCAGCAAACGCTGATAACCAAGTTCGGAAACCAGGAGGATGGCCTCAATCGCGAACTTGGGTTCATGTCACATGACAGGTAACCCCACTTCACTGTTACGCTCTCTCTCTCTCACTCTCTCACTCTCACACACACTCTTACATACTCACACGCTCATGCAGAGCCTTTCCGATACACATGCTCTCTCTCAGACACACACTAATACGCCCCCCCACTCACACCCACGCATACACCTTCGCACATGATGACGCTCTATCACACACACACTTTACCCAGCATGCACACGCACATACACACTCTCTCTCTCATGCATGCACTCACACATTTGGGGTGAATTTGCATTTGCAGGATTATATATTTGGGAATAGAAGCAGTCTGACTCAAGATTGGGATACAGACAGACTCACCTCACAGCTTTCATGCGTTGTTTGATGTGAGGTGTTACCTCCTTGTATAAAACATCAAGTTTCCTGGAGAACGTGACTTAACAGTTCTGGAATGTACATATTAATGAACCGAAATCTGCAACCCATTTTCAAAGATGAAAGATTTAACAGCAATCTAGGTTTCTTCAATACGTCACTTATGTTGAATGACACTATAATGTTTTTGTGATATTTTCTGTGTCTTGTGATTCTACACCACAGCTACCTGAAGAAGGAGCAGCACTTCGAAACCTAGTGCTTCCAAATAAACCTGTTAGAATATACCCTGGTGTTTGTGAGATTTTAAAACTTTGTTTCCAGTGAATACAGCCCACACCTCCCACTGTTGCCAGTAAACTTTGCAATTCCAATGAAACAATGAACCTGAAGTCCTGAAAAAATATACAATTTGTAACAATATTAGCGACTCATTCACTGGTCCTTCTGAGACATGACATTAGTGCTGGAGGCTGAAAGAAATGAGCAGTTTTAAAACAAAAACCTGTTGGACGTCACAGAGTCTAAGCCGGGTGGTAAGTTCAAGTAACCTTTACTACGACCCTCTTTTGTTACAGCTTCAGATTTCCCCAGGAAAAGGGCATACAAAAAGTAGTTTTTAAAGAAAACACCTCCAGCTCAAAATGCACCCACTCTCCCCCCCCCCCCCCCACTTTCTTTGTTGGTCAGCTGAGTTGACCCTTTGTAACTGGATCCCTGGTTCAGCCGGGTAAAACATGCAGCTGGATGACTGAGTGAACCCTTTCCCGCAACGGCAGTTTCCTTCACTAAAAAGGACATGAGTGAATCAGATGGTGTTTTTTTCCCCCTAAAAGTGGTTTCATCCTTAGATTCTGAAGTCCAAATTACTGAACGAGCTCCAATTCTGCCATCCACCGCAGTGGGATTCGAACCTGGGACGCCCCAGTGCTGGGTTGATCGGAGCACTTGGCCATCGCTCCTTCAATCCCCTTGCACTGGCACGTGAACTCGATGGTGCCTCCTCAGGTGGGAGGAGCAGGTGAAGCCCTTTTGGAACTTACAGCAGGTGAATGGCCTCTCTCCAGTGTGGACCCACTGGTGGGTCAGCAGTGCAGCTGACTGAGTGAACTCTCCCCTGCACATGGGGCACGTGAATGGCTCCTCTCTGACTGAACCCCTTCCTGTACACTGAGCAGGTGAACGTCCTCACCCCGTTGTGAATGCGTCTGTGGGTTTCCAGCACTGATGAGGAAGGGAATCCTTTCCCACAGTCCCCACATTTCCACGGTTTCCCCATTGGGTGGAGCTTTCCTTGTGTTGCTCTGGGTTTGAAATTACAAACAGAGCGGGGACATCGTCTTTCCCACCGCGAGGGGTGTGATTTTAATTCCCCAATCTGAGTAAGTGGTTTGAAGCACTTTTCACAGTCAGCGCACTGAATGTCCCTCACTCGGTATCTCAGTATTCTCCCTGCCACACCAGTGTCCAAAGTCTCTCAAGCACACAAAAGCAAACATTTCTTCAGGGCCATGGGGGCAATGGATGACGTATCTGACTCCACCTACTTGTTTCAACTGCAGCTCACAGCTTCTTCACACATCCCAATTAATCTTTCTCATTGTCATGAAACCGGCGTATGGGTACAATTCCTAATCTGCAGGAATGAGAATCGTTTCACTGTCTCGCGTCAGTAAATGTCCCTGAGAACATCAAAGTCAAGTCACAGCGCTGTCAAAGGAGGGGAAGCTGAAGGAGACCCACATGCTGCTCATGGGCACATTTCACTTTCCCCAACTCACCGCCCCAACCACTGCGGCTCTTGGGAGTGGAAAGGGAACAAACACCAAAACCCGGTCTCAGCTTTGTAAATCTTCAGGAAATAAGAAAACTGTACATCCCTTCGGGTCTTCCATCCTGGGCTGACAGCGTTGATTTTAAATGGCTGTCCAGTCAGTGTCGATTCGTTTTGGCTGAAAAAATCTTCCTTATCTCATCCCAGCATTTCTTGCCACAGAGAACTGTGCGGCAGAGTTCATGTATATATTTCCTTGTATGGTATTTTGTAAATTACATTCGTTTTCTGGTTGTTTGTATCGGGTATTTCAGGTTCATTAGCCGCTGTTTAAGTTGTGTTGGTAGGTTTGTGGGCTACCATGATGCTGAGAGGATTGAGTTTTCCGGACATCATTTCCCAGATGTCTTTAATGTAAAGTAATGTGCTCGGGTTTCTGCAGACATTGTGTCTACTTGTGTCAGTTTGTTGGTGTGAAATTGGCACACTGAGCTTATTGGGTCGGCAAAAATGAGGACTGCAGATGCTGGAAACCAGAGCTTAGATCAGAGTGGTGCTAGAAAAGCACAGCAGGTCAGACAGCTTCCGAGGAGCAGGAAAATCGACGTTTCGGGCAAAAGCCCTTCATCAGGAATAGAGGCAGGACCCCTCCAGGGTGGAGAGATAAATTGGGGGGTGGGGTGTTGCTGGGCCGAAGGTAGCAAAAAGTACAATAGGTGAATGGGGGTGGGGATGGAGGTGACAGATCAGAGAGGAGGGTGGAGCGGATAGGTGGGGAGGGAGATTGGCAGGTAGGACAGGTCCTGAGGACAGCGCTGAGCTGGAAGCTTTGGAATTGAGGTAAGGTGGGGGAGGGGAAAATGAGGAATCTGATGAAGTCCACATTGATGGCCTGGGGTTGAATTTACCCCAAGCGGGAGATGAGACGTTCATCCTCCAGGCATCGGGTGGGAAGGGAGCGGCGATGGAGGAGGCCCAGGACCTGCATGTCCTCGGCAGAGTGGGAGGGGGTTTGAAATGTTGGGCCATAGGGCGATGGGGTTGATTGGTGCGGGTGTCCTGGAGATGTTCCCTCAAGCGCTGTGACTTGACTCTGCGAGGTGTCTCCAGTCTCCCCAATGTAGAGGAGACTGCATCAGGTGCAATGGATACAAGAAATGACATTGTTGGATACACAGGTGAAAGCCTTCGAACGACCACGGCCCGGATTCGATTTCCGGGCAGGGAAGTAATTTTCCGTAGAGCTATCAGCCCGTCCTTGCATCTTCCTGGTGGTCTAGTGGTTTGGATTCGGCGCTCTCACCGACGCGGCCCGGGTTCGATTCCCGGTCAGGGTATCTGTTTTCAGGGGGTTTAAAGGCTCCCCGTTCTTCGTAAAGGTTCTGTTCAGTTATTTATTGATCTTCGAAGTTCCTGGGTGCTGCAGTGTGTCGTGGCTCGTTGAAATTGTGTCCTGATTCAGATATGTTTGGATGTGTAGGGGTGATTGCTTCTGTAGTTAAGTTCTTGGTTCGCGTGCATTGTTTTCCTGTAGACGCTGTTTTGAATTTACCATTGACTGTTCGCTCCACTGAAACATCGAGAAATGGCACTTTGTTGTTGTTCTCCTCTTTTGTGAATTTTATGCCAGTAAGGATATTGTTGATGGTGTTGTAGGTTTCCTCTAATTTGTTTCAGTTTTTGATGACAAAAGTGTCATCGCTGTAGCGGACCCAAAGTTTGGGTTGGATCGTTGGAAGGGCTGTTTGTTCGAGTCTCTGCATTATTGCTTCTGCTAGGAATCCTGATGCTGGAGGTTTCGTGCGTATTTCGTTGATTTGTTTGTAGGGCTTGTTATTGAATATGAAGTGGGTGGTAAGGCACAGTTCCACGAGCTTGACAGTGCTATCTTTGCTGATGAAGTTGATGCTGTGTTTGTGTCTTTGGTTCTTCGAGTAGTGTCTTCAGTTTTCTTTGGCCACGTTGATGTTAATGGATGTGAACAGGGCTGTTATGTCAAAGGACAACATTAATCCATCCTGTTCTATCTCAGTGTCTTTGGTGTTCAGGAATTCTTGGATGGAGTAAATGGAGTGGAGTGAATCTTCGACTTGGTGTTTTAGTCTTCAGTAGAAGCCTTTGACCAGTGTGTATATTGGTGTTCCAAGTTGTGAGACTATGGTCTAAGGGGGGCTCCTGGTTTGACGGGGAGGAGAACAACAACAAAGTGCCATTCCTTGATATCACAGTAGAGCGAACAGTCAATGCGGAACTTCAAACTGGCATCTACAGAAAAACAACAGACGCAAACCAAGTACTTAACTGCAGAAGCAATCATCCCAACACCCACAAACGAAGCTGCATCAGGACATTATTTCAACGAGCCACTACACACTGCAGCACAGAGAAACTACGAAGAGCACAAGAGAATTACGTAGATAGTGTATTTAAGGAGAACGGGTCCCCAATAAACCCTCTCTGCCGATTTCTCATTGATACTTTCAAGTTGACTCTCAAAAATTCGTTTGACCCTCCATTCTTTCCTATTTGTTTTGTGTGGGTTTTGAAAGCTTTCGCAATCCTCTGACTGAGTATTGGAGTTGGAAGGTTGTGTTGTGGTTGTACAGGACGCTTTTTAGACCACTTTTGAAATATTGTGTACAATTCTAGTCTCCCTCCGATCAGACGGATATTGTGAAATTTGAAAGGGTTCTGAAGCACCCAAGGGTCCACAGAGATGAAGAGGCCCTTCTGCTGCCCTGAGTGTGGGAAGGCCTTCAGTGATTCCCCTGCCCTGCTGACGCACCAGTTGGTCCACACCGGGGAAGGCTGTTCTCCGGCCCCAAGTGCGAGATGGCCTTCAGCAGTTCTTCCCACCTGCTGAGACACCAGTGGGTCCACACAGAGGTGAGGCCGTTCTTCTGCCCCGAGTGCAGGAAGGGCTTTGCACTTTCCTCCGACCTGCTGCCCCATTGGTGGGTCCACATGGGGGAGAGGCCGTTCAGTTGCCGAAGTGCAGGAAGGCCTTCATTAATTCCTCAGCCCTGCTGATGCACCAGTCCGTCCACACCGGGGAGATGCCATTCTCCTGGCCGAGTGTGGGAAAGGCTTACCTCGCTCCTCCACACTGCTGAATCACCAGCTGGTCCACACGGGGGGATGGGGGGTGGAGAGGGGAGGCCTTTCTGCTGCCCTGAGTGCGGGAAGTCCTTCAGCAATTCCTCCACCCTGCTGAAGCACCAGTGTGTCCACACGGGGGAGAGGCCCTTCAGCTGGCCCGAGTGTGGGAAGAGGTTCATGTTTTCCTGCAACTTGCGGAAGCACCAGCGGGGGTACCAGCGCTCCCAGCAATCAGATCCCACCGGTGACGCTGCCTTTCGTCACCCCCCAAGGACTGAACCTCCTGCCAGTTCTGACAGTGGGTGCAGTGGGAGAGTAGGTGGGCTGTTTTAGTCTTCTGCTGGACTGCAATTGCCTGCCCCACCCCCCACAACTACAACCCCATGGTGGCTCAGGGTTAGCACTGCTGCCTCATGGCACCAGGAACCCAGGAATACTTCCACCCTTGGGGGTCTGTGTGCAAATTACGGAGAGTAGGAAAATGGATCTGAGTGGGTTAGTCTTCGGAGAATCAGTGCAGATGTGTTGGGCTGAAGGACCTGTTTCCACTGTAGGAGTTCGACCATCATATGAGCTTTGCTTTCATTGGAAACTGCTGCTCATTGAGCCAGGGACTGCACATTGCCAAATGAAATTATCCAGAGAAACGTAAGACCGTAAGACCATCGGAGCAGAAGTTAGGCCATTCGGACCATCGAGTCTACTCAGCAAACCGTTAGTGACAAAAGTAGTGCAGATGAGATTAGCTACAGTGTGGAAACAGGCCATTTGTCCCAACAAGTCCACATCGACCCTCCGAAGTGTAACCCATCCAGACCCATTTCTCTCTGACTAATGTACCTAACTCTATGGGCAGTTAAGCATGGCCAATCCACATGACTTGAACATCTTTGGACGATGGAAGAAAACAGGACCACCCAGAGAAAACCCACGCAGACACTGGGAGAAGATGAAAACTCCTCACAGACAGCCACCCAAGGCTGGAATCAAACCTGGGTCCCCGGCACGGTGAGCCTGCAGTGGTAAACACTGAGCCACTACATATTGCAACCCGAAGTAGGCAAGTAGGAGGTTGGGAGAATGGAGCAAGCCGGCAGCACCAGGATGTGGAGTAGTCAGCGGTTTGGGTATTAAGCCTTCTTCATGATTGAAACGTTGACTTCTCCGTGAGAAACGATTTACGGGAATGTTGCTGGGGGTTGGAGGGTTTGAGCGACAGGGAGAGGCTGAATAGCCTGGGACTGTTTTCACTGGACCATCAGAGGCAGAGGAGTGACCTAATAGAGGTTACAAAATCATGAGGGGCATGGACAGGTTAATAGACAAGGTATTTTCCCTGGGATGGGGGAGTCCAGTACTAGAGGGCATGGGTGTAGGGTGAGAGGCGAAATATATTAAAGGGACAACTTCTTCATGCAGAGGGTGGTACTTATAGGAAATGAGCTGCCACAGGATTTGGGTCAGGTGTTGTCAAATGGGACTAGATTAGATTAGATTACTTACAGTGTGGAAACAGGCCCTTCGGCCCAACAAGTCCACACCGCCCCGCCGAAGCGCAACCCACCCATACCCCTACATCTACCCCTTACCTAACACTACGGGCAATTTAGCATGGCCAATTCACCTGACCTGCACATCTTTGGAGTGTGGGAGGAAACCGGAGCACCCGGAGGAAACCCACGCAGACACGGGGAGAATGTGCAAACTCCACACAGAGAGTCGCCTGAGGCGGGAATTGAACCCGGGTCTCTGGCGCTGTGAGGCAGTTTAGGATATCAGGTCAGCATGGGCAAGTTGGACCAAAGGGTCTGTTTCCATGCTGTACGTATCTCTGACTACTCATCCTGATGTCAGTTTAAAATAGAGTCCAAGTAACTTTGAATAGTTCAATCTTGTTGAGCTCACCTCCTGAAAAGTTTCAGATGAATCCCTCTGAGAGATACTGTTTAAACATGCTGAGTTGGACAAAGTATCCCATCAAGTTCAACACAAACCCAGAGTTGAAGAAGTCAGAAGTCAGAACACCAAGGGGACCAAAACTGATCACAATATTCCAGGTGCAGCATCATCAACGTCCTGTATAACTACAACATAAGTATATCTATACTCATTTCCCGAACTGAAGAAGGTTAGTGTGCCTAAACCTTTCTTCACTGCCTTGTGTATCGATGTAATCAGAGATATAGGACCTACTTTAAACTGAACCACAATCCTGCTTTTGGGAGCACAGTGACTAATAGGGAAGGCAAAAGGGAGATTGACCTTTAAATGGAGTATAATAGTAGGGAGGTGAAAGTGGAGGTTTTGATTGAAAGTGGAGTGAAGATTCAACCAGCTGACAGTGGAGCTGAATCACATGTAGAT
Organism: Chiloscyllium punctatum; assembly: GCF_047496795.1. Taxonomy (NCBI): domain Eukaryota; kingdom Metazoa; phylum Chordata; class Chondrichthyes; order Orectolobiformes; family Hemiscylliidae; genus Chiloscyllium; species Chiloscyllium punctatum. Next base: position 28,578,359 of record NC_092774.1, on the reverse strand, counting down.
CAGACCAGGTTCGGACAGCAGGAAACCAGATACGTTTTTACAACAAACCACAACGAGGTCATCATTTTACTCTTAATTCCGGATTTATATTGAATTCAGATTCCACCATCTGCTGTAGCAGGTTTTGAACACAAGTCCCTAGAACATTACCTGGGTGAATAGTCTGGTGACAATAAAGTCGGCCATCGCCTCCCCTGAACACATTGGCTTATTGTGTTCAGAGGTAATAAAGGAAGAAGAGGTTTTAGCAACTGTTAAGTTGTTGATATTACACAAGGGAACATCAGCACTCTCAGTAATGGCACATACTGAAGTCAGTGTCCTGTATCAGAGGTAAGGGCTCGGGAACCATAAGAAATAGGAACAGGAATATGCCATTCAGCCCGTTGAGCCTGCTTCTCCATTCAGTAGGATTCTGGGTGATCTGGCATTCCCCACAGTCACTTTCCTCCCCTTTTCCTGCAACTGTTCATCCCCCGACTCTTCACGAATCTATCGATCCTCGTTTTAAAGTGACATGAAGGCTGTCAACAGAGTTACTGGGGTGGGGTGGGGGGTGGGGGGGGAGGGACGGGGGCTCAGGTCGAACTTGGGGACTAAAACAATGGCTTCACACTTCACAACATTTAACTAAGGGAATGTTTATGGTTATGCAATGCTGGAAATTGGGCAGGCGTTCAGATAAAATTATTGGTAAATTATGAATGACAGAGGAGTCGGGAGAGAAGTGGTGTTCAGGTACACTTGGATATCATTAGTATAGATGCCAACACCAGCAGCTACGGTTAAACAAATCAGAACGGAAGACGCTAAAATCATACCCTCCCAGAGGATAGAGTGAGGCTGGAGAGGGTCAGGACTGTCATTAACCCTGATCAAGGCTGTCCGCAGGTCGACGAGGGAATGTTCATCCCTGTCACCGTGACAAAAGATGTCAAATATCACCTTGATAAGAACTGTTTCAGGGGTAGAAACCAGACTCGAGGGCTTTAAACACAGAATTCTGGAAAAGATGGGAATGGCTAATTCAACAATGTTACATCCAAACCAACACTTCTTTTCCTGCGATAATAATAGAAGTGTTTTGGTTTTTATTTCGAAGATTCTCAGCAACACTGAGTAAGAAGCAACAAAATTAACACTAGAAATACTGCAATTGCTACAATGTGCCTGCTCCCAATAGGTGGCCATCGGTGTGAAATTAACTGTCTACAAGGGGCAATATTGGAAAGGAATTACCCAGTTCATAGCTATAAGAGGGGAGACACAGACTGCTTGATACAAACATATAATGGGCGGGAGTAGGCCACTCGGCACTTCGAGCCTGCTGCAGCATTCAATAAGATCATGGCTGATCTGAATTCAACCTCAACTCTACATTCCAACACGTCCCCGACAATCTTTCATCCACTTGGTTATCAAGAACCTATCTACCTCTGCCTTAAAGATTTTGAATCCACTGCCTTTTGAAGAAGACACACAACCCTCAGAAAGAAAAGAAATCCTCCCCATTTTTGTCTTCTACATTTAAAATATGACCCTGTACTTTCAGATATTAAGATAGGGACACATGCTGCATTCAAATAATACCTGTGGTACAGTTAACTATCTCAAAGTGCTTCACATGAACATTATGAGAATTCCTTTAAAAATCACAAGACCGGAGCACAGATGAGACAGGCGACCAAATACTTGGTCAAAGGGACAAGTTTAGGGCAATCTTTTAAACAGGTTCAATTTCCCAAACATCAGAGGACAAAGACGTGAACAACAAACACAAAATATCAACGAATGGGAAACAACAGTGTAGTCATAACGTCACAGGATGAGTAATCCAGGGAACATGAGTTCAAATCCCACCACAGCAAGAGGTGAGATGAGAATAATTCAAATCATAAATGGGGAACACAAAATAAGTCTCAATATGGTATCGATGGCACTGACGTCAATTGTCCTAAAAACCCATTTTCACCAATGTCCTTTCAAGAGGGAAACTGCCATCCCTGCATGGTCTGACTTACATGTGACTCCAGACCGACAGCATTGTGGTTGACTCTTAAACTGCCCTCTGAATTGGCAAAAGCAGGACACCTTGCACTTAGGGATGGATAACAAATATCAGCCTTGTGAAAGTGTCATAACAGAAATTGCTGGAGAAACTCAGCCAGTCTGGCAACACTGGTGGAGAGAGAGAGAAAGAAACAAAGACAATATCCTGGCTTGAGTCCAGAACAGTTGTGAGGAAGGGTCACAGCACTTGAAATGCTAACTCTGCTTCTCTCTCCACATGTGCTGCCAGTCCTATTGAGTTTCTCCAGCATTTGATGCATTTTTGTGTTTCAGAACTCCATCATCTGCAGTTCTTCATTACACTGACTTAGGGAAGCTCAAATCCCATAAAAGGGTAGAGCAGAAGCGCTGGAATTACTCAGCAAGTCTGGCACCAGTTATGGAGATAAAAACAGTTCGTACTTCAGGTCATTGAATGATCTTACATCAGGGACAAACTTTTGGGAAAGCTGCAAGAGTAAAAGGCACTTGTGTAACTTCAAAATCTGGGAGAACTCTCTCAGCCTTGGGGGTCAGGCTGACTCAGCATTCTGGTCCTGTTCATTACCTGTTAAATTCTCAGTTTGTTGTTCTTGCTATATTTCTACATGGTTGACACATTCCTATGTTTTAAAATGAAATTACAAACAGACAAGAATTTTCCATGTAAGTAATCATACATTAGAGGGTTTGGAACGTGAATGTAAACTTTTAAACAGAAAGTATTTTTTCATGCATGGGGTGTGGGCATCGCTGGCAATGCCAGCATTTATACCCATCCTTAACCACCCTGTGGTTGGTTGGAAAAGTGCATGAAGGTGTCTGAGATTGTCTTGATCAGGACAGCAATCTCAAAGATGGGCGTGCTCAGGTAGAAGTACCCTCCACTCCCACAGCCAAGTCTGCATTCACTTCAATTATAGATGTCATCTAAACTTCCCAGGACAAGGACAGCATGGGATGACAATCAGAATAAAGCTTCCTCTACTCTTCAATTGCAAGTGAAGCTACCTCAACACTGTCCCCAACAAACACTGCCAAGACAGAGACTGCATTGGGTTAGATACAGAGTAAAAACTTCCTCTACACTTCCCCATTCATGCAGTCCCAGGGGAATGACAGCAAAGGGTTAAAGAAACATTCGCGCTTCTTCCATTCTGACTGACACTTAGTCCGCTCTACACCAATCCTCAAGGAAAATTCAGAACTGAGAGTATTATCTGGTCATGAATTCACACATCCTCATGCGAATGACAGCAACAGAAAATCATGTCGTGACACACAGATAAAACACACACAATGTACAACAAAACTAGACTGTTATTGGGATCAAAGACATTTAAATGACAGGAGACATAGTCCCTGCAGTGATCCAAATGTGAGCTGAACAAATTTCACACTTGAACAATATTCTATGAGAATGCAATGTCCACCTCACTGCTGTCTATTCAGTTCCTCTGCTCTCGTTCAGGGCTGAGTTGCGGCTGACCACATTGTGGCGTGGGGGTCAAGAGGTTGGACAGTTAAGGTCAACTTGGATTGAGGGCATCCTTTGTCATGCCAGTGAGGTCGAGGGTCGCTCATTTACTCAACTTATAATCGGGGACAAGGGGATGTCAGGCTGGGCTTGTATCAGTTTGAGTTTAGAAGAAACAGATGATCCGATGGAGCTGTATAACATCTGGAGAGGACTTAATGTAAATGCAATTTCAACTCAATTCTAGCCAGAGACTAGTCTCTCATTTAAGATAGGAAAGTTTTGTTTTTCTCACAAGTGTTCTCGAGTCTTTGAAATTCACTTCTTTAGAGAGCAGCACGTGGTGGTGGGTAACCAACATGGTCTGGGTGGGACGGTCAGTCAATGTTGACTCGATGGGCTGAATGGCCTACTTGCACGCAATTGGCCTATATCAATCAATAGTATGCACTTGCTTTATGGTTACCGACATCAAATTACATGAGTGGTTTTGGTTATTTCATCTCTTATTATCGTATTCAACCAACTACAGCATCTAGAAACTAGCTCAATTACAATATCCAATATCTGCTGAGTACTTTTTCTTTTTGTCACGACCAATATCTTGAACTCTGACGTGTGACCTTTTCATTACTGTCAAAGTTCCTGATTTATCCGGACATTGTCATGGTTTTACTTTGTCGAATGTCTTCCTGGCTTTTGCAGTTAAGACCCTATATTCTGCCCTTGTCAACATTTGCCCTTACAATTCTCTACTAAGGATTTCATGAAAAAGCTCAGAGTGTGGTGAGACTGCGGAACTGACTACCATAGTGAATAGTTGGGGTGGAAGACACTACAACTAAGGGTAAGCAACCCAATACAAATGAATGTCACTGTCACCAGATTCACAACACAGTGAAATTAAAACATGCAATGTCCCTCAATTTCTCAACTGTCCCGAACCAGACTTGATGAAGAACAGATCTTGCACATCAACATTATAATTTAAACAACAACCAAATTATAAATATGGCAAATTTTCTCGGGCAAAGTTAAAGAAGATAATCTAATTAATAGCAATGATTTAAACCCTTTGATCAAGCCCCCCACCATCTCAGAGACAGAGACTTAAGCGGCAAATTAAGAAAGAATTCATTTTTAAACTTACCAATTCAAGCAAACAGTTTCCAACAATGGATTGCCAAGCCTTTGTGCAATCTTTGGACTATGACTGTTTCACAGACACGTAATTGTAAATCTAATTTAAAAGTCACTTCCGAAGGTGAATAGACACCCCAGTATTCAGCCATTTCTTACAGGCTGGGAGTCATTCCCAGAAAGAGCCAACAATTCTTTAACTGGACAGCTCCTGGTCTCAACGAGCAGCAGTGCCCAATGGAAGCAAAGTTGCAGGGGTGGGGGAGCATGACGGCATAAAACAAAAAAAAAACCGACCGACTCTCCCACGATGAGCACTGTCAGAATGTGCAGGGGTTCAGTCCTTTCAGTGACCCACAGCAGCTTCACCAGCAGAATCAGATTGTTGGGAGCACTGGTGTGCCTGCTGGTGCTTCTGCAAGGTGCAGAATGATGAGAACCTCCGCTTCCACTCGGAGCACCTGTGCCTCAGCAGGTGGGAGGAATTGCTGAAGGCCTTACCGCACTCTGGGCAGGGGAAGGGCCTCTCCCCCGTATGGACCCGAAGGTGGGATGGCTGGGTAAAGCCCTTCCCACACTTGAGGCAGGAGAACGGGCTCTCCCCGGTGTGGACCCGCTGGTGCCTCAGTAGGGCAGAGGTATCATTGAAGGCCTTCCCGTACTTGGAGCAGCTGAAGGGCTTCTCTAATATGTGGACCCCGAGGTGGATCAGTCGGACGGAGGAATAGCTGAAGGCCTTCCCGCATTCGGGGCAGGAGAATGGCCTCTCGCCTGTGTGGACACCCTGGTGCCTCTGCAGTACAGAGAAATTGCTGAAGGTCTTCCCACACTCAGGGCAGGAGAACAGTCTGACCCCGGTGTTACTGCGCCCATGAGTCTCCAGGTCAGATTGGAAACGGAAGCCTTTCCCATAGTCGCCACATTTTCATGGTTTCTCCACGGGACGGGATTCCTTGGGTTTCTCCATGACCGAAGCTTCAGCTGCACACAAACGAGTGTACAGCACCTCCCTGCCGTGAATTCCTTTTCCCAGTCTGTATAACGTTTACTGGCTCCAGAATCAGAGTGCTGCAATAGTCGGGTCTCTCATCCAGTCTCACTGATGCTGAAAACGTACTGAAAGAGGAACCAAAAAGCTTGGTTCCTTCTCACAGAATCATAGTCGAAAATTGTTATAGTCCCGATGGATTCAGTGACTGCCAGACATTGACGTGAAATTGAGGACTGCAAATCCTGTAGAATCAGAGTCAAAGCACAGCCGATCAGGCAGCATCTGAGGAGCAGCAGAGTCAATGTTTCAGGCAAAGCTCTTCATCTATTGATATTGAAACGTCCATCTTCAGATCTACAAATAATCTGTAAAAAGAGATTACAAAAGTCATTAATGTCAGTCCAGGTTAGAAATTCAAAACAAGCAATTCTACTTTCTGCAAAACATTCTTTTCTTTTTCCACAAAATTGAAAGCACCATCCCACCCCCTCTCACCCCTCTATTCTCACTCCGCTCAAACTAATCCTCCCGACGGAACTGATTCAGGATCTTACAGAGACCGAAAAGTGAAAACATCAAGACAGACACCTCTGAATTCTGGATACCTCCACCTGAAAGTTAGTATCTTTCACGACATCTAGGAGTGAGTAAGTCTGATTTTGGGAAGAAAAAAAAGTGTTAATTCAGGAAGAACCTTCAATGCAGCTTCTTGAGAAACAACCAGACACGAAATGGTTAACATCTGGGGAGGTGGAAGTGGGGAGATGGAGGAAATGAGATATCAAGACATTGACACCGACACCAGACAGAAACTGAACACACAGACATGGCAAACTTTACGGGCAAGCCAGAGTCATAGAGATACACAGCACAGAAACAGGTCCTTCGGTCCAACTCATCCGTGCCGACCAGACAGCCTAAATTAATCTCGTCTCATTTAGCAGCACTTGGCCATATCCCTCTGAACTCTTCCTATTCATATACCCGTCCAGATGCCTTTTAAATGTTATAATTGGACCTACATCCATCACTTCCTCCGGCAGATAATTCCTTACACTTGCCTCCCTCACCTCAAACATATTATCCTCCTGTTCTGGAGTTCTCCCATCCCAGGGAAATGACCTTGTCTATTTACCCTGTCTATGCCTCTCATGATTCTATAAACGTCTGTAAGATTACCCCTTAGCCTCTGGTCCACCGGGGAAAACAGCTGAAGCAATGCACTGCGTTTCCTTTTAGCTTCACACTCACAGAACCTTACTCCCGTGTAAAACATTGTTTCCCTCCCCCACACTGTCCATGGGAAAAGCCAAGACTGCTGAGACTCTGGAGTTGGGGGAATGCCACGTAGAATTCCTGCAATGTGGAAACACGCCATTCAGCCCAACAAGTCCACACCGACCATCCAAAGCGTAACTCATATGGACACATTCCCCTATCCCATTCCACTACACTTCCTGCACACTATGGGCCCATTTAGTATGTCCACTTCTCCCGAAACTGCACACCTTTAGATGTTGGAGGAAACCAGAGCACCCGGAGGAAACCCAGCAGACACGGCAGGAAGAATGTGCAAACTCCACACAGAGAGTCGCCCCAAGGCTGGAATCGAAAGTAGATCCCTGGCGCTGTAAGGCAGCAGTGCGAACCACTGATCCATCGTGCTGCCCATGTGTGCAGAAAGAGGTGGGGGCTGGGAACTTTGTTAATTGTACCACACAGTGGATTGTTGTGTAAGGTTAAATCTCACGGCATCCAGGGAGAGCTAACCAACTGAGCACAAAATTTAGAAGCGCGTTGTTGGAGATGCTGGAATCCTTCCTGAAAACAACAAATGCCGGAGATCACAGTGGGTCAGGCAGCGCTGTGCTACTCTATGACTGGACAGTGTGGATGTGGAGATGATGTTTCCACTAGGAGAAGAGTTGAGGATGCCAAGTCATTGAGGGCATTTAAGACAGAGATAGGTTCTTGATTAATAAGGGGTCAAGGGTTATGAGGAGAGGGCAGCAGAATGGGATAGAGAAACATATCAGCCATGATCGACTGGTGGAGCAGACTCGATGGGCCAAATGGCCTCATCCTGCTCCTGTGTATTGTGGTCTTAAAGCTGGGCAGATGACTTAAGGGGTTCTCACAAACTATTTCAGAATCCCGAAGAGGAGTTGTTGGACTCGAAACTTTAACTCTGCTTTCTCTCCACAGATGCTTCCAGTCCTGCTGAGTTTTTCCAGTGTTCTCAGTTTTTGTTTCAGATTTCCAGCATCCACAGTTCTTTGTCTTCTTCATCAAATTCATTTCTTGCCCTTCCCAAGTGTCTGGAACTTCATCTCCCTGATCTACAAACTGTTCACTTACCCTAGAAATGACCACTACCTCCTTCTCAAAGTAGATCCCTTTGTTGCAAAATGATTCTTCAATTCTGTGACCAAAATTATTGCATTCGTAATTACTTACACCAGGGACTCACAATATCTCAGGCCAGAACACAGCTAGATTGTTTCAGACAGTACATTTATGTGATTTCATACAATTCCCTATTCCCAACTTTACCAGCGTGTTGCAGGGAATGGAGGGTTTGAGTTAAGAAGAAGTTGGGACATTTTTCCAATGGAGCCGAGGAGGTTGACAGTTAACCTTATAGAGATTTTTAAAATCAGAAGGGGTATAGATAAGGTGTCATTCCCAGGAGGCTCAGAATATTTTATTGCTCCAGAAGGTGTAAAAGGGGGTCAAAGCTTCAACAGAAATCGAGCAGAGCTGAGAACAGATAATATTTAACCCTGTGGGAACAGGGAGATTAGAGGACAGAGAAATCAGGACCTGAAATCCGAGCTGACACCAGACTACCATGTTATCAGTGCTTTGATTCGTGCCCACCCTCTACCTTTACTGAGCCTCTCACTCGACTTGAATGCCACGTATCCCCTCGATATTCCGGATCCAATCCTTGTCATTCTGAAGCCATATCTCTGTAAGGAGTCTCTGATCATAATTATTCTCTACAATGTGTGCAGTCAATTAATTCGCTTTTGTTACAATGGAGCACACATTCACATACTGAGCTTTTAGTCTTATTTTTTGTGATGGTTAGAATCCAGTTTTGATTGCTCGTACATTTATTCTTCTTGTCCCTTTCTATCATTCTCTGGTGTTTGGTTTCCACATCACTGCATTGCTCACTGGCCTTGATTTGGATTGGCCGTGCTAAATTGCCCAGTGTCCAGGGATGTGTAGGTTAGGTGGGTTGGCCATGGGAAACGCAGGGTTATCGTTTCAAAGTAATAGAAGGAGTAGGCCATTTGGCCCATCGACCCTGCTCCGCCATTCATTAAAATCATGGCGGATCGATCAATCGTCTCAGCTCCTCTTAATTGCATTATCCCAACTTCCCTGAATTCCCTTACCACGCAAAAAACCCATCCAACAGTGTCTTAATGAAGCTGCCTCTACTGCTTCCTTGAGCACAGAATTCCATTAATTGACCATTAACCACATAGGTCCTGCCCTGAGTTGCCTCATCAAAATGCAACAGCTCATATTTGTCTAAATTAAACTCCATCCACTACTCCTTGGCTCATCGGCTCATCTGATCAATTATAATTTATATTAAACTTTCTTTCCTACCTTATTCCCTAAAAGATGAAAATCTCCATCCCAAACTCTCGCCCTCCATTCTCACTTTGTTGAATCTCATCACGGATGTCCTCATCCTGAAGGGTTTGGTTCATGCTGATTCACAGGCCCACATTCAAGGGGGATCTAACTGAAACGTACAGAACATTGAACGGCCTGGACAGAGTGGATATTGGGAAGATGTTTTCATTGGGAGGAGAGACTAATACCCATGGGCATAGCCTTAGCATAAAGGGAGAATGGAGATTAGGAGCAATCTCTTTTGCCAGAGAGTCGTGAATCTATGGAATTCATTGTCACAGAAAACTGTGGAGGCCAAGTCACTGAGTATGTTGAACATTGAGATAGAGAGGTACAGCACAGAAACAGACTGTTTGGTCCAACTTGTCCATGCCGACCAACTATCCCAACCCAATCTAGTCCCACCTGACAGCACACGGCCCCATATCCCTCCAAACCATTCCTATTCATACACCTACCCAAATGCCTTTTAAATGTTGCAATCGAACTAGCCTTCAACACTTCCTCTGGCAGATCATTCAATAAACGTACCATCCTCTGCGTGAAAAAGTTGCCCCTTAGGTCTCTTTTGTATCTTTCCCCTCTAACACGAAACCCATGCCCTCTCGGTCTGGACTCACCCACCCCAGGAAAAGACTTTGTCTATTAATCCTATCCATGCCCCTCATGATTTTATACACGTACAGTTACAACGTTTAAAAGACATTTGGATAAGTACATGAATACGAAAGTTTCGAAGGTTTATGGGCCAAACACTGGTAGGTGGGCCGAGTTTAGTTTGAGAATACAGTCAGCATGGACTAGTTGGATGAAGGGTCTGTTCAGTGCTGTCAGACTCTGTGAATGACCTGTATTGGTCTTAAAACCATTTTCTTACCTCCCCCGATAAGCATCCACTTCTTTGTTGTTCAAAACTCAGATGAACTTAGCCTTGAATATGTTCAATGACCCCACTTCTGAACTCAATTCCTCTTCGTAATTTACCACTTGCCTCGCTCATTGCCTGCTGCATCTGCCCGACAACTGGTATTGACTGGTGTGGAGGGACTCTGAGACCCCTCTATACATCCATACATCATTCCTGATGAAGGGCCTGTGCCCGAAACGTTCCCTGTCCTGTTCCTCAGATGCTGCCTGACCTGTTGTGCTTTTCCAGTGCCACTTTTTTCGACTTTCACCTCTAGTCCTCACTTTCTCCACATTCCAATATGTCACCATTTCAACAATGCACTGCTTTTTTTTTTAAACAGCAAAGGCTATAACTTCACATTGCAGCACTGCACTTGCCATGTGTTTGTCAATTGAGACACAGACCTGGACCAACTTCGGGAAGAGGCAAATGACTGAGTTCTGAACAAAAACCGTAGCACACTCAAAACGTCGGCTCTGTTTACCTTTCCACTGATGCTACTCGACCCGTTGGCTTTCTGCAGTATTCGCTGTGTTTGTTCTACACAAATGCTGCTTTCCATTAAAGAACTGCAATCCCTGTCCTCTGGTAACTGACCCTAGTCAGTGGCAATAGGTTCTTCTGATCATTAAGGTAAAAACAATGACTGCAGATGCTGAAAACCAAATACTGGATTAGTGGTGCTGGAAGAGCACAGCAGTTCAGGCAGCATCCAACGAGCAGCGATATCGACATTTCGGGCAAAAGCCCTTCATCAGGAATAAAGGCAGTGAGCCTGAAGCATGGGGAGATAAGCTAGTGGAGGGTGGGGGTGGGGAGAGAGTAGCATAGAGTACAATGGGTGAGTGGGGGAGGATATGAAGGTGATAGGTCAAGGAGGAGAGGGTGGAGTGGATAGGTGGAAAAGAAGATAGGCAGGTCGGACAAGTCAAGGAGACAGTAACTGAGCTGGAAGTTTGAAACTAGGCAAATGTGGCTGTGGTACCGAGTTTGTTTCATAACATGGTTGAAGAGCTTCAGAGCAGAGGAAATGACCTGGGAGTTGCAGTGGGAGAGGGACTCACTGAGATTCTTGTAGAGAGAGGAGGAAAACTTCTTCAAGGCAGGCATCCTTGCAAGAGGATTCGCAGTAGGGTTAAAATCAACAAGGTAAAAACAATGACTGCAGATGCTGAAAACCAAATACTGGATTAGTGGTGCTGGAAGAGCACAGCAGTTCAGGCAGCATCCAACGAGCAGCGAAAACACCACGTCTTCTCCCATTATTGACAAAAACCCCTGGAAATCTCCAGTTAACCTTCTTTGCTCCAAAGAGAACATTCCCAAACTTGGGAATGTCTCCACAAAATGGAAATTGCTCATCCCTGGACATGATGCATGTGTTACAATGGGGAAGAGGTTTTGGCAAAATATTGTCAGTTAGCAGGTGGAAAAATGTTCAGGAAGTAAAACACAAATCCCAGTCTCCAGCTTTGTGAATCTTTAGAAACTCTTTGGGAAGTGGAATTAGAGGAGAATGAAGGGTGAACTGACGGACTGAGCAGAGACAGTCCAGACACCGTCCCCTTGTTTAAGAGGCTGATTGACTCTGATATTCTCGGGACATGAACTGACCCGAGACATTGAAAGAATTCTCTGCACATCAGGAATTCAAACCCATTCTCGGCTCGGGGCCAATGAGAAAATTCGGGAAAAGGCAAAACACTGAAAGGCTCGGTGGGCGATGGCCCCGGTGTAGGAGAGCTCGTTCGTCGTGACATGGATGTGCCTGCAGATGGTGGGATCAGGCTGTCCCCATGTCTCCATAATGAATGTCCAAGGCTTTATTATGGAAAAGTAAAACTGATAGAAGACAATGGTAATTTTGGGCGGGGCGGGTTGAATTATGAATTGAATAGTAGGTTCCTCAAAGACACTGTGGGCCTGGCGCTCGGGTCTGTCTCTGTGGCGCAATTGGTCAGCGCGTTCGGCTGTTAACTGAAAGGTTGGTGGTTCAAGACCACCCAGGGGCGGTGTGTTTCTTGTTCTCGCTCCTACCGCTTTCTTGGCTGCGAACGTGCACGTTCTTAATGGTTTCAGGAAAATGTTTCCCAAACGGAAATCTTTTCCACTGAGGCAGCACAAAGGGGTTTCTGAATTGATTGAATTTCTGACGTAAAGGACTGCGGATGCTGAGAATCCGAGACAGAAAGAGAAACTGCCGGAAAAACTCAGCAGGTTTGGCTGTACCTGGATGAGGGAAAAAAACGAGTTCTGAAATATTGTCTCTGATTCTCTTTCCACAGATGCTGCCTGACCTCCTGAGTTGCTCCTGCAATTTCTGTTTTTGACTGAACGTCCATTTCATCTTTCGGGATGAAACACTCAGACTTGCCATTTGCAGATATTTAACCCTTTTGAAACCTGTGAAGTGATTGGATTCAAACAAACTCAGCAATGATTTACTCTTTCGCAGCTCCACAGGCAGACAGACCTGGGAAATGAAGCTGTCAGTGTGGTTCCGTATTGGTGGGCCGAGTGGTGAATGCGATGGACATGAAATCCATTGCGGTTCCCCCACGCAGGTGTGAACCCTGCCGACTACAGTTGAGAAACGACGTCAAAAGAAAAGGGAGATTGCTCCACGGTTTTTTTAAATGCAATCAGTGGACGGGTTGAAATATTTCAATCACATTGGGACTGGTCGGGAATCTGTAGCCCACTGCCTGTCAGGGTGGAACAAGCAGATACCCACAGAGCTGCTATTGAGGCGATGAGCCAAGAGTTTGGAAATGAGACTAGAACAGTGAGGGGCGTGAAGTCGTGATCGAAGTTAAGCAGGTACCTGAGGACAAAGGTGTTTGATTTGCCAATGAAAGATACTGCTTCACAAAGTTGGGCCTGTGGAAGGGAATCTGTGATTTAGATTATCTTTGGTTGTTCACCTTGTGAATGTTCCCATTGCTGCGCATGTCCGTGTTAACGTCAGAACTCTGCAGCATGGTGGCGTGAGATACGCACAGGGCCGGGGCGCAATGGATGACGCATCTGACTCCACCTACCTGTTTGAAATGCAGCTCACAGCTTCTTCACACACCCCAATTAATCTTTCTCATTGTCCTGAAGCTGGCATACGGTTTGAGTTCCCGATCTGCGGGAATGAGAATCCTTTCACTGTCTCGCGTCAGTAAATGTCCCTGAGAACATCTGAGTCAACTCACAGCGCTGTCAGAGGAGGGGAAGCTGAAATAGCCCCACACGCTGCTCACGGGCACATTTCACTTTCCCCAACACACCGCCCCAACCACTGCGGCTCTTGGGAGTGGAAAGGGAACAAGCACCAAAACCCAGTCTCACCTTTGTAAATCTTCAGGAAATAAGAAAACTGTCCATTCCTTCGGGTCTTCCATCCTGGGCTGACAGCCTTGATTTTAAATGGCTGTCCGTCAGTGCCGATTCGTTTTGGCTGAAAAAAATCTTCCTTATCTCATCCCAGCATTTCTTGCCACAGAGACCTGTGTGGCAGAGTTCATGTATATATTTCCTTGTATGGTATTTTATAAATAACATTCGTTTGCTGGTTGTTTGTATCGGGTATTTCAGGTTCATTAGCCGCTGTTTGAGTGTGTTGGGAGGTTTGTGGGCGACCATGATGCTGAGAGGGTTGAGTTGTCTGGACATCATTTCCCAGATGTCTTTAATGTAAAGTAATATGCTAGGGTTTCTGTAGACGTTGTGTCCGCTTGTGTCAGTTTGTTGATGTGAAATTGGCACACTGGGTTTATTGGGTAGGCAAAAGTGAGGACTGTAGATGCTGGAAACCAGAGTTTAGATCAGAGTGGTGCTGGAAAAGCACAGCAGGTCAGACAGCTTCCGAGGAGCAGGAAAATCGACGTTTCGGGCAAAAGCCCTTCATCAGGAACAGAGGCAGGACGCTTCCAGGGGTGGCGAGATTAATTGGGGGGTGCTGGGCCAAAGGTAGCAAAGAGTACAATAGGTGAATGGGGTTGGGGACGTAGGTGACAGGTCAGAGAGGAGGGTGGAGTGGATAGGTGGGAAGGGAGATTGACAGGTCCTGAGGACAGCACTCAGTTGGAAGGTTGGAACTGAGGTAAGGTGGGGGGAGGGGAAATGAGGAAACTGGTGCAGTCCACATCGATGTCCTAGGGTTGAATGTATCCGAGGCAGAAGTTGGGGCGTTCTTCCCCCAGACATCGGGTGGGGAGGGAGGGGCGATGGAGGAGGCCCAGGCCCTGCATGTCCCTGGCAGAGTGGGCGGGGAGGTTGAAATGTTGGGTCACAGGGCGACGGGTGTCCTGGAGATGCTCCCTCAAACGCTGTGACTTGACTCTGCGACGGGGCTCCAGTCTCCCCAATGTAGAGGAGACCGCATCGGGAGCAATGGATACAAGAAACAACTTTGGTGGAAGCCTTCTAAATACCGTGACCCGGGTTCGATTTCCGGGCAGGGAAGCAGTTTTCAGTAGAGCTCTCAAACGTCGTTGTCGTCCCCCTGGTGGTCTAGTGGTTAGGATTCGGCGCTTTCACCGCTGCGGCCCGGGTTCGATTCCCGGTCAGGGAAGCAATTTGCAGTGTGCTTTTTTGGCTGCTCATTCTCCTTAAATGCGCTGTCGAGTTACTTATTGGTCTTCGGAGTCACTGGGTGCTGCACTGTGTTGTGGTTCGTTGGAATAGTACCCTCGTTCAGATTTGTTTGTATGTGTCGGGATGATTACTTCTGTAGCTAAGTACTTGGTTCGCGTGTGTTGCTTTCCTGCAGAGGCTGTTTTGAATTTACCATTGACTGGTCGGTCTACTGTGACATCTAGAAATGGCACTTTGTTGTTGTTCTCCTCTTTTGCGAATTTTATGCTAGGAAGGAGATTGTTGATGGTGTTGTAGGTTTCCTGTAATTTGTTTCATTTTTTGATGACAGAAGTGTTTCATGGGCGTTTCGTTGATTTGTTTGTAGGGCTTGTTACTGATTATAAAGTGGGTGGTAAGGCACAGTTCCACGAGGTTGACAGTGTTATCTTTGCTGCTGAAGTTGGTTCTGTGTTTTTGTCTTTAGTTCTTCGAGTAGTGTCTTCAGTTTTCTTTGGCCACGTTGATGTTAATGGATGTGAACAGGGCTGTTATGTCAAAGGACAACATTATTCCATCCTCTTCTATCTTCGTGTCTTTGGTGTTCGGGAATTCTTGGATGGAGTAAATGGAGTGTCTTGAATCTTCGACTTGGTGTTTTAGTCCTCAGTGGAGGCCTTTGACTAGTCTGTATATTGGTGTTCCAAGTTGTGAGACTATGGCCTGAGGGGGGCTCCTAGTTTGAAAAAGAGGAGAACAACAATAAACAGCATTCTTCGATGTCACAGTAGAGCGAACAGTCAATGGGGAAATTCAAACTAGCATCTACAGAAAAACAACACACACAAACCAAATACTTAACCACAGAAGCAATCATCCCAACACCCACAAACGAAGCTGCATCAGGACATTATTTCAACGAGCCACTACACACTGCAGCACAGAGAAACGACGAACACCACAAGAGAAAAACGTAGATAAGCTTATCTCTCCATGCTTCAGGCTCACTGCCTTTATTCCTGACGAAGGGCTTTTGCCCGAAACGTCGATTTCGAAGCTGCTTGGATGCTGCCTGAATTGGAGTTGCGAAGTTATGTTGTGGCTGTACAGGACATTGGTGAGACCACTTTTAGAATATTGTGTGCAATTCTGGTGTCCCTCCAATCAGAAGGATATTGTGAAATTTGAAAGGGTTCTGAAGCACCAATGGGTCCACAGAGGGGAAGAGGCCCTTCTACTGCCCTGAATGTGGGAAGGCCTTCAGTGACTCCTCTGCCCTGCTGACGGGCCAGTTGGCCCACACCTTGGAAGACTGTTCTCCGGCCCCAAGTGCGAGATGGCCTTCAGCAGTTCTTCCCATCTGTTGAGACACCAGTGGGTCCACACTGAGAGGCCGTTCTTCTGCCCAACTGCAGGAGGGGCATTGCTCTTTCCTCCGATGTACTGGCCCATTGGTGTGTCCAAATGGTAGAGAGGTCGTTCAGTTGCCCTATGTGCAGGAAGGCCTTCAGCAATTCCTCGGCCCTGCTGAGGCACCAGTCTATCCACACCGGGGAGAAGCCATTCTCCTGCCCCGAATGTGGGAAGGTTTTTACCTGCTCCTCCACACTGCTGAATCACCAGCTGGACCACACGGGCGTGTTGGGGGTTGGGGGGGGGGGGGGCAGTGGCGGAGGGGCGGAGGCCATTCTGCTGCCCTAAGTGTGGGAAGGCCTTCAGCAATTCCTCTGCCCTACTGAAGCACCAATGTGCCCACACCTGGGAGATGCCCTCCAGCTGGACCGAGTGTGGGAAGAGGTTCATGTTTTCCTACAACTTGCGGAAGCACCAGCGGGGGCACCAGCGCTCCCAGCAATCAGATCCGACCAGTGATGATGCCTTCAGTCACCTCCCAGGTCTGAACCTCCTGCCATTTCTGACAGTGGGTGCAGTGGGAGAGTCGGTGGGCTGTTTTAGTCTTCTGCTGGACTGCAATTGCCTTCCTGACACCCCACAATCACAACTCCATGGTGGTTCAGGGTTAGCACTGCTGCCTCATGGCACCAGGAACTCAGGAATAATTCCCCCCTTGGGAGTCTGTGTGCAAGTTATGGAGGATAGGATAATGGATCTGAGTGGGTTAGTTTTCCGAAGATCAGTGCAGATCTGTTTGGCTGAAGGACCAGTTTCCACATTGTGGGGGTTCTATGATTCTATGAGCTTTGCCTTCAGTGGACACTGTTGCTCATTGAGCCCGGGACTGCACATTGCCAATGAAATGAACCAGAGAAACCTAAGACCGCAAGACCATCGGAGAAGAAGTTTGGCCTACTCTGCCATTCGTTAGTAACACAAGTATTGGATGAGATTAGCTACAGTGTGGAAACAGGCGATTTGTCCCAACAAGTCCACACCGACCCTCCGAAGTGTAACCCATCCAGACCCATTTCCCTCTGACTAATGTACCTACCTCTATGGGCAATTCAGCATGGCCCATCCACATGACCTGCACATCTTTGGTTTATGGAAGAAAACAGGACCACCCAGAGAAACCTCACTCAGACATTGGGGGAAAGTGCAAATTCCTCACAGACAGCTACCCAAGGCTGGAATCAAACCTGGGTCCCTGGCGCTGTGAGGCTGCAGTGGTAATCACTGAGCCACTACATATTGCAACCCGAAGTTGGCAAGCCGGGGGTTGGGAGAATACAGCAAGCCAGGTAGCACCAGGATGTGGAGTCGTCAGCGTTTTGGGTATTAACCCTTCTTCATGACTGAAAGAGTGCCTTATCTATGAGAAAAGATTTACATGAATGTTGCTGGGGGTTGGAGGGTTTGAGCTGCAGGGAGCGGCTGAATAGCGTGGGGTTGTTTTCACTGGAGCATCGGAGGCAGAGAAGGGACCTAATACCGGTTATAAAATCATGAGGGGCATTGACAGTGTAATAGACAATGTCCTTTCCTTGGGTAGGGGAGTCCAGAACTAGAGGGCACAAGTTTAGGGTAAGAGGCGAAACAAATTAAAGGGACAACTTCTTCATGCAGAGAGTGGTACTTATATGAAATGAGCTGCCAGAGTATATGGGTCAGGTGCTGTCAAATGGGAGTAGATTAATATAGGATATCAGGTCAGCATGGACAAGTTGGACCGAAGGGTCTGTTTCCATGCTGTACGTGTCTCTGACTACTGGTCCTGATGTAAGTTTAAAATAGAGTCCAAGTACCTTTGAATAGTTCAATCTTGTTGAGCTCACCTCCTGAAAAGTTTCAGATGAATCCCTCTGAGGGATACTGTTAAAACATGCTGAGTTGGACAAAGTATCCCATCAAGTTCAACACAAACCCAGAGTTGAAGAAGTCAGAATTCAGAACACCAAGGGGACCAAAACTGATCACAATATTCCAGGTGCAGCCTCATCAATGTCCTGTATAACTACAACATAACTTGCCAACATCTGTACTCAGTTCCCTAACTGATGAAGGCCAGTGTGCTGAAACCTTTCTTCACTGCCTTATGTACCGATGTAAACAGAGATATAGGACCTACTTTAAACTGATCCACGGTCCAGCTGCTGGGAGCACAGAAGTAGAGAATTGCTGCGTGAGTGTGCTGGGTAGATAACCCAGAGGTCGATGGGTAAAAACCATGTGATTCTATTGCTCAATGTCTCTGTAAGCTGCTTTCATATACAAAGGTTCTCTGTTCTGCATCTTGCCTTTGCATCTGCTTCCCAAAGCTTCTTCAGTGGAGGCGTGGCCGCTGGAGCCCAGGAGTTCAACAACCCCCCGGAGCTGGAGGATGGTCCAAGCTCCAAGAAGCAGGGGGTAAGGCTGGAAGCTGGATTTGCTCAATGCTTGTATTTTTAACTCATTTAAATGGTACCTACTGTATGGGGCTATGGTTTACATTAAAACCGAAGGATCATATCAGAGTGTTTATATTTAGCAGTGGCAGTTGGTAAAATGCACTTTCTGAGGGAGCACTTTCTATGATGCTGCATTTCTCGCCTTCTGCCCTTCCCCCATTTCTTATCTCCCATCTTGATTTTATATTTTTTTGGTCAAATTTAATTTCAGATTAATCAGACTTGCGATTCACTGTGTGCTATTAATTTGTTTGTTCGAATAGTTCAAGTCAAAATTAATGCTGTAATTTAATTTCTGATGTCAGAGTTTGACATTGAATGTGCAGGTGTGAATACCAGTAAGTTGTGAAAATAAATCAAGAACTTGTGGTTTTTAACAAAAAGAGCAGTTCACTGATATTCATGGCATCGTCTCATTTGGGAGTGATGATTCAAATCTGACCAACAAACCGTTTCATGCAGTCATCCAATTGAATAAAAATTTTCTTTAATTTAATAAAAGAAAATAATTCTGGCAGGCTAAGACTTATGCAATGTATTAATAAGATTATGTCCATTGCTCGCAATATGGTCTCAACCACATTGGGGAAACTGGATGCCAACTAACCGAATATTTCAGGGAACAACTCTTGGACTCTAATTCTAACTGACACACCGCCCTGTGGCTAAACACTTTATCCCACCCTCCTCTAGCTTATCTCTCCACGCTTCAGGCTCACTGCCTTATTCCTGATGAAGGGCTTTTGCCCAAAACGTCGATTTCACTGCTCGTTGGATGCTGCCTGAACTGCTGTGCTCTTCCAGCACCACTCTTCCAGTATTTGGTTTTCAGCATCTGCAGTCATTGTTTTTACCACTTTAACTCCCCCTCCCATTCCACCAAGGACATGCAAGTCCTGGGCCTCCTCCACTGCCAACCTCTTGCTACCCGACATTGTAGGAAAAACACCTCAACTTCTGCTTTAGGACCCTCCAACCACATGGTATCAATGCAGTTTTCATCAGTTTCCTTATTTCCTCTCCCCCACCTTGTCCCAGATCCAACCTTCCAATTCGACACCAACCTCTTGACCTGTCATACCTGTCCACCTTGCTTCTCACCTATTTACTTCACCCTCATCTCTGACCTATCACCATCAATCCCTACCTCCATCTACCTATTGCACTCCCAGCTGCCTTCCCTCCAGCCCCACTTCCTTCCCATTTATCTCTCAGCCCCCTTGGGCCACCCTTTATTCCTGATGAAGAGCTTATGCTCTAAACCAAGACTGTGATGAAGCAACATCCTCAACAAATAGGAAATAGCTCCCAAGTCAGATTTCATTCCCTCTTCTGTTTCCCAGTTTTTTCAGAAATAAGGAATGTCTTTTTCTTCCACTACAAAGTGGTCTTCCCCTTTGCGCTGTCTGAAGTGTTATCCCTCACCACTCCTTCAGACACCTTTTAAGAATCCTTTCAACCTGTTTTTCTAACAATTGTGGAGGTGACCAAAAGCAAACATTTCACTCCTCCTCAATGTCCCATTTCTCCTCCTATGAGCCATTTTGTCATGTTGTCTCTGTTACAAACAGCCGAGTGCACTTGGTTCCTGAATTGAAATTTGGCCATTGAAGTGATCAGGATTAATATTTATCGATGGCTAGCTGTGTTTGCACTAACTGTAATTTTCCATCAATATGATGTCTTTTGTTCCACCAAAACTGGAAACAATGATCTGTCTTTATATTGCAGTCGGATGTAGAAAATCATCCCAGCGATCTTCACGTTATTATAGTTTACTGAGGCCATAACAGCATTACGTGGCAGTTTGATGTGACTAAAACCTGGATGGAAATCTCTAGATAATGTTGTAAAAATATCGGTATAATGTTATTCACACTGCGCTGTCACCAACTGAACGAAGCGGCTGTGTGTTTAAATCCCGTGATGAACAGTTTGTGTTCGACTTCTCACATTGCGGGGAGCTGAGCATTTACCCAAACAATGGGCACACCACCTCCCTGACACAGTGTTCACAAATCAAACTGACAGCAAAGTTTCACATGTGATCGAAAGCTTCTGCAAAGAACTTTCGATATAACCGACGCACGTCGATTGTAGTGAGCCTGACGTGATTTGAACACACAACCTTCTGATCTGGAGTCAGACGCGCTACCGTTGCGCCACAAGCTCACAGATAGCCCATGCGCTCTATTCATGCTTAAGGGAAGTGATCGCACTACAATGATTTTACGTTCATGTCTGTTCTGTTTCTCCCCCTTCTCCTTCTGTCTCTCGAAACAATTTCCAGCTCTCTCTCAATAAAAATCTGAAAGAACTGCGGGTGCTGTATATCAGGAACAAAAAACAGGAGTTGCCGGTGACCCTTCCACAGAACTGATGGTGATTGGGAAAATGTCGTTTATATGCAGGAGATATTGTGGGAGGAAGGCGGAGATCAGGACAGAGCCCAAACCGAAGGACAGAAAAAGGAGTTGATAACGATCTGCGTGGAGTGGGGTGGGGGGTGGGAGGGTGAATAACTGTTAATGGACACTGTTCGTGGTTAAGTAGTGTGGAATGACAGACTGTGTGATAACAGGGCTTGACGTGTGCGGCAGGGACGAGGATACCATGGAGTTCAGGCCCTAGAATTATTGAATTCGATATTGGGACCGGAGGGATGCAATGTCCCCAAGTCAAATATTCAGTCCTCTTCGTTCTGCTGGTGCTGGGCTTCGCTGGAACACAACAGCAAACCTGAGACAGAGATGTTGGACAGGGAACAGGGTGGGGTGTGGAATTGGCAGGCAACTGGAAGCTCAGGGTCTTTTTTGCAGGCAGAACGTAGATGTTCTGTGCAGCAGTCACCCAGTTTACGGTTCGTTTTCCCCAATGTAGATGAGCCCATATTGTCAGCAGCAAATGCAGTAGACTGGGTTGTGGGTAGTGCAGGTAAAGTGCTGCTTCACCTGGAAGGTAAGTTTGGCCCCTTGGATAGCGAGGAGGGAATAGGTAAATGGGCTGGTGTCAAACATTCGGCAGTTGCAGGGGAAAGTGCAACTCAACCTGCAAGTTTACTTTGAGAAAATCCTGGACTTGAACTCCCAAGTCTCTTTGCATTTCGGATTTCTGCATTTTCTCCCCATAATCCTTCTGTTCCAACAGTGACTGTCTGGTGTCAGGGCAGCACCAGTGATTTCCTGACATATGGATTGTATTTGGGGATATCAAGGAACGTCAGGAACTGTGAGTATCTCAGGAGCAATCGTTATTGCTGGGGGAGGCAGAGAGGAATGTGGTGTGGTCCTGTAAGCTCCAGAACTTTGATAACTTCATGAGTCAGCAATAACTCTTTCTGGACCAAGAAACGAAAGGGCCAATGAGAAACTGCTCCAAGGGAATTAACAAATAACATACATTAACTATCGCTGGGAAGGAGGAGGCAAAACAATGAGCTGTTTCTTTGGACAGATGAGATAATGGTGTTTAATAACTGTGTGACAGAAGGACAATTAATTCTGCCTGGAGAAGGAAGGCCTTGGCGTAAAGGGGTTAATTGCAGGACAGGCTGTTTCAAACAGGTGGAAAACCCTCAAAGATAAGAAGGCAAGCTACAGACCTGAGGTCTCGAGAGGTGTGGGGAGGTGGTGTCAAAATCTAAAGCGCAGCACACTCACGCAGCACTACTCTGCTTCTGGGCTCTCAGCAGCTGGATTCTGCATCAGTTTAATGTAGGTCCTATATCTCTGACAACATTGGTACACAAGGCAGTGAAGAGAGGTTTCAGCACACTGACCTTCATTGGTTAGGGAATTGAGTATAGATGTTGGCAAGTTATGTTGTAGTTATACAGGACATTGATGAGGCCGTACCTGGAATATTGTGATCAGTTTTGGCCCCCTTGATGTTCTGACTTCTTCTACTCTGGGTTTGTGTTGAACTTGATGGGATACTATACTTTGTGCAACTCAGCATGTTTAAACAGTTTCTCTCAGAGGGATTCATTTGAAACTTTTGAGGAGGTGAGCTCAACAAGATTGAACTATTCAAAGTTACTTGGACTCTATTTTAAACTTACATCAGGACCAGTAGTCAGAGACACGTACAGCATGGAAACAGACCCTTTGGTCCAACTTGTCCATGCTGACCTGATATCCTAAATTAATCTCGTCCCATTTGACAACACCTGACCCATATACTCTGGCAGCTTATTTCATATATGTACCACCCTCTGCATGAAGAAGATGTCCCTTTTTATATATTTCGCCTCTCACCCTAAACCTATGCCCTCTAGTTCTGGACTCCCCCAGCCCAGGGAAAAGACCTTGTCTATTACCCTGTCCATGCCCCTCATGATTTTGTAACCTCTATTAGGTTACTCCTCTGCTTCCGATGCTCCAGTGAAAACAGCCCCAGCCTATTCAGCCTTTCCCTGTAGCTCAAATCCTCCAAACCTCCAACATTTACGTAAATCGTTTCTCACAGAGAAGTCAACCTTTCAGTCCTGAAGAAGGGTTAATACCCAAAACGCTGACTACTCCACATCCTGGGGCTGCCTGGCTTGCTGCATTCTCCCAACCTCCTGCTTACCGACTTCGGGTTGCAACATGTAGTGGCTCAGCCTCACAGCGCCAGGAACCCAGGTTTGATTCCAGCCTTGGGTGGCTGTCTGTGAGGAGTTTTCATATTCTCCCAGTGTCTGCGTGGGTTTTCTCTGGGTGATCCTGTTTTCTTCCATAAACCAAAGATGTGCAGGTCATGTGGATTGGCCATGCTTAATTGCCCATAGAGTTAGGTACATTAGTCAGAGGGAAATGGGTCTGGATGGGTTACTCTTCGGAGGGTCGGTGTGGACTTGTTGGGATGAATGGCCTGTTTCCACACTGTAGCTAATCTCATCTGCACTACTTTTGTCTCTAACGAGTAGACTCGTCCGTCCCATTGGTCTAACATCTGCTCTGATGGTCTTGCGGTCTTAGGTTTCTCTGGATTATTTCATTGGCAATGTGCAGTCCCTGGCTCAATGAGCAGCAGTGTCCACTGAAAGCAAAGCTTATAGGATCGTAGAACTCCTACAATGTGGAAAAACAGGTCCTTTAGCCCAAAACATCTGCACTGATCTTCCGAAGACTAACACACTCAGATCCATTTTCCTACCCTCCATAAACTGCACAGACCCCCAAGGGTGGAATTATTCTTGGGTTCCTGATGCCATGAGGCAGCAGTGCTAACCCTGAGCTACTATGGGATTGGGGTTGTGGGGTGTAGGGGAGGCAATTGCAGTCCAGCAGAAAACAATAACAGCCCAACTACTCTCCCACTGCACCCACTGTCAGAACTGGCAGGAGGTTCAGTCCTGGGGGGTGACCGAAGGCAGTGTCACTGGTAGGATCTGATTGCTGGGAGTGCTGGTGCCCACGCTGGTGCTTCCGCAAGTTGCAGGAAAACATGAACCTCTTCCCACACTCGGGCCAGCTGAATGGCCTCTCCCGGTGTGGACACACTATTACTTCAGCAGGGCGGAGGAATTGCTGAAGGCCTTCTTGCACTTTGGGCAACTGAACGACTACACTCAGGCAGCAGAATGGCCTCCCCTCCCCCACCCGTGTGGACCAGCTGGTGCTTCAGCAGTGTGTAGGAGCGGGTAAAGCACTTCCCATACTCGGGCAAGAGAACGGCTTCTCTTTTTTTTTATTTCAAAAATATACTTTATTCATAAAATGATTTGATGGTCTGTACATTTGATCATGCCATACATATGTCCACATTTACAAACACAGATTCGAATTTATCCTTGTCATTTACAATTCTGTGCATTTTTCAATCTTGTACATATATTTGGCTGAGGCATCAGCAGAGCCCAAAAAACGTCCGCATGGGCCCCCTGTTCTTCTTTAGGCAGGCCGATCTTACACGGTGGTCTTTCCCCACCGCGCCTTGGCGGCAGCTGCCCCAAGCTTCAGCGCGTCCCTCAACACGTAGTCTTGGACCTTGCAATGTGCCAGTCTGCAACACTCGGTCAGGGTCAACTCCTTCAGCTGGAAGATCAACAGGTTTCGGACCGCCCAGAGAGCGTCCTTCACCGAGTTGATGATCCTCCAGGCGCAGTTAATGTTCGTCTCGGTGTGAGTCCCGGGGAACAGGCCATAGAGCACGGAGTCCCGCGTCACGGCGCTGCTCGGGACGAACGTGGACAAGCACCACTGCATTCCTCTCCACACTTCCCCTGCATAGGCACATTCCAGAAGGAGGTGTGTGACAGTCTCGTCCCCCCCGCAGCCGCTTCGAGGGCAGCATGCGGTGCGGCTGAGAGTCCGGGCGTGCATAAAGGATCTCACAGGCAGAGCCCTTCTCACCACCAGCCAAGCCACGTCTTGGTGCTTGTTGGAAAGTTCTGGCGATGAGGCATTCTGCCAAATGGCTTTGACAGTCTGCTCAGGGAACCGCTCGACAGGATCCGCCTCTCCT
Organism: Chiloscyllium punctatum; assembly: GCF_047496795.1. Classification (NCBI taxonomy): domain Eukaryota; kingdom Metazoa; phylum Chordata; class Chondrichthyes; order Orectolobiformes; family Hemiscylliidae; genus Chiloscyllium; species Chiloscyllium punctatum. The sequence continues at coordinate 28,553,277 of NC_092774.1, read as the reverse complement.
TTTCCGGAAGGGTCTCAAGGACGCTACGTGCTGACCACTTCCTGATGGACTTGTGGTCAAAGGTGTTTTTCCTCATAAATTTCTCCACGAAGGACAGGTGATATGGAACGGTCCAACTACTCGGAGCGTTCCGCGGCAGCGAGGCCAGGCCCATCCTTCGCAACACCGGGGACAGGTAGAACCTCAGTACGTAGTGACACTTGGTGTTTGTGTACCAGGGATCCACGCACAGCTTGATGCAGCCACACACAAAGGTGGCCATCAGGGTGAGGGTGGCATTGGGCGTGTTTTTTCCCCCATTGCACCGGTCTTTGTACATTGAGTCTCTTCGGACTCGGTCCATCTTTGATCTCCAAATGAATTGGAAGATGGCCCGGGTGACTGCGGCGGCACAGGTCCTGGGGATAGGCCAGACCTGTGCCACATATAGCAATACTGAGAGTACCTCACACCTGATGACCAGGTTTTTTCCCGCGATGGAGAGCGACCGTTGCCCCCATCTGCCTAGTTTCTGTCTCATCTTCCTGATCCGCTCCTCCCAGGTCTTGGCGCACGCCCCAGCCCCCCCGAACCAAATACCCAGCACCTTCAGGTGGTCAGTCCTGACGGTGAGGGGGATAGAGGATTGGTCGGCCCAGTTCCCGAAGAGCATGGCCTCGCTCTTGCCTCGGTTTACCTTGGCCCCCGAGGCCCGTTCGAACTGGTCACAGATGCACACGAGTCTGTGCACGGACAGCAGATCCAAGCAGAAAACAGCGACGTCATCCATGTACAGGGAGGCCTTAACCTGCAGGCCCCCGCTGCCAGGAATAGTCACCCCTCTCAGGCTCGCATCCTTCCTGATGGAGTTGGCAAATGGCTCTATGCAACACACAAACAAGGCGGGTGAGAGGGGGCATCCCTGCCTGACTCCAAATCTTACAGGGAAGCTATCTGATTCCCACCCATTGATTGAGACTGCACTGACAATGTTGGTGTAGAGCAGTCTGATCCAATTTCCGATTCCCTCCCCAAAGCCCATTTTGGAGAGGACATCCCTCATATATGTATGCGATATCCTGTCAAAGGCTTTCTCCTGGTCCAGGCTGATAAGGCAGGTGTCCACCCCCCTGTCCTGCACGTAGGCGATTGTATCCCTGAGGAGTGCAAGACTCTCAGAGATCTTCCTGCCCGGTACAGCACAGGTTTGGTTCGGGTGGATCACCGATCCCAGAGCAGACCTGACCCGGTTGGCGATGACCTTTGACAAGATTTTGTAGTCTGCATTTAACAGTGAGATCGGTCTCCAATTTCTAATTTCCTCCCTCTCCCCCTTCCACTTGTAGACGAGGGTGATGATGCCTTTCCTCATGGATTCACTCATGGTACCTGCCCGAAGCATACTGACATACACCTCCAGCAGGTCCTGGCCGATCAAGTCCCAAAGAGCGGAATAAACCTCGACCGGTAAGCCGTCGCTTCCGGGAGTTTTATTCTTTTCGAAGGACTCGAGGGCCTTGGTCAGCTCATCCAGAGATAGCGGCTGGTCCAGCCTCTCTCGTGTTCCGTCATCTAGGACCTCCGTGATAGAGGACAGGAACGACTGGGAGGCCGCGCTGTCGGTTGGCTTCGAGTCATACAGGCTGGCGTAGAAGGATTTGCTGATCCTCATGACGTCAGCCTGAGATGACGTTACCGAGCCATCTTCTTTCTTCAGGCTGCTGAGCACGGAGCTCTCTTTGTGCACCTTCTGGAAGAAGAAACGTGAGCACGTCTCGTCCTGCTCCACCGAGCGGACCCTGGACCGGAAGATTATCCTGGAGGCCTCTGAGGCAAAGAGCGAGGCTTGCTGGCCCTTCACCTCCTTGAGGTCCTCCGTGACATCGACCCCCATCGTCTGCAGCAGGAGCAGGTTCTGCATACTTTCCTGGAGCTGGGACAGTTTTCCCCGCCTCTCTCTCGCCTCCTGGACACCTTTGAGGATAAAGAACCTCTTGATGTTCCCTTTTACCGTTTCCCACCAGTCAGCTGGGGACTCAAAGAGGGGCTTCACGGTTCTCCAACCTGCATAATCCCTCTTGAGCTCTTCGATGTTTCCCGGGGTCAACAGCTTAGTGTTCAGTTTCCACGTTCCCTTGCCCGCCCGCTGTTCGTCCTGTAGGTGACAGTCGGCCAGCAGGAGGCAGTGGTCAGAGAAGAACACCGGCTTGACGTCGGTGGATCTGACCGAGAGCACCCACTGTCAGAACTGGCAGCAGATTCAGTCCTGGGGGTGACCGAAGGCAGCGTCACTGGTCGGATCTGATTGCTGGGAGCGCTGGTGCCCCCGCTGGTGCTTCCGCAAGTTGCAGGAAAACATGAACCTCTTCCCACACTCGGGCCAGCTGAAGGGTCTCTCCCCAGTGTGGACACACTGGTGCTTCAGCAGGGTGGAGGAATTGCTGAAGGCCTTCCCGCACTCAGGGCAGCAGAATGGCCTCCCCCTCCCCCACCCGTGTGGACCAGCTGGTGCTTCAGCAGTGTGGAGGAGCGGGTAAAGCACTTCCCACACTCGGGCAGGAGAACGTCTTCTCCCCGGTGTGAACGGACTGGTACCTCAGCAGGGCTGTGGAATTGCTGAAGGCCTTCCAGCACTTCGGGCAACTGAACGACATCTCCCCCATGTGGACCCACCAATGGTAGATTCACTTAGATATAACTGCGTCATTTTACATATTAAGATATCCCTTTGAATGTGCCCACATCCGTTTGAAATGTAATCTCGTTTATTTAAATCTATTTATTTGCAGAAATACCCGTTAAAATGTCCACGTCCGTTTAAAATGCAGATTGTTCCCTTTAGATATGACGCCGTTACGTTAGATGTCGGGATATCTGTTTAAGTTGAGCCGTGAGCTTTCCCAACGTAGACAGGGCTCCTCGAAACGTGGCAGTGTCCCCGCTGCAGCTGCAGAGTGAGACAGGAGAGTTTGTTTTTGTGAATGAGCAGTTGTAGCGCGAGGTGGCTGTTACTTGGTGACGGTGAGGCTCCCCGGCCCCGCCCACCCCCCTGAGCTGACGTCACGCGGGGGTGAAGGCGGTTGGGAGGAGAAGTCGCTCGAGCGGGGAAGGGGCGGCCGTTAGGAAAATGGCGCCGTGCGGCCCCGGGGCAGACACCCGTCACTGGGCACCGCCGCCTTCCTGGTGCAGCTGCTGTGTCACGGCCACACCGCCCGGCTGGACAGCAGGCAGGAGCCGGTGACCATTCTGGAGGCGGATGGGGTTAAGGGCCTGTTTGGGAACCCGTCGGCCGCCTGGGTGGTGGAGTTCTACTGGTCGTGGGGCGGCCCCTGTGTCAACTCTGGGGCCACCTGAAAGGTACTGGGCCCGGGAGGTGAAAGGTGAGGCAGGTTGGGGGGGGGGGGACGGAGGGGAAGGAATGTGGGGCCTGTCCTGTCATAGTCACATTTTACACTCACTTTACATCTGATTTTACTGGGGCTTGTGCTTCTTGTGCTTTTTACCCTCACTTTTTTATTAATCCTTGTGCTTTTTACCCTCTCTGTTACTAGTGCAATTCCTTAGACTAGTGTGTAAATACTAGTGGAGGAGATTATGCACCAGCATATGTTCCTCAGTCATTGAAGGGATAGGACCTGTGGAGAATGGTTAGTAAAGCATGTGGTGAGCTAAGCCTTGTTAACATGGATATAGTTTGTTGTTTGTCAAATTATACTTTTTATTATTTAGAGTCGTCAGAGATGTACAGCACAGAAACAGACACCTTTGGTCCAACCCGTCCATGCTGACCAGATATTCTAAATTAATCTCATCCCATTTGCCAGCACTTGGCTCATATTCCTCAACCCTTCCCATTCATCTACCCATCCAGATGCCTTTTTAAGTGCTGTAATTGTACCAGCCTCCACCACTTCCTCTGGCAGCCTGTTCCATACACACACCACCCCACCCTCTGCATGGAAATGTTGCCCCTTAAGTACCTTTTATATCTTTCCGCTCTCACCCGAAACCTATGCCCTCTAGTTCTGAACTTCACCCCTACACTGGGGAAAAGTCAAAAATGTTGAGCAGCCAGACAAGATGGAAAAGCAATAAAATATTATGCCGTATGGGGAAAACAATTGTGGCTCTACCCTTTTTTTTTCTCCTATTGGCATTTGGACACTTAATCTGTTAATAATACCAGCAGCGCCACTGAGCATATTGTGTGCGTTCCTGTGTCAAGAAGCACGGCACATGTTCACCAGTGTCACCAAAACATTGCACGTGTTCCTCACTGTCGGCAGAAAAAGTGTGAGACCTTCTTTTGATTGACCAAGAGTACGACACTCTCATTTCTCATCCCCTTTTCCATTTATTTTTCATTGTGAGGTTCAATTGTTGACTTGCTGCAACTGAAAGGAAAGGGAGTGAATCCAGGGAGGGACTTGGGAAAAGTTGGGCCAGGTCTGTGACTCAATTGACAAAATAGACATGCAGGAGGCTGAAAGAACGCAGCAAGCCAGGCAGCATCAGGAGGTCAAGTCAATGTTTTGGGTGTCACCCTTGTTGAGGACTGGGGATGGGTGTAGGGAGAGCTGCAGAACAAGGATGTACTGGGGGCAGGGTGGTGAATTGGGGATAGGTGGGGACAGGTAGAGGGTACAAACTGGTTGGTCACTGGTAGGAAGGAATCTGGTTGGTGGTGGCGGGGAGGGGCTAGGAAGGAATTGAAGGGGTGGCAAGGGAGGTTATTTGAAATTGGTGAACTCCAAATTGAGTCCACCAGGCTGTAGGCTGCCCAGGTGGAAGATGTGGTGTTCCTCCAATTTGCGGTTTGGATCATTGTGGTAATAGAGGAGGCCAAAGATGGTCATGTCAGAAATGGAGTGGGAAGGGGAATTAAAATGGGTGGCGACTGGGAGGTATGGTCAGCCTCTGCGGCCCCGGCTGCGGACTGTTCCCCAAGTTTATGCTCAGTTTCCCCAGTGTAGCAAAGACCACAATTGGCAAACACGTGGCCAAACTGAAGTTGGAGCTTTTGCTGTGTAAAAAAAAAAGCAGAAAGGAGGTGCATTGTTTAAATGTTGATGCACTGTTTTGGGATATGGAGAATGTGAGGACAGCAGTTGCTGGAGATCAGAGTTGAAAAGTGTGGTGCTGGAAAAGCACAGCAGGTCAGACTGCATTCCAGGAGCAGGAGAGTTGACATTTCAGGCATGAACCCTTCATCAGGAATGACGTGTGGATGTACAAAGTGGCCTCAGCATCCTTCCTCACCAGTCAATGCCAGTTGTCAGGTGCAGTGAGCAATGAGTAGTGCAAGTGGTATATTAGCAAGAGGAATGGAGTTCAGAAGTGGGGATTTCTTCCTGTAGTTAAGGGGTCATTGAATATATTCAAGGCTAAGTTCATGTGATTTTTCAACAACAAAGAATGTTGTTTATGGAGGGAAGGTGAGAAAATGTCTGGACATTCATTCCACACACAAACCACTCTGTTTTAAAAAAAAAATGCTGCTCCTCAAGTCTTTTTAAAATCTTTCTCCTCTCACCTTCAAAATTTGCTGCCTAATCTTAAAAACGCCACCCAAGGGCAATGACACCTGTGATTCACCTCCTCTGTCCCCCTCATGATTTTATACAACCTCTGTAGGGTTATGTCTCAACCTTCTGTGCTCCAGTGAGATAAGTCACAGTCTAACTACCAAGATGTAGGTAGATTAATACCCAGTTATGTGTTCAATGCTGGTGCAGGCTCGAGAGACCAAATGGTCTACTTCTGCTCCCAATTCTGACACTCTGTGCCCAGGACAGCAAAAGACCATCAGAAATAGGTGCAGAAATTAGGCTGTTCAGCCCAGCAGGTCTGTTCATACCACACAATCGTGGCTGATAAGTTTCTCAATCCCATTCTTTCACTTTCTCACTGTAACCCTCAATCCCCTTGATACTCAAGAACCTCAGTCTTAAATACCCTCAGTGACCTGGCCTCCATAGCTGTCGATGGTAATGAATTCCATAGATTCACCACTGTCTGGCTGAAGACGTTTCTCCGTCTCTGCATTCTAAAAGGTCTTTCCTTTACTCTAAGGCTGTGCCCTCAGCTCCTTGTCTCTCCTACCAATGGAAACATCTTCCCAATGTACACTTGTCCTGGCTGGTCAGTATTTTAACCCTTCAGAATGAGGTACAGCAGGGGTTCGGTTCAGCAAAGTGAAAACAGAGGGGGAGTGTGTGGTATGGAGATTTTCAGCTTCTAGGGAATGAGAGAGCAAAGAGAGTTTGCTATAAATTAGAATTTTTGGGATGGGCAACAAGCTGAGGAGTGTCAGATAGAATTTAATTTAGAGAAATGAGGTATAGCATTTTGGTTGAGCAATCCAGGCAGGACTGACAGTTAAGGGGAGTGTTGCTGAACAAAGAGACCTTGGAGTCGCAGGTAGATAGACTAGTGAAGAAGGTGTTTGGTATGATTTCCTTTATTGGTCAGAGCATTGAATAAAGGAGTTGTGAGGTCATATTGTGGCTGAATGTTGGTTAGGGCATTTTTGGAATACTACGTTAAGTTTTGCTCCCCCGATATAGGATAGAACTTATGAAACTTTGAAAGGGGTCGTGAGAATGTTTGTAAGGAAAACTTGTCCTTAAGCATTTAGACTAAAATGTAATGTTGAATTATAGAACATGTTTTCTCCACACTAGAAAATAGACAGGCAGGGAGGGTAAGGCAATTAAGAACATTTGCCTTAACATCAGTGAATTTGTATAAACACGATATTGAGTGATCACATTCACAGCTGTTCCTTTGTGAAATGAATGTGTTTGATTCTGACCTCAAAATGAAACTCGGTATCAATTACTTCTCTCCCGAATTATTGCCTTTCATTGTTATCTGTCTAGTTCAGAACATGCAGTGCTTTTGTAAAAAAAAAATTCATCTTAAGAAAGCTTGTTTGCGACAGCACTGCCTTTGTAAAAAAAACTTGTGTATAAAGATAGTATACAGAGTAGCCCGCCATGCTCTTGGAAGAAGAGCGATTGCTACTCTTCTGGGTTAATAGAATCCAGTTAGCTTGTCTTATAGGTATCAGTGTTATGTTGTAACGGTGATGGTATTAATGAAGGGGATAATTTAAAATTAAACTAAAGTGTCTGTAAGAGTTTTATTTTTATTCCAGACTTCCAAAGAGTACGATCTCCGGGAATGAACCAAGATAGGCTGACAGGTCTGAGTCCACAAGGGACTCCTTGGACTGTCTCAATTTGGCGCTGCAAGCAGGGTTCCAACAAGGGCTACGTTTGAGTGAAATTGGAAAAGAGGAGTTCCATCGAAGGGTTGGACTCAAGACCAATGGGCCCATAAGGTAAAGTTGTATCTTGATTACTCTCTGTCTACATCTGTGTGGTGTTTCCCCCGTTTCACTCTCTCGGTGCCCTGACGGAACCCTAAATGAAATCGTTTAAATAGGACTTAAAAATAGAAACTGTCAGGATTTTACAATGTTGAGAATGTTTTGCAGAAATCTTTAGTCTTGTTGTTCATTGTCGGGTTGTTGATTCGTGAAAGTTTTAAGGCGAGATTATCTTCTCTGTTATATCTGTTCAACTTGGCTTGTCTTGGTTTGCTGTTTTGGCTTGTTTGTTAGTTATGGTTTTGTTCTGTTGGGTGTTCTTCGTTTATGTAATATAGAGGGTGGATGCTGCTTTTGTCATGTATATATTAAAAAAAAGCTGACCAGTGATACAATTCTTGCATACTTGGTTAAGCAACTATGTGCCACATCCAGGATTTATGAGACATCTGGAATGTGAGTGCCTCATTTCTCTTAAAACGATCATGTGTATGTACAAGAAAGCACCCATGTGAGACAGACAGAGACTCAGCACTGATTCCCTGCAGCTTGCAGAAAGTTTAATCCTGTGAGATTTGGTTTGGATGCACATTTGCTTGTTGACGAATGAATGCTTGTGTTTGTATTTTGTGGGGTTGGAGCCCTTGTTGATCAGTAGTTTTGTGAAGATTTAAAGTAGGTAGGATAACTGAGTGTGCTCCTAGATAAGATTGAAGACAAATGTCCCCTAACAGAAATAATAAGTCTGTATTATTAATTATGAGAAACAATTAAGGAGAATATCAGCTGCAGATGCTCAACAGAATAAGTATTGGTCTCTAGGACGCGCACATGATTTAACTCTATTCACTAAAAGTGAACAAGGGATTTGGGAAAAAAGAGAGGGAAGTAAGCAGAAAGAAGTCTTATCAGAATAGAAGAGGGTAACTCGGGAACAAATGGGAAAAATCATCATGGAGACAAAACTGTATTAAAGGGGGAGTTAGTCCATTAACTGAGGAAGGATGTGAACTAAATTGGACAGAACTAAAACATAAATGTGAAGCACATGATTTAGAAGCAGAATTGGAATAGGCAAGGGAGAAAATTTTTTAAAACGCCAAGATTCAGAATCTACGTTGAAACGTCAAGGGCACCAAAGGAAAAGGAAACTGGTGAATAAACAACAGACTGCAATTGCAGCTGCACGGGACGAAGCTGACAAGGACTGTTCCTTATACCCCACCCTCCCCTCTTCCAAAGACCCATTACTAAAGAATCCTGATCTGTTTATAGATGGTGGGTGGGATACTGATTCGGAGGAGGAAATATTTTATGCCTCTAATCCTGTCAGCTGACCACCTCCGGTTCCCTGCCTGAACCCCCCACCCCCCTTACTCTGATGACGAACGTGCCAAGGCTCTTGCCCTTCCCCCAGTTGTTCTGCCGAATGAGAATTCGGATTACCACAAACCCGGTGCCTACTATACTAGGAGTCAATTAAAATTAAAATCTGGAAGAAACACTGATGAGACTCCTTTTGATTTCCACTGCCCCAAAACTAATAAGTCCCAAAGACACCGATGATTTGCAATCAAAGTCTCGGGACCTTAATATCAGACCTTGCACTCACCATGATGTGGGAGGGCAAAAAAGAAATTTCCCGAATAGAAGAGGTTCCTAACCCACAGGCTCTGAATCTGGAACAAGCCCAATTTATGGATCTTTATCAACCATGGAAACCTCATGACTCTCAAGCATTATCAATAAGGCTACAGATTATGGAAGGAATCCTGAGGGATCTGTTAATTACATTAATAGGACCAAGACCATTTCTAACGCTGCCTCCCAAGACCGAATTCACCTCAGAATGCAGCTTTTCGCCTGAAAAATGGGGCGAGTTCTGAGAAATTTTACACGGTAATAATCATACCCAGCCTGTAGTCCGGCACCCGGCTGAAACTATCAGATTGGATTATTACCTGTCTCCACCAAGCAGTGCATCGTGTAGTTGATGTGGGTAAAGTCTTAACATGTAAACCCAGCTCGGGCGAAGAGGCTGAGGAGTTCCTTACCCGTTTTAAGGAATGCTATGGCGCTTCCTCTGATGACACTAACTACCTACAAGGGTGATCATCCCAATTTAATGCCATATGTATGACTCTTACCTGATCAGGTACAGAAAGCTATTAAAACCCACAATATCCACTGGCAACATGCTGAGGTTGCACAATTTAGCCGAGAGGTTTGTTACTTCTGAGAACTAAAGGATCCCAAGAGTAAGGCTACCATCGGCATGATCAAGACAGAACTTGTCCAAACTACGGTGGCTAATGTTCAACCCAGGATTCAAAGTAGACCTTTCCGTCTGCAAGGTCAGTCAAGCTAGCAAGTGAAACCCTCATACTATCGTCCAGTATGGCAGGACTGTAGAAATGGTACTGTGTATTCACAACATCCCAATGGACCTTGTGGTCCTCCTATGTATCCTTCCCCAACAATCCATAATGCCCCTATACATCCTCTCATTACTCTTCACTGCCTCCCCCACCCCCTAGAGTCCCCCAACAACTACACCTTTGTTTCAATTGCAGTGAACTAGGACATTGGTCCAATAACTGCCCTTTCCATAGCAGTCCCTGGTTCATCACCGCAGTAAAAACAACAGACAATCTCCTGGTCTCCCTCCCCAGTAACCTCAGCAGGTTGCCCCTTTTACGACACAAAACCCTTGTCAAAACTGACTCCCGGATATAAGGCAGCTTCCTGTTTTGAATTTTCCCATACTTACCGCTAGCCCAGAGGATGGACCTATGCTAATTCTTAACCGTAATGGCCACGATATTGAATTTATGTTTGACGCAGGAGCCACTGTTTCATCACTTCCCGTCCATCTTGCTAATGCTTTTGATTTTCAAATCTTGGACGATGATGAAATCCTGCAATGTTTTGATGGTTCCTCTAATACATGTGCATACGTTGTCCCTCTGACAGTGGTGTGGAAAAATTGTGTCACGCTCCCTTTTTGCTTTGTTGTTACTAATGGATTACGTATCCCTCTACTTGCTAGAGATCTCCTCTGTCCTCTAAATATTACTATTAAATGTCATGATAATGGTATCCTGATTCAGGATCCACCTCATTTTGTTCAATGCATCAACACCAAAGCAAAGCCGCCTCGATGGTGGTCATTTGATTTGGATCCTTATGCTTTCGATTGTATTTTACATAATGTCCCTCACCCCCACATTACTTTAGCTTGTGACTCATCCAGGAATGATCTCAGGCTTGAACACATACTATAATCCCTGACTGGGCACTACTCCGCACACTTGGGTGATTGGTGAGATCAGATCACCAGCTGGTGGCGTTCTTTTCGTGTCAGTTCCTCTTCATAGCTGGAAAACTGGCCCTCTCGTTTTCCCCTGTGCCACCACTCACTTGAACCCAGAACATAAAGACTAAGAAGTAGGTTTTGACGCTAAGACTCTTTTTTTGACCATGCTGATCAAACTTGCCATGAAATTCAGCTGCTCACTGAGATATCAATCCTATTTTGTGCACAGCCTTAGTCGATTCATGGCAGCCTTCATCATTATCATGCCCACCCTCACCTGCAGGACATAGTATATCCTGGAGTCTGGGTGGACTCTAAAACACAAGTGGGCCTTGCTAAGGTCCCACCCATCTCCATTCTGATCAAACCTAATTCTGTCCTCCTGTCTATACTTCAATACCCCCTGAAACCAGAAGGTGAAGCTGGCATTCAACCTGTCATTGATTCATTTCTACAGCAAGGCCTTCTAGTCCCATGCCATTCTTCTGTCAATACACCTACCTTTCCAATCCCTAAACCGGGATATCCTGAATGTTGTTCATGACCTTCGTGAAGTAAATTAAAATCATTTGAGGCTCAATCCTCCAGTTGTCAGTCCTGCTACTGTCCTTAGCCAAGTTCCAGTTGATGCCAAACTCTTCACTATCGTTGACCTCCAACATGCATTCTTTTGTCTTCCTTTGCATCCAGATAGCCCATTACACTTTTGCCTTCTTTTAAGGGCCACCAATATATGTGGACTTGCCTATCTCAAGGGTTTATCCAGTCGCCGACACCTTTTCAGAGACTCTTCACACCCAGCTTGAATTATTTGAATTTCCTGGAGTCACTACCCTAGTTCAATACATCGATGATCTCCTCGCTAGCCCTGACAAAAGTGTCCAATCACACTGACTCCACTACCTTTCTCAACCATCCACATCAATGTGGCTATATTGTACCCCCCCAGCAAAGTTAACTTCTTTCTGATTAGTCTTAAGTTCCTAGGTACTCTCATTTCTGAATTCGATCGGTGCTTGACACCTGACCGTATTGATCCTATTCTTTGTATTGCCCCTCCAACCACTCCTAAATAGATACGGTAGTTTCTTGACCTCATCAATTATTGCCGACAATGGAGTCCTAATTGTGCCCTTCTGACCCAAACATGATCTCCCCTGTCCTCGTCTAATGAGCCTTAACGGTATGAACTCACCCCATAACAACTACATGTCTTTACGAAGCTTAAAACTACCCTCTCTTCAGCACCCACGCTAGGCCGACGTTTGTATGACTGCCACTTTCATCTTTATGTTGCCATCCTTGATACCTGTGCTTCAGCTGTTCTCAACCAGCAACATGGCTCCTCTTGGCTCCCTATTGCCTATTTTTCTACTAAGCTTGACCCCGTTGCTCAAGGTATGCCTTCCTGCACCCAGATTCTCTCTGCCATCCATACTATGGTAGTGGCTGCCTCTAATATAACTTTACATCAAAATGTAGAAGTCTGTACCTCGCATTCTGCAGTATTCTTGCTGATTTCTAAATATACTGAACACCTTGTTATGGTTCGTCTCAGTCGCTGTGAGATTTCATTACTTCTGAATCCATTTCTCTCCTGAAAGTACTGCTCGAACATTAACCCCCTACATTCCTGCAGGAAGAACCGCTTGAACTGCCTGATCCTCACCATGATTGTGTTCTCAGAAATGAACTTGTTTCTAAACCATGTCCTGATCTTACGGACGACACAGATGTGATCAACAAAACGGGTCAAGATGCAGGGAAGATACCTGCCCAACTGTTGTCTGATTCATATGGATGGAAGTTTACTTGTTGGCTATGATCGCTGTGTGGATGGATCGTGTGGATTGTACTGATAGTCCTTGGTCTCATCCTAGGAATATACACTGTCGTCCGCTTATGCGTGAAATGGACTGTACATTGTTTTTCACCTAAGCCAAAGAAGTGTCTGCTTAAATGACCCTTGTCTACCCCTCTACCTCCATGCCTGAACTTCCATGCTGAAATCCAGTATCTTTCAGCCTCTGCCCCTCTGGATGATGACCTGGCAGAGGAGGCACTTGACTTATTTGAAAATACAAATTGACTGAATGGACTAATGATAGTTATAAGCCAAGTAGTTGTCATGAAATAACAAAAGGAGGGAATAAGAAAGTCTATAGCCATAAAACTTGTCTTTAAACATTTAAACTAAAATATAATGTTGAATTATAGAGCACATTTGCTGCACACTAGAAAATAGACAGGCAGGGAGGCTTGGTAAAAGGGGAGAACTCAAGGTATGCAGAAGATAACCAAGTGATAACAGGATACCCTAAGGCAATTAAGTACATTTGCCTTAACAGTGAATCTGTGAAAACAGGACACAGTGATAACATTCATGGCTGTTCCCTTGTGAAATTAATGACAGCGTTTGATTTTGACCCCAAAATGAAACTTGGTACTGTCAAAAGCCTTGTATTTGACAGTCAGGTCCTGTTAATTATAATAGATTCTTATCACCCTTTGCAAGCTAGACAAACAGAGGGAAAAACATCTTTGCTGTTACAAGTCCCTGACTTGAGAGTTCAAATGGACGAGAGAGAGAGAAACCATTATAGTGCTGGGGCTCCCGAAGCTATTAAAAAATTACCTGCTTTGGATTGAACATAATTGCATTTTTGACACTTTATGATGGTATTGAGTAGCCATTACCGGTTATTAAATATGAACTCTGTAAAAGGTAATGTTGACGAAGCTTTAATTTACTTGCTGTTCTTGCAGACCACTCTACAGACCTTTCAGACTACCCCACTGTCAATTCCAACTAATCAGATCTTATGTCTTATTTGAATCACAACCCTGAAAAGAGAGCATGTTTAATTCAAAGACTAATGAATCAGTTTAAATGCAACCTTTTGGTAACATCTCAGCCTCAGGTACAGTATGATTCAGTGCCGAAAAAGCAGGAGTCTGCTCCTAGCTTAGAAATTATTCTCGGCCTAACATTGAAGAGATTCAGGCACAATGTGTCAGGAAGCCATTTTATAGTCAAAAGTTTGCCCTCCTGCTAAAAAGCCGTTTTGGAAAACAGTTGTATCTGACTTGTGACCTGTGCAAGGTTAGGAACTCTCCAATTAGCTCAGACTGGTACCTCTTTATGTTAGGAGTTTATCTCGCTAGCAGGCACCTAACCCGGCTGGATATGTTTTTCCCACCTAATGAATGGCTTAGGGCCTGTAGGAGTGATTAGTCAAGCGTTCGGAGACCTGTCAATTAACTTTTCTTCCTTACGAATTAAGAACATGCAATGTTTTTGTAAACCTTTGTGAAAAGGAAACCGCTTTGTAGCAATACATCAGAGTAACCTGCCAGGGTACTTGAAGAGTTAGGTCCCCTACTCTCCTAGGTTACTAGAACCTAGCTAGTTTAGCTTATCGGTATCAGTGGAGCTATTGGTAAATAAAGGGGTTCACAAAAATTAAACTAAACTGCGTGTAAGAGGATTTTCTTTTATTCCAGACTCTCAGAGTATGAACTCCGGGGCGAATCGTGAGAGACTGCAGGTCTGACTCCACAAAGGATTCCCTGGCCGTCTCAAATCCCTACTTTAACACTCCAACTCATCCATGTTGACCAGTTAGCCTAAACAGTCTAGTCCCATTTGCTAGCACTCGGCCCATATCCCTCTAAACCCTTCCATCCAGATTCCATTCAAATGTTGTAATTATACCAGCTTTCCTCAAGCAGCTAATTCCATACCCACACCACCCTTTGCATGAAAAAGTTGTCCCTTAAGTCCCTTTTATTTCTTTGCCCTCTCACCCTAAATATATGCCATCAAGTTCTAGACTCCCCCCAACTCAGGGAAAAGACCTTGTCTGTTTATCCTATCAATGTCCCTCATGATTTTATAAACCTCTATAAGGTCACCTCTCAGCCTCCAACCCTCCAGGGAAGACAGCACCAACCTATTCAGCTTCTCCCAATAGCTCAAATCCTCCAACCCTGGCAACGTCCTTCTAAATCTTTTCTGAACCCGTTCAGGTTTAGCAACAAACTTCTGACAGGAAGGAGACCAGACCTGCACATAATATTCCAAAAGTGGTCTTACCAAAGCCCTGTACAGCTGCAACATCACCTCCCAACTTCAATACTTGATACTCTGACCAATAAAGGAAAGCATTCCCAACGCCGCCTTCGTTATCCTATCTATCTGTGACTCCACTTTCAAGGAGCTCTGAACCTGCACTCCAAGGTCTCTTTGTTCAGCAACACTCCCTTGGATCTTACCATTAAGTGTATAAGTCCTCCTCTGATATGCTTTTCCAAAATGCAGTGCCTCATATGTATCTAAATTAAACTCCACCCTGTTATCCTCTGAGCTAAGCATCTTCACTGTCCACTACACTTCTAATTTTGGTGTCATCTGCAAACTTAGTAACTATACCTCATTTATTGACATCCACAGCATTTATATCAATGATGAAAAGTAGCGGACTCAGCACCCATACTTGTGGTATACTACTGATCACAGGCCTCCAGTCTGAAAAGCAACTCTCTACCACCACCAACCTGTGAGCTGGTTCCGCATCCAAATGGCTAGTTCTCCCTGTATTCCATGGTACTAACCTTGCGAACCTGTCTCCCTTGGGGAATCTTTTCAAATGCCATACTAAAGTCTATATAGTACCCTGGCACGTAGGCCGTCAGGCCCAGGGGACTTGTCTGCCCTCAATCCTAATAGTTTGCTGTGTACCTTTTCCCTCTCAACGTTGATTGTTTAAGTTCTATCCTTTCTATCACCTCTGACTTACCCGTTCCAATAGGAATGGCACTATTGTCCTCCAGCTTGAAAACTGAGGAAAAGGATTGACTTAGCATCTCTGCCATTTCAGTGTTCCTCCTATTAACTCACCGATTTCATCTTCCAAGGGGCCTTAGCTACTCTGTTCCCTTTTGCATACCAACAGAAGCTTTTGCTATTCTTTTTGATATTTTGCGCTCGGTTTCTTTCGTAATTTATCTTTATTCATTTTTTTTAGTATCCCTTCGTTTACGTTTGCAAGTTTTCCAATGTTTTAGCCTTCGAGGTCTGGAATAACATTTCGGAAAAGACTGAAATTTTTTTTTAAAACTACGTCGTTAAAACTTAAAGAAAACCCCACCTTTCAGGTGGCTGGTGAGGGGAGCAGGGAACACATTCGCCCCGCCCCCATTGTCTCCGATTGGTTGGCTGCCTCGTCGAACCGCGCCCACTACACGCGGGGTGACGTCACGGTCTGGTCACCCAGCCCCTTATGAGCTGGCGCATGTGCAGTGTAGGCCATATAGTGGGACAAAGGCAGTGTTACTGAGTGTGGGAGAGGAATGGCGCCGGCGGCTTAAGGAACAAGAACAGGACCCGCTGGAAAAGCTGAGCAGCCCTGGCTGCATGTGTCAAGAGAATCCGAGGAAACGTTACGGGTCCAGTGATCCTCCTTCAGAACAGAAACCGGTTTCGGAAACATCCCGGAGAGGTCGCCAGGCCTGAGCGCCCGGGGAGAGGAGACAGTGAGTACCTACTTCGACACTGTCCTATTTCCCCCTAGTCCAGGAACTCCCCACATACGTTCGAGACACCACCCACACCCTCCACCTCCTCCAAGACTTCCGCTTCCCCAGCCCCCAACGCCTCATCTTCACCATGGATACCCAATCCCTCTACACCTCCATCCGCCATGACCAGGACCTCCAAGCCCTCCATTTCTTCCTCTCCCGACGTCCCCAACAGTACCCTTCCACCGACACACGCATTCATCTGGCCGAACTTGTCCTCACCCTTAACAATTTCTCCTTCGAATCCTCCCACTTCCTCCAGACCAAAGGGACAACCATGGGCACCCATGAAGGCCCCAGCTATGCCTGTCTCTTTATTGGCTACGTAGAATAGTCCATCTTCAGTAATTAAACCGGCACCACTCCCCACCTCTTCCTCTGCTACATTCATGACTGCATTGGTGCTATCTTGTGCTCCTGTGAGGAGGTTGAGCAAACTTCACCGACACATTCCACCCTGACCTTAAATTTACCTGGACCATCTGACACCTCTCTCCCCTTCCTGGACCCCTCCATCTCCATTAATAACGACCGCCTTGACACTGGCATTTTATAAACCCACTGACTCCCACAGCTACCAGGATTACACCTCTTCCCACCCTACCTCCTGCAAAAATGCCATCCCGTATTCCCAATTCCTTCGCCTCTGCCGTATCTGCTCCCAGGAGGATCAGTTCCACCACAGAACACACCAGATGGCCTCCTTCAGATACCACAATTTCCCTTCCCACGTGGTTAAAGATGCCCTCCAACCTATCTTGTCCACATCCCGCACCTCCGCCCTCAGACCCAACCCCTCCAACTGTAACAAGATCAGAACATCCCTGGTGCTCACCTTCCACCCTACCAACCTTCACATGAACCAAATCATCCGCTGACATTTCCGCCACCTCCAAACAGACCCCACCACCAGGGATATATTTCCCTCCCCATCCCTTTCCACCTTCCGCAAAGACCGTTCCCTCTGTGACTACCTGGTCAGGTCCATGCCCCCCTACAACCCACCGTCCCACCCTAGCACCTTCTCCTGCCACTGCAGGAATTGCAAAACCTGCGCCCACACCTCCTCCCTCACCTTCATCCAAGGCCCTAAACGAGCCTTCCACACCCATCAAAGTTTTAGCTGCCCATCCGCCAATATCATTGTATTGTTTCCATTGCTCCAAATGCGGTCTCCTGTCCATTGGGGAGACTGGACGCCTCCTAGCAGAACGCTTTAGGGAACACCTCTGGGACACCTACACCAATCAACCACACCGCCCTGTGGCTCAACATTTCAACTCCCCCTCCCACTCTGCCGAGGCCATGGAGGTCCTGGGCCTCCTTCACTGCTGCTTCCTCATCACCAGACGCCTGGAGGAAGAACACCTCATCTTCCGCCTCAGAACACTTCAACCCCAGGGCATTAATGTGGACTTCAACAATTTCCTAATTTCCCCTTCCCCCACCTCACCTCAGTTCCAAACTTCCAGCTCAGCACTGTCCCCATGACTTGTCCTACCTGCCTATCTTCTTTTCCACCTATCTTCTTTTCCACCTATCCACTCCACCACCCCTCCCCCCCCATACCTATCACCTTCTTCCCAACCCCACTCACCTATTGTACTCTCTGCTACTTTCTCCCCATCCCACCCTCCTCACATCTATCTCTCCACACTGTAGGTACCCTGTTTCTATTCCTGATGAAGGGCTTTTGCCCAAAATGTCGATTTTACTGCTCCTCGGATGCTGCCTGAACTGCTGTGCTTTTCCAGCACCAGTCTAATCTAGACTGGTTACCAGCATCTGCAGTCATTGTTTTTACAGAGAGGAGACAGTGAAACAGGGGAGGATTGGAAACCGTGGGAGGTGGGAGGAGGGAGACTGGGGAGTTTATAAACTCCAAGGGGAGGTCTGAGGCCGCGCATAAAAGCTCCACAGGCCCAGTGTTTACTTTGTTTGGGAAGGACCTCTGGGGGCAACCGGTCGCCATATTCGTGAGGGCAAGACGCATGTTGTCTTGGGGCGGGGAGCGCGAGCATCCATCTTGGTGAGGGCACCATCAACTGTCATTTCTGGGTGAGAATTCCAACTTTGTGGCAGCCTTTGTATCAACTAGAATTTTCTAATTCTGGATGTAAGTTTGCTCGCTGAGCTGGAAGGTCATTTTCAGATGTTTCATCACCATACTAGGTAACATTATCAGTGAGTCGAGTGAAGCGCTGGTATTATGTCCTGCTTTCTATTTATGTCTTTTGGTTTCTTAGGGTGGGTGATATCATTTCCGTTCTTTTTCTCAGAGCATGGTAGATGGGGTCCAAATCAATAGATTTCCAGTTGGAATGACATGTTCCAAGGAATTCTTGTGTGTGTTTCTGGTTGGCTTATAGGACAGTGGCTTGTCATAGGATGGATGTATGGTCCCAGTCAACATGGTATCCTCCTTTGTCTGTGTGTAAAGATACTAGTGGTAGTGGATCATGTATTTTTGTGGCTAGTTGATGTTCATATATCCTGGTGGCTAGTTTTATACCTGTTTGTCAGATGTAGTGTTTGTTACAGTCATAGAATCCCTATGTGTGGAAATATGCCCTTCGGGCCAACAGCTCCATACTGACCCTGTAGAGAGTATGCCAGCCAAGCCCATTCCTCTACAATTACGCCTGACTTATGTACCACTATGGGCAATTTTAGCATGGCCAATTCACTTAGCCTGTGTATCTTTGGATTGTGGGAGGAAACCGGAGCATCCGGAGGAAACCAACACAGACACTGGGAGATTGTGCACACTCCATACAGACAGTCGCCCCAGGATGGGATTGAACCCGGGTCCCTGGTGCTGTGAGGCAGCAGTGCTAACCACTGAGCCACCGTGCCGCCCCCTTATATTTCAACAGTCTTTCAACTTTAAACACATTCATCACAGTCTTCCCAGAAGATTAGACTGTTCTCTCTCATTAGAGATGGCTGGTGGTGGTTTATCTTGAGGGTCACCACACCTCAGCTGAGGGGAAAGGCCGAGAAGGAGATCCTCACATTTCTCCAACTTGGTTGATACATAATGTGAAGCACCTTGGTATACTCTTGTTGAAATGTTATCATCAGTATTAGCTGTTGTTGTTGCTGTCATTTATTGGCAAGACTCATGTCAAGTGAAACAATTTCAGCAAGAAATTGGCATCTGGCAGAGCTCCCCCACCCAATGCCAAAAAAGTGAATGTTTTTATTGGTGAAAAAAAATTGGCAAAGAAAAAAAAATTCAAGTGTCATGTACCTTTTGAAAGAGTGGAAGGGTTGATTTTTCAAAATAAATGAAGACAACATTTCTGAAGTGGAGCAACAAACTAAATTAACAACGCAGTTTCTTTTCACATAACTGCACGACTGCAAATGTCTGTATTATGGGAAAATGTTATGTACTAAAATATGTTCTTATTTTGTAAAGAGTCAGGTCAATAGGTTTAATTTTGTCAACAGTGATCAATAAGATCTTGGTTTTATACAGCATCTATGTGAGATACACTGGTAATTAATATTTGATCGAGTAAGTCTCCACTGACCACCACAAGAACAAAGTTTTTCCCTGTCTGAACTGTCAGAAAAGATGTGCTTTCTTCACAAATTTTGACTTCTTGATGTGTTTGTATGTCTTGCAATATTTGATTTTAAAATATGTAATTTACAGTGAAAATGAATTGTTTGTGCTTTTTAATGTTGATTTTAAGGTACGCTGATAAGAAACTATGTATGCATTTAGGCCGTCTAAAAATAGAATGCTTTTCATACTGTGCAAACAAAACACAATTTGGGAAGTGATGGTTGTTCCCTATCTCAAAGCCAATATTAATAATACCTGTGGGGTCAACACATGCAACCACTTCCTTTCACTTTTTTTGGAAATCATTGGGAATTTAACACATTACACTACTGCAGCAGAATCTGAGCACGTTACATCGGGCTTCCCATCAGGATGCTGTAACAAACCTCAACCTAATTTGGGGTGTTGGGGAAAGTGCAAAATAAATGAATCACTAGTATATACCCTGTGGTTAAAGAGCGCTACAACAGTATTGTGCAGACATGTCAGCTGTCATGGTGAGACCTAACTTTACTCTGCGACACCTTGATTGGCTTGAGTTGTCGCTGACTGCATGTAAAATGAAACATTATGGAGTAAAGACATTTTTGCGACTGAAAATGTTTTATTTGGCCTTCAGCAGTCACACCTACACTTTTACCATATATTTTGCTGCTTATTTTGATTTAACTTGATGATATGTAACCTCAGTTGCTAAACAACTCTCAGTGGAGCCTCAAGCGTTATTTGAGATCCAACACAAAAGCCAACTTCTTCCAAATACAAAATGTTGCTGAGTACAAAGAAAAATCATATAAAAGCTTTTATCAACTCCCAGATCGATTTACCGCAAGAAATAGCAGTATTGGCCATTCTGCTCCACCATTCAGTGAGATCATGTCTGATCTGATAACCCTCAATTCTATTTTCCTGTCTTTTCCCCAAAACCCTTGATTTTCCTTTGACACCTTCAATTTTTCAGAAGTTTAACTTATCTAGAACTTTGAAGACTGAGACACTTGGACACACAATACCAACATCAATCCTTGTTAATTATTAGTCCTTGCTTCTGTACCATAGAAAATTGTTTTCTGGATCCTTGTTTGAGTCTACAAACTGCTCAATAAGCTCAAACAACCCTCTTCTGCTCTTCTAATGAGCCAATATCTCTGACAACTCCATTTCAATAAAACTGGAAAAGCTTCTATCACTTTTGGTTGTAGACAATAGGGCCAGGATTAAAGATGATTCTCATTTTCCTAAATACTTGGAATAGGTTCAATTGATTTTAAACAAACAAGTTTTGACACATGTTCGGGTTCGTTTGAGAAGTTTAGCAGAATTGTTTTTCTCAGATGGGACAATGAAACTTCTTTAGATTCTTTCCACTATTGGAGGTCGACCTCCAGTTCTTTTTCTTAGCACATTATAATGATCTTCTGAACTAGTTTTATTTCATTATATCCATCCCTTCAAACAAACCAATTCTTCCCATAAATAAATTCATCCATCTCCAGCACATTCTAGGTGATATTTTTCCTTAAATTCCATTAAAATGTCCTATCTCTTTCCTTAAATCTATGTCCCCTAGTTGCTGAAGCCGTCCACCAAGGGGAAAAGTTTCTTCCTATCTAGATCCTAAGTGTCTTATTTGTACACTCCAAACAGGTCCTCACCCAGCTTTCTCTGCAAGGAAAATACCTTCAGCCGATCTAATCACCCTCATAGCTGAAACCCACCAACATGCACCACCCTGAGTTAGTATTCCCTTCTGCACCCTTTCTAGTGCCATCACATCCTGCTAATAATGTGACGACCAGATCCACTACTCCAGCTGTGGCCCAACTAATGTCTTGTACAGTTCCATCACGATCTCCTGGCTCTCGTGTTCAATGCATTAACTATTAAGGGCAAGTATTTCATATGCCGCCTTAATCATTTCATCCACATGTCCCGTTGCCTTCAAGAATCTATGAACATATGTACCTGACTCTGATCTTCAGTACATTCTAAGTTCTTGTGATTTAACATGTTGATCCTCCTGAAATGTATCATCTCAATCTTTTCAGGATTGAACTCCATCTGTCATTGTTCTGCTCATCTGACCAACCCATCTTTATTATCCTGTAGTCTAAAACTTTCCTCCTTGCCATATATTAGTGTGGGTTCTGAATTTCTTTTGGGCCTGATTTATTTAGGTTGCATTGTGTTTATTTTGTGGGCATATTTTTAGAATATTGGGAGGATACTTTGATCCAGCATCTGTTTATACCCAAAGAAGAAACTCAAACCAGATTTTTTTTTTATCCAATGTTTTCCCTGGTAACATTTTCACAATGACTTCAATTTCTGCAACACCCTTAGCTTAACTTAAGCTATCTTCAAATCAAGACATTACTGAATGGAGATCATAACTTCTTGTACTACTAAATCTGTCTCAAGCAATGCTGCAAATTAGGTAACCTTGCATTATTATTTTGTAACCTTGCTCAAAACCTTTTCTTAAAAGTGACTGGATGAAGATTGAAGTTGACTGAACTGCTTTCTTCATTTTATAATATTGCCAAAAAAAGTAAATGTTCCAGCATATGCAATCTTTTTCTTTCTCTAAAATAGGTCATGAGGTGAAAGGGAATAATGGACAAAGCAATGAAAACAATGCTGACTCTAATTCAGCAAGTATGTTCTTTTCAATAAGTTTAATTCAATATTTACATTAAAGTTATGTGAGTGACACAAATAACAATACTTTAAGGCTGTTACTTAAGTTTAGAAATTCAATCACACTCTGTGTAGATGGCTTAAAATCATTATATCAAAAGCTTAAAGCGCTTGAATAAAACACGAAACCTCAGTTATGTTTATTTCCCCAAACTGGGTTATCAAGTAAAAGGGAAGTATTATTGGAGATTTGATAACAGCGGGCAAAATGGCAACGCTAATTTCGCAAGTATGCAAGGTTTAAGCTTAAAATGCATGGCAGGTTTATTTATCCAAGAAATAAACACCTTTACTCTCTCTAATATTAGCTCCAATTATCAATATTTGATATGAAATTAGAAGATCGAGCTTGAGAAATCTACAACATATTGCCACACGCTTGCCATAAATACGACAGGAACACAGTAAAAGTAGTGAAAATTAAGTCAGATCTTTGTGGTTACAGATCCATAAGATACAGAAGCAGAATCAGTCCATTCGACTTGTTGAGTCTGCTCCACGATTCGATCATGGCCAATGTTTCTCAATCCCATTCTCCTGCCTCCTCCCTGTAACCCTTGATTCCCTTACTAATCAAGAGGCTATCTTTATCTGTTTTAAAAGCACTCAGTTACTTGCCTCATTTCAGTGGCAATGAGTTCCACAGAGTCACCTCTTTCTGACTGAAAAAAATCTTTATCTCATCCCAGCATTTCTTGCTACAGAGAACTATGAGGGCAGAGTCAATGTCTATACTTCCTTGCATGGTAATTTGTAAATAACATTTGTTTTTTCAGGTTCATTAGCTGCTGCTTAAGTGTGTTGGTAGGTTTGTGGGCTACCATGATGCTGAGAGGTTTGAGTTGTCTGGACATCATTTCACAGATGTCTTTGATGTAAGGTAATGTGGCTCGGGTTTCTGCACGTGTGTCTGCTTGTTTGAGTTTGTTGTTGAGAAATCAGCAGACAGGGTTTATTGGGTACCCGTTCTTCTTGAATATGTTGTATAAGTATTTATCTTCTGCTCTTTGTAGTTCCTGGGTGGTGCACTGTGTAGTGGCTCATTGAAATAGTGTCCTGATGCAGATTTGTTTGGGATGATTTGCTTCTGCATTAGGTACTTGGGTCTGTGTGTGTTGTTTTCCTGTAAATGTTAGTCTGAAGTTCCCTATTGACTGTTTGCTCTACTGACATCTTGGAATTGCACTTTGTCGTTGTTCTCCTCTTTAGTGAATTTTATGCCAGTAAGGATATTGTTGATGGTGTTGTAGGTTTCCCCAAATGTGTTTCATTTTGTGATGACAAAGGTGTCATCACTGTTGCGGACCCAAAGTTTGGGTTGGAGCGTTGGGAGGGCTGTTTGTTCGAGTCTCTGCATTATTGTTTCTGATAGTATCCTTGATATTGGTGGTTTCATGGGTGTTCTGTTGATTTGTTTGTAGGGCTTGTTATTGAATGTGAAGTGGGTGATAAGATACGGGTCCACAAGCTTGACAATGTTATCTTTGCTGATGAAGTTGGTGCTGTTTGGTGTTTGTGTCTTTGGTAGTTCTTGTAGTGTAGTCAGTGTGTCTTTGGCCACGTTGATGATAATGGATGTGAACGGGGCTGTTATATCAAAAGACAGCATTACTTCATCCTCTTCTATCTTGGTGTCTTTGGTGTTCAGGAATTCTTGGGTGGAGTGAATGGAGTGGCATGAATCTTCTACTCAGTGTTTTAGTCTTCAGTGGAGTTCTTTGACTAGTCTGTATACTGGTGTTCCAGATAGTGAGACTATGGGCCTGAGGGGTGCTCCTGGTTTGAAGAGGAAGGGCACAACAACAAAGTGCCATTCCTAGATGTCACAGTAGAGTGAACAGTCAATGGGGAACTTCAAACTAGTGTCTACAAGAAACAATACACACAAACCAAATACCTAACTACAGAAGCAATCATCACAACACCCACAAACGAAGCTGCATCAGGAGATTATTTAGTGAGCCATCACCCTTTGCAGCCCAGAGGAACTGCGAAGAGCAGAAGAGAAATACGTATATGTACTCAAGAAGTACGGATCCCCAATAAACCCAGTCCGCCAATTTCTCATTGCTTCCAAGCTGACCCTCAAATTTGGTTTGTCCCTGCATTCTTTCCTGGTTGTCTTTTGTGGGATTTGAAAACTTTTTCCCAATCCTCTGACTGAGGATAAGAGTTGGGAAGTTGTGTTGTGGCTGATAGGACATTGGGTAGACCACTTTTGGAATATTGTGTGCAGTTCTGGTCTCCCTCCTATCAGAATCTTGTTGTGAAACTTGAAAGGGTTCAGAACACATTTAAAAGGATGTTGCCAGGGTTTGAGCTGAATGGGCTGGGCTGTTTTTCCTCGTGCACCAGAGGCTGAGGGGTGACTGAGAGTCATTAAGAAAATCATGAGAGGCATGGATAGGGTAAATAGACAAGGACATTTCCCTGGGGTGAGGGAGTCCAGAACTAGAGGGTAATAGGTTTAGGGTGGAGGAGGGCAAGATTTAAGAGTCTTAAGGAGTAACCTTTTCATGCAGAGGGTGGTGTGTGTAAGGAATGAGCTGCCAGAGGAAGTGGTGGTTGTTGATACAGCTATGACATTTAAAAGGCACCTGGATAGGTATATGAATAGGAAAGGTTTAGAGGGATATGGGCCAAGTGCTGGCAAATGGGACTAGATTAGGCTAGGATATCTGGTTGGCCCGAAGGGGCTGTTTCTGTGCTGTAGATCTAACTCTGGCTTGCCACTATCGTTTGCCATGTCTGTGTGTTCAGTTTCTCTCTGGTTGTCTGTGTCAATGCCTTGATGTCTCATTCCACCCACCACATATCACCACCACCCCCACCCACCATAGGGACGATAACCAATTCATGTCTGTTTATTTATCAAGAAGCTGTATTGCAGGTTCAACCTGAATTTACACTTCTTTTGCTCCCAAAATCAGACTTGCTCACTCTCAGCAATATCCCAATATCCTGAAAGATATTAACTTTCACATGGTGTTATCCAAAATTCGAAGATGTCAGTCCTGACGTTTTTGCTTTTTCTGTCCCTGTAAGATCCTGAATCAGCACCTTCAGGACAATTCGTTTGAGTGGAGTGAGAATAGAGGAAGAGAGAGAGAGAGAGAGAGTGGGATGCTTTCAATTTTGTGGAACAGCATAAGAAAAAAATGTTCTGCAGAAACTGGAGTAGCTTGTTCTGAATTTCTACCCTGGACTGACCATGATGACTTTTGTAATCTCTTTTTCCAGAGTATTTGAAGATCTGAAGACTGAAGTTTAAAAATCAACAGATGAAGGGCCTATGCCTGAATCGTCGATTCTCCTGCACTTTGGAAGCTGTCTGACCTGCCATGCTGTTCCAACACCTCACTTTTCAACTCCTCTCCAGTGTCTGCAGTCCCCACTTTCACATCAATGTCTGACAGTCACTCAATCCATCGGGACCTCAACGATTTTCAACTATGATTCTGTGAGAAGGAGCAAAACATTTTGGTTCCTGTTTCAGACCATTTTCAGCATTAGTGGGACTGAATGAGAGTCTCTTCTGTTACAGCGCACTGTGTGTAAAGCCTGAAACAGTTATACGGCCAGGAAAGAGGAATTTACTGTGGGCAGGGGCCGTACACGCGGCTGTAGCTGCGGCCATGGTGAAACCAGAGGAATCCCACACCGTGGAGAAACCGTGGAAGTGTTGTGACTGCGGGAGAGGCTTCCATGCCCCATCTGTCCTGGAGATTCATCGGCGAAGTCACACTGGGGAAAGGCCATTCTCCTGCCCCGAGTGCGGGAAAGGCTTTACCTGCTCCTCCCACCTGCTGGACCACCGCCGAGTCCACACCAGAGAGAAGCCATTCTCCTGCCCTGAGTGTGGGAAGGGCTTCACCTACTCCTCCCACCTGCTGGCCCACCAGCGCGTCCACGCCGGGGAGAGGCCCTTCCCCTGCTCAGAGTGTGGGAAGGCCTTCAGCAAATCCTCGGACCTGCTGAAGCACCAACGGGTCCACAGAGGGGAGAGGCCATTCAGTTGCCCTGAGTGCAGGAAGGCCTTCAGTGATTCCTCTACCCTGCAGAGACACCAGTGGGTCCACACCGGGGAAAGGCCGTTCTCCTGTCCTGAGGGCAGGAAGGGCTTTACCCGCTCTTCTGCTCTGCTGACCCATCTGCGGGTCCACACGGGTGAGAAGCCCTTCAGCTGCCCCGAGTGTGGGATGGCCTTCAGCAGGTCTTCCCACCTGCTGAGGCACCAGCGGGTCCACACTGGGGAGAGGCCATTCTCCTGCCTCCAGTGTGGAAAGTGCTTTACCCAGCCCTCCAACCTGCTGACCCACCAGCGGATCCACACCTGTGAGAAACCGTTCTCCTGCCCCAAGTGCGGGAAGGGCTTTGCTGTTTCCTCTAACCTCGTGGCCCACCTGCGGGTCCACACAGGGGAGAGGCCATTCAGTTGTCCAGAGTGCAGGAAGGCCTTCAGCAATTCCTCTGCCCTGCTTAGGCACCAGCGCGTCCACACCGGAGAGAAGCCATTCTCCTGCCCCGAGTGCGGGAAGGGCTTTACCCGCTCCTCCACACTGATGACCCACCGGCGGGTCCACACGGGGGAGAGGCCATTCAGCTGCCCCGTGTGCAGGAAGGACTTCAGTGATTCCTCTGCCCTGCTGAAGCACCAGCGAGTCCACACTGGGGAGAGGCCCTTCAGCTGCCCTGAGTGCGGGAAGAGGTTTACATTTTCCCGCAACTTGCGGAAGCACCAGCGGGGGCACCAGCACTCACAACAATCAGATTCTGCCGCTGGTGCTGCCATGATTCCTCCCCAGGACTGATTCTCCTGACAGTGGGTGCAGTGTGAGAGTTGGTGCACTCTTTGTTTTCCGTTGGACTGCAACCCCACGGTGGCTCAGGGGTGGCATGGTGACTCAGTGATTAGCACTGCTGCCTCATGGCACCAGGAACCAAGGATCAATTCCACCCTTGGGGTGACTGTCTGTGGAGTTTGTGGAGGGTAGGAGAATGGATGAGATAAGAAACCACTGCCTTTCTTGAGACAAGTCTCCCGGAGAGAACTTGCTGACTGATTTGATTGTCTGATCTATTGATCCTCACAGTGCCCCATTGCCCTCTGTTATCTGGAGGAGGTCCACACAGATGTACCAAAGCCCCTCTTTGGACTGTGGAAGGAAACCTGTGCAGACAGGAAAAACATGCAAACTCCACACAGACACCGTTAACTGAGGCTGGAATTGAACCTGGGTCCCTTGCGCTGTGAGGTAGCAATGCTAAGCAGTGTGCCACCCCAATATGTTATAAAATTGGAATAAACACACTAAATTGGAAATGTGACCATACCAAGAACTTCCTGTAAATGTTTGGAAACAAAAGTCCAGCGGAATTGTCTTTGGGGCGGATCCAAAACTTACTTCGTTAATGTTGAAAATACTTTGACCTCTGGAACTGTCTGCCAGAGAGTGTGTTGGAGTCAGATTCGATTATGGCGTTCAAAATAGAGGTGGATCATTAAACTGAAAAGGAAAGCAATTGCAGTGTTCAGTGAAGATTAGTGCAAGGTACTGTAGTGGACGTCAGAATGAGTTTCCTGGTTGGGGCTGTTCCTGTTACCATTTCAGGTTGCTAACTTTTCATTAGTATCCTGCACATGTTGGGAATTTTTCTCCTCTCTAGTATCTACTTGAGTGACTAGTGATAAATCTAGTTTATTAATTGTTCCTATGATATCTCATGAGAGGGTTTATGATATTAGAACATAGAAGAATACAGCGCAGTACAGGCCCTTCAGCCCTCGATGTTGCGCCGATCAAAGCCCACCTAACCTACACTAACCCACTATCCTCCATATACCTATCCAATGCCCGCTTAAATACCCATAAAGAGGGAGAGTCCAC
This sequence comes from Chiloscyllium punctatum, assembly GCF_047496795.1. Taxonomy (NCBI): domain Eukaryota; kingdom Metazoa; phylum Chordata; class Chondrichthyes; order Orectolobiformes; family Hemiscylliidae; genus Chiloscyllium; species Chiloscyllium punctatum. The sequence goes on along the minus strand of NC_092774.1, from coordinate 28,524,904 downwards.
TACTGCTACTGGCAGGGCTGTATAGTGCTGTATAAATTGTTGTGGGTCACAATGTTTTTCCTCCACTTGGACACAAACTGTTCACCTTAAATATTTGTTTTTTAAATGATGGAAATAAAATTAATGTTTGGAAAACACAACTTGCTGTGTGGTAAGATCATCAGAAATAGGAATGGGAGTAAGTAATTGACCGTTGAGATGCTCTGTCTTTCATTTATCTAAATTCTCTTTCCTGTACTTGTTTTCTCATGACTTCATCTGCTGAAGTGACTACACTCCAAAAGCTTGTGATTTCAACATAAGAGCATACGAACTCGGAGCAAGAGTCGGCCTTCCGGCCCTTAAAATCATGACTAATCTTTTCGTGGACTATGCTCCACTTACCTGCGTTTTCACCATATCCCTTACGTTTTTGAAAAATAAAAGAATTATCTTCTCGTGGTTACTGAAGTAGTGTCAAATACTTCCCTGGGCAAGGAATTCCACAGATTGACAACCCTCCCGTGAAGAAGTTTCTTCCCCGTTCAGTTTTAAACCTGCTACCTCTAATATTTGAGGCCATGCGCCCTTATCCTAGTCTCACCTACCAGTAGAAAATCCTATTTCTATTTCTTTCATAATTTAATATATTTCTCTAAGATCCCATCCAAACACGCCTGCTGGACTATAAACTTGGTGTCATGTGACTTATGACTACAAAATTTGTTATTACGCATCCTCATAGCTGTGGGATTTCAGGGCTCGAAGACAGGGACACTACCACTGCGCCATAAAAAAAACTTCTGCAGCAAATAGACCCTCTTCTATTGAATGAATGGGGAGAGGTTTCTTCTCAACATGGGATACAAATATTATAACCTCAGAGCCCATTACATTAAATTGAGCCCTCTTCGGTTGAATGAGTGGATGTGGAGATGCCACAGTTGAATTGGTTGATCACGTTAAAAATCGTGAATATGTGACACTACCACTTTAGCGCCGGAGCCCGTTGCAGTAAACTGGGTCATCTGCTGTTGAATGAATGAATGGGAATGAAAAGGGCGGATACACTGACGTAATTGTGAAATTCCCCACCAATCCCAAAGCTTGTGGTCGGTACCGACTAATCAGAGAGAGACATTGCAGAGGGTGGGACCAAAACAACAAGCAAAGCCGGCCGCCATTGGTCAGGTGGAGTAAGGTGCACTCTGATTGGAGGGAGCGTGGATGACGCGCTCCAATGAAGGAGGAGACGGAATGAAGAAGAAAAACAAAGATGGCGGCGCGAGGCTGCGGTTTTCTCATCGACTCAGCGGGCGGTTTCTGACGGACGGACGGACGGAGGGGGAGGTGACGGTTACCGGGTGAACGAGAAAACAAATTAAAAATGTCGGCGGTGGAGGAGAGAGAGCCGGCGCCCGCGGCTTCTTCGGCGGCGGCCGGAGCCCAGGAGCTCAACAACCCCCCGGAGCTGGAGGAAGGTCCGAGCTCCAAGAAGCGGGGGGTCCGGCTGGAGGCTGGATTTGCTCAAGGCTTGTATCTATTAACTTATTTAAATGGTACCTACTGTATGGGGCTATGGTTTACATTAAAACCGGAGGATCATGTCAGAGTGTTTGTTTATATTGAGCAGTTGTAGTTGGTAAAATACACTCCCTGGAGGAGCACCTTCTGTGATGCTGCATTTCTTGCCTTCTGCCCTTCCCCCATTTGTTATCTCACATCTTGATTTTACATTTTATTTGGTCAAATTTAATTTCATATTAATGATACTTGGTATTCACGGTGTTATTAATTTGTTTGTTGGATTATTGTAAGAAAAAAATAATGGTGTCATGTCATTTCTGATGTCAGAGTTTGACATCGAATGTGCAGATGTGAATATCAGTAAGTTGTGAAAATAAATCAAGAACTTGTGGTTCTAACAAAAAAGCAGTTCACTGATTGTGAGAAACAAAGCTCACACACCTCAATAATTGCAGTCCGAGACAAAATCTGAATCAGCAGCGTCCTTTATTTTACACTTGCAAGTGGGTGAGATGTCCAGTGCCGAGAAGGCAGAGGACATACACACACCAAGTTCAATTCATACATAATATTTATATGATTTGATGTCTTTTGCTTTACATCGCTCCTCCCCTGCTTACATCATCCACTTCCCTAAGACCGGCCCCCATTACCCCTGTTTATCTCTTGCCTTATCCGGCCTTGTCTGTGACAAAATGCTTATTCCTGGCCTCACAAGGCTGTTTGACCTCATCCTGCTGTAGGTCATTGTTGGGCATATTCTTTCTTCATCATTATCTCCCCCCTTCATCTGTGCCTTTCCCGAGGCTGTTCTGATCCCTATGACCCTTTTAATTGGGGTTTGTTCCTGTGTTTTTGTAAAAGTGGGAAGCAGATGTTTATACCTACTTTTTGTACAGGCATATCTAGCTTAACTTCATCCCCTCACAACATCTTATCTATTTGCCCGTAATGTCTACCTTCTGACATACAGTTTTAGCTAATACAAAAACAATTATATATTTCCTCCACATCGTTTCCATTCTTGTTGACTCAGCTCGTGGCTAAAACAATTACACACTGCTGTGAGTTCATTTTACTTTGTAAAATGAAATTGCAGAAATGCAGAAGTAACATTAATTTACCTATATCCCATAGTTTGTTTATATTTAACAGTTGTAGTTGGTAAAATACACTCCCTGGAGGAGCACCTTCTATGATGCTGCATTTCTTGCATTCTGCCCTTCCCCCATTTGTTATCTCACATCTTGATTTTACATTTTATTTGGTCAAATTTAATTTCATATTAATGATACTTGGTATTCACTGTGTTATTAATTTGTTTGTTGGATTATTGTAAGAAAAAAAAATGGTGTCATGTCATTTCTGATGTCAGAGTTTGACATTAAATGTGCAGATGTGAATATCAGTAAGTTGTGAAAATAAATCAAGAACTTGTGGTTCTAACAAAAAAGCAGTTCACTGATATTAATGGCATTGTCTCATTTGAGGATGATGACTTGAGTCTGACTAACAAACCGTTTCATGTAGTCACCCAATTTAATTAAAATTTTCTTTAACTTAATTAAATTTGTTTATAAGATTTATTTATACGTCCATTGCTCTCGATGTGGTCTCTGCCACATTCGGGAGACTGGACGCCAATTTGCAGAACATTTCAGGGAACAGCTGTGGGACGCCAAAACTAAACGACCCCACCGCCTTGTGGCTGAACGCTTTAACTCCCCCTCCCAATCCATCAAGGACATGCAAGTATTCTGCTGCCTCCCCCTCCAAGCTCTAGCTACCTGACGCTTGTAGGAAGAACACCTCGTCTTCTGCCTTGGGACGCACTAACTGCATAGGATCAATGTAGATTTCACCAGTTTCCTTATTTCCCCTCCCCTCCACCCACCCCCACACCACACACCTTGTCCCAGATCCAGAGTTGAAAAATGTGGTGCTGGAAAAATGCCTAGAGGCCATACTTCTAGGAATTCCCTGGCTGTTCTCTGGCATGGCACTCATCCACAGATTCTATCAACAAACACATTGACCTGGACCCAATATGGCCACTGCAGCGGACAGTTAGAACTGACAACCGGAAGCGGCAGAGACAAACCACTATAAATGCCGGAGGAAACAATACAGAAGCACTTCACAGGAGGCTCCCAAGCACTGAGGATATCACCTAGACAGGGGATGAAACGTCTGCAACACAAATTCCCAGCTCGGCGAACAGAACCACAACAATGAGCACCCGAGCTACAAATCTTCTCACAAACTTTGAATTGAGCATAGGAGTTGGGACATCCTGTTGCAACTGTCACACATGTCACACAACACAAGGCATGGTCCTTCTCTGACTGACCATCCCTTTGAATATCAGGGGGAAGACACCCCTTTAATTGTAACATTCAGGAAAGATGCCTTACTTCAACAAAGATGTGCTGTGCTCACAAATGTTTGGACAGAGGAAGGGAATTGCAGTCTGGGGTGAAGCTCAATCTTCATTCAGAGAGAGAGGAGCAGCAGTAGCTTCAGAAGCTCATGGTCCAACTTGTGCATTCAGACAATAGGGGGGCTATTCTGGGCAAAATCTGGGAGTGAAGCAATGTCTCCCCCTTTCCATTCCTTATCCTGGGAGGGAGAGAGAAGGGGGGAAGCACTGTTCACTTGCAGCAACTGGAGGCAGAAATATGAATCCAAGCAGGGAGCAGACTCTGCAAAAGTCAGCTTCAGTCGGCTTCTTCTGGAATATTGTGTGCAATTCTGGTCTTCCCTCCTATCAGAAGGATGTTGTGAAACTTGAAAGGATTCAGAAAAGATTCACAAGGCTATTGCCAGGGTAGGAGGGTTTGAACCACAAGGAGAGGCTGAATAAGATGGGGCTGTTTTCCCGAGAGCATCGCAGGTTGAGTGTGTGTTTTTTAAAGAGGTTTATAAAAACTTGGGTGTGGATGAGGTGCATAGACAAGGTCTTTTCCCTGGGATAGGGGGAGTGCAGAATTAGAGGGCATATGTTTAGGGCGAGAGGGGAAAAATTTAAAAGGGACCTTGCAGTTAACCTTTTTTTGCAGAGGGTGATGAGTTTATGGAATGAGCTGCCAGAGGAAGTGGTGAAGGCATCTGGATGGGTATATGAATAGGAAGGGTTTAGAGGGATATGGACCAAGTGATGGCAAATGGAACTAGACTAATTTTGGATATCTGGTCGGCGTGGACAAGTTAGATTGAAGGATCTGTGTCTGTGCTTTATGTCTCTGACTCTATGACTGGTGAAAAGCGTTGGCATTCGTCGAAACATTTATGCAACAGAAAATTATAAGAGGGTAAAGATAAGCCTCACGATCCATGAATCCTGGTTGTATGGATGTCTTTCCAGTAATAGAGTCAGTATGGCATGGAAGAAGTCCAAAAGACAGCTTCTTTTACAAAAAGTCACACTTAAAACTTAAATCTGAGTCTTCTGGAAATGTAAGACAACAGTGCGTTAATATAAGACAGATAAGTCTGGGGTATATGTTACGTATTTGATGGAATGTTTATGGCTCTAAAATCCTGATTTGCAGTTGTTTCTGGGCTCATAATATTGTACTGCAGAATATTGTATATCTTCAGTAAGAACGTCAATACCGCACAATAGATGTTCATTCAGCAACTTGAGTGAACTCTTCATGGAGTATGCAATCCACCACATTACCCTGCTGTAATCATTTACATATAGATCAGCACAAAGATCTTGGGTATTAAGAGAGGAAAGAATGTTCCACAGAAACTAGAATTGTGTGTTTTGACTTTCTATTGTGGACTGACAGAGATGACCTTTGCAATCTCTTTCCACAGGAATATTACAAGAGAAGAATTTGGAGGCAGAAATCTCAGACCAAACATCACATCGAAGTCTGACAGTCGATTGATTCACCAGGACTTGGATATTGATGGCCTTGAAAACAAAGGGGAGAAGGTCTGCCTGCTTTGTTAGGTTTTAAGCGTCAGTGTGACTGGAAACTCAGAGTCTCACACACCCACACACCAGAGCAGTGACTGGAACATGCTTTACAGACTGAATGAGAGTCCTCCAATAATCAGAGTGTTCACCAGTAACACCACACACATGCTGTAAGCGTGAGCGAGTTTCAACTGATTGTTGAACCTGGAGAAGTGCAAGGACACCCGCACCATGGAGAAATCATGAAAATGCGGGGAATGTAGGAACGGTTTTCCTTCCTCGCCTGCCCGATATTCATCAGCATTTATACACCAGCCAGCGGCCATTCACCTGCATTCAGCACGGGAAAGGCTTCACTCAGTCGCATCACCTCTTGGTCCACACCGGGGAGAAACTGCTCATCTGCCCTGTATGCTGAAGCAGATGTAGGACATTTTTTATCCTGGATGGAGCATTCTGCAGGTATACCTGAAATAGATACATTTGTCTCTATCCCATTGAGTCTCCAGCACAGAACCAGGCCAAGCTGCTCAATTGGTCTCTGTGTTTATTCTCCACCTGAGCCTCCATCCACCCCTCTTCATTGCCCCCCATCTTCCCTCCATCAGCATAAAGGTATCCCCCACTTTTTCAAAGTTCGCTTTACACTACTTCACTTTTACAAAAGACCTACATTAATACCTGCTCCCACAAACCGAAAGAAATCTGAAGAGGATTGTCGCTTTTACAAAGAAAGGCATAATACAAATTAATTCATGGTAATTGCTTCTTCGATTTAGGCCATTTCGGCTTATGAAAGGAACACTTTACTTTCAAATAGTGGGGGAAAGCTGTATCAATACAATACAGCACAGTCTCAGGCCCGTCTCACTTGGTTTCGGCACACACACACCCTCAAGCCTGTGCTAATTCTTAATCCTTACTTAGACCTGCTATTTATTGCCCATGTGTGGTTTCTGTTCCTCTGTTCACCTCCCGTTCATGTGTTTATCAAGATACACCTTAAACATTGTTAAGGTGCCTGCTTCCACTACCTGCACTGGCAGTGCGTTCCAGGAAGCCCCACCACTCTTCTGTGTGATTCCCCACCCCCACCACCTCTCCCCCAAACAGTCCCCTGCTCACCTTGAACCTGGGCCCTCTTTTAGTTGACCTTTCCACTTTGGAGGGGAAAAAAACACCTCTGACTATCACAGAATCCCTCCAGCGTGGAAACAGTCCATTCAGCCCAACAAGTCAATACCGGCCCTCTAAAGATTAACACATAGAGACCCGTTCCCTTACCCCATTAGCTACATTTACTCCTGACTAATGCACCGAACTTACACATCCCTGAACACTGGGGCAATTTACACACAGACAATCCAACTTAACCTGCCTCTCCCTGGGCACTATGGGTAACATAGCATCGCTAATCCACCCTAACCTATACATGTTTGGATTGTAGGAGGAAGCCGGAGCAGCCAGAGGAAGCCCACGCAGACACGGGAGGTGGGGTGCAGGGATAATCTGCCAACTCCACACAGCTAGTTGCCTGACACTAAAATCTAACGCAGGTCCCTGGCACTATGAGGTGTCAGTGCGAACCGCTGAGCTACCCTGCCACCCCTGTCCAGCCAATCTGTGTCTCTCATCATTTTGTCGAGGTCTCTTTTCAGCCTCTGTTTTTCCAAAGAAAACAATCCAGGTTTATGCCTCCTCTGCTCATAACGAGAGCCCTCCAGACTAGGCAATGTCCTGGTGAACCTTGTCTGTATCCTCAGCCAGAGCACCCACATCCTTCCAGTAGCACAGTGACCAGAACTGCACACAATATTCCGAATGTGGCCAGAATAAACAGCTGTAATGTAACTCTTACATTCAAGGAAGCGTGCTGTGTAGCTTCTTGACCACCGTGCCCACCTGCATTACCACTTCCACGGATCTATATGCCCAGACCCCTCTATGCCAGTGCTCCTATGTGTTCTGCCATTTATCATACAATTCTTATATTTCCTTCATCTCTATCGAGCTTCACCTTAACTGTCTTTCTCTCTTCATCTCTTTTCCCCCCTCCCACATCAGCATACCATAAGACCATAGGAGCAGAAATTAGGCCATTCAGCCCATTGAGTCTACTTCACCATTCAATCATGGCTGATACGTTTCTCAACCCCATTCTCCCCGAACTCCTTGATCCCCTTGATACTCAAGAGCCTAGCTATCTCAGTCTTAAGTATACTCAGTAACTTGGCCTCCGCAGCTTTCTGTGGCAGTGAATTTCATAGATTCACCATACTCTGGCTGAAGAAGTTTCTCTCCCCTCTGTTCTAAAGGGTCTTCCCTTGACAGGAAAGCTGAGCCCTCAGGTTCTAGTTTGTCCTACCAATGGAAACATCTTCCCAACATCCACACCGTTCATTATTCTGTAGGTTTCAATTAGATCCCACCCCACCCCCAATCCTTCTGAACTCCATGAAGTTTAAACCTAGAGTCCTCTAATGTTCTTATGTTAAATTTTTCATTCCTGGACCATTCTTTTGAACCACCTCTGAACACGTTCCAGGGCCAGTACATCCTTCCTGAGATATGGGGCCCAAATCTACATACAGTACTCCAATTGTGGCCTGACCGGAGACTTACAGAGCCTCAGAAGTACATTCCTGCTTTTATATTCAAGTCTGATCAAAATAAATGCCTTCATTGCATTTGCCTTCCTAACCAATGACTCAACCTGCAAGTTTACCTTGAGAGAATCCTGGAGTAGAACTCCATAGTCTGTTTGCACATCAGATTTCTGAATTTGCTCCCCATAATCCTTCTGTTCCAGAGTAGCAGCAGAGATTTCCAGACACCTCGATTGTTTTCAGGGATACTAAGGGATCTTGGGAATTGCCACTATCGCAAGAGGAGGCAGAGGGGAATGTGGTGTGGTCCTTTAAACTGCAGAACTTTCCAAACTCCCTGAGTCAGCAGGAACTCTTTCTGGACCAAGAAACAAAAGGGCCACTGAGAAACTGCTACATCAGAAGACCTCAGAGGCACAAATTAGGCCATTCAGCTCATTGAATGGTGGAGCTGACTTAACCATTCTTAAGTATCAAGGGTTACGGGGAGAATTGGGTTGAGGAACGTATCAGCAATGATTGAATAGTGGAGCAGACTGAATGGCCTAATTTCTGCTAGTTAACCATCCCTGGGAAGAAGGACGCAAAACAACAAACTGTTTCCTGGGACAGATGAGCTAAGTGTTTAATAACCTCATGACAAAAGGACAATTAAGTTTGTCTGTGGAAGGAAGGCCCTGACGTAAAAGGGTTTTTTACAGGAAAGGCTGTATCAAACAAAGCACTAAACCTTGAGGATAAGAAGGTAAGCTACAGACCAGAGATCTCCAGAAGTGTGGGGAGGTGGTGTTAGAATCGAAAGAAACATCACATCACAGATTTGAAAGTGAGGAATCTCCACCAGAATTCAACCTCAGAATGATGTAGCAGCAGTACTTGGAAGAAGAATGCTGCATTGAATCCCTGGACACTTCCAGAGACATAAACTGTTGGTGGAAACTCAGTTAAATTCAGCCATCAATTGGGAGATAGCCAAGTTGTGAGTGAGGTTGAACTTGGTTACTTGAGTTTTATTTGTGTTGTTACATACAATAAAGTGTAAATCATTGTTTCAGCAGTTAATTGTGTGCAGTTTCTGAGTTAAGAGCCAAATTAAGGTGATTCACCCACAACCACAGTGAGAGGCTGCGATTCATGTTGACTCCATTGCATTCAGCAGTACATCACGTCAATACTCTTATAAAGCGAAGGCTGACAGCACCGCCTTTCTCAAACAGAAACACCCAGAGGAGCGTGTCGCCTAATAATCTGTAAAATTAGCATGAAAAGTGGTGTAACCTGCTGTAGTGATAAGAATAAATCCCCAACACTTTAAAATCAACAATCAGCAATTTATTTATCCAACTATCACGGTGAACAAATGAACAAAACTATTAACAAACTGGATACAGGCCAGGAGCAGATGGGTGGCACTAGTTTAGTTGGGGATCATGGACTGGTTGGTCTGAAGGGTCTGTTTCCAGGCTGCATGACTCCATAGCACGGAATGAATGGGGATCCATCCCAAAGATGATAAAGGTTTCAAGCACCACCTTAGGCAAATGTGTGGACTCCCTCCAGATAACTGAGGGCAGTGGGGCACTGTGAGGGTCAGTAGATCAGTCAGCCAGCCAGTTCTCTCCAGGAGACTGGTCTCAAGAAAGGAAGTGGTTTCCTGTCCCATCAGCCAGATTATCCAGTTTGGATAATATTTGGTCCTCTTTCTCCAACAAAATATGTAGTCAGGGCAGTGTCTATAACAAATATGTTATTCAACTTGGAAGAGTGCTGAAGACATATACAAGGATGTTGCCAGGACTCAAGGGTCTGTGTAAAAGGGAGAGGTTGGACAAGCTAAGATATTTTTATTTAGAGCATTAGAGACTGAGAAAGGCCCTTAGAGAAATGAAGAGATCGTGAGAGGGTGAATGCACTCAGACTTTTACCCCAGGGTTGGGGATGTGAGGGCTAGAGGGCATCAGTTTAAGGTTAGAGGAAAAAGAATAAAAGGGAACGTGAGGGGCAACTTTATTTATGCAGACGGTGGTAGACATATGGAATAAGATGCCAGCGGAAGTGGTTGAGGTGGGTACATTAACAACATTTAAAAGGCATTGGACAAATACATGGATAGGAAAGGTATGGAAGGAAATGGGCCAAGTGCAGGGAATGGGCTTAGTGTTGATGGACAGTATCGCTTGAAGGAAATCTTTTTTTTAAGATTAGATTCCCTACAGTATGGAAACAGTTCCTTTGGCCCAACAAGTTCACACTGGCCCTCGCAGAGTAACCCAGCCAGACCCATTCCCTTATCCCTATTCCTCTACATTTACCCCAACTAATGCACCATACCTACACATCCCTGAACACTATGGGACAATTTAGATGGGCCAATCCAAACTAACCTGCACACCTTTAGATCGGGGAAGGAAACCGGAGCACTCAGAGGTAACCCATACAGATGTTGGGGGGGCATCGTGAAAGCTACACACAGATTGTCATCCCGAGGGTGGATTTGAACCCAGGTCAGCATCGTGAGGCAATGGTACTAACCACTGAGTCACCATGCCACCCCTGAGCCACATAGGTGGGCTTGCGGGGGGTGGGGGGGGGGGGGGGGTGGGAAGGAGGGGGGGATGGTGAGTCCAGCACAAAACAAAAAAACCCACTACACCCACTGTCAGAATGGGCAGGAGGTTCAGCCCTGTGGGTGACCCACTGCAGCGTCACTGGTGGAATCTGATTGTTGGATGCACTGGTGCCCCCGCTGGTGCCTCTGCAAGTTGCAGGACAATGTGAACCTCCGCCCACAGTCGGGGCAGGCAAACGGCTTCTCCCCGGTGTGGACCCATTGGTGGGCCAGCAGTTTGGAGGAGCGGGTGAACCCCTTCCCACACTCGGGGCAGCTGAATGGCCTTTCCCTGGTGTGGACCCGCCGGTGGGACAACAGGTCAGAGGAATTGCTGAAGGCCTTACCACACTCAGGGCAGGCGAATGGCCTCTCCCCTGTGTGGATTCGCCGGTGTCTCAGCAGGTCGGAGGAATTGCTGAAGGCCTTCCCGCACTCTGGGCAGCTGAAGGGCCTCTCCCCCGTGTGGACCCGCTGATGGGCCAGCAGGTTGGAGGATTTACTGAAGGCCTTCCCACACTCTGGGCAGCTGAAGGGCCTCTCCCCCGTGTGGACCTGCTGATGGGCCAGCAGGTTGGAGGAATTGCTGAAGGCCTTCCCACACTCTGGGCAGCTGAAGGGCCTCTCCCCCGTGTGGACCCGCCGGTGCCTCAGCAGGTTGGAGGAGTCGCTGAAGGCCTTCCCGCATTCGGGGCAGCTGAATGGCCTCTCCCCCGTGTGGACTCGCCGGTGCTTCAGCAGGTCGGAGGAATTGCTGAAGGCTTTCCCGCACTCGTGGCAACTGAAGAGCCTCTCCCCTGTGTGGAATTGCTGGTGGGTCTGGAGGTTGTCCACCCAAGTGAACCCTTTCCCGCATACGGAGCAGTAAGACGTCCTCTCACCAGTGTGTATATGCTGGTGGGCCAGCAGGACACAAGAGCAGGTAAAGCCCTTTGCCCGCTCGGGGCTGGAGAACGGCCTCTTCCCAGTGTGATTGCACTGATGAGCCGCCAGGACAGATGGGACACGGAAGCCCTTCCCACAATCGCCACACTTCCATGGTTTCTCAACAGGTTGTGTTTCCTCGGGTTTCTCCATGGCCGAAGCTTCACCTGCACACACACGTGTACAACCCCGCCATGAATTCTTCTTTCCAGGCAGCAGAGTTGTTTCAGGCTCCACACCCAGTGCGCTGCAACAGTAGGGTCTTTCAACCAGTGCCCCCGTACTCAAACAGGAACCAAAAAGAAAGCTTTGCTCCTTCTCACAGAATCATAGTTGAAAATTGTTGCGGTCCTGATGGATTGAGTAACTGTCAGACACTGACGTGAAAGTGAGGACTGGAGACGCTGGAGAGTCAGAGTCAAAAACTGCGTCGCTGGAAAAGTGCAGCACGGCAAGCAGCATCAGAGAAGCAGGAGAATCAACATTTTGGCCATGAGCCCTTTATCTGTTGACTTTGAAACTTCTGTCTTCAGATAGTCTGTAAGAAAAGATTACAAAAGTCATCACTGCCAGTCCGGTTAAGAATGAGATATCAAGGCATTGACACTGACACCAGAGAGAAACTGTACATCTAGATGTGGCAAATGTTAGTGGCAAGCCAGAGTGATAGAGATATTAGGCACAGAAACAGACCCTTCAGTCTAATTCATCCATGCCAACTAGATAACCTAACCTCATCTCGGCCGATTTGCCAGCATTTGGCCCACATCGTCTAAACCCTTCCTAATCGTATACCCATCCAGATGCCTTTTAATGTCATAATTGTACCAGCACCCACCACTTCCTCTGACAGCTCTTTCCTTAAACACGCCACTTTCTGCATGAAAGACTTATCCCTTAGGTTCCTTTGTTAAGTTCTTTTGCTTGAGCTTCTTACACTGCAATACACCAACTTCTGTGAACAACCAAACTTTATTAAGTACAGTACAAGCTGTGGAGAAACTCTTAACACTCTTCGCAATGGTACACAACAGTACCAAAAAACAAACCCCTTAAACAAAGTAAAACTGAAACAGAGGCTTACAGTTGAAGTTAGAAGGCCAGAAGGAGACAGTGTTAGCAGCCTTTCTCCACATAGACCACTGCTTAACTCACCCAAACGAGACTCCAGCTTTCAGGACTGACCACTCCCCTTTCATTGTACAGGTCACTTCTAAAACAAAAACTTGGGCCTCAAGTCTCATCTGTTCACATATAACCAAAAATGCCTCCCAATACCGTTTTTCATCTCTGTACTAAACCAGTCGCTTCGGAGCCCGGATCGTTTTAATCACCCCTCTGATAATAAAAACTAAGGACACAGCATCCTTGAGAAGGACCAGCTTTTAGTAAAAGGACCAGCTTTGTGACAGAGGGATATAGGCCAAACACTGGCAGGTGGGATTAGATTAGTTTGAGAACACAGCATGGAGTAGTTGGACTGAAGGGACTGTTTCTGTGCTGTTTGACTCGGTAACTGTTCTGCAATGGTCTGAAAACCATTTTCTTGCCTTCCCCCATAAACAACCACTTCTTTGTTGATCCAAAATCAGATGAACTCAGCCTTGAATATATTCAATGATCCCATAACTGCAGGAAGACATCCCCACTTCTGGACTCAATTCCTCTTGCTAACATAACACCTGCTTTGCTCATTGCTTGCTGCTCCTACCTATCTGACAACTGGCATTGACTGGTATGGAAGGACACTGAGGCCCCTTTATACACATTTATGATGAAGGGCTCGTGCCTGTAACGCGGACTCTCCGGCTCCTCGGATGCTACCTCATCTGCTGTGCGTTTCGAGCACCACACTTTTTGACTCTGATCTCCAACATTTGCAGTCCTCATTTTCTCCACATCCCAATATATCACCATTTAAACAATGCATCTCCTTTCTGCTGTTTACCCCCCAACAGGAAATGCTATCACTTCACATCGTGGTACTGCATTTTCCATGAGTTTGCCAACTGAGACACAGACTTGGCCCAACTTTTCCAGAATCTGTCCCCTCCATAAATTGAGATTGAGTGAGAGAGAGAGAGAGACACACACACAATAGGGGTGTCTCTGATTAGCAGGAGGACCACGCTCCTTCCGGTCCTCCAGGGCTTTCTATTGGCCCAACGCGCAGGTTTTGCTGACACCGGCGAACATGCGCAGTGTGTGTTGTCACCGAGGAGCATGCGCAAGATGCTGTGTGAAGTTGCTGGTGTTACTGACAGGATTTGTGCCCAAATGACAATCGGAGATAAGAAAGGCTGGAGTCACATTTTATATTTATCCTGCGGCTCGACATTTTATTTCTTTTGCATTTTATTTGACTACTCATCTTTTCCTCAGGATAGAGGACTCCCAAACTGGAGGGCATAGGTTGAAGGTGAGAGGGGAAAGATTTAAAAGGGACCTAAGGAGTAGAAAAAAAGTGTGAAAGTTAATTCCCCTCAAGAAGTGCCCTCTCCAAACCTGCACATCTTTGGATTGTGGGAAGAAACCGGAGCACCCAAAGGAATCCCACACAGAGAAGGTGCAAACTCCATTCACGCAGTTGCCAGAGACTGAGATCAAACCCTGGTCCCTAGCGCTATAAGGCAGCAGTGCCAGCCACTGAGTCTGTTCAGAAAAAGCAGCAATTGATTTATATTAGGGTGAGAGGGGAAAGGATTAAAAGGGACCTAAAGGGCAACTATTTCACGCAGCGGGTGGTGCGTGGATTGAATGAGCTCCCAGCAGAAGTGGTGGAGGCTGGTACAATTACAATATTCAAAAGGCATCTGGATGGGTATATTAGATTACTTACAGCGTGGAAACAGGCCCTTCGGCCCAACAAGTCCACACCGACCCATTCCCCTACACCTAACACTACGGGCAATTTAGCATGGCCAATTCACCTGACCTTCATATTTTTGGACTGTGGGAGGAAACCGGAGCACCCGGAGGAAACCCACGCAGACACAGGGAGAATGTGCAAACTCCACAGAGTCAGTTGCCTTAGGCAGGAATTGAACCCGGGTCTCTGGCACTGTGAGACAACAGTGCTAACGACTATGCCACTGTGCCATCCACGGCAGGAAGGTTTGGACAGGAAGGTTTGGAGGGATATTGGCCAAGAGCTGGCAAATGGGCCTAGATTAATTTAGGATATCCGATTGGCATGGAACAAACAGTTTGTTTCCATGCTCCACTACTCTATGACTCTATTTCTACATAGTCAGAAATGTTATGACATGGACTGCACCCCCCACTAATTTAAACCCATAAAAGATTTACCCCATGTGGTATTGTGAAAATTCAAGAGGTAAGGAACTGTTTCTAAAAGTCACTATTTAAAGTTTTATTTAATGATCTAGCACACTAACTTGCAAGTGTTTAAATCTGCTGGGATTTTTAATACCCCCAAATCTATTCAAATCTGTCTAAACCAGTTCAAATCTCTGACGAAAGCCCCCAAATTTTACAACACTGGGTGCAACCTCCCCCACCTAATTTAAACCAGTAACATAGAGAAGGTTTAATCCATGCAGTAATCTGTGAAAATTCAAGAACCAAGAAACTATTCCCAAAGGTCAGTATTTAAAGTAAAAATTAACAACTTTATTTATTAAAGTCTAACGGAGAATAATTAATTAACAACTATTTACAACTCCTTTCTCTAACCTATCTTCTAACTTCCCCTGTATGATACCAGTCCAATAAAAACCCCTGATTAAGATTTACCGAAAGATTCAAACTTCAAAACCAGCCAGCTGTTAAATCTTCTCTTTGTATCTTCCTCTGTAGATTTGCTCTCCAGGTCGGTGTCGATGTTTTTTCTCTGTGCAGACTCCTTGTCTGGACAGGTACCTCTCAAAGAGTTCTCACTAGCAGCCTACATTTGTTGGTCTTTTGGCAGTTCTCCTGTAACTGTTCAACTGTATTTTTTGATTTTGTACTCCAAAGCATCAAATCATTTCATTGGTGTTAATATTAGATTAGATTAAATTCCCTACAGTGTGGCACCAGGCCCTTCGGCCCAAGCAGTCCACACCGACCCTCCGAAGAGTAACCCACCCAGACCCATTTCCCTCTGACGAATGCACCGCACACTACGTGCAATATAGCATAGCCACTTCACTTGACCTGCACATCTTTGAACTGTGGGAGGAAATTGGAGCACCCAGAGGAAACCCATGCAGACACGGGGAGAATGTGCAAACTCCACACAGACAGTCACCCAAGGCTGGAATCGACCCTGGTGGTGTGAGGCAACAGTGCTAACCAATATTCTCAAAATACTAAATTCAAACTTGATTGGAATTCAGTATTTTAGGGCAAGATCTAAATCGATTGGCCAAAATTGAGTATGTTTTTGTCTCCAGGCAACCCAGCTACCTAGCTGTTCCACCAAATGTTAAATTATTACCTTGTTCAGAACGCTTGGTGCTATGTCAGGTGGTTCTGCTCACTTTTCAACTCTCTTGCACGTAGAATACACCAATACACCTTCTAACAGAACCAATTATTCAAGACTAGGAATCGGCCATTCACCCCTAACAGGCGAAAGTGAGTACTGCACATGCTGAAGATTAGAGTCAAGAATGTGGTGCTGGAAAAGCACAGCAGGTCAGGCAACATCCAAGGAGCAGGAAAATTGACATTTCGGGCAAATTGACATTTCGGGCAAAAGCTCATTTACCCCGAACAGCCTGTCCTCAACTGCACATAGTTCAAAGCAAGTTTGAGAAAGATGGCTGCAGCTTTGTCTTAATATACAATTGAACATGCGTTCAAACTTTAATGCTGTTTCTGAATATATTATTTTAGCTATTCTCAATTTGAAAGATCAGCCATTTCTCGTGCACCCCCATCTCCCAGGCAGTGTCATCACCAACCATTCTCTCTCTCTCTTCTGAGATGAGCTTGATACAGCGATCAAAGAGAGCTCGAGGCATGAGAAAGTTTAGTGGGAGTTGGAAGAGATACAGAACGGACAGGGTGACAGAGTGTGGGGGCCATTGAGAGACTGGGGGGAACAGAGGGTGGTGGGGGCGGAAAGGAAAGACTCTGGGGTCAAAGGGTGGAGGAGGAGAATGAGGGGGAGAGAGAGAAAATGGGGGGCAGAGAGTTGCGGGGCGAGAGAGAATGGATGGGGGCAGTGGGTGGGGAGAGAGACAGCACAATTCCCACCTTCCCCAGGACTGGGGCAGTGTCCCATGAACTGGAACCTACTCCTCCCACAGCAGTCATTTCTCAATCCACATATGGCTAAAGCAGGAGAATTATATAATCCCTGCAGGCCATTTCAACTATCAAATTCACACCGACCTTCCACACAGCATCCCACCCAGACTCATCAACTTACCCTACAGCCCTGCAGTTCCCCATGGCTAACCCACTCTAACCTGCACATCCCTGGACACTTTAGCACAGCCGATCCATCCGAAACCGCAGATCCTTGGACTGAGAGAGGAAACCAAAGCATCCAGAGGTAACCCACGCTGACAGAAGGGGGAGAACATACCAAAGCTCACATAGACAGTCACGAGAAGGTGGAATCAAATCACTTCTAACAATTCTCCCACACCTGCAAAACCCTGAGCACTATGGGTAATTTAGCAGGGCCAATCCACCCTAACCTGGGCAAAGATAAAAATCACATGACGCCAATCCAACAGGTTTATTTGGAAGCACTAGCTTTCGGAGCACTGCTCCTTCATCAGGTGGTTGTGGAGTATAAGATCATAAGACACTGAGTTTACAGCAAAACATTACAGAGTCATGCCACTGAAATGATACATTGAAGAAACCTGGATTGTAAAGTCTTTCATCTTTTAGAATGAATTGCTGGTGTCATTAATATGTAAATCCCAGAACTTCTTATAAGACACCTACTCGAGATAACTTAAGGCTTTATAAGAAAAGATGACAACTCAGCTCAGACAATGCATGCAAGGTGTGAGGCCAGAGTCTGTCTGTATCCCAGTTTTTGAGTCAGACTGGTTCTATATCCAAAGTGGAATTTATAAAATATTCTATGTATTGTCTGCCTGCAGATTGTGCATTTTTTGAGCAAAATGGAATGTATCTGCAAATACAAATTCACCCCATAGACCTTGGTGTGTGTGAACACACACACACACACACACGAGAGAGAAAAAGTCTAGTTCCATACTGTATATCTCTATGTCTATTGCATAACAGATGCTTTATTTCTGTTGATGTAAATATTGTTATAAATCATAGCTGGGTACTAATACTTAGATGTAAGGGAGAGACAATTCTTCAATTAGGGCACTATAAGATTTTTGGCAGACCCCTATTTCTAGTTTACTTGCCAATGAACAGACACAAGCACCTATTTAATTCTAACTTTTCATCTTTTTTGTTATATTTTCTGGTATGATACTCTGTGTCTGGATGGTTGACAGGCTGGGAGATTGTGGGTTGGACTTTGACTGAATGATTTATTGTTCCGGAAGGTGTCAAAGGAGGTTAAAGCTTCAGCAGAAATGAAGCAGAGCTGAGAACGGACAACAACTGTGTGGAAACAGGGAGATCAATAGAGGACAAAGAAACCAGGACCTGAAATCCGAGCTGACACCAGACGACCCTGTGATCAGTGCTTTGATTAGCAGTGTCAACCCTCTACCTTTACCTAGCTTCCCATTCGACTTGAATGCCACAAATCCCCTCAATATTTAGGATCCAATCCTTGTCATCCTGAAGTCATGTCTCTGTAAGGAGTCCCAGATCAAAATCATTCTCTTCAATGTGTGCAGTCAATTCATTCACTTTTGTTACGTTGCAGCACTGTTACGACACGGGGTAACCCCCTCTGCTAAATTAGACCATCAACACAGAAATTATTCACCCCATGCAGTAATATAAATATTTAAAGTAAAAATTAACAACTTTACTCTTTATGTCCAACACAGAGTGTTAAAACTCACAAAAATGCCTGGTTTTATACTCCAAAACATCGGATCATTTTATTGGTGTTAATATTATCAAAATACTTAATTCAAACTTGATTGGACTTTGGTATTTTGGTGCAAAATTTAAACTGATTGGCCAAATTTGAATTAGTTTGTGCCTCATGGCAACCCAGTTGCTCTATTTGTGTTGACCAAATAATACAATCTCATCTTGTTTAGAACACTTTGTTCTGCTCGCTTTTTTAACTCTCTTAAAGGTACAGTACCTCTACCCCTTCATAACAAGCACACATTCAGATACTGACCTTTTAGTTTTATTGTTTGTAATCTTTTGAATCCAGTTTTAATTGCTGGTACGTTTATTCTCGTTGTTCCTTTCTATTGTTCTCTGACGTCCATTTTCCACATCACTACATTGCTCACCTGCCTTGATTTGGATTGGCCATACTAAATTGCCCATAGTGGCCAGGGATGTACAGGTTAGGTGGGTTAGCCAATGGGAAATGCAGGGTTATAGTTTTGTAGTAATAGAAGCAGGAGTAGGCCATTTGATCTATCCATCATCTCAGCTCTTCTTACTTGCATTATCCCGAACCCCTGATTCCCTAAGGGGTGAGGGTGGGAGGGGTGTATGAGCAGGATGCTCTTCGGAGGGGTCAGAATGGACTTGATGGGCTGAATAGCCTGCTTCCACACTGTAGGGCTTCTATGATTTACCGCAGTTCACAGCTCAGATCACAGCTCCTGGAATCTCCCACCTTCTGCAAATCGAAAGACAAATCCCACCCTGCCCTCTCATTTGTATGTTATCTAAATACTTAATCGTTTCTAGTGAACACAGCCCACACCTCCCTCTGCTGCCAGTCACCTTTACAATGCTGATGAAACAATGCCGATGAAACAATGCCATTCCTGCAGTACTGAAAACCGTAAGGCTTCTAACAATACCAGGTACACACAGCTCCTTCTGATGGACAGCATTGGAAATACAATGTTGGAGGCTGGCCGAAATGAGCAGTTTAACTCAAAAATCCACCTCACCCTTCACTGGGCACCCCAATCAGCACACTGTCCTTCCTGCTGGGAAGCCTTAAAGCACTTCACCCCCACAGTGCAATGAATTCCCACTTTCCACCAAAATCCTAGATGTACTCACATACTCAGTTGCTGTCTCACAAATGAAATACTTCATTGTCGCTTCTTCTGCTTCCAGTAAAGGCAAAACATCTTTGAAAGCTGCTCCGAAAGTCCAGTCTTCACAACACTTCTGCTTTCATGCAAGATGATTAAAGTCATACAGTACAGAAACACAGCCTTCGGTCCAACTCATCCATGCCGACCAGATATCCTAAACTCATCTAATCCCATTTGCCAGCATTTGGCCTGTATCCCTCTAAATCCTTCTTATTCATTTACCCATCCAGATGCCTTTTAAATGTTGTAATTGTAGCAGCCTCCACCACATCCTCTGGCAGCTCATTCCAAACATGCACAACCCTCTGTGTGAAAAAGTTGCCCCTCAGGTCCATTTTAAATCTTTCCCCTTTCACGGTGAAACCTATGCCCTCTAGGTTTGGAGTCGCCTACCATGGGGAAAAGATTTTGGCTATCCAACCTATCTATACCCCTTATAAACTTTTGTAAGGTCACCCATCAGCCTCCGATGCTCCAGGGAAATTATCCCTGGCGTATTCAGCATTTTCCTATCGCTCAAACCCTCCAACTCTGCCTATATCTTTGTAAATCTTTTCTGAACCCTTTTAAGTTTCACAACATTCTTCCAGAGGAGGGCAACTGGAATTGCACACAGTTTTCCAAAAGTGGCCTAACATGACCTCCCAACCCCTGTACTCAATGCTCTGACCAATAAAGGAAAGTGTACCAAATGCGTTTTTCACAATCCTGTCTCTCTGCAATTCCACTTTCAAGGAATCATGAATCTGCAAGGACACTTTGTTTAGCAACACTTCCCATTAACTATGTAAGTCGTGCCCTGATTTGCCTTACAAAATGTAACACCTCACATTTATCTAAATTAACTCATTTTGCCATTCCTGGGCCCATCAGCCCATCCGATCAATTCTAATTTATATTGAACTTCGTTTCCTCTCTCATCCCCCAAAAGCTGATAATCTCCATCCCACACACACTTCCTCCATTCTGACTTTGCTGAACCTAATTCCTGCTGTAACTCATCCTGAAGGGTGTGGTTCATGCTGATGAACAGGCCCACACTCGGGGAGGGGTGAGATCTAATTCAAACAGACAGAATTCTGAATGGCCTGGACAGAGTGTACATGGGGAAGATGTTCCTATTGGTCGGAGAGTCTAGGACCTGAGGGCACAGCATCAGAGTAAAAGGAATATCTTTTAGAACAAAGATAAGGTGAAACATTTTCAGCCGGTGAGTGGTGAATATGTGGAATTCATTGCTACAGAAGGCTGTGGAGGCCAGGTCACTGAGTAGATTTAAGATGGAAATAGATAGGTTCTTGAGTATCAAGGGGATCGAGGGTTACAGGGAGAAAGTGGGAGAATGGGATTGAGAAACTTATCGGCCAGAACTTAATAGTGGAGCAGCCCTGATGTGCTGAGAGGCCTAATTTCTGCTCCTGTGTTTTATGGTCTCTTGCTGTCCTGGACTAGGAGTGTGCAAATTGGGAGCAGGAATAGGCCATTGAGGCTGTCGAGCTTGCACCAGCATTGAACAGATCATAAGTAGATCTGAGTATACCGACGTAAAAGGTAAAAACAAGGACTGCAGATGCTGGAAACCAGAGTCTAGATTAGAGTGGTGCTGGAAAAGCACAGCAGGTCAGGCAGCTCCTCGGATGCTGCCTGACCTGCCATGAATATACTTACATTCATGTTAATAGGCTGGAAATTCTGGAAAAATCCTTTCTCTAGGCTGGGGGTTCAAGACTACGGAGCAAATTTTGAAAGAGAGAGAGGAGAAAGATTTTGAAAAGACATGACGGTCGCCATTTCCTCCCCCCCCACCCCCCCACCCACCCCCCACCCCACCGAGAGTGGTTTGCGTGTGGAATGAATTTCCTGACAAAGGGGTGGATGCAGATACAGTTAGAACATTTAAAAGACATTTAGATGAGTATATGAATGATGAAGTTTAATTTAAATAAGTGTGAAGTGCTGGATTTTGGAAAAGCAAATCAAAGCATGATGTATACACTTTATGGTAAGGTCCTGGGGAGTGTTGCTGAACAAAGAGACCTTGGATTGCAGGTTCATCGTTCCTTGAAGGTAGAATCCCAGGTAGATTGGATAGTGAAGGCAGCATTTGGTATGCTTTCCTTTATTGGTTACAGCACTGAGTAAAAGAGTTGGGAGGTAGGTGATGTTGCAGCTCTACAGGACATTGGTGAGGCCACATTTGGAATATTGCATGCAACTCTGGTCTCCTGCCCATCAGAAGGATGGTGTGAAACTTGAAAGGGTTCAGAAAAGATTTACCAGCATGTTGCCAGATTTGAAAAAAATTAGCTCTCGGGAAAGGCTGAAAAGGCTGGGGCTGTTTTCCCTGGAGCGTCGGAGGCTGAGGGATGACCTTAGAGGTTTATAAAATCATGAGAGGCATGGATAGGGTAAATAGACAAAGTCTTCTCCTGGGGTGGGGGAGTGCAGAACTAAAGGTTTTGGGCGAACTGGGAGAGACATAAGAGATCTAAGGGGAGCCTTTTCACACAGAGTAGTGCATATATGAAATGACCAGCCAGAGGAAGTGGTGGAGACTGGTATAATTACAGAATTTAAAAGGCATTTGGATTGGTCTATAATAGAAGGGGTTCGAGGGATATGGGCCCAGGGCTGGCAAATACACTAAATTAGGATAACTGGTAGGCATGGACAAATTGGACCGAAGGGTCTGTTTCTGTGCTGTACATCTCTAGGACTCCAATATAAAAGGTTCAGAGGAATATAGGTTAAACACAGGCAGGTGGGTCCAGTTTAGTTTGAGAACATAGTCAGCATAGACTAGTTGGACTGAAGTGTCTGTTTCTATAACTGATCTGTATTGGTCTTGCCTTCCCATAACCATCACTTCTTTGTTGTTCAAAAATTAGATGAACTCAACCTTGGATATATTCAATTACGCCCAAACTGCAGGAAGGCGTCCCCACTTCTGAACTCAATTACTTTTGCTAATATACCACTTGCTTTACTCACGACTTGCTGCACCTGTCTGACAATTTGCACTGACTGGATTAGAAGGACGCAGAGGCCCCTTTGTTCATCCACACATCATTACTAATGAAAGGCTCGAGCCTGAAATGTCAATTCTCCTGGATTTGCCATTGAAAAAAGACCTGGACTAACTTTCCAAGAGTCTGTCCTCTCCCTGAATTCACTCCGTTTCCCTTCAGTTCCTGCAAGTCAACAGCTCAACCCCAGAATGGAAAAGGCGTTGAGAAAAGAGTGTGTTGTACTCACAGATGTTGGACAGAGGAAGGAAGTTGCAGTCTGGGGTAAAGCTCAATCTTCATTCAGAGAGAGACAAGCAGCAGCAGCAATTTCAGAAGTTCATGGTCCTACTTCCGCATCCTGACGATGGGTTTGCTGTGATTGGCAGGAGGACCAGTCTCCATCCGGTCCTCCAGAGCTTCTCATTGGTCCATCAAAACAAGGTCACGGAGTGTTTCCGCTTGTTGCGTGAGCATGCGTAATGTTTTGCTGACACCGTAGCACATGCGCACTGCGTTGCTGACACCGAGAAGCATGCGCAGTATAGAAATGTTGGCATTACTGACAGATTTTCAAAGTTAAAAATCACACAATGCCACGTTGTTGCCCAACAGGTTTATTTGGAATCACTAGTTTTCGAAGCGCTGCTCCTTCATCGGTTGGTTGTGGAGCAGAATCATAACACACAGACTTTATAGCAACAGGATTGCAGTGTCATGGAATGGAATATCAAACAACTTTAGCTGACCTCTACCATCTTTTAGAACGACCATGTTAGTTTTGATTCCTTCACATGTAAATCCCAGAACTTTTCAAAAGTTACGTTCTCAAAATAGCTTTTAACAATAGGTGTCATCTCAATCAGATAATGCATTGAAGGTGTTAAGTTCAAGTCTGTCTGTGTCCCAATGTTAGGTCAGACGGATTCTATTTCTATCGTGGTATTACAGAATCTTACGTGTCTGAGTTTTTGAGCAAAATAAAATGCGATTCTGCAAGTACAAATTCAACCCACAAACCTTTATGTGTGTGAGTGTGTGCAGGAGAAACCGAGTGATCATGTGTGTGTGAGAGAGTGTAATGAGGTATAAGTCTGAGAGAGGGTGTGTGTGTGAGAGAGAGCATTTGAGAGAGCGCATGTGTATGAGAGAGAGTCTGTGTGAGTGTGTTGGTTTGGAGGAGCACGTATTTGTGTGAATGCATGCTTGTGTGTGTGTGTGAGAGAGAGAGAGACAGAGACAGAGACAGACAGACAGACAGACAGAGAATGTATAGCATAGTGGGGTCACCTGTAGTGTGACATGAACACAAGGTCCTGGTTGAGGCCATCTCCATGGGTATTGAACTTGGCTATCAGCCTCTGCCCAGCCACTTTCCGTTGTTGCCTATCCTGAAGTCTACCTTGAAGGATGGTCATCCGAAGGTCCAAGGCTGAATGTCCCGGACCGCAGTAGTGTTCCCCGACTAGGAGGGAACACTCCTGGCTGGTGATTGTTGTGCAGTGTCCATTCATCTGTTGCTGTAGCCTCTGCTTGGTCTCGCCAATATACCAAGACTCAGGGCATCATTGCCTGCAGCGTATGAGATAAACAATGTTGGCTGAGTCACATGAGTACCTGCTGCACTCACGGTGGGTGGTGTCCCCACGTGTAATGGTGGTAATCATGTCAACATTCTGATACGTCTTTCATCATCTGCCGTGACAGAGCTGTATCGTGTTGTCCTGAAGGCCAGGCAGTTTTCTGAGAACAATTATCTGTTTAAAGTTTGGCGGTTGTTTGAAGGCGAGATGTGGAGGCGTGGGGAAGATCTTGGCGAGGTGCTCATCCTCATCAATAATGTGTTGCAGGCTGTGAAGAACATGGCGTAGTGTTTCGGCTCCTGAGAAGTACTGGGCAACAAATGGTACCATTTTGGTTGCAGCTCGTGTCTGTCTCCTAAAGGAAGTCATTACAGTTTCTTGCTGTGACACATTGGAACTGGCAGTTGATGAGTTGAACAGTGTATCCCGTTCTTATGAGAGCATGCTTGTGTACTTCCAAGTGTCTGTCATGTTCCTCCTCACCTGAACAGATCCTGTGTATGTGAAGGCCTTGTCCAGAGGGGGTGGCTGTTTTAATATGTTTCACTAGAGAAGTGTAGCACTGTCAGGTTATCCGTGGGTTTGCGGTACAGAGAAGTGCTGAGATATCCATCCTTGATAGAGCTGCATGTGTTCAAAAATGGGACAGATACTAAAGAGTGTTGCGAGTGTGATGGTGGGATGAAACTTGTTAATATCACAGTATCGTTGTTTCAGTGACTCCTCACCATGGGTCCAGAGGATGAAATGTCATCAATATATCTGGTGTATAGTGTTGGTTGGAGGTCCTGTGCAGAAAAGAAGCCTTGTTCGAACCTCTGCCCTGAGTCTTGGCATACGGGGGTGAAAATGTGGTCCCAATGGCTGTTCTATGTGTCTGGATGAAGAACTGGTTGCCAAAGGTGAAAATGTTGTGGTTGAAAATGAAGCGGCTGAGTTGGAGGACAGTGCTCAGAGATTGGCAGTTGTTGGTATTGAGTACTGAGGCTGTTACCGTGATGCCATCATCATGAGGAATGCTGGTGTAGAGTACTGACACATCCACGGATTCAACTAGTCCGTGGATGTTGAGCTTCTGGAAGGATTGGATCAGAAGTCTTGATGAATGCTGTCAGTTCACGGTTGTGCTCTTTGGTCAGATCAGCTGGTAGTTGCCTATCGTGTTCCTGGTCAGTTGTTTGTACACTTCCTTGCAGAAGTCCATTTATTCCGAATTACTCAAAAACTGCATAAATCCATGTAAGATTCTGTAGCTCCCACTTTAGAAATAGAATCAGTCTGACCTAACATTGGGACACAGACAGACTTTAATGTCTCACCTTCAATCCATTATCTGAGCTGAGATGACACCTATTGTTAAAAGCTATCTTGAGAATGAAAGTTTAAAAATGTGCTGGGATTTACAAATGAAGGAACCGAAACTAACATGGTCATCCAAGATGCAAGCTCACCTGCACACTTTAGCACAGCTGATCCACCCTAAAGTGCAGATCTTTGGACTGTGGGAGGAAGCCAGAATACCCAGAGATAACCAACACAGACACAAGGGGGAGAAAATGTTAAACTTCACACAGACAATCACCCAAGGGTGGAATCAAACCCAGGTTCCTGGTGTTATTAAGCAGCATTGCTAACCACTGAGCCACCATCCCACCAGTGCTTTGAGGTTCTGCTTTGTCTTTGCAGCTTTGAACTTCTCATGCGCCCTCAGCAGAGGCTGTGTCCTGCTGACATTGTTGGACCACACCCATTGCACTTCCCTTTCCCACTTCTCCAGCCGAGAGCACAGCGGTTCTTGAATCCTGCCATCAGATTCTGATGCCATCTCTGCAGTTGGCAGCAGAAGCACAGAACGGAGGCAATCCCCGTCACTATTCTGTCCCTTATCTCCCCATCCCTAACGTTGCTCTTATTCCCACAACCCCACAGTTAGCTCCTCCCCCCTGCAGCCTTCTCTCAGATCCCCTTTACCTGCCTGACCCGGGCTCACACCCTCCTGACCCTGTCCACTGATCCCATCAGAAGGCTCTGTCCGGAGGGAAAGACCATCTCCTGGAATAAAAAGCATCTGAATAACTTTCCGCCTTGCCCTCCCAGCGTGTCAGCAACCTGGCTTCCAGCTCCACCTCTCTGAGCCGAAGGTCCACCAAGTTGTGTTTGCCCTCGATCACATCATCCAGAGCTTTCCACCTTTTGCAAATCGAAAGACAAGTCTCACCCTGCCCCCTCCCGTGTCTATTGTGTAACTGCTTAATCATTTCTAGTGGCCGAGCAGAGACTGATAGCCAAGTTTGGAACCCATGAGGATGGCCTCCACCAGGACCTTGGGTTCATGTTACATTACAGGTGACCCCACTACACTGTACACATTCTGTCTCTCTGACTCTCACACACAGCCATACATTCTCACATACTCACGCAGGCACTCTCTCAGATATACGCGCTCTCTCAGATGCACACACATGTACCCACCCACAGTCTCACCCACACACACATCCTCTCACAGACTCATCCTGCGCACTCTCACTTTACCAAGCATGAACACACGCAAATGCACACTCTCTCAGCCAGACCCACGTGTATGCACACAGTCGCTCACTCTCATGCATGCACACATAGATAAGACCATGGGGTGAATTTGCATTTGCAGAATTATATTTGTAGATACATTCTATTTTGCTCAAAAAGTGCACAATTTGCAGGCAACCATTCCATGTAATATTTTATAAATTCCTACTTTGGGAACAGAACCAGTATGACTCAAGACAGACTCGAATCTCACATCTTTCATGCATTGTCTGGGCTGAGATGGCACCTCTTTGTAAAACCTGAAGTTATCTCAAGACTGTGACTTAAAAGAAGTTTTGGGATTTACATACTAATGAACTGAAACCTGCAACCCATTCCAAAGATGAAACACTTGAAAGCAGTCGAGGTTTGTTCAATATATCATTTTGCTTCAAATTCTGTGTCTTATGATCCTGCTATACAGCTACTTGATGAAGGAGCAACACTCCGAAAGCTAGTGCTTCCAAATAAACCTGTTGGACTATAACTGGATTTTTAACTTTGTTCCCAGTGAAAACAGCCCATCCCTCCCACTGCTGCCAGTAAACTTTACAATACTGAGGAAACAATGAACCATCAGTCCTGAAAAATGTATGATTCTAATACTACGAGCTACACATTGACTGCTCCTTCTGATATAAGACATTGGAAACCTCACGCCAGAGATTGAAAGAAATTAGCAGCTTTAAAAGAAAAACCTGTTGGATCTCATAGACTTCAATGTCTGAGTCCGACAGTAAGTTCAGGTAACTTTTTTGGGAACGAACTTTGTTGCTGCTTCAGATCGTCCCAGCAAAAAGGTGCACAAAAAGTAGCTTTTTTTTAAACACACACACACACACACACACACACACTCCCCTGCATCCCACTTTCTTCACTATTGGTCAGCTGAGTTGTCCCTTTGTAATTCGATCCTTGGTGCAGCCTTAGCCTGGAGGAAGTATTGCTTCACTCAGCAATTGTAACCCATAGTCTGTATGCAAGTAAGATTCTCCCCGTGCATTTGCAGATGGGCTGTCAAGAATCAACCACACTGCTGTGGGTCTGGAGTCACATGTAGGCCAGACCAGGGAAAGGATGCAGCTGGGACAACTGAGTGAATCCTTTCCCACAACGGCAGTTTCCTCCCCTAAAGCATGAGTGAATCAGATTGGTGAGTTTGTTCCCCATAAATGGTATCATAATGAGATTCTGGACTCCAGATTTCTGACTGAACTCCAAATCCGCCATCTGCTATGGTGAGATTCAAACCCGGGAGTCCCCAGAACTGGGTTATTAATGCAGTCGATAATGGCACTCGGCCGAAGCTCCTTCAATCCCCCTGTGATGGTCGGTGAACTCACTGATGTCTCTGCAGGTGGGAGGAGCGGGTGAAGCCCTTCCCACACAGAGAGCAAGTGAACGGTCTCTTTGATCCTCCAAGCTGAGTAAGTGGTGTGAAGTACTGTACTTTTCACAGTCACCGCACTGAATCTCCCTCATTCGGGTGTATCAGTATTCTTCCTGCCACACCAGGGTCCAAGCAGACAAAAGCAAACATTTCTTCTCGACTGGAATGGCTGCTGACATTCAAGTCCCAATGAATCAAGTGGCTCTGTCAGAAGCTGATGTATCTTTTGGTTTCAGATTTCTTTCCCCATGTCTTCCTGCAAAAGAAATCATGAAATAAGTCACAGTCAGTACAGTCAAATGAACATAACGTCGGTGACAATTCCTTAGATTGCCAGATACCTGTTGATCATATATTATCGATGACACAGAAATCTGAAAACCCTCATTCAGCAAGGTAGCATTAGGTATATAAAGAGGAAAACTTCATTTCGGTGACAATGACCTGGAACAACCTTCCTACAAAGGTGCTGGAAATGGAGCTGAATCAAGGATATGAAAATGAAATGTCAAGGCTGCTTCAGGAAAGAAAGCCAGTAAAGTTGCTGAAAGACTTCCTGCTGACCTGTTAAATAAAAACGAATACAAGAAATACAGGATATAATTCCATTACTATATTAGAAGGTGAAAAATCATTGGCATGCAGCATGTACAACAGCGAATATCAGATATACACCATATGAAGCAATCATAAAATCCCTGCAGTGCAGAAAGAGGCCATTTGGCCCATCGAGCCTACTCCGTCATTCTTTAAGATCATGGCTGATCTATCCATCATCTCAGCTCCTCTTACCTGCATTATCCTGACTACCCTAAATTCACTTACCATCCAAAATCCCATCGATTGTCTTGAATATGCCTGCTTCTATTGCTTCCTTGGGCAAAGAATTCCATGGATTCACCACTCTGCAGGAAATGTAGTCCCTCCTCCTCTGCCTTAAGCCTCCCCCTTATCTTGTTACCTCGTCTAAACCACCTGCAGAAACGACGAGATAGGGTGGGTCTGGATGGCATGCTGGTCGATGGGTCAGTGTGGACTTGATGGGTTGAATGGCCTCCTTCCACACTGTAGGGCTTCTATGATTTACTGCAGTTGTGTTTGCCCAAAACTACAGCTCCCACAACCTCTCAACTTTTGCAAATTGAAAGACAAGTCCCACTCTGCCCTCTCATATGTGTGTTATCTAAGTGCTTCATCGCTTCCAGTGAATAGAACCCACACCTCCCGCTGCTGCCAGTGACCTTTACAATGCTGATATAACAATGCAATACCTGCAGTACTGAAAACCGTAAGATTTCTGATGATACCAGTTACTGATTCACCGCTCCTTCTGATGCACAGCATTGGAAATACATTGTTGGGGGCTGAAAGAAATGAGCAGTTTAAAACAAAAACCCACCTAACCCTTCAAAAGGCTTCCCACTCAGGACACTTTACTTAAAACACTTCAACCCCACATTGCAACAAATTCCCACATTCCATCAAAATCCTGGATGTCCTCACTTACTCAGTTACTGTCTCTCAAATGAAAGATTTCATTGTAGCTTCTGCTCCCAGTAAGGACAAAATATCTTTGAAAGCTGCTCTGAAATTCCAGTCTTCACAACAACACTTCTGCTTTCCTTCAGTCCAAATTGTCTGTGCTGACCAGATATCCCAAATTAACATAGTCCCATTTGTCAGCACTTAGCCTATATGCCTTTCAATTTACCCTGTTACCAGATGTCATTTAAAATGCTGTAATTATACAAGCCTTCACCATTTCCTCTGGCAGCTCATTCCATGCTTGTATTACTCTCTGTGTGAGAAAGTTGTCCATAAGCTTCCTTCTAAATCTTTCCCCTCTCACCTCAAATCTATGCCCTCTAGTTTTGGAGTTCCCTACTATGTGGAAATGTTTTTGGCTATTCACCCTATCCATGCTCCTTATGAACTTCTATAAAGTCACTCCTCAGCCTCCAATGCTCCAGGGAAAACAGCCCCAGCCTATTAAGCCTCTCCCTATAGCTCAAACCCTCCAACTCTGGCAATAGCCTTATAAATCTTTGCCAAACCCTTATAAAAGGTTCACAACACTTTTCCTGTAGCAGGGTAACTAGAACTGAACACAGTATTCCAAAAGTGGTCTAATAAATGTTCAGTACAGGGGCAACATGACCTCCCAACATCTGTACTGAAATGCACTGACCTATAAAGGCAAGCACATCAAACACCTCCTTCGCAATCCTGTCTACCTGCGACTCCACCTTCAAGAAACTATGAACCAGCACTCCAAGGTATCTTTGGTCAATAACACTCCCCATTAACTTTGCAGATCCTGCCCTGATCTGCCTTTCCAAAATCAACATTTCAAAATGGGGTTGAGAAACGTATCAGTTGTGATTGAATGGTGGAGTAGATCTGATGGGCTGAATGGCCTAATTTCTGCACCTATGTCATATAGTCTCTTGCTGTCCTGGACACAGAGTGTGAGAATTGGGAGCAGGAATAGGTCATTTGGTCTTTCCAGTCGGCACCAGCATTGAACAGTTCAAAACTGGATATAAATATACCGGCATCTAGGTGGACAGGGTGGGATTTTTTTCACTTTAGCATCGGAGGTTGAGAGATGACCTTAGAGCGGATTATAAAATCTTCAGGGGTATCGTTGAGGTGAACAGCAGGTATTCTTTCCCCGGGATGGGTGTTTCAAGGTTAGGGAGTAAACTTTGAAGATCAGAGGAGAAATTGTTTAAAAAGACATGAGGGGCACCTTTTTATTTTAAGACAGAGAATGGTTCTCATGTGGTATCAATGTCCAGAGGAGGTGGTGGATGCAGGTACAGTTACAGTGTTTAAAAGACATTTGGATAAGTACATAGAGTCATAGAGATGTACAGCATGGAAAAAGACCCTTCGGTCCAACCCGTCCATGCTGACCAGATATCCCAACCCAATCTAGTCCCACCTGCCAGCACCCGGCCCATATCCCTCCACACCCTTCCTATTCATATACTCATCCAAATGCCTCTTAAATGTTGCAATTGTAATAGGAAAGGTTCAGAGAGTCAGGGCCAAACACTGGCAGGTGGGACTAGTTGAGTTTCAGAACACAGTCAGCATGGACTAGTCGGACTTAATGGTCTGTTTATGTGCTGTATGTCTGGAACTGTTCTGTTCTGGTCTTAAAACCATTTTCTTACCTTCCCCCAATACCCATCCACTTCTTTGTTCTACAAAGTCAAATGAACTCAGCCTTGGACACATTCAATGACTGACCTAACTGCAGGAAGACATCCCCACTTCTGAACTCAACTTCTCTTGCTTATATATCACTTGTCTTGCTGATTGCTTGCTGCTCCTGTCTGACAACTGACAGTGACTGGTGTAGAAGGACGCTGAGATCCCTTTGTCCATCCACACATCATGCCTGATGAAGGGCTCGTGCCCAAAACATTGACTCTCCTCCTCCTCAGTTGCTGCCTAACCTGCTGTGCTTTTCCAGCGCCACAATTTTCAACTCTGATCTCCATCATCTCACTTTCGCCACATCTCAACATATCACCATCTAAACAATGCGGCTCCTCTCTGCGTTTTTTAAAACACATCAAAGGCTATAGATTGTGTCACTGCATTTGCCATATGTTTGCAAATTGAGACACAGACCTGGATCAACTTTTCCAGAGTCTGTCCCCTCCCTCGATTCACTCTTTCCTTTCAGTTGCTGCAAGTTAACAATTGAACCCCAGAATGCAACAAAAATGGAAAAAGTGGTGAGAAACAGACTGTTGTACTCACAAAAGTTAGACAGAGGAAGGAAGTAACAGTCTGGGGTGAAATTCACAGAGGAAGGAGCAGCAGCAACTTCAGAGCTCACGGTCCAACCTCCACATTTCGACAATAGCCGGCTCTGATTGGCAGGAGGACCAGTCTCCTTCCGGTCCTCCAAGGTTCTTCATTGGTCCATGGAAAGGAGCTGACGCGCAGTTTCTGCAAACACCAAGGAATATGCGCAGTGCTTTGCTGACACTGGCGGTCATGCACATTGATTGCTGACACCGCGGAGCATGCTCAGTGTGCAGGAATTTGTGACAAATTTTAAAGTTTAAAATCACAAAACACCAGGTTATAATCCAACAGATTTATTTGGAAGCACTAGCTTTCAGAGCGCCGCTCCTTCATCAGGTGGTTGTGGAGCAGGATCGTAAGACATAGAATTTATAGCAAAAGATCAGTGTCATGCAACTGAAACGATGTATTGAACAAACCAAGATTGCTGTTAAGTCTTTCATCTTTTAGAATGGGTTGCAGGTTTCAGTTCATTAATGTGCAAATCCTAGATCGTAAGACACAGAATTTATGATCTTATCCTCCACAACCACCTGATGAAGGAGCATCGCTGCGAAAGCTAGTGCTTCCAAACAAGCCTATTGGACTGTATCCTGGTGTTGTGTGATTTTTAACTTTGTACACCCCAGTCCAACACGGGCACCTCCAGATCGTGACAAATTTTAAGTCTCCAAATGCGAATACGAAAGAAAAATACCAAAGCAATTTTTTGTCGAAATGTTTTTTCCCCTGTGCCTCGACATGTTATTCCTTTTGCATTTTGTTTGGCTGCTCAACGTTTCTGTCTTTTCCCCAGGGTAGAGGTATTCCAAAACTACAGGGTATCGATTTAGGGTGAGGGGAAACGATTTAAAAAGATTTAAAAGACTAGGAATATAACATTCACCCCCTACAGGGCGAAAGTGAGGACAGCAGATGCTGGAGATTAGGGTCGAGAGTGTGGTGCTGGAAAAGCACAGCAGGTCAGGCAGCATCTGAGGAGCAGGAGAATCGACGTTTCGTGCAAAACCCTTCATCAGGAAATAGCCATGGGGAACTGCAGGGCTGTAGCATAATCGAGTGAGTCTAGATTAGATTAGATTAGATTACTTACAGTGTGGAAACAGGCCCTTCGGCCCAACAAGTCCACACCGCCCCGCCGAAGCGCAACCCAAACATACCCCTAAATCTACCACTTACCTAACACTACGGGCAATTTAGCATGGCCAATTCACCTAACCTGCACATATTTGGACTGTGGGAGGAAACCGGAGCACCCAGAGGAAACCCACGCAAACACAGGGAGAATGTGCAAACTCCACACAGTCAGTCGCCTGAGGCGGGAATTGAACCCAGGTCTAAGTGGGATGCTGTTGGGAAGGTCGGTGTGAATGGCCTGCAGGGATGATATGCCTTCGCCATGCTTATATTGAGAAATGGTTGCCCCAAAACTGCTGTGGAAAGAGTGGGTTCCAGTTCGTGGGACACTGACACCAGTCCTGGGGAAGGTGGGATTTGTGCTGTCTCTCGCTTCCCATTCCGCCCCTTGTCCATTTTCTCCCCACCCACTGCCCCCGCCCTTTCTCCCCTCTTCACAATGCATCCTGATTCTCTCCCTAACCCTCTGAACCCCAGTCATTCTCTGCTCCCCAACCTCTGTCCCCTCTCCATTTCTCTCCCTTCTCTACCAGCACCATTGCCCCCGCCCGTCCTTTCTCGTACCTCAGCCCTCTTTGATCTCGTGGCCGAGCAGAGGCTGATAGCCAAGTTTAGAACACATGAGGATGGCCTCAGCCTAGACCCTGGGTTCACGTCACACTACAGGAGACCCAGCGACACAATACACACACACACACAAGCACACTCTCTTACATACTCACACGCTCGTACACACCCTCTCTGATAGACATGCTCTCTCTCAGACACACAGTAATACATCCCCACACTCAAACTTACGCATACACCATCTCACATGCTTATACTCCATCACACACACACACACACACACACACGCTCTCTCTCATGCATGCACTCACATATAGAAGTCTTTGGGGTGAATCTGCGTTTGCAGGGTTGTATATTTGGAAATAGAACCAGTCTCACTCAAGATTAGGATACAGATAGATCCTACCCTCACAGCTATCATGCATTGTCTGACCTGAGGTGTCACCTCCTTTTATAGAACCTTACGTTACCTGGAGAATGTGACTTTTAAAAAGTTCTGGGATTTACAGATTAATGAACCGAAATCTACAACCCGTTTTAAAAGATGAAAGACTCAACAGCAATCTAGGTTTCTTCAATATATCATTTATGTTGCTAACACTATAATATTTTATTCGATATTCTGTGTCTTATCATCCTCCTCCACAGCAACCATAGGTCCAAGGAGATCTGTCCCAACTTTCCAATCTACCTCCAGAACTGACACTCCTCAGGCACGGCACCATTCATGTCAACCTGTTCATACCCTGAGACCAACGAGCCACATGCCATGGGCGCAGCCAGCTCCAGAAGCAGCTGAGACTTGCTCAGTACGAAATACATTGTACATTGCTCCCAGAATTTCAAGCAGCAACGAGTTTCAAGAACATCTGCTTCTCAGTCTGTCTCCTGCTCCCAGGACACTGCTGTTTGTCCCGTCCCCAGGGACCGGGCTCTCTCCACTAGCGGATAATTGAACCACTTTGTTTCTCCTTACAAGCTGTGCTGGTGGAAGGCAGAGCCCATTCGCTCTTCTGCTCTCTCTCCCTATCACTTGGGGGAGGAGACGTCATTGACACGAATCCATCAAATGACAACTTTAAACTTGTTCCAAAGGTCTGTTCTCGGAGAAATGACAAGGTGATGTGGTATCGGGACAGACAGAAATGGACACCGGAGACTCTTCCCTCAGGTAAATTGATATGAGTGCCTTCTTGTGCAGCCTGTTTGGTGTTCAGAATTTGCCTTGACACAGCAATCCTGCAGAAAGTCTTTTGTTACAAGGGCGTCTGTTTCTTTACCGCAGGAAATGGACAAAAACAGCAAGTCATGTGTTTCTACTTCACCAGTTCATTACCATCTGAGGGAAGAGGTTTCACACTTGAGATCAGAACACAGCGACAGAAGAGGACAAGACAACTCAGAGCTCTCCAAGGGTGCCAGCGCAACTGTGTAAATCTGACCCTAACCACTCTCTGCACGAAAACGTTCTTCATAATGTCATTTTTACTTCCTTTCCCCAAGACTCTGCCTAATTGTTAGCGATCCTTTCAGGCGTGGAACCATTTTCACTATATTATTTTCTCTGTCTGGACCCTTCATGTCTTGGAAAACGTCAACTGGGCCAGATTTCAAATTTCTGTTCTCCAAGGAGAACTGTCCCAACTTTCCGATCTGCATTCATTATTGACATTCCTCAGACACGGCACAATTCACGACAACCTGTTCAGCGCTGTCTCCAATCACTTCAATTCCCCGCTTCCTGAAATTTCACTCTCAGATTTTTAGCAATAACGCAGCTGGAGAATTCATTCAGACTCGGATTGTGTGGGCGAACAATCTGCAAAACATGTTCGAACTTTGAACAAATGTTTCCCTTCGCTGTGTTCGCTGTAATGGTAGCTCAGCCCCATCCCCAACTTCTGGCAATCCGATCTCGTTTAACAAAGATTCTTTTGTGGAACAGTGATCGAGCACTTTTGCGGTTCAGCTGTCTCCCTCTCTCTGAATCCTTTGGGTGAGAGGTGTCAGTTTCACGAAAAAGGCCCTGACCTTGCGGTTGCCTACCACTTTAACAGGTTCCCCTGTTACCTGGCCAACATCCCTGTCTCAGGCTTGCAGCAGCGTTCTAGCTCCAGATGAAAGAACAACACCTCATTTTCCACGTGGAGACCTTACAGCCCTCCGGTCCCAGAGACAGGCAGTGGGACGGCATAAACACGGAGCATCATTCTCGTGCAGACAGAAGCCATTCAGCCCATGGATTCCACGGCGACTGTCTGTCACTTGTCTCTCTCTCTCTCTCTCTGAGGTTATTCACAATCGGTGGTATCCGTCCTAAAAGTGGGGGACGATGTCTGAGTCGTGATGCGGTTTCTGACATGCTTGTCATTCACGTCTGAACCAGGGTGGCGAATTACTGCAGGGAATGGCTGAAACCGCAAGGCATGGGTTTCAACTTTACCAGCTCACTAGCATCGTAGAGAACTGGTTTTGCGATTCAGTTCAGAGGAAACCGACCAAGAACAGAATATCACCCGGACCTCTAAAACCAAGCCGCTTGAATGGAGTGGATTTGGCGAGTGCATCGATGCGGACATGCCATTCGGACACTCAGCAAGTAGATACAAAGGTGAGAGTGAACGATAGCAGAGG
The DNA here is from genome assembly GCF_047496795.1 of Chiloscyllium punctatum. NCBI lineage: Eukaryota > Metazoa > Chordata > Chondrichthyes > Orectolobiformes > Hemiscylliidae > Chiloscyllium > Chiloscyllium punctatum. The sequence goes on along the minus strand of NC_092774.1, from coordinate 28,488,470 downwards.
ATGGTTTCGATCCATCGACCTCTGGGTAATGGTCCAAACACGCTCCCGCTGCGCCACTCTGGTACCGGTTGGAGAAGGGCGATGCACAGAACACTTCAGGCTTTTGTCTGGCACGCGGCAGGCACCTTCGAGCCTGATGTCAAAGACCTCCACTGCTGTCGTGTGATATGCTGTTTCGCAGACGTATGGAGGCTGTGTAAATATAAACTTTTTTCTAAATTCCCACATTCTGTCGGTCGAACTGTGATTTCACACTGAATCACAACATGTGTCACAGCGCAGACGGAGGCTATGCGGCCCACCTTCGCTCTGCTGGTTCTACACTTAAGTAAACGTGTGACTCTAGTCGTTTCATTTCATCCTCTCGCCTTCTCAGCGGAAATCTGCACATCTGAACGTGACCACCGAATTCCCTTTTGGGTCCATTGAATCTTCCTCTTTGTCAATGTCAGACAGGGACTTACTGACCCTCACCACTCCCTGTACGAAAACGTTCTTCCTAATGTCACTTTTACTTCTTTTCCTCGTGCCTTAAAATTCTGCCGAATCGTTATGGATCCTTTCAGGCGTGGGAGCATTTTCACAACATTATTTCCTGTTTCTAGGTCCCTCATGACTTGGAAAAGTTCGGTTCTCCGAGGAGAGCTGTCCCAATTTTCCAATCTACCTTGATTGCTGACATTCCTCAAACACCGCACCACTCACGTCAACCTGTTGAGCACTATGGTAAAAACAATGACTGCAGATGCTGGAAACCAGATTGTGGATTAGTGGTGCTGGAAGAGCACAGCAGTTCAGGCAGCATCCAAGTAGCTTGTTGAACACGATCTCCAACCATTTCATTTCTCTGTTTTCTGCCTCATTCGTACTCCAGGCAGCCCACGCTGGTTTCACGAAGGTGCTTTTTGAGAAAGTTAATCAGGCAGTTTTGCACAAGTCAAGTTAAAAGATGTGGGCTCGTCCGGGATTTCAACCAGGGACCTCTCGCAAATCAGCGCAGTAACAGACCCAAAGTGAGAATCACACGCCGAGACCAACGAGCCAGAAAGCATCCGCACGGCTAATGCCCCAAACCTCTTGAGCGACCTGAGACATGCTCAGTATGAAATTCATTTGAGATTGCTCTCAGAATTGCAAGCGGCAAAGACTTTCCCGAACAGCTGCTTCTCATCCAGTCTCCCTGCTGCTGTTTGTCCCGTCCCTCGGAACCGGCTCTCTCCACTGTCAGATAATTCAACCATTTTGTTTCGAAACTTTTCTCTGACACCCGAGCGGCCTCTGACAAGTATTGCCCTCCTCAATAAGTTCTGAGCCAGACAACAGGTGGCAGGATGGAGAAGGGATTGTGGACTTAGGTTACATCCCTATGATAGAGTCATAGAGCTCGACAACCCAGAAACAGGCCTTTCAATTCCAACATGTCCATGCCGATCAGATATCCCAAATTGGTCAGGCCGCTTGTGGAATACTGTGTTCAGTTCGGGTCTCCCTGATTTAGGAAGGGTTTTAAAATTAAAACGACTCAGAAAAGATTCACAAGGATCTTGCCAGGGTAGGAGTGTTTGAGATATGGAGAGAGGCGGAATGGGCTGGGGCTGTTTTTCTGGAGTATCAGAGGCTCAAGAGTGACCAAATAGAGGTTTATAAAATCATGAGTGGTATGGGTAGGATAATTAGACAAGGTATTTTCCCAGAGTGGCAAATCCAAAACTGTCCAAGGGCAGAAGTTTCCGGTGAGAGGGAAAAGATTTAAAGGGGGCATAAAGAGGTAACCTTTTCACACAGAGGGTGGTGCGTGCTGCCAGAGGAAGTGGTAAACGCAAGTAAAATTACTACGCTTAAAAGATGTCTGGATGGGGACATTAATAGAAAGGGTTTAGAGGGATATGAGTCAAATGCTGGCAAATGGGCCTAGATTTGTCCAGGATAGCTGCTGGACATGAGTGTGTTGGACTGAATGTGTTGGACTATTTCCGTGCTGTACATCTTTGTGACTCTCCGTCCAATGCTCACTTACTGTCCCCTTCAATAACATTATAATTGGAAGTATATTGACATATCTAAAACACAATATTACAACAAATAATTATCATCTAATCTTTGAGAACCACGAATACTGCATTAAATGCTTCAGTAACACCAGACAGATCTGTGTCCCTTTTTACGTTCCAATACTGATAAGTGCCATGAGGATCTGAAAGCCTGAAGAGAGAGAATGTGAAATCCCTACCCTTGGATTCACAGCCTCGGCCTCCAGTTGCCACAAGTGAACAGTGGTTTTTTCCCTCCCAGGATGAGGAATGGGAAGGGAGAAACGTTGTTTTTCTCCCCGATGTCGCGCAGAGGTATGGAGTTTCACTCTGAAACTGATAGGGCTGCTTCTGCGTTGTGACGTCCACAATCATGGCAGAGAATTCTTGGAAGAGCCAATCGGAGCCGCAGTGTTGAGAGTGTGGTGTTGATAAAGCACAGCAGGTCAGGCAGCATCCGAAGAGCAGGAGAATTGGTGTTTCAGGAATGAGGCTTGTGAACCAAGGGGGTAGAGAAATAAATGAGAGGGGGGTGGAGATCGGGGTGGGTGGGGGAAGGTGGCTGAGAGTGTGACAGGTAGTGAAGGTGGGGTAATGGCGATAGGTCAGAGAGGAGTTTGGAGTGGATAAGTGGGAAGGAACATGGACAGGTCATGAGGGCGGTGCTGAGTTAGAAGGTGGGGTCTGGGATAAGTGGGGGGGAGAGTAAATGAAGAAACTGGTGAAATCCACGCCAATCCCGTTTGGTTGGAGGGTCCCAAGGTGGAAGATGAGGCGTTCTTCCTCCAGGCATCGGGTGGTTAGGTTTTGACGATTGAGGAGTCCCAGGACCTGCATGTCCTTGGCGAAATGAGAGGAGGAGTTAAAGCATTCAGACACTGGGCAGTGGGGTTGCTTTGTGCATCTGTCCTGAAGATGTTCTCTGAAGTGTTCTGCAACTAGTTGTCCTGTCTCCCCAAGGTAGTGGAGACCGCATCAGCAGCAATGGATACAGTAAATGATGTGTGGGGAAGTGCAGGTGAATCTATGATGGACGTAGAAGGCTCCTTTCGAGCATTGGACAGAGGTAAGAGGGGAGCTGTGGGCGCAGGTTTTCCAATTCTTGCAGTGGTGAGGGAAGGTGCCAAGATTGGAGAGTGGGTTGGGTTGGGAAGCGGATTAGATGCGCTTGGAGGCCATCGTCGACCATATTGGAGTGGAAACTGTGGTCTTTGAAGAAAGAGAGCAACTGGTGTGTTCTGTGGTGGAACTGGTCCTCCTGGGAGCAGATGTGGTGGAGGCGGAAGAATTGGGAATCAGGGATAGCGTTTTTACACGAGGCAGGATGGGAGAAGCTGTAGTCCAGGTCGCTGTGGGAGTCGGTGGGTTTGTAGAAGATGTCCGTGTTGCATCGGTCACTGTTAGAGGGAGAGGTCCAGGAAAGGGAGGGAAGTGTCTGAAATGGTCCAGGAGAACTATTGGTCAAGGTGTAATGTGTTGGTGAAATTGATGAAGTGTTCAACCTCCTCGTGGGAGCACAAGGTGGCACTGATACAGCCATCAATGTAACGGAGGAAAAGGTGGGGAATGGTCCCGGTGTAGCTGCGGAAGACTGACTTTTCTATGTACCTGATGAAGAGACAGGCCTGTGCCCATGGCTACCCCTTTGGTCTGGCAGAAGTGGGAGGATTCAAAGGAGAAATTATTGAGGGTGAGAACCAGTTCAGCCAAATGAATGAGTGTGTCATTGGAGGGGTACCAGTGGGGACCCCAGGAGAGGGATAAATTTGAGGGCCTTGGAGCCGCAGTGCCAGCCAGTGATGTCCATGTGTTTTAAACTGCCTGTCTCCCATTGGTCAACTGCCCTCGCATGTGCCTGGAGATTGACCAATTGGAGTTCCTGGAGGACCAGAAGGCTGTTAGGTCTTCCTGTCAATCAGAACCCCCTATGTCTGATTGCAGAAGTTGGGCCATGAGTTCCTGAAGCTGCTGCGCCTCTCTCTCTGAATGAAGATTGAGCTTCACCCCAGACTGCAACCTCCTTCCTCTATATGATATCTGTGAGTACCACACACTCTTTTCTCACCCTCTCCTTTTCCGTTTATTTTCTCATTCTGAGGTTAACTTGTTTACTTTGCAGGAGATGAAAGTGGGGTAGAGTCGGTGGGTTTTTAAAAAATGTCAGTGTCAAGTCGGTCGTCATTAATGGAGATGGTGAGGCCTAGGAAGGGGAGGGAGGTGTCAGAGATGGTCCAGGTAAATTTAAGGTGAGGGAGCGGCGGTGAAGGAGGCCCAGGACCTCCATGTCCTCGGCAGAGTGGGAGGGAGCGTTGAAATGTTGGGCCACAGGGCGGTCTGGTTGGAATGTGTTGGTGAAGTTGATGAATTGCTCAACCTCCTCGCGAGAGCACGAGGTGGTGCCAATGCAGTCATCAATGTCGCAGAGGAAGAGGTGGGTAGTGGTGCCAGTGTAATTACGGAAGATCGACTGTTCTATGGAGCCAACAAAGAGATAGGCAAAGCTGGGTCCCATATGGGTGCCCATGGCAACCCCTTTGGTCTGGAGGAAGTGGGAGGATTCGAAGGAGAAATTGTTAAGGGTAAGGACCAGTTCGGCAAAATGAATGAGAGTGTCGGTGGAAGGTTACTGTTGGGGACGTTGGAAGAGGAAGAAACTGAGGACTTGGAGGCCCTGGTCATGGCAGATGGAGGTGAAGAGGGATTGGATATCCATGGTGAAGATGAGGCGTTGGGGGTCGGGAAAACGGAAGTCTTGGAGGAGGTGGAGGGTGTGGGTGGTATCTTGAACGTATGTGGGAAGTTCCTGGACTAGGGGGATAGGACAGTGTCGAGGTAGGTAGAAATGAGTTCAGTGGGGCAGGAGCATGATCAGCCAGTGTGGTCAGGCTTGTGGATCATGGGAAGGAGGTAGATCCGGGCAGTGCGAGGTTCCCGGACTATGAGGTTGGAAGCTGTGGGTGGGAGATCTCCTGAGGTGATGAGATTCTGTATGGACTGGAAGATGATGGTTTGGTGATTGGGGTGGGGTCATGGTCGAGGGGGAAGTAGGAAGAGGTGTCCTCGAGTTGGCGTTTGGCTTCAGCGGTGCAGAGGTCAGTGCGCCAGACTACCACTATACCAGCAAGCAATGAGCAAGGCAAGTGGTACATGAGCAAGAGGAATTGAGTTCAGAGGTGGATATACCTTCCTGCAGTTGTGGTGGCGGGGGGGGGGGGGGGGGGGGGGGTCATTGAATACATTCAAGGCTGAGTTCCTTTGAATTTTCGACAACAAGGAAGTGTATGGTAATGGGGGAGGCAAGAAAATGGGTTTAATACCAGTATAGAACAGTTAGACAGTCAGACAGTGCAGAAACAGACTGTTCTGTCCAATTAGTCCATGCTGACTATGTTCTCAAACTAAACTAGTTGCACCTGCCAGTGTTTGGCCCATATCCCTCTGAACCATTCTTATTCATGTGCTGATCGAAATGCTTTTTAATCCTTTTTAACTGGACATACATCAACCACTTGAACTGAATGGAATGTATTTATTTTCACATGTACTGAAGCACAGTGAAAAGCATTGTCTTGTGATCAAAAAGGCAGATCACATAGTTGTGTAGCATAGATAATAATTAATACATAAACAGTGGCAAAAACAAAACCAAAGGTTCAGGCAAATGCTGAGAGTTTGAGAGTCCATTCAGTGTTCTAACAATAGTAGGGTACAAACTGTTACAAAACTGACTGGTGCGTGTGTTCAGACTTCCGTACCTTCTCCCCGATGGCAGAGGTTGTAGACAAACATTGCCAGAGTGGGATGGATCTTTAAGAATGCTGGTGGCCTTCCCTTGACAACAGGCCTGGTAGATGGATTCTGCAGATGGGAGGTTGGCCTTTGTGATTGTCTGGGCTGAGTTCACCACTCTCTGTAACCGTCTCCAATCTTGAATGGTACAGTTGCCATACCAGGTAGTGATACATCCAAGACACTTGTGGATGACCACTCCCAGGAGCTTGACACTCTCCTCTTATTCCACCTCTGTGCTGTTAATGTGAATGGGGGCATGAGTAACATCCCGCCAAAAGTCAATAACAAGTTTCTTGGTTTTGCTAGCATTGAGATCTAGTTTGTTTTCCGTGCATCATTTTCCCAGGTCTTCCACCTCCCGTCTGCAGTCTGTTTTGATGCCATCTGAGATTTGAATGACTATGGTGGTGCCAGTGAACTTGGAAATGGCATTAGTCTGGTTTTTAGCGACACAGTCATGGTATACAGTGAGTCCAGTAGGGGGCTGAGTACGCACCCCTGGAGGGCTCCAGTGTTAAGTGTTAGTGAGGATCAAATGTTGTCCCCAGTCTTCACTGATTGTGGCCTGTGGGCCAGGAAACTGAGGATCCAGTTGCAGAGAGTGGGGCTTAGTCCGAGATCACTAAGTTTAGTAATGAGTCTCGAGGGGTTAATAGTGTTAAAGGCTGAACTGTTGTCAATAAGTATGATTCTTACGTATCTGCTCTTGGTGTCAAGATGTTCTAGGGAGGAAGGAAGGGCAAATGATATGGCATCTGACGTGGATCCCAATTTGCCATGAGGAAAGTTGGTGTGGGGCAAGAGTACTGGGGAGGCTGGAGTTGATTAATGTCATGACCAGCCTTTCAAAGCAATTCATGATCACTAAAGTTAGGGCAACAGGGCGGTAGTCATTGAAACGTGCTGCATGAGTCTTCTGAGGCACAGGGATGATGTTGGCCCCCTTGAAACAGGCAGGGACAATGGCCTGCTGCAGGGAGAGGTTGAAGATGTGCGATAAGACCTCTGCCAGTTGATCTGCAGATGCTCTGATGCACGGCCTGGTCCTACGTCTGGTTCCACCGCTTTCCTTGGATTCACACGAAGGAAATCTGATCTGACTCTGGGATTTCTCTGGACATTCATTCCACACACAAACTACTCTCTTAAAAAAGGGTGCTTCTGATGTCTTTTTAAAATCTTTCTCCTCTCTCCTTGAAAATTTTGCTCCCTAATCTTGAAACTCACATCTGAAGGAAAGGACTTCACTATCGTGCGTAATTTTATAATCCTCTGTAAGGTCACATTACAGATAGCTAAAATCCTTCAAACCCGGCAACATCTAGTAAGGTGGGTGTGGGTGGGTGGGCTAGGGTTGCTGGGACGCAGAGAAACAGTGAGGAAAGAGATCAATCTGTTTCTGGTCCAGTTGGGAAAGGGACTGAGTCAAACAATCAGAGCAGGAAGGAACAAAGCAGAGAACAAGGTAGGACTGGTAAATTAAACTGCATTTATTTCAATTGCAAGAGGCCGAACAGGAAAGGTAGATGATGGTTAGGAACTTGGGGCTAAGATATCATGGCAGCTACAGAAACATGGCTCAAGGATAGACAGGACTGGCAGCTTAATGTTCCAAAACACACATGGTATTGGAAGGATAGAAAGGGGGCAGGACAGAAGGGAGAGTGGCTTTTTTGATAAGGGATATATTACTGTGCTTAGTAAGGATATTCCTGGGAATACATGCAGGAAGCTTATTTGTGTGGAACTGAGAAATAAGAAAGGGATGATCACCTTATTGGAATTTTATTATAGACCCCCCAATAGTCAGAGGGAAATTGAGAAACAAATTTGTAAGGAGATTTCAGTTATCTGTAATAATAATAGGGTGGTTATGGTCAAGGATTTTAACTTTCCAAACATAGACTGGTACTGCCATAGTGTTAAGATTTTGATGGAGAAGAATTTAAATGTCGACAAGAAAATTTTCTGATTCAGAAAGTGGATGTTCTGACTAGTGAAGTTACAAAACGTGACCTCCTGGGAAATAAGGCAGGCAGGTGACTGAGCTGTCAGTGGAGGAGCACTTTGGGGCCAGTGACCATAATTCTATGGGCTATAAAAGAGTGATGATAAATTGTAGACCAGATCTAAATGGGAGGATGGCTAACTTTGATGGTATTAGGCAAGATCTTTCAAAAGCTAACTGGGGGCAGATGTTCGCAGGTAAAGGGTTGGCTAGAAAATGGGAAGCCTTCTAACATAAGAAACTGAGAGACCAAAGACAGTATATTCCTGTTAGAGTGAAAGGGGAGGCTGGTAGGTGTAGTGAATGCTGAATGACTAGAGAAATTGAACTTTTAGCTCAGAAAAAGAAGGAAGCATATGACAAGTATAGACAGGAAAGATCGAGTGAATACTGACAGTATATAGGCAGTTGGAGTATACCTAAGAGTAAACTCAAGAGGGCAAAAAGGGAACATGAGATAGCTTCGACAAGTAGAGTTAAGGAGAATCGAAAGGGTTTTTATAAATAGGAGAAAAGGATAACTAGGAAGAGAATAGGGGCCCTCAAAGATTAGAAAGACAGCCTATGTGTTGAGCCACAGAAGAATGGGGGAGATAATAAACACGTATTTTGCATCAGTGTTTACTGTGGAGAGGGACATGGAATATTTGGAATTTGGGGAAAAAGATTATGATATCTTGAAAAGTGTAAAAATGTCCATACTACAAAGGAGGTGGTGCTGGATGTCTTGAAACGCATGCAAGTGGATAAATCCCCAGGATCTGATCAGGTGCACCCTAGAACTCTGTGGGAAGCTAGAGAAGTGATTGTTGGGTCCCTTGCTGAGGTATTTGTATCATCGATAGTCACACGTGAGGTGGCGAAAGACTTGTGGTACCAGTATTTACGAAAGGTGGTAAGGAAAAGCCAGGGAACTATCAACCAATGAGCCTGACATTGCCGGTGGGCAAACTGTTAGAGGTAATCCTGACGGACAGGATTTACATGTAAGGACTGATTAGGAATAGTCAGCATGGCTTTGTGCGTGAGAAATCATGTCTCTCGAACTTTATTGAGGTTTTTGAAGAAGTAACAAGGGATTGACGAGGGCAGAGCAGTAGACATGATCTCCATGGATTTCAGAAAAGCGTTCAACAAGGTTCCTCATGAGAGACTGGTTAGCAAGGTTAGATCTCGAGAAATACAGGGAGAACTAGCCATTTGGATACAATCTGGCTTGAAGGTAGAAGAAAGAGGGTGGTGGCGGAGGGTTGATTTTCAGACTGGAGGCCTGTGACCAGTGTTGTACCACAAAGATTGGTGCTGGTTCCACTACTTTTCATCTTTTATATGAATGATTTGGATGTGAGCATCAGAGGAAGAGTTAGTAAGATTGAAGATGACAGCAAAATTGGAGGTGTAGTGGACAGCAAATAAGGTTACCTCAGATCACAACGGGATCTTGATCCGATGGGCCAATGGGCTTAGGAGTGGCAGATGGAGTTTAATTTAGATGAATATGAGGTGCTGCATTTTTGGAAAAGCCACTCAGGTCAGTTCCGAGGGAATGTTGCTGAACAAAGGAACCTTGGAGTGCATGTTCATAGCTCCTTAACAGTAGAGTCGCAGGTAGATACAACAGAGAGGAAGGCATTTGGTATGTCTTCCTTTATCGGTCAGAGCATTGTGTACAGAAATTGAAAGGTCATGTTGCAGCTGTACAGAACACTGGTTAGGCCAGTTTTGGAATATTGTGTGCAATTCTGGTCTCCTTCCTAACAGGAGGATGCTGTGAAACGTGAAAGGGTTAAGAAAAGATTGACAAGGATGTTGCCGGGCTTGGAGGATTTCAGCTATCTGATGAGTCAGAATAGACTGGGGCTGTTTTCCAGAAGCATTAGAGGCTTGGGGGTGGGGGGGTGGGGGGGGAGGTGAGCTTCCAGATGTTTATTCTATCCATAATCCTCATGATTTTATAAACATACAAGGTCTTCTCCCTGGTTTGTAGTGTCCAGAACTAGAGGGCATAGGTTTAGAGTGAGAGGGGAAAGACTTTAAAAGGGACCTCAGGGGCAAATGTTTCATGCAGATGGTGGTGCAGAAAGGAATGAATGTCAGAGTAAGTGATGAAGGATGGTACAATTACAGCATTTAAAAGGCATCTGGATGAGTATATGATTAGGAAGGTTTTAGTGGGATATTGGCCAAGTCCTGGCAAATGGGAGGAGATTAGGTTAGGATAACTGGTCGGCATGGACGAGTTGGACTAAAGGGTCTGTTTCTGTGCTGCACATCTCTACGATTTTACTTCAGGACTCTGAAATTGTTCGTGAAAACCACCTCCATGATCTGCCCAGTTTTAACACTACAATACACAGGAGCAGAATGAGGCCATTTGGCCCACTGAGTCTGCTCCACCAGTCAATCATGGCCGATATGTTTCTCAACCCCATTCTGTTGCCTTCCCTCGTAATCCTTGATCCCCTTCCTAATCAAGGACCTATTTATCCCTGTCTTAAATGCCTTCAATGATGTGGCCTCCACAGCCCTCTGCAGCAATGAGTCCACAGATTCACCACCCTCTGGCTGAAGAAATTCCTCCTCATCTCAGTTCTGAAGAACATTCCTTCACCCTGAGCCTGTGTCCTCTGGTCCTCGTTTCTCCTACTGGTGGAAACATCTTCCCCCACATCCACTGTATCTAGTCAGAGTCACACAGTGCGATAACAGATCCTTCAGTCCAACCAGTCCATGTCGACCATAATCCTAAACTAAACTAGTCGCACCTACCTGTGCTTGGCCCAATATCCCGCGAAACATTTCTTATTCATGTACTTATCCAAACGTCATTTAAATGCTGTGACTAAGCGCATCTACCAATTCCTCTGAAAATTCATTCCACACGTGAAGCACTCTGTGTAAAAATGTTGCCCCTTATTTTGTTTTTAAATCTTTATGTTCTCACCTGAAAAATATGTCCGCTAGTCTTGAAATCCCTCATTCCAGGGAAACGACTCCTGACATTCATCTTCTCTGTATCCATCAGGATTTTATAAATCTCGACAAAGAGTCATCCGAACCTGAAATGTTAGCTTGCTCTCTCTATGTGGACGCTGCCTGACCAGCTGTGATCTCCAGCAATTGTAGTTTTCAGGACGGATTCCAGCATCTGTCGCAATGCGCTCCTAAATGTTGGCTACCTCTTCCCAGATCCTTCGAGACTCGACCTTACTCAACAATCCACTGTGCGGTACAGTCAATACAGTTCCACATTGCATCTCTTTCAGCACACATGGGTGGCACGGTGGCTCAGTAGTTAGCACTGCTGTCTTACAGCACCAGGGACAAGGATTTGACTCCAGCTTCAGGTGACTGTCTGTGTGGAGTTTGCACATTGTCCCCTCCCCCCTTCCCCCCCGCCCCCCCGCCGCTATGTGGGTTTCATCAAGGTGCTCCGGTTTCCCCCCACAGTCCAAAGATGTGCAGGTTAGGGTAAAAATGGCCATGCTAAATTGCCCCATAGTGTTCAGGGATGTGTGGGTTAGGTATATTAATCGGAACTAAATGGAGAGTGATAAGAGTAGGGAAATGGGTGTGGGTGGGTTACTCTTCGGAGTGTTGGTATGTACTTGTTGGGCCAAATGGCCTCTATCCGCACTGTAGGGATTCTAAGTGGCAAACCCCAGCTCTTTGCATTTCCTGGAGGGGAAGTGGGGACGGGCTGAAAGCTCAGTGAGCGTGAAGCGAAAATTAAACGTCGTGCTTTGCTTGAGCTCAAGCTGAGTGACTTGGTGGCGGGACTGGAAAAGGAAGGTACGGTGTCTCAGTGGTTAGTGCTGCTGCCTCACGGTACCAGGGCCCCAGGTACAATTCCAGCCTCGGGGCCGCTGTCTGTGTGGATATTGCACATTCTCCAACTGGTATTTGTGGCGGATTTCTTCCAGTTCAGCTGTTTCTTCTCACTATCCAAAGATGTGCAGGTTTGGATGAATTAGCCATGTTAAATTGTCCATAGTGTCCAGGATGTGGAGGTTAGATGCATTAATCAGGTGTAAATGTAGAGCAATTGGAGTAGGGTAAATGGTGCTTTCAATTTCATGGAATTACAAAAGAAAAGCATGTTCCACATAAAGCAGAATTGCTTGTTCTGAATTTCTACTCTGACTGACAGGGATGACTTTCATAAACTTTTTTTTCCAGTGTAATTGAAGATCTGTAGACAAGTTTCAAAATCAACAGACGAAGGGCTAATGCCTGAAACAGCAACTCTCCTGCTCCTTGGATGCTGCCTGACCTGTTGTGTATTTCCAGCACCACACATTTTGACTGACTTTCCACCGTCTGCAGTCCTCATTTTCACATCAATGAAAGACAGTCAGTCAATCCATTGGGACAGCAACAATTTTCTGTGCGAAGGAGCAAAACTCTTTGGTTTCTGTTTCAGTACATTTTCAGCATCAGTGATGCTGGATAAGAGACGCTACTGCGGCAGCGTATTGACTGTGTATCCTGTAACAATGAAACAGCCTGGAAAGAGGAATTCACGGCAGGGAGGGGCTGTACATTCATTTGTGTTCAGCTGAAGCTTTGGCCATGGAGAAACCAGAGGAATCTCGCCCCATGGAGAAACCGTGGAAGTGTGGTGACTGCAGGAAAGGCTTCAGTGTCCCATCTGCCCTGGAAATTCATCAGCGCAGTCACACCAGGGAGAGGCTGTTCTCCTGCCCAGAGTGCGGAAACAGCTTCCCCCACTCCTCCCACTAACTTGCGCACCAGTATGTCCACACCGGGGAGAGGCCCTTCCACGCTATGATTGTGGGAAGGCCTTCAGCAAATCCTCTGACCTACTGAGGCACCAGTGGGTCCACACAGGCAAGAAGCCCTTCCACTGCTCCGAATGCAGAAAGGGCTACAGCAGTTCCTCCCCCCTGCTGATACACCAGCGGGTCCACACCGGGGAGAAGGCGTTCTCCTGCCCAGAGAGCGAGAAACGCTTTAATCGCTCCTGCCACCTACTGACCCACTGGCGGGTCCACACGGGAGTGTAGCCGTTCTATTGCCCTGAGTGCAGGAAGGGCTTCAGCAATTCTTCTGTTCTGCTGACCCACCGCCGGTTCCCTACAGGGGAGAGGCCATTCAGCTGCCCTGAGTGTGGCAAGAGGTTCACATTTTCCAGCAACTTGCGAAGACACCAGCGGGGGCACCAGTGCTCCCAATAATCGGATACCGCCAGTGACGCTACTGTGGACTAAACCTTCTGCCCTGTTCTGACATTGGGTGCAGTGGGAAAGTTGGTGGGCTTTTTAAAAATAAATTTCTGAACTGCATACTGCCTCGCACCCCCAACTGCAACCCCACAGTGGCTCAGAGCGGCATGGTGGCTCAGTGGCTAGCACAGCTGCCTCATAGAGCCATGGACCGGGTTTGATTCGACTCTTGGTGTGACTGTCTGTGTGGAGTTTGTACGTTCTCCTGCCGTGTCTGCATGGGTTTCCTCAAGGTGCTCCGGTTTGTTCCAACAATACAAAGATGTACAAGTTAGGGGGAGTTAGCCGAGCTAAATTGTCCATAGTGTTCAGGGATGTGTAAGTGTGGTGCATTAGTCAGGGGTAAATGTAGACTAGTCAAAAGTGTGGTGCTGGAAAAGCACAGCAGGTCGGGTAGCATCTGAGGCGCAGGGGAATCGACGTTTTGGGCATAAGTCCTTCCTCAGGAATGATGCCTGAAACATTGATTCTCCTGCTCTTGCTGCTGCCTGATCTGCTGTGCTTTTCCAGCACCACACTCTCGACTGTGATCTCCAGCATCTGCAGTCCTCACTTTCTCCGAGTAAATGTAAAGTAATCGGGTTAAGAGAATGGGTCTGGGTGGGTAACTCTACGGAGGGTTGGTGTTGCCTTGTTGGGCCAAAGGGCCTGTTTACAGTCTGTAGGGATTCTGTGATTCCTTAAACTTTGCTTCCAGTGGGCGACACTACTCGGAGTCTGGGACTGCACGTTCCCATTGAAACAATCCGCAGAAAGCTAAGACCACTGGAGCAGACATTAGGCCATTCAGCCCATTGAGTCTGCTCCGCCATTTGTTCGAAACAAAAAAAAATTGTGGTTGCTGGAATCCAAAGTAGGCAAGCAGGAGGCTGGGAGAATGCAGCAAGCCAGGTAGCATTAAGAGGTGAAGTTACCGTTTCAGGTATTAACCCTCCTTCAGGACTGAAGAAGGGTTCTTCGCAAAGCATGGACTTCTGTATCAGAAACAATTTACCAGGATGTTGCCGGGGGTTGGAGGGTTTGAGCTGCAGGGAGAGGCTATTTGGCTGGGTGAGAGATTTAAAAGGGACATAAGGGGCAATGTTTTCACGCAGAGGGTAGTGCGTGTATGGAATGAGTTTCCAGAGAAAGTAGAGGCTGGTACAATTATACCACTTAGGAGGCACCTGGTTTCGGACATGAACAGGAAGGGTTTAGAAAGATAATGGACCAAATACTGACAAATGGGACCAAATTAATTTAGGATGTCTTGTCAGCATCGATGAGTTAAACCAAAGGGTCTGTTTCCGTGCTGTATATCTCTATGTCTACCGGTCCTGATGTAAGTTTTAAAATGGAGTCCAAGTAACTTTGAATAGTTCAGTCTTGTTGAACTCACCTCTTGAAAGGTTTCAAATGAATCCCTCCAAGTGATACTGTTTAAAAATGCCGAGTTGGACAAAATATCCCATTACGTTCGACACAAACCCACAGATGAAGACATCAGAAGTCACACAACACCAGCTTACAGACCAACAGGTTTATTTGAAATCACAAGCTTTAGGAGCATTGCTCCTTCTTCAAAGCTGCTTCTTCATCACTTCACTGACAACGGAGCAGTGCTCTGAAATCTTGAGTTCAAATAAACCTGTTGGACTCGAACCTGGTGCCAATTGACTTCTGCCCTTGTCCAGCCCAATCCAACACCAGCACTTCCACATCAGAGTTGACTCATGAGATCAGATTTTATTCAGTGTGATTAAGTGAGATGCTCATCTGAAAACTCAAAACTGTTGGAGCGACAAAGAGACACGAGTAAGTGCTACAGCACGGAGACAGGCCCATTGGCCCAAACTGGTCCATGCCGACCAAAATGTCCATCAACAGTAACCCCATTTCCTTGCACTTGGCCACTATCCTTCTAAGTCTTTCCTCTCCATGTACTGACCAAATGTATTTTAAATGTTCTTAATGTACCTACCTCAAACACTTCCACTGGCAGCTCATTCCATACACAAACCACACTCTGAAAAAATAAGTGGGGCAAAAATTTTACAATCTCTCCACTCTCCCCGTGCAAATGTGCCCCCACTCACCATTCAAATGTGTCCCCAGTCGTGAAATTCCCCCACACTTGGGAAGAGACAACAATCCTTAATCCTATCTATAACCCTCTCGGTTTTATAAACTTCGCCTCTCATCCTCATCTGTTCCAGGGGGAAAACATCCCAGCCTTAATTCCAATTTGTTAATAATGGCGCAGTGATGATTTCAGCTGTGTGTGTGTCAAGGATCTCTCATTTCTAAGCCAATGCAGTGCCTCTTAAGTTTACCTGACCTTAAAACAAATGGCACCCCATTCATTTAAAATGTCTATGGTTTCTGTGCAAAGTCAGTCCTCATTGGAAAACAGCCAATAGTGTCTTAAATCCCATAGGCTGCTTCTGACCAGGTGTGTATGCTCTGTTTGGAGATGTAGAAGTAAAACTTCACAATAAAAGATTAATGCAGCCTTTATTTATGACTCATTATTAAACACACTTTCTCCATTTACAGCTGTAATTGAGAGGCTTCTCTGAATTAGTCGACATGTTTGTAACAAGTTGTGAAACATAAAAGAGTTCTGAAAAAACTTACAAAGATAATGCCAGGGTTGGTGGGTTTGAGCTGCTGCAAGAGGCTGACATAGACTGGGGCTATTTTCCCTGGAGGGTCAGAGGCTGAGGGGTGACCTTACAGACGGCTTTGTGGTAGAAGCGTTTTAGGAAAAAAGATCTCAACCCTTTGTTGCATTTGCCAATATCTGTTGGCCATTAGTGAAGACCCTGAGCCCAAACGGATCAGACCCTCTGCCTTTTACAACCCCTCTTGGGAAAAAAATCAAGAACAACATAATCTTCTTAAAGGAGTAACATCATCACAACAGAGAGCACACAAGCTGAAACATTTCTATCAAAAGTTCGTACAGTTAGCAGGCCGAGATAATGACTTTTCAATTTAGACAATTAATTTAAATCAGGTCCTTTGGCTACCAAAATCTATTAAACCTAAATCTGACAACAGAGGACCTATCCTACTGTAAAAACTCAATATAGCGTCAAGGGTATAAAAGAAGGGGACAGTTGGACAGAGCCCCAGAGCTAACTCCCCATTGCTACAGCTAGGAGTCCTTAGCACGAGAGAGAGAAATCAGCTCTGACAGTCATCTGTGAATGAGTCAGCATCATTTACAAAAAAAAACAGAAGAGCAGGAATTGGAGGAGACATTCCTGACAAAAGATTCAATAGAAGGATGCATAGAATATATTCTGGAAGATATGTAACCTGGCTGTAATCAGAGAGACTAAATTCTATTTCTTGTTGTATTAGTGGGTCTTGTATTTATTGGAACAGCATATGACAAGAATCCTGTTTTATGCCAGAATTGTCAGTAGTTCGAAGGGATTTATTCGGTTTGTTAATAGATTAGTTCAGTTGTTCACCACTCAAATTGGATACGTAAATTGTTTTTTGTTGATTTTAAAGTGTCAAGGATTTATTTTTGTTTTTAAGACTAGAGCAGATGACACCACTTTTCACACTAATTTTATATAGATTATAGGGCAACGCGCTCCTCTTTTGGTGTTTTGGTTTGAGATCTCAGAGAGGGGAGGGAGTTCAGCATTCGCTGTAAAAGTATTGACGTGCCGTCCTGCTGAATGCAAAGGAGTCATTATTAATGCCAGCCTCTCACTCTGGTTGTGGGTGAATCGCTTTGATTTGAATACTGACTCAGAAACTACACAGACAACCAACTGTTGAAACAATGATTTACACTTTATTGTAGGTAGCAACCAAAATATATAACTCCTCAAGTAAGCAAGTTCAGCCTCTCTCTCCCCCCGCCCCCACACCCCCTCCATCTTGGCTATCACCCCAGTGATGGCGGAGTTTAACATTGTTTCCACCAACAGTGCCTATCTCTGGAAGTTTACAGGGGTTTGATGCAGTGTTGTTTTTCCAAGCACTGCAGCTGAAACGTTCTGGAGTTGAATTCTGTTGGAGTTCAGTCACTTTCAGATTTGTGGTGTAACGTTTCTTTATATTCTAACCACCACCTCCCCACCCTTCTGGAGACCTCTGGTCTGTAGCTTACCTTCTTATCCTTGAGGGTTTTCCACCTGTTTGAAACAGCCTGTCCTGCAATTAACCCCTTTACGCCAAGGCCTTCCTTCTACAGGCAGAAGTAATGATCCTTTTGTCACACAGTTATTAAACACCATTATTTCATCTGTCCAAAGGAACAGTTCATTGCTTTGCCTCCTCCTTCCCAGCGATAGTTAATGTATGTTATTTATTAACTCCCTTATAGTAGTTTCTCATTGGCCCTTTCGTTTCTTGCTCCAGAAAGAGTTATTGCGGACTCATTAAGTTATCAAAGTTCTGGAGTTTACAGGACCACACCACATTCCTCTCTGCCTCCCCCAGGAATAACGATTGCTCCTGAGATACTCGCAGATCCTGACATTCCTTGGTATCCCCAAATACAATCCATATGTCAGGAAATCACTGGTGCTACCCTGACACCAGATAGTCACTGTTGGAGCAGAAGGATTATGGGGAGAAAATGCAAAATCCGAAGTGCAAAGAGACTTGGGAGTTCAAGTCCCGGATTTTCTCAAAGTAAACTTGCAGAATGAGTTGCACTTTCCCCTGCAACTGCCGAATGTGTGACGCCAGCCCATTTACCTATTCCCTCCTCACGATCCAAGGGCCCAAACTTACCTTCCAGGTGAAGTGGCACTTAACCTGCACTACCCACAACCCAGTCTACTGCATTTGCTGCTCATAATATGGGCTCATCTACATTGGGGAAAACGAAGCATAAACTGGGTGACTGCTGCACAGAACATCTACGCTCTGCCCGCAAAAAAGACCCTGAGCTTCCAGTTGCCTGCCAATTCCACACCCCACCCTGTTCCCTGGCCAACATCTCTGTCTCAGGTTTGCTGTCGTGTTCCAGCGAAGCTCAGCACCAGCAGAACGAAGAACACCGAATATTACACTTGGGGACCATATATCCCTCCGGTCCCAATATCGAATTCAATAAAATCTAGGGCTGAACTCTACAGTATCCTCGCCCCTTCCACACACACCAAGCCTTGTTATCACATAGTCTGTCATTCGACACTACGTAGCCACGAACAGTCTCCATTAACCCTCCCACGCAGACCGTCATCAACTCCTTGTTCTGTCCAACAGTTCTTCCTTCTCTTTGGGCTCCGTCCTGATCTCCGCTTTCCGTCCACAATATCTCCTAAATATAAACCGACATTTTCCCAATCACCATCTGTTCTGTGGAAGGGTCACCGGCAACTCCTGTTTTTTGTTCCTGATATACAGCATCCGCAGTTCTTTCAGATTTTTATTGAGAGAGAGTTGGAAATTGTTTCGAGAGACAGAAGGAGAAGGGGGAGAAACAGAACAGATATGAACGTAAAATCATTGTAGTGCGATCACTTCCCTTAAGCATTAATAGAGGTTCTCAGCAGTCAGTGAGCTTGTGGCGCAATGGTATCGCGTCTGACTCCCGATTAGAAGGTTGTGCGTTCAAATCACGACAGGCTCACTACAGTCAACGTCTTATATTTCAAATAAAGAAAGGAGAACGTTCACTCTGGATATCCGTTGTGTCAAATTTTCTTTGCGGAAACTTTCGATCACATGTGAATCTTTGCTGTCAGTTTGATTTGTGAACACTGTGTCGGGGAGGTGGTGTGCCCATTGTTTGGGTAAATGCTCAGCTCCCCGCAATGTGAGAAGTAAAACACAGACTGTTCATCACGGGATCTAAACGTAGCCGGATCGTTTAGTTGGTGACAGCGGGGTGTGAATCACATTATACCGATATTTTTGCAACATAATCTAGAGATTGCCATCCAGGTTTTAGTGACATCACACTGCCACGTAATGATGTTATGGTCTCAGTAAACTATAATAACGTGAAGATCGCTGGGATGATTTTCTACATCCAACTGCAATATAAACACAGATCATTGTTTCCAATTTTGGTGGAACAAAAGACATCATATTGATGGAAAATTACAGTTAGTGCACACACAGCTAGTCATCGATAAATATTAATCCTGTTCACTTCAATGGCCAATTTTCAATTCAGAAACCAAGTGCACTCGGCTGCTTGTAACAGAGACAACAGGACAAAATGGCTCATAGGAGGAGAAATGGGACATTGAGGAGGAGTGAAATGTTTGCTTTTGGTCACCTCTACAATTGTTAGAAAAACAGGTTGAAAGGATTCTTAAAAGGTGTCTGAAGTAGTGGTGAGGGATAACACTTCAGACAGCGCAAAGGGGAAGACCACTTTCTAGTGGAAGGAAAAGACATTCCTTATTTCTGAAAGAACTGGGAAACAGAAGAGGGGATGGAATCTGACTTGGGAGCTATTTCCTATTTGTTGAGGATGTTGCTTCATCACAGACTTGGTTTAGAGCATAAGCTCTACATCAGGAAGAAAGGGTGGCCCAAGGGGACTGAGAGATAAATGGGAAGGAAGTGGGGCTGGAGGGAAGGCAGCTGGGAGTGCAATAGGTAGATGGAGGTAGGGATTGATGGTGATAGGTCAGAGATGAGGGTGGAATAAATAGGTGAGAAGCAAGGTGGACAGGTATGACAGGTCAAGAGGTTGGTGTCGAATTGGCAGGTTGGATCTGGGACAAGGTGGGGGAGAGGAAATAAGGAAACTGATGAAAACTGTATTGATACCATGTAGTTGGAGGGTCCTAAAGCAGAAGTTGAGGAGTTTTTCCTACAAGTGTCGGGTAGCAAGAGTTTGGCAGTGGAGGAGGCCCAGGACTTGCATGTTCTTGGTGGAATGGGCGGGGAAGTTAAAGTGTTGAGCCACAGGGCGGTGTTTCGTTCAGATTTAGAGTCCCAGAGTTGTTCCCTGAAATATTCGGTTAGTTGGCATCCAGTTTCCCCAATGTGGATGAGACCATATTGCAAGCAATGGACATAATCTTACAAATAGATTGCATAAATCTTAGCCTGCCAGAATTATTTTCTTTTATTAAATTAAAGAAAATTTTTATTCAATTGGATGACTTCATGAAACGGTTTGTTGGTCAGATTTGAATCATCACGCCCAAATGAGACGATGCCATGAATATCAGTGAACTGCTCTTTTTGTTCAAAACCACAAGTTCTTGATTTATTTTCACAACTTACTGGTATTCACACCTGCACATTCAATGTCAAACTCTGACATCAGAAATTAAATTACAGCATTCATTTTGACTTGAAATATTCGAACAAACAAATTAATAGCACACAGTAAATCGCAAGTCTGATTAATCTGAAATTAAATTTGACAAAAAAAAATAAAATCAAGATGGGAGGTAAGAAATGGGAGAAGGGCAGAAGGCAAGAAATGCAGCATCATAGAAAGTGCTCCCCCAGAAAGTGCATTTTACCAACTACCACTGCTAAATATAAGCACTCTGATATGATCCTTCGGTTTTAATGTAAACCATAGCCCCATACAGTAGGTACCATTTAAATGAGTTAAAATACAAGCATTGAGCAAATCCAGCTTCCAGACTTACCACCCACCCCCACCACCCACCCCCCCCCCCCCCACCCTCCGCTTATTGGAGCTTGGACCTTCCTCCAGCTCCGGGGGGTTGTTGAACTCCTGGGCTCCAGCGGCCACGCCTCCACTGAAGGAGCTTTGGGAAGCAGATGCAAAGGCAAGATACAGAACAGAGAACCTTTGTATATGAAAGCAGCTTACAGAGACATTGAGCAATAGCATGACATGGTATGTACCCATCGACCTCTGGATTATCTACCCAGCACACTCACGCAGCAATTCTCTACTTCTGTGCTCCCAGCAGCTGGATCGTGGATCAGTTTAAAGTAGGTCCTATATCTCTGACAACATCGGTACACAAGGCAGTGAAGAAAGGTTTCAGCACACTGGCCTTCATCAGTTAGGGAACTGAGTATAGATGTTGGCAAGTTATGTTGGAGTTATACAGGACGTTGATGAGGCTGCACCTGGAATATTGTGATCAGTTTTGGTCCCCTTGGTGTTCTGACTTCTGACTTCTTCAACTCTGGGTTTGTGTTGAACTTGATGGGATACTTTGTCCAACTCAGCATGTTTAAACAGTATCTCTCAGAGGGATTCATCTGAAACTTTTCAGGAGGTGAGCTCAACAAGATTGAACTATTCAAAGTTACGTGGACACTATTTTAAAGTTACATCAGGACCAGTAGTCAGAGACACATACAGCATGGAAACAGACCCTTCGGTCCAACTTGTCCATGCTGACCTGATATCCTATATTAATCTACTCCCATTTGACAGCACCTGACCCATATACTCTGGCAGCTCATTTCATATATGTACCACCCTCTGCATGAAGAAGTTGTCCCTTTAATTTGTTTCGCCTCTTACCCTAAACTTATGCCCTCTCGTTCTGGACTCCCCCACCCCAAGGAAAGGACATTTTCTATTACACTGTCCATGCCCCTCATGATTGTATAACCGCTATTCGGTCACTTCTCTGCCTCCGATGCTCCAGTGAAAACAGTCCCTGCCTATTCAGCCTCTCCCTGTAGCTCAAACCCTCCAACCCCCAGCAACATTCCTGTAAATCGTTTCTCACAGAGAAGTCAACGTTTCAGTCCTGAAGAAGGGTTAATACCCAAAACGCTGACTACTCCACATCCTGGTGCTGCCTGGCTTGCTGCATTCTCCCAACCTCCTGCTTGCCTACTTCGGGTTGAAATATGTAGTGGCTCAGTGGTTACCACTGCAGCCTCACAGCGCCAAGGACCCAGGTTTGATTCCAGCCTTGGGTGACTGTCTGTGACGAATTTGCACTTTTTCCCAATGTCTGCGTGGTTTTTCTCTGGGTGGTCCTGTTTTCTTCCATAAACCAAAGATGTGCTGGTCATGTGGATGGGCCATGTTTATTTCCCCTTAGAGGTAGGCACATTGGTCAGAGGGAAATGGGTCTGGATGGATTACACTTCAGAGGGTCGGTGTGGACTTGTTGGGACGAATGGCCTGTTTCCGCAGTGTAGCTAATCTCATCCAATACTTTTGTTACTAACGAATGGCAGAGTAGGCCGAACTTCTTCTCCGATGGTCTTGCGGTCTTAGGTTTCTCTGGATCATTTCATTGGCAATGTGCAGTCCCGGGCTCAATGAGCAACAGTGTCCACTGAAGGCAAAGCTCATAGAATCATAGAACTCCCACAATGTGGAAACAGGTCCTTCAGCCGAACACATCTGCACTGATCTTCCGAAGACTAACCCACTCAGATCCATTTTCCTACCCTCCATAACTTGCACACAGACCCCCAAGTGTGGAATTATTCCTGGGTTCCTGGTGCCATGAGGCAGCAGTGCTAACCCTGAGCCCCCATGGAGTTGTGATTGTGGGGTATCGGGAAGGCAATTGTAGTCCAGCAGAAGACTAAAACAGCCCACCTACTGTCCCACTGCATCCACTGTCAGAAATGGCAGGAGGTTCAGTCCTGGGAGGTGACCAAAGGCAGCATCAATGGTAGGATAAGATTGCTGGGAGCGCTGGTGCCCCCGCTGGTGCTTCTGCAAGTTGTAGGAAAACATGAACCTCTTCCCACACTCGGTCCAGCTGGTGTGGACACATTGGATCTTCAGTAGGGCGGAGGAATTGCTGAAGGCCTTCCCGTAATTAGGGCAGCAGAATGGCCTCCCCCCCCCCCTCCGCCACTGTCTCCCCCCACCCCCCACAACACCCCCGTGTGGTCCAGATGGTGATTCAGCAGTATGGAGGAGCAGGTAATGACCTTCCCGCATTCGGGGCAGGAGAACGGCTTCTCCCCGGTGTGGATAGACTGGTGCCTCAGCAGGGCAGAGGAATTGCTAAAGGCCTTCCTGCACATAGAGCAACTGAACGACCTCTCTACCATTTGGACACACCAATGGGCCAGTAGGTCGGACGAAAGAGCAATTCCCCTCCTGCACTCGGGGCACAAGAACGGCCTCTCAGTGTAGACCCACTGGTGACTCAGCAGGTGGGAAGAACTGCTGAAGACCATCTCACACTTGGGGCCGGAGAACAGCCTTCCCCGGTGTGGACCAACTGATCGTCAGCAGGAGAGAGAAATCACTGAAGGCCTTCCCACACTCAGGGCAGCAGAAGGGCCTCTTCCCCACTGTGGACCCATTGGTGCTTCAGAACCCTTTCAAATTTCACAATATCCTTCTGATAGGAGGGAGACAAGAATTGCACACAATATTCTAAAAGTGGTCTCACCAATGTCCTGTACAGCCACAACATAACTTCCCAACTCCAATACTCAGTCAGAGGATTGGGAAAGCTTTCAAAACCCACAAAAAACAAACAGGAAAGAATGGAGGGAAAAACCGAATTTTTGAGAGTGAGCTTGGAAGCATCACTGAGAAATTGGCGGAATGGGTTTATTGGGGAGGCGTTCTCCTTAAATACACGATATACGTATTTCTCTTGTGGACTTCGTAGTTTCTCTGTGCTTCAGTGTGTAGTGGCTCGTTGAAATAATGTCCTGATGCAGCTTCGTTTGTGGGTGTTGGGATGATTGCTTCTGTGGTTAAGTATTTGGTTTGTGTGTGTTGTTTTTTTGTAGATGCAAGTTTGAAGTTCCCCATTGACTGTTCGCTCGACTGTGACATCTAAGATTGGCAGTTTATTGTTGTTCTCCTCTTTTTCAAACTAGGAGCCCCCCTCAGGCCATAGTCTCACTACTTGGAACACCAATGTACAGACTAGTCAAAGGCCTCCACTGAGGACTAAAACACCAAGTCGAAGATTCATGCCACTCCATTTACTCCATCCAAGAATTCCTGAACACCAAAGACACGAAGATAGAAGAGGATGGAATAATGTTGTCGTTTGCCATAACAGCCCTGTTCACATCCACTAACATCAACGTGACCAAAGAAAACTGAAGATACTACTGGAAGAACTAAAGACAAAAACACAGCACCAACTTCATCAGCAAAGATAGCACCGTCAACCTCGTGGAACTGTGCCCTACCACTTTATATTCAATAACAAGCCCTACAAACAAATCAACGAAATACCCATGAATCACTTCTGTCATCAAAAAATGAAACAAATTAGAGGAAACCTACAACACCATCAACAATCTCCTTACTGGCATAAAATTCACAAAAGAGGAGAACAACAACAAAGTGCCATTTCTAGATGTCACAACAGAACGAACACTCAATTGTAAATTCAAAACAGCCTCTACAGGAAAACAGCACACGCGAACCAAGTACTTAGCTACAAAAGTAACCATCCCTACACCTACAAACAAATCTGAACGAGGGCACTATTTCAAAGAACCACTACACACTGCAGCACCCAGTGACGACGAAGACCAATAAGTAACTCTACAGCGCATTAAAGGAGAATGGGCAGCCAAAAAAATACACTGCAAATTGTTTCCATGACCGGGAATTGAACCCGAGCCACAGTGGTGAAAGCGCCGAATCCGAACCACTAGACCACCACGGAGATGTTAGCGCAGTTTGACAGCTTTACTGAAAATTGCTTTCCTGCCCGGAAATCGAACCCGGGTCACGGTATTCAGAAGGCTTCCACCAAAGTCGTTTCTTGTCTCCATTGCTCCCGATGCGGTCTCCTCTACATTGGAAAGACTGGAGCCCCGTCGCAGAGTCAAGTCACAGCGTTTGAGGGAACATCTCCAGGACACCCGTCGCCCTGTGGCCCAACATTTCAACCTCCCCTCCCACTCTGCTAGGGACATGCAGGACCTGGGCCTCCTCCATCGCCCCTCCCTCCCCACCCGATGTCTGGGGGAAGAACGTCCCAACTTCTGCCTCGGATACATTCAACCCCAGGACATCAATGTGGACTGCACCAGTTTCCTTATTTCCCCTCCCCACACCTTACCTCAGTTCCAACCTTCCAGCTGAGCGCTGTCCTCAGGACCTGTCCTACCTGCCAATCTCCCTTCCCACCTAGCCGCTCCACCCTCCTCTCTGCCCTGTCACCTACGTCCCCAACCGCATTCACCTATTGTACTCTTTGCTACCTTTGGCCCAGCACCCCCCAATTTATCTCTCCACCCTGGAGGGGTCCTGCCTCGATTCCTGATGAAGGGCTTTTGCCCGAAACGTCGATTTTCCTGCTCCTCGGAAGCTGTCTGACCTGCTGTGCTTTTCCACTGGAAACTCTGGTTTCCAGCCTCTGCAGTCCTCACGTTTGCCTACCCAATAAACCCAGTGTGCCGATTTCACATCAACAAACTGACACAAGCAGACACAACTTCTACAGAAACCCGAGCCACATTACTTTACATTAAAGATATCTGTGAAATGATGTCCAGACAACTCAACCCTCTCAGCATCATGGTAGCCCACAAACCTACCAACACACTTAAACAGCGGCTAATGAACCTGAAATACCCGATACAAACAACCAGCAAACGAATGTTATTTACAAGATACCATACAAGGAAATATATACATGAACTCTGCCACACAGGTCTCTGTGGCAAGAAATGCTGGGATTAGATAAGGAAGATTTTTTCAGCCAAAACGAATCGGCACTGACTGGACAGCCATTTAAAATCAAGGCTGTCAGCACAGGATGGAAGACCCGAAGGGATGAACAGTTTTCTTATTTCCTGAAGACTTACAAATCTGAGACTTGGTTTTGGTGCTTGTTCCCTTTCCACTCCCAGGAGCCGCAGTGGTTGGGGCGGTGAATTGGGGAAAGTGAAATGTGCCCATGAGCAGCGTGTGGGGCTATTTCAGCTTCCCCTCCTCTGACAGCGCTGTGACATGACTCAGATGTTCTCAGGGACATTTACTGACGCGAGACAGTGAAAAGAGTCTCGTTCCTGCAGATCAGGAATTCAAACCGTATGCCGGCTTCAGGACAATGAGAAAGATTAATTGGGGTGTGTGAAGAAGCTTTGAGCTGCATTTCAAACAGGTAGGTGGAGTCAGATGCGTCATCCATTGCGCCCCTGGCACTGTGCGGATCTGGCGCCGCCATGCTGCAGAGTTCTGACGTTAACACGGACATGCGCAGCAATGGGAACATTCACAAGGTGAACAGCCAAAGATAATCACCGTCACTGCTTCCCTTCCATAGTCCCAACTTTGTGAAGCAGTATCTTTCACTGGCAAATAAAACACCTTTGTCCTCAGGTGCCTGCTTAACTTCGATCACGACTTCACGCCCCACACTGTTCTCGTCTCATTTCCAAACTCTTGGCTCATCGCCTCAATGGCAGCTCTGTGGATATCTGCTTGTTCCACCCTGACAGGCAGTGGGTTGCAGATTCCCACCAGTCCCAATGTGACTGAAATACTTCAACCCCTCCACTGATTTGCATCTTTTAAAAAGCCTTGGAGCAATCTCCCTTTTCTTTCTGACGACATTTCTCAACTGTAGTCGGCAGTTCACACCTGCGTGGGGAAACCGCAATGGATTTCATGTCCATCGCATTCACCACTCGGCCCACCAATACAGAACCACACTGACAGCTTCATTTCCCAGGTCTCTCTGCCTGTGGAGCTGAGAAAGAGTGAATCATTACAGAGTTTGTTTGAATCCAATCACTTCACAGGTTTCGAAAGGGATAAATATCTGCAAATGGCGAGTCTGGGTGTTTCATCCCGAAAGATGAAATGGACGTTCAGTTAAAACAAAAACAGAAATTGCAGGAACAATTCAGCAGGTCAGGCAGCATCTGTGGAAAGAGAATCAGAGACAACATTTCAGAACTCGTTTTTTTCCTCATCCAGGTACAGCCAAACCTGCTGAGTTTCTCCAGCAGTTTCGCTTTCTCTCTCGGATTCTCAGCATCCGCAGTCCTATACGTTAGAAATTCAATCAATTCAGAAACCCCTTTGTACTGCCTCAGTGGAAAAGATTTCCGTTTGGGAAACATTTTCTTGAAACCATTAAAAACGTGCACTTTCGCAGCCAAGAAAGCGGTAGGAGCGAGAACAAGAAACAGCCCGCCCCTGCGTGGTCTCGAACCACCAACCTTTCAATTATCAGCCGAACACGCTGACCAATTGCGCCACAGAGACTGGCCCCAGCACCGCTTCCACAGTTTCTTTGAGGAACCTACTAATCAATTCATAATTCAACCCGCCCCGCCCAAAATTACCATTGTCTTCTGTCAGTTTTACTTTTCCATAATAAAGCCTTGGACATTCATTATGGAGACATGGGAACAGCCTGATCCCACCATCTGCAGGCACATCCATGTCACGAGGAACGAGCTCTCCGACACCGGGGCCATCGCCCTCCGAGCCTTTCAGTGTTTTGCCTCTTCCCGAATTTTCTCAATGGCCCCGAGCCGAGAATGGGTTTGAATTCCTGATGTGCAGAGAATTCTTTCAATGTCTCGGGTCAGTTCATGTCCCGAGAATATCAGAGTCAATCAGCCTCTTAAACAAAGGGACGGTGTCTGGACTGTCTCTGCTCAGTCGGACAGTTCATCCTTCATTCTCCTCTAATTCCACTTCCCAAAGAGTTTCTAAAGATTCACAAAGCTGGAGACTGGGATTTCTGTTTTACTTCCTGAACATTTTTCCACCTTCTAACTGACAATATTTTGCCAAAACCTCTTCCCCATTGTAACACATGCATCATGTCCAGGGATGAGGAATTTCCATTTTGTGGAGACATTCCCGAGTTTGGGAATGTTCTCTTTGGAGCAAAGAAGGTTAACTGGAGATTTCCAGGGACTGTTGGCAATGATGGGAGAAGACGTGGTGTGAATGGACAAGTTAATGATCAGAAGAACCTATTGCCACTGACTAGGGTCAGTTACCAGAGGACAGGGATTGAAGTTCTTTAATGGAAAGCAGCATTTGTGTCGAACAAACACAGCGAATACTGCAGAAAGCCAATGGGTCGAGCAGCATCTGTGGAAAGGTAAACAGAGCCGACGTTTTGAGTGTGCTCCGGTTTTTGTTCAGAACTCGAGTTTCCTGCAGGGCAATAAATTCACGGACGTGAGAAAACATGGCTTTATTGCGACTGGTTTTGTGAAGTTTGAGCGATAATGCAACCAACAATAAGTCATTTACAATCTCCAGCTAAAAAAGCATAGTCAGCAGGTTCCCACCCTGGGAGGGGGAACACCAAAGGATGTCTAAGGCAGCAGCGTAAATGTTCGGTCACAACTAGAGGCCCCAACTTGTGGTCTCATATTTCTCGTGGAATGGGGCCAACAGGCAAGGTCAGTATTGGGCTTGTCATGGCCGCGTCATAACCCCAATGCTTCCTGTTCTCCTGGATTTGATCAGAACGAAATTGGTAAGTTTAGGACCTTATCATTATGTGTATAAGATCCTGCTAAGATTTGCTTTCCCAAAACACAGCACCTCACATTTTTCTGAATTAAACTGCATTTGCCACTTCTCTGCTCATTGGCCCATCTGGTCAAGATCCTGTTGTAATCTGAGGTAACCCCCTTCGCTGTCCACTACACCTCCAATTTTGGTGTCATTTGCAAACCTACTAACTGTACCTCTTATACTCGCATCCAAATTATTTATGTAAATGACAAAAAGTAGAGGACCCAGCTCCGATCCTTCTGGCACTCCACTGGTCACAGTGGAGATCCTCCAGTCTGAAAAACAAACCTCCACCACCACCCTCTGTCTTCTACCTTTTCAGCCAGTTCTGTATCCAAATGGCTAGTTCTCTCTGTATTCCGTGAGATCTAACCTTGCTAATTAGTCTCCCATGAGGAACCTTGTTGAACGCCTTACTGAAGTCCGTATAGATTACATCTACTGCTCTGCCTTCCTCAAAAAACTCTATCAAGTTTGTGAGACATGATTTCCCACGCACAAAGCCACATTGACTATCCCTAATCAGTCCTTACCGTTTCAAATACATGTACATCCTGTCCCTCAGGATTCCCTCCAACAACGTGCCCACCATCGACATCAGGCTCACTGGTCTATAGTTCCCTGGCTTGTCCTTAATACCCTTCTTCAACAGTGGCACTATGTTAGCCAACCTCCAGTCTTCTGGCACCTCACCTGACATGCGCACTATGCTGTATGGAGATGCTGTTCCTGACGGATTTAAAGTGTCCAATTGCCACGATTTCTCCCTTCGTCACTTGGCATAACCGCGCACGCTCCTCGTTATTTTTGATGTTCATCTTCCCTATAACCCTCATTTTATAAATCTCAAATGAGGTCACCCCTCAACCTCCTGTGCTCCAGTGAAAAGAGTCTCAGCCTCTCCTTATAACTCAAACCCTCCAGTCTTGGTAATATCCTGGTAAATCTTTACTGAACCCTCTGTAATAGTATTCTTCCTATTACAGGGCCACCAGAAGCGTTCTCAATACTCCACAAGTGGCCTCACCAACATCCTGTACAACTTCAACGTGATGTCCTAGCTCCTTTATTCAATGGGGTGTGAACAAATGGTAAGTGTGCTGAATGCCTTCTGAAGCACCCTTCCAACCAGTGCTGCAACTTTCAATGAAGTATGTACCTGAACCCCACCCCATATCCCTCTGTACAAGCCCTACCCTTCCTTATTTTAGGAAAATGCAACCCCTCACTTTTATCTATACCCCTCTCATACACACACACTCTCTCTCTCAGACATACACCGCCCCAACACACTTACCCTCTCACAGGCTTCCCCTCCATCACACATGCACTCTCTCTCATACACACATACATATAACGATGGGGTGAATTTGAATTTGCAGATATATTCAATTTTGCAGAAGAAGCGCACAACATGCAGGTAGTCAATCCATGTAATATTTTATAAATTCCTAGTTTGGAAAAAGAACCAGTCTGATTTAAGATTGTGATACTGACACACCTTTCATGCATTGTCTGGGCTGAGATGTCACCAGTTTAAAAAAAAACCTTAAATGATCTCTAGAATATGACTTAATAGTAGCTCTGGGATGTACGCATTAATGAACTAAAACCTGCAACCCATTCTAAAAGATGAAAGACTTAACAGCAATGTACATTTGATAAATATATCAAATCAGTTGCATGACACTGTGACCTTTTAGTGTAAACTGTGTCTTCTGATCCTGCACCACATCTACCCGATGAAGTAGTGATTCCAAATTAACCTGTTGAATTATAACCCAGTGTTGTGATTTTTAAACTTTGTCCAACTTAGTCCAACACCAGCACCTCCACCACCTCGTTTCTAGTGAACACATCCCACACCTCGCCGTCCTCCAATAATCTGCCGATAAAACGATGCAGTGCCTGCACTCCTGAAAAATTTACAATTTCTAACAATATTAGCTAGTAATTCACTGCTTCATCTGATACACGACATTGGAAACTCAATGCAGGAGGCTGCAAGAAATGAGCAGCTTTAAAACAAAAACCGCTTGGAGCGCAAAGCTTTCGATGAGAGCCTGAGCCTGGCAGTATGTTCAAGTAACCTTTATTGTGACCCAAGTTTGTTACAGCTTCAGATCCCCACCAGCAAAAAGGCAGAGAAAGAGTAGTTGATTTTGTTTTTAAACAGCTCAAGATCAAAGCGCATACACTCCTGCCCCATCCCACCTGCCATCTCACTTCCTTAACTATTGGTCAGTACAGAGTTGTCCCTTTGTAATTGGAGGAGAAAGTGAGGACTGCAGATGCTGGAGATCAGAGCTGAAAATGTGTTGCTGGAAAAGCGCAGCAGGAATCTTTTGGAATTGGATCCTTGGTACAACCATAACCCATAGGAAATACTGCCTCACTCAGCAATTTGAACCCATATCATGTCTCCAAGTAAGCTTCTCTCCGTGCATTTGCCTGTTCTGGGGCAGTGTAGAGTCAACCACACTGCTGCGTGTCTGGAGTCACACGTAGGCCAGACTGGGTAAAGGATGCAGTTGGGATGACTGAGTGATTCTTTTTCCCCCAATGGCAGTTTCCTTCACTAAAAAGGATGTTAGTGAATCGGATAGGGGTTTTCTCCCACCACCACACCTCCCTCCATCCCCTGAAAATGGTTTCAACGATAGATTCCGAACTCCAGATTTCTGACCATATTCCAATTCCGCCATCTGCCACAGTGGGATTCAAACCCGGGAGTCCCCTAAACTGGGTTGACAGTCCAGTTGATTATGGCACTGAGCCGTCGCTCCTTCAATCCCCCTGCAGTGGCAAGTGAACTCGCTGGTGCTTCCGCAGGTGGGAGGACTGGGTAAAGCCCTTCCCGCACTCTGGGCAGCTGAAGGGCCTCTTCCCCCGTGTGGACCTGCTGGTGGGGCCAGCAGAGGGGATGAAGTGCTGAAGGTCTTCCTGCACCTGAGGTAGGAGAATGGCCTCTCCCTGGTGTGACTGCGCCAATGAGTCTCCAGGGCAGATGGGACACGGAAGCCTTTCCCATAAGACCATAAGACATAGGAGGAAGTAAGGCCATTCGGCCCATCAAGTCCACTCCGCCATTCAATCATGGCTGATGCGCATTTCAGCTCCACTTGCCAGCGTTCTCCCCGTAGCCCTTAATTCCTCTAGACAACAAGAACCTATCAATCTCGGCCTTGAAGACATTTAGCGTCCTGGCTTCCACTGCACTCCGTGGCAATGAATTCCACAGGCCCACCACTCTCTGGCTGAAGAAATGTCTCCGCATTTCCGTTCTGAAATGACCCCCTCTAATTCTAAGGCTGTGTCCACGGGTCCTAGTCTCCTCGCCTAACAGAAACAATTTTCTAGCATCCACCTTTTCAAAGCCGTGTATTATTTTGTACGTCTCTATTAGATCTCCCCTTAATCTTCTAAACTCCAACGAATACAATCCCAGTATCCTCAGCCGTTCCTCATATGCTAGACCTGTCATTCCAGGGATCATCCGTGTGAATCTCCGCTGGACACGTTCCAGTGCCAGAATGTCCTTCCTGAGGTGTGGGGACCAAAACTGGACACAGTACTCCAAATGGGGCCTAACCAGAGCTTTATAAAGTCTTAGTAGTACATCTCTGCTTTTATATTCCAACCCTCTTGAGATAAGAGACAGCATTGCATTCGCTTTCTTAATCACAGACTCAACCTGCATGTTTACCTTTCGAGAATCCTCGACTAGCACTCCCAGATCCCTTTGTGCTTTGGCTTTATTA
This sequence comes from Chiloscyllium punctatum, assembly GCF_047496795.1. NCBI lineage: Eukaryota > Metazoa > Chordata > Chondrichthyes > Orectolobiformes > Hemiscylliidae > Chiloscyllium > Chiloscyllium punctatum. The sequence continues at coordinate 28,456,266 of NC_092774.1, read as the reverse complement.
AGTTTCTCACCATTTCCCGCAGTCGACATACTTCCATCTTTTCTCCACAGGGTGGGATTCCTCTGGTTTTTCCATGGCTGAAGCTTCTGCTGCACACGAACACGTATAGAGCCCCTCCACGCCGTGAATTCCTCTGTCCAGGCCGTATAACTGTTTCAGGCTCCACACACAGTGCACTGCAACAGTAGGGCCTTCATTCAGTCCCACTGATGCTGAAAACAGTCAGACTGGAACCAAAAAGCTTTGCTACTTTTCACAGAATCATAGCCCAAAATCCTTGCTGTCCCAATGGATTGAGTGACAGTCAGACGTCAAAGTGAGGACTGCAGACATTGGAGAGTCAGTGTTGAAATGTGCAACGCTGAAAAAACACAGCAGGTCAGGCAGCATCCGAGGAGCAGGAGAGTCGACATTTCAGTCCTCAGCCCTTCATCTGTTAATCTTGAAACTTCTGTCTTCAGATCTTCAAATTCTCTGTAAAAAGAGATTACAAAAGTCAACACTTTCAGACCAGGGTAGAAAAGAAAAGACAAAGTAAGAACAGAAAAGAGATCTACTCCACCTCCTTTATCCTTCCATCCCTCCTCAGCCGAGTAATTAAGACATATATCTGAGTTTTCAGAGTCTGCTCCCTCCCTGAATTCACTCCAGTTGCATCAAGTGAACAGACATCACCCCACCCTCCCCCCTCTCTCTCCCTCCCAGGATGAAGAGTTGCCCAGAGGGAGCAACCTTCACTCCGAAATTCACAGGGCCATTGTGACGCCAACAAGGGGTGGGCAAGAGGGGGAAGGAGCATGAGGCGGGGCAAGGCCAGCAGCAAGCCCTCGCAACATGCCTGCTTTGCCTTGCACAGTTTGCAAAAGTCCATTCCTCTTCAGAGAATCCCCACAGTATGGAAGCAGGCCACTCGGCCCAAAAACTCCACACCGACCGAACCAATGTCCAGTAAACCGCAACCTGACCTCCTAACTCCTGTACTCAATACTCTGACCAATAAAGGAAAGCTTTTCCAAATGCTTCCTATTGACCTGTGACTGCATTTTCAAGGAGCTATGAACCTGCACTCCAAGATCTCTTTGTTCAGCAACACTCCCTGCGACCTTACCATTAAGTGTACAAGTCCTGCTAAGATTTGCTTTCCCAAAATGCAGCACCTCACATTTATCTAAATTAAACTCCATTTGCCGCTTCTCAGCCCATTGGCCTATCTGATCAAGATCCCATTGTAATCTGAGGTAACCTCCTTCGCTGTCCACTACATCTCCAATTTTGGTGTCATCAGCAAACTTACTAACTATACCACTTATGCTCACATCCAAATCATTTATATAAATGACAAAAAGTAGTGGGCCCATTATCTATTGTCAAAGTGGAATTTACAAAATATTACATGTATTGACTGCCTGCAGATTGTGCAGTCTTTGAGCAAAGTAGAATGTATTTGCAAACGTCATGCTGCAAATACAAACTCACCCCCGTGGATGATCTATCTCATGTGTGCATGAGATGGAGAAAAAGTCTATTTCTGTGCTCTATGCCTATTTGATAACAGATGCTTTATTTCTGTTGGTGTAAATGTTATTGTAAATCATAGCTGGGTACTAATAGATGTAAGGGTGACAGAATTCCTCAAGTAGGGCAGTGTAAGATTCCTGGGAGACCCCTGTTTCTGGTTTACTTCTTTAAGAGCTGAGAACAGATCGACATCTTAGTCTGTGGGAACAGGGCGATCAACAGAGGACAGAGAAATCAGGGCCTGAAACCCAAGCTGACACCAGACCACCCTGTGATCAGTGCTTTGATTAGCAGTGCCAACCCTCTACCTTTAACTTTACCTTGCTTCCCATTTAACTAATGTCTCTCTGTTCAGGATCTAATCCTTGTCATCCTGAAGCCATGCCTCTGTCAGGAGTCTCAGATCATAATTATTCTCTTCAATGTGTGCAGTCAATTTTGTTACAATGCAGCACACATTCAGACACACAATTTTTAGTTTAAATTTTTGTGATCTTTAGAATCTAGTTTTGATTGCTGGTATATTTACTCTCCTTGTCCCTTTCTATGTTCTCTGATGTTCATTTTCCACATCACTACATTACTCACCGGCCTTGATTTGGATTGGCCGTGCTAAATTGCCCACAGTGTCCAGGGATGTGTGGGTTAGGTGGGTAAAATTCCGTAGATTGACTACTCTCTGGGAAAAACAGTTCTTCCTCATCACTGTCCTAAACCTACTCCCCCTCACCTTGAGGCCTTGTCTCATTCACTAGCAGAAATGATTGGATAGGGTATGGCTTCATCCCCACAGTGCAATGAATTTCCACTGTGCACCAAAATCTCAGATGTACTCCCTTACTCAGTTGCTGTCTCATAAACGAAAGACTTCATTATAACCTCTTTTGCTCCCAGTAAGGGCAAAACATCTTGGAAAGCTGCTCTGAAAGTCCAACCATGCTTCTGCATTCACTGAAGTTGAATTGAGTATTACAGCACAGAAAAAGACCCTTCAGCCCAGCTCGTCAGTGTCGACCAGATATCCTAAACTAATCTTGTCTCAATTGTCTACACATGGCCCATATCCCTCCATACTTTTCCTATTCATTTACACATCAAGATGGGTTTTAAACGTTGCACTTGTTCCAGCCTCCACCACTTCTTCTGACAGTTCTATAAATGTACCACTCTGTGTGAAAAGGTTGCCCCTCATGTCCCTTTCCCCACTCACCTAAAAGCTATGCATTTTAGTTCTGGACTCTCCTATCCTGGTGAAAAAACCTTGGGTATTGACTCACTGACCCTTATAAAGGTTAACCCTCAGCATCCGATGTACAGAAAGTGAGACCTGCAGATGCTGGAATCAGAGTCTAAGAGTGTGGTGCTAGAAAAGCACGGCAGGACAGGCAGCATCTGAGGAGCGGGAGAGTTGACATTTCAGGCATGAGCCCTTCATCAGGAATGATGTGTGGATGGACAAAGGGGCCTCAGCGTCCTTCTACACCAGTCAATGCCAGTTGTCAGACAGGTGCAGCAAGCAATCAGCAAGGCAAGTGATATATTAGAAGTGGGGATGTCCTCCTGCAGTTAGGGGGGTCATTGAATATATTCAAGGCTGAGTTCATCTGATTTTTGAACATCAAAGTGTAGATTTTTATGTTGTGTACATGAGGTGGCTTTGTTTGAGTGGTTTACGTGTTGGATGCAAGTATAGTAACAACGTTTAAAGTGGAAGGCAAGAAAATGATTTTCAGACCACAACAGAACAGTTACAGTCAGACAGCACAGAAACTGACCCTTCAGTCGAAGTATTCCGTGCTATGTTCTCAACCTAAACTAGTGCCACTTGCTGGTGTTTGCCCCATATCCCTCCGCACCTTCCCTATTCATGTACTTATCCAAATGTCTTTTAAAGGTTGCATCGAAACGTGCATCGACGACTTCCTCGGGACATTCATTCCATACATGAACCACTTTCTGTTTATGAAAACCTTTTCCTGATTCTGTCTACTCCGTGGATTAATTTCCTTTTCTGTTCGGTTGCTGCAAGTCAAAAATTGAAGCCCAGCATGAAAAAAATGAAAAAGGAGTTGATAAAGAGAGTGGCGTACCGGCGGAGTAAGGAGGTTGCAGCCTGGAGCAAACTCGATCTTCATTCAGGGAGAGCAGCAGCAGCTTCCGAAGCTAGTGTTCCAACTTCTGCATTCAGACCACAGGAAGGCTCTGATTGGCAGGAGGACAGTCCGCTTCCGGTCTTCCAGGGCTTCTGAGTGGCCCACCAAAAGGAAGTCGTGAAGCGTGTGTTGCGTGCAGCGAGGAGCATGAGCATTATTCTCTCTGGCGACGCTGCTGTCACTGATGGTATTTGGACATTTTAGAATTTAAGTAAAAAAGGGCAGATTCACCATTTCCCCCCTGTGATATTTACCTTTCCTGCACCACCCATGATTTTATAAATCGAAATAAAGTAACCTGTCAACCTGTGGTCGTTAATAGGGCGACCAAAAGTGTACTCAGCACTCTAAAAGTGGTCTCACCAATATCCTGTACAACCTCAACATGATGTCCCAACTCCTACACTGAACGGTGCGAACAATGAAGGCAAGTGTGCTGAACGTCACTTTCACCACCCTGTCTCCCAATTATGCAACTTTCAAAGAACTATGTACCCGGTTTGGAGTTGTCGGTGTTGGACTGGGGTGTGCAAAGTTAAAATTCACACAATACCAGGTGATACTCCAACAGGCTCATTTGCAAGCATTAGCTTTCGGAGCGCTGCTCCTTCATCGGGTGGTTCTATCTGATGATCCTGTTCCACAAACATCCCAAGCAGCGCTCCGAAAGCTCGTGCTTCCAAATAAACCAGTTGGACTATAACCTGGTGTTCTTAGATTTTTAACTTTATCCACCCCAGTCCAACACCGGCAGCTCCACATCGTTTCCAGTGGACACAGCCCACACCTCCCAGTGCTACCAGGAAACTGTATAATGACAATGGGATGATGCAGTACCTGCACTCCTGAAAAATTTACAATTTCTAACAATACTGGCTACTCAGTGACTGCTGGAACCAATACACAACATTGGAAACATCGTCCAGGAAGCTGTCAGAAATGAGCGCAGCAGGTCAGGCAGCATCCAAGGAGCAGGAAAATCAACCTTGCCCGAAATGTCGATTTTCCTGCTCCTCGGACGCTGCCTGACCTGCTGTGCTTTACCAGCGCCACTCTCATCTTGATTCTGATCTCCAGCATCAGCAGTTGTCACTTTCACCTGAAAGAAATGAGCAGTTTTAAAACAAAAACCTGTTGCAGTTCAAAGCTCTCAATGAGAGTCTGAGCTCAGCGTGAAGTTCAGATAATCTTTATTATGACCCAACTTTGTTACAGCTTCAGAATCTCCCAGCAGAAAGGCATAGAAAAAGTAGCATTTTTTTAAAAAACAGCTCAAGGTCAAAGTGCACACATCCCCTGCAACTCCTCACTTTCTTCATTATTGGTCACCACCAAGTTGTCCCTTTGTAATTGTTTCCTTGGTACAGCCTTAACCCGGGGGAAGTATTGCCTCACTCAGCAATTTCAACCCGTATCCTGTATCCAAGTTCGTTGGATGGGCAGTGTAGAGTCAACCACACTGCTGTGGGTCTGGAGTCACGTGTAGGCCAGATCGGGTAAAGGATGCAGCTGGGACGACTGAGTGACTCTTCTCCCACGATGACAGTTTCCTTCCCTAAAAAAAGAACTGAGTGAATCAGATGGAAGTTTTCTTCCACCCCCATCCCACCAAAAATAGTTTCATTGTTAGATTCTGAACTCCAGATTTATGACCAAATTCTGATTGCACCATCTGTCGCGGTGGGAATCGAACCCAGAATCCCCGGAAGTGGGTTGATAGTCCAGTCGATAATGGCACTCGGCTGTCATTCCTTCAATCCCCCTGCGAAGACACGTGAACCCGCTGGTGGCTCTGCAGGTGGGAGGAGCGGGTGAAGGCCTTCCCGCAATCGGTGCAGCTGAAGGGCCTCTCCCCTGTGTGGATCCGCCGGTGCCTCAGCAGGTCAGAGGAATTGCTGAAGGCCTTCCCGCACTCGTGGCATCGGAATGGCCTCTCCCCCGTGTGGAGCTGCCGGTGCCTCAGCAGGCTAGTGTAATTCCTGAAGGCCTTCCCGCACTCGGTGCAGCTGAAGGGCCTCTCCCCGGTGTGGACACGCTGGTGGCTCCGCAGGTGGGAGGAGCAAGTGAAGCCCTTCCCGCACTGAGAGCAGGTGAACGGCCTCTCTCCCGTGTGGACCCGCTGGTGCCTCAGCATGTGGTAGGAGCAGATGAAGCCCTTCCCGCACTGAGAGCAGGTGAACGGCCTCTCCCCCGTGTGGACCCGCTGGTGCCTCACCAAGTGGGAGGAATTGCTGAAGGCCTTCCCGCACTCAGGGCAGCTGAAGGGCCTCTCCCCCGTGTGGACGCGCTGGTGGATCTGGAGGTTAGTGGAATCGCTGAAGCCCTTCCCGCAGACAGGGCAGGGGAACGGCCACTCCCCAGTGTGGCTGAGCCGATGAATCTCCAGGGCAGACGGGAAACGGAAGCCTTTTCCGCAGTCGCCACATTTCCATGGTTTCTCCTCGGGGCGGGATACCTCTGGTTTCTCCATGGCCGAAGCTTCAGCTGCACACTAACATGTGCGGAGGCTCTCCCCACCGTGAATTCCTCTTCCCAGACCGTATAACTGCTTCAGGCTACACACTCAGTGCACTGCAATGGTAGGGTCTCTCATCCAGTCCCACTGATGCTGAAAACGTACTGACACAGGAACCAAAAAACTTTGCTCCTTCTCATAGAATCATACTTGAAAATTGTTGTGGTCCCGATGGACTGAGTGACTGTCAGACATTGACGTCAAAGTGAGGACTGCAGACGCTGGTGAGTGAGATTCGAAAAGTGTGGCGCTGGAAAAGTACAGCAGGTCAAGCAGCATCTGAGGAGCAGGAGAGTTTCAGGCATAAGCCCTTCATCTGTTCATTTTGAAACTTCCGTCATCAGATCTTCAAATACTCTGTAAAAAGAGATTACAAAAGCCATCACTGTCAGTGCAGGGTAGAAATTCTGAACAAGGAATTCTACTTTCTGTGGAATATTCTTTTCTTTTGTTATTCCACAAAATTGAAAGCACAATCCCACTCTCTTTCCACCCCACCCCCCTCCCCCCCACCTGTTCTCACTCCGCTCTAACTAATTCCCCTGAAGGTGCTGATTCTTACAGGGGCAGAAAAGCAAAAACGTCAAGACTGACATCTCTCTGCATTTTGGATAACTCCACAACACTGGGATACAGTTGACAGTGAGCAGGTCTGATTCTGGGAAGCAAATACAAGTGTGTCAATTCATGGGATAACCTGCAAAGCAGCTATTTGTGGAACAAAATGGTAAATGTCCCCAGGAAGGTGGGAGCAAATTGAGACATCAAGGCATTAACACCGACACACCTCAGTGAAACTCTTCTGTTCCCAGTCAGAGCAAAACATCTTTGAAAGTTGCTCTGAAAGTCCAGTCTTCACAACCACACTTCTGCTTTCACCGAAGACAATCAGTCATACAGCACAGAAACAGGCCTTTTGGCCCAACTTGTCTGAGCTGACCAGGTATCGTAAATTAATCTAGTCATATTTGCCAAGACTTGGCCCCAATATGGACTGGCACCTGGACTAAATTGGGTTGGCTATCTGTTCGGCAAGAACAAGTTAGACTGAAGGGTCTGTTTCATGCTGTACATCTCTATGACTCCAGTCGCATGTACCGTCACTTGGCCCCGATCCACTGAACCCTTCGTATTCATACGCCTATCCACATGCTTTTTAACTGTTGAAGTTGTACTAGACCCCACCACCTCCTCTGGCAGCTCATTCCATAGCTGCGCCACCCTCTCCATAAAAAGAAATTTGCCCCTGAAATCTCTTTTACATCCCCCCATGCCTCCCCCCACTCCACCGCCCTCACCTGAAACCTATTACCCTCTCATTCTGGACTTCCCCCATCCAAAGGAAAAGACCTTGAGTATTGACCCTATCCATACCCCTCAGGATTCTATAAAAAGTCCGTAATGTCACCCTTCAGACTCTGGGGAAAACAGCCCCACCCCATCCTTCCGTCTCTCCTGGCCCAAGTAATTAAGAGTTTGCAGAGTCTGCTCCCTCACTGGATTCACTCCAGCTGCTACAAGTGAACAGATTCCCCCCCATCCTCTCCTTCCCAAGATGAACAGTTGTCCAGAGGGAGGGAGTTTCACTCTGAAACTGACAGGGCCACTTCCGCATTGTGATGCCCTGCAGTTTGCAGGAATTCCTTCCCTTCAGAGAATCCCAAGTGTGGAAGCAGGCCACTCGGCCCAACGAGTCCACACCCACCCTCCAAAGGGTAACTCACCCTCAACCATTGCTCAATATTAATCCTCCTGACTAATACACCTAACCTACACATCCCTGGGCACTATGGGTAATTTAGAACTGCCAGTCCACCCTAACCTGCACATCCCTATGCACTATAGATAATTTAGTATAGGAAATCACCCCTAAAATGGATAAAGTTAACAATCACACAACACCAGTTTGTAGACCAACAGGTTTGTTTGGAAGCACTAGCATTTGGAGCGCTGCTCCTTCATTAGGTGGTTGTGGAGAATAAGGTCATAAGACATAGAATTTATGGAAAAACACAACAGTGTCCTGCCACTGAAATGACCTGTTAAACAAACCTGGATTGTGAAGTATTTCATCTTTTCGAATGGGTTGCAGGTATTATTAACATGCAAATCCCAGAACTACCTGTAAGGCACCTTCTCAAGAGAACTTAAAGTTTTATAACAAAAAGTGACATTTTAGCCCAGCTCTGCAAATATAATTCTGCAAACATACACAAACAAGTCCACGGGAGTGAATGTATGTGTGTGCACGCGCATGAGAGAGAGAAAACGTCTATTTCCATCCTGTATGTCTCTGTCTATTTGAGACTATATGCCTTCTGTTGGGGTAAGCATTGTTGTAAATCATAGCTGGGTGCTAATAGTTAGATATAAGGGGAAAGAGAATTCCTCAAGTAGGGCAGTATCAGAATCCTGGGAGATCCCCACTTCTGGTTTACTTCCTAATGAACAAACATTAAACACAAGCACCTATTTATTTCAAATTTGGTTTCATTTTTCTTGTTTGATTCCCTGCTGTGACTACACTGTGCCTGGATGGTTGACAGGCTGGGAGATTGTGGGTTGGGGCTTGATTTACTGAATGTTTTATTGTTCCAGAAGGTGTAGAAGAGAACAGAGGACAGAGAAATCAGGACCTGAAATCTGAGCTGACACCAGACTACCCTGTGATCAGTGCTTTGATTAGCAGTGCCAACCCTCCACCTTTACCGAGCTTCCCATTTGAGGACACCCTCAATATTCAGGATCCAATCCTTGTCATCCTCAAGCCATGTCTCTGTAGGGAGTGTCAGATCGCAATTATTCTCTTCAATGTGTGTCGTCAATTCCTTCACTTTTGTCACAATGCAGCACACATTCAGACACACCATTTTTAATTTTTGTGATCTTTAGAATCCAGTTTTGATTGCTGGTACATTTACTCTCCTTGTCCCTTTCAATTGTTCTCTGATGTTCATTTTCCACATAACTACATTACTCACCAGTCTTGATTTGGATTGGCCATAATGTCCAGGGAGGTGCACGTTAGGTGGGTTAGCCATGGGAAATGCAGGGTTAGAGTTTCAGAGTAATAGAAGCAGGAGTAGGCCATTTGGCCCGCCCAGCCGCTCCGCCATTAATTAAGATTACAGCTGATCTATCCATTGTCTCTGGTCCTCCCCTCCCTGCATTGTCCCAACTAGCCTTAATTCCTTGGACAGAGAATTCCAAAGATTCACTACTCTCCAGGAAAAGCAGTTCCTCCTCATCCCTGTCTTAAATTTACTCCTCCTAATCTTGAGCCTGGTTTCAGTCACCAGCAGAAATGACTGGATAGGGTAAAGTTTCATCCCCACAGTGCAATGATATTCCACTTTCCACCAAAACCTCAGATGTACCCACTCACTCGGTTGCTGTCTCACAAATGCAAAATTTCATCGTAACTTCTTCTGCTCCCATTAAGGGCAAAACATCTTTGAAAGCTGTTCTGAAACTCTAGCCTTCACAATCACACTTCTGCTTTCACCAAAGAAGATTAGAGTCATGCAGCATGGAAACAGACCCTTTGGTCCAAGTTGTCCAGCCAAACAAATATCCTAAATCAACCTAATCCAATTTGCCTGCATGCGGCTCATACCCCTCAAAACCCTTCCTTTTCATGTACCCATCCAAATGCCTTTTAAAATTCCCCCTCACCTCAAACATATACTTTCTAGTCTTGGACTTTTCTACTTTGGCGAAAGTAACTTGGGTATTCACCCTATCCATTCCCCTTACGAAAGTCTATAAGGTCACCCCTCAGCCTCCAATGCTCTAGGGAAAATATCCCCAGCCATTTCAGCCTCTCCCCGTTACTCGAACCCTCCAACTCTGACAGCAGCCTTTCAAATCTTTTCCGACCCCTTTCAAAGTTTCACAACATATTTCCTAGAACAGGGAGACCAGAAATGAATGTAGTCTTCCAAACGTGGACTAACCAATGTCCTACACAGCTCCAACATGACCTCCAAATTCCTGTACTCTCTGCTCTGACCAATAAAGGAAAGCATACCAATGCCTCCTTCACTATCCTGTCTACCAGTGATTCAAGGAACTATGAACCTGCACTCCAAGGTCTCTTTGTTCTGCAACATCCCCTTAACTGTGTCAGTCCTGCCTGGATTGGATCAAAATGCAAACCACACATTTCTCTAAATTAAACTGCCACACCTTGGCCCATCAGCCCACCTGATCAATTCTCATTCACAGTGACCTCTCTTTCCTCTCTTATTCCCTTGAAGTTGAAAATCTCCACCCCAGACATTCTCAGTTTGCTCAACGTAATCTCTGCTGTACCTCATCCTAAAGGGTCTGGGCCATGCTGATTAACAGGCCCACACTCGGGGCATTCTAATTGAAACAAAGAATACTGAACAGCCTGGACAGAGTGGAAGTTGGGAAGGTGTTTCCATTGGTTGGAGAGACTAGAATCAGTGGGCACAGCCTTAGAGTAAAGGAAAGACCTTTCAGAATGGAGGTAAGGAGAAACGTCTTCAGCCAGAGAGTGGTGAATCTATGGAATTCACTGCCACAGAAGGCTGTGGAGGCCAGGTCACTGAGGATATTTAATACTGAGATAGAGATGTTCTTGAGTATCAAGCCAACGGAGGGTTACAGAGACAAAGTGGGCAAATGTAGCTGAGGAACCTATCAGCCATGATTGAATGGCAGAGCAGACCTTGAATGGTCCAATTTCTGCTCCGCTGTCTTATGTTCTCTTGCTGTCCTGGACACAGTGTGAGAGAATTGGAAGCAGGAATAGGCCATTTGGTCTTTCAAGCCAGCACCAACATTCAACAGATTATCAGCAGATTCACAACCATCGAGATGAATAGGTTGGGACTTGTTCACTGGATCACAGGAGGTTTGGAGGTGACCTGACAGGTTTATAAAATCACAAGGGACAGAGATGAGGTGACCGCTGGGTATCCTTTCCCTAAGGTGGGGGTATGAAGATTAGGCAGCAAATTTGAAGGTGAGAGGAGAAAGACTTTAAAAAGGCAGGAAGGGCACCTTTTTGTTTTAAACACTGTGAGTGGTTTGTGTGTGGAATGAATGTCCAGACACGGTGGTGGATGCAGGTACAGTAACAACGTTTAAAAGGCATTTGGATAAGTACATGAATAGGAAAGGTTCAGAGGGATATGGGCCAAACACAGGCAGGTGGGACTAGTTTAGTTTGTGAATATATTCAGCATGGATTAGTTGGACTGAAGGGTCTGTTTCTATGCTGTATAACTTTACAACAGTTCTGTATTGGTCTTAAAACCATTTTCTTGCCTTCCCCCAGAAACATCCACTTCTTTGTTGTTCAAAATTCACATGAACTCAGCCTTGAATATTTTCAATGACCCCCTAACTGCAGGAAGATATCCCCACTTCTGAACTCAACTGGCAGTGAATGGTGTAGAAGGATGCTGAGGCCCCTTTGCACATCCACACATCATTCCTGATGAAGTGCTCGGAACCAAAATGTCGAGTCTCCTGGTCCTTTTTCCAGCCCCAAACTTTGACTCTAATCTCCAGCATCTGTAGTTCTGACTTTCTCCACATCCCAATATATCACCATTTAAACAATACATCTCCTTTCTGCTTTTTGTTTCACAGCAATGGCTATAACTTCACATTGAGATACTGCATTTGCCACGTGTTTGTAAATTGTGGTCTTCTCTACATCGGGGAGACCGAGCGTAAACTGTGGAAACAGTTCACCGAGCGTCACAGCCAGGTCTGCAGAGGTTGTCCGGACCTCCCGTTTTAATTCCCCTTCCCAGTCCCTTCCTAACAAGAACATCTTAGGCTTCCTCTATTACCACAACGAACCAAACTGCAAATTGGGGGAACAACATCCCATCACCCCCCCCCCCCCCCCCCCCGGGCAGCCTACAGCCTGCAGGACTCAACATTGAGTTCTCCAATTTCAAATAACCTGCCTTTACACCCCCGACTCCCTTCTCAGACCCATGCCCCTCATTTCCACTCCTTCCTGCCACCAACCTGATTTGTTCCCCCAATTGACTAATCAGGCCATACCCTCTCCCTCTCTTCACCTATCCCCACTTTAGCCCCAGCCCCTGCCCCTGCCCCAGCACCCACCCCCAGTCCTGAAGAAGGCTTGCACCTGAAACATCGACTTTTCCACTTCCTGATGCTGCCTTGTTTGCTGTGCCCTTCCAGCCTCCTGTCTGTCTATGTTGCCAATTGAGACACAGACCTGGACCACGTTTCCATAGTCTGTCCCCTCCCTGGGATCACTTCGTTTCCTTTCAGTTGATGCAAGTCAACAATTGAACTCCGGAAAGAAATAGAAATGCCAAAGGGGGCGAGAAAAGAGAGTGCCGTACTCACAGATCTTACACAGAGGAAGGAATTTGCAGTCTGGGTGAAGTTCAATGTTGATTCAGAAAGAGAGGTGCAGGAGTAGCAGCTTCAGAAACTCGTGGTCCAACTTCCGCATTCAGACAATGCAGTGGCTCTGATTGGCAGGAGGACCAATTTCGTTCTGGTCCTCCAGGGTTCCCCATTGGGCCATCAAAGGAAGGTCGCGCGCCATTTTTTGCGGAAAGCGATGAGCGTGCCCTAAATTTTGCTGATGGTGGGCATGCGCACTGTAGTGCTGACACTGGAAAACATGCGTACTATGTTCACTGGGGATGCTGGTGTTCCTGTCAGATTTTAAGAGTCCAAATGCCAATAGGAAAAAAGGGGTATAGGCACAATTTATTTTTCGCTGTGATTCGACATTGTATTGCTTTTACATTCTGTCTGGCTACTCAACTTTTCTATGTCTTTTCCCCAGGTTGTGGGGCGAGACCAGAACTGGAGTACATGGGTTTCGGGTGAGAGGGGAAAGATTTCTGAGGGGCAACCTGTTTGCACAGAGGGTGGTGCGTGTATGGAATGAGCTGTCAGAGGAAGTGGTGGAGGCTGGTATAATGATAATATTTAAAATGCATCTGGATGGAGATATGAATAGGACAGATTCAGAGGGATAAGGGGCAAAATACTGGAAAATTGGTCATTAGATTAATTTAGGATATCTGGTTGGTATAGACCGAAGGGTATGTTTCTGTGCTCTGTGACGCTATTTCGAGATAGTTGGAACCAACTTCACAAGACTAGGACTAGGCCATCCGCCCCTTCCAGCCTGTCCTGAGCTGTGGCCTGACTGTGCTTATTTCAGTGAAAGTTTCAGAAAGATTTCAGCAGTTCTTTTAAAAACTTGAACATGCTTTCTGACTTTAACAATATTTCTGAATATATCATTTTAGGTATTCTCAATTTTGAAGATCAGCCATTTCTCACCCCTCCCGACTCCCAAGCAGAGTCATCACCATCTATTTTTTCTCTCTCTGTCCTTTGAAGGGCTTGATACAGCGGTCAAAGCTAGTTCGAGGCTCAAAAAAGGACGGGTGTGGTGGGGGCTGGGGAGAAAAGAGACCGAATGGATGGGGGACAGAGAGAGAGAAAATGGACGGGGGCAGAGGGTGGGGGTAGAGAGACTAGGGGGTACAGAGAGAGAGAATAAGTGGGGTTGATAGACTGGGCGGGGGCAAGAAAGTGGGCGTGGTGAAGAAGTGGGAGATGGCACAGGGCAGGGTGACACTATGCACACGGATACACGAGATGGCCACTGAGCAATCAGTTGGCCAACTTGACACACGAGATGGCCGCTGGATCACAATACGGAGAGAAACCGCAGAGCTGATACAGACACTGCTTGGGGCCACCAGAATACCAGCACAATGGACTCAGAACCCAGTTAATTAGTTTAAGGCGGGTGGGGGAGACAATACTCATGAGTAATTAACACTGCCCGCCGAAGTGTCTGGGTCCAGCCAACACCTCTTATAGAAGTGCTAACAGCTTGATACAGACTCAATACCAAATGCTAATAGCCAGGGCTGCAGGAATCCCCCTTCTCAGGAAGAGCAATTAGCGCCCATTACTACAACAATGGATTTCCATGCAGACATTGAAATGGACAATGTCTGCACTGAAACTGACAATGGCTGTGCGGAAATTAACAAAGGCTGTGCTGGAACTGACAAAGACTGTATCGACACTATCAACAATTCTACAATGATTACCAGAAACAAATCATGTTACAAAGACAATAATCTCATTCCTGACCGATTGTATCACAAGATGTATAAAAGTTTCTTGACGTGTGCTCCGGGTCGAGAGAAGACTCGCAGCTGACACTGTGCTGTTGGTGTCTTTCTCTCCCCGGAGCCCCGATATTTCCTTGTGCAATAAACTCTATCATTGAACCTCAATTCTGACTCCGAGCCTGGTGTTTTTCCCCACAACAGGGGAGAGAGAATGATGCAGGGAGTGGCAGATGGTGGGGGGAGTGAGAGAGAGAGAATGGATAGAGAGGAGATGGTGGAGGCCTGGAAGAATAGAAATGGGACAGAGGGTGTGGTAAGAGAGAATAGATGGGGGCAGACGGACAGGACAGCAACAGGGTGAGGAATGAAATGACAGGGGTGCAGAGGGTTGCATGAGAGAGAATGGACAGGTTGTTTGAAGTATAGAGGGAGAATGGACAAGAAGCTGGGGATGGAGAGAGAATGGTCAAGGGGTGCTGTTGTTGGCGGGGGGATTGGACAGTGGGAGCTGTGGGTGGTGGGGAGAATGGATGTGGGCACTGCGTGTGGCCAAGATCAACAAGGTTAATGACAGTCAACACTTATTAAATTGTTTCTGGAACAGAAAAACTTGCACTGGAGACTCCCAGAAGAGAGGTGTCTCATATGTATTCCTTCAATTAGTTTTGAAATATTGTTGTGTATCTGAATTGTTCAGGGATACTTGGCACATAGCGAGATGGCTGTGGTTGTTGGAGGTCAGTCATCACAGTTCCAGAATGTCTCTTCAGGAATTCATAGGGTAGTGTCTTAGGCTCAACCATCTTCATCAATGACCATCCTCCATCATAAGGTCAGAGGTGGAAATATTTGCCAATAATTGCACAATGTTCAGCACGATTCACAACTCCTCATAAACTGAAGCAGTTCAGTTTGAAATGCAACAAGATCTTAACAATATCCAATGGGCTGATGAGTGACAAGTAACATGTTTGCCATGCCAATGCCAAACAATGACTCATCCCCAAAAGAGATAATCTGCCCACTGCCCCATGATATTCAACAGTGTTACTGTCACTAAACACCCCACTGTCCATTGACCAGAAACTCACTGAGGACGAACGATCAGTCCTCAGCAAAGGACTCACCTTCATCCCCCTCCATCCCCGCATCAATGAATTTAATACATGCCGTGATGTCAAATACTTCTTCCGCCGCCTCTGCCTCCGAGCTTATTTTCACAATCAGGACTCCCTTCCACCTTCCGAGGACCCCTTCGCCCACCTCGAACACACATGCATCCACCTGGACACCTCGCACTGGCCTATTACCCGCTTTCGACCTCTTCATTTCCAACTGCCGCCGGGACATTAACCGCCTTAACCTGTCTACCCCCCTCCCCTCCTCCAACCTCTCACCCTCACAACACGCAGCCCTCCAATCCCTCTGCTCCAATCCCAACCTCACCATCAAGCCAGCAGATAAAGGGGGCGCAGTGGTAGTGTGGCGCACTGACCTCTACACCGCTGAAGCCAAACGCCAACTCGAGGACACCTCTTCCTACCACCCCCTCGACCATGACCCCACCCCCATCACCAAACCATCATCTCCCAGACGACACAGAACCTCATCACCTCAGGAAATCTCCCACCCACAGCTTCCAACCTTATAGTCTGGCAACCCTGCACTGCCTGGTTCTACCTCCTTCCCAAGATCCACAAGCCTGACCACCCTGGCCGAACCATCGTCTCAGCATGCTCCTGCCCCACTGAACTCATTTCTACCTATCTCAACACTGTCCTATCCCCCATTCCAGGAATTCCCCACATATGTTTGAGACACCACCCACGCCCTCCACCTCCTCCAAGACTTCTGTTTCACCGGCCCCCAATGCCTCATCTTCACCATGGATATCCAATCCCTCTACACCTTCATCCGCTATGACCAGGGGCTCCAAGCCCTCCGTTTCTTCTTCTCCGAATGTCCCCAACAGTACCCTTCCACCGACACTCTCATTCGTTCGGCTGAACTGGTCCTCACCCTTAACAATTTCTCCTTCGAATCCTCCCACTTCCTCCAGACCAAAGGGGTAGCCATGGGCACCCATATGGGCCCCAGCTATGCCTGTCTGTTTGTGGCCATGGAGAACAGTCGATTTTCCATAATTACACCGGCACCACTCCCCACCTCTTCCTCCGCTACATTGATGACTGCATTGGCGCCACCTCGTGCTCCCGTGAGGAGGTTGAGCAATTTATCAACTTCACCAACACAGTCCACCCTGACCTTAAATTTACCTGGACCATCTCTGACACTCCCTCCCCTTCCTAAACCTCTCCATCTCCATTATTGACGACCGACTTGATACCAACATTATTTACAAACCCACCGACTCCCACAGCTACCTGGACTACACCTCTTCCCATCTTACATCCTGCAAAAATGCCATCCTGTATTCCCAACTCCTCCGCCTCTGCCGTATCTGCTCCCAGGAGGACCAGATCTACCACAGAACACACCAGATGGCCTCCTTCTTTACAGACCGTAATTTCCCTTCCCACGTGGTTAAAGATGCCCTCCAACGCATCTCGTCCACATCCTGCACCTCCACCCTCAGACCCCACCCCTCCAACTATAACAAGGACAGAACGCCCCGGTGATCAGCTTCCACCCTACCAACCTTCGCATTAACCAAATCATCCGCTGACATTTCCGCCACCTCCAAACAGACCCCACCATCAGGGATATATTTCCCTCCCCACCCCTTTCCACCTTCCACAAAGACCGTTCCCTTCATGACTACCTGGTCAGGTCCATGCCCTCCTTCAACCCACACTCTCATCCTGGCACCTTCCCCTGCCACCGCAGGAATTGCAAAACCTGTGCCCACACCTCCTCCCTCACCTCCATCCAAGACCCTAAAGGAGCCTTCCACATTCATCAAAGTTTTACCTGCACATCCACCAATATCATTTATTGTATCTATTGCTCCCGATGCGGTCTCCTCTACATTGGGGAGACTGGACAGCTCCTAGCAGAGCAATTTAGGGAACATCTCCAGGACACCCGCACCAATCAACCATACCGCTCTGTGGCCCAACATTTCAACTCTCCCTCCCACTCTGCTGAGGACATGGAGGTCCTGGGCCTCCTTCACCACCGCTCCTTCACCACCAGCGCCTGGAGGAAGAATGCCTCATAACACTTCAATCTCAGGGCATCAATGTGGACTTCAACAGTTTCCTCATTTCCCCTTCCCCACCTCACCCCAGTTCCAAACTTCCAGCTCAGCACTGTCCCCATGACTTTGTCCTAACTGTCTACCTTCTTTTCCACCTATCCACTCCCGACCTATCACCTTCATCCCCTCCCCCACTCACCTATTGTACTCGATACTACTTTCTCCCCACCCACACCCTCCTCTCACTTATCTTCAGGCTCTCTGCCTGTATTCCTGATGAAGGACTTTTGCCCAAAACATCGATTTTACGACTCCTCAGATGCTACCTGAACTGCTGTGCTCTTCCAGCACCACTAATCCAGAATCTGGTTTTCAGCATCTGCAGTCATTGTTTTTACCCAGAAACTCAACTAGCCTAATCACAGACACAATGGCAACAAGAGAAGGCAACAGGTCAGGAATACAGTGACTCCCCAAACCCTGTCCATCTTCTACAAGGCAAAGTCAGCAGTGTAATGGAATCCTCTCCCACCAGCTTGGATGGGTGCAGCTTCAACAACATTCAAAAAGCTTGATGCCATCCAGGACAAAGTCGCCTGCTTGATTGGCATCATCTCCACATACATCCACTTCCTCTGCCCCATTGTTCAAAAGCAGTAGTGTGTATGATCTACAAGACCCAACACGGAAATTCACCAAAGATCCTTAGAAAATGCCTTCCAAACCAACAACCACTTCTAACTAGAAGGACCAGAGCAACAGATACTTGGGAACACAACCTCTTGCAAGTACCCCTCCAAGCCACTCACCATCTTAACTTGGAAATATATTGTTGTTCCTTCAGTGTCCCTGGGTCTAAATCCTGGAATTTCCTCCCTAAGGACATTGTGGGTCACTGTACCATTATGGATCACAGCAGTTGAAGAAGGCGGGTCACCATCACCTTCTCAAGGGGAACTAAATACTGGCAATCCAGCAATGCCCATTCACCATGAGTAACTTTTAATAAATGGTTGAAACGGAGGGTTGGAACCTGCAAATTGAAAAAAGTCAACGTTCAGGAGGAACAGACGTCGGGCTTTGATTTGGTCCTTACTTGAGGACAGATAAAGAGCGTTATACTGGAAAAAGAGAGTTAAACATCTGTGGTCTTTCACTCAGTGTATCAATCGAAAATCGATTAAAGATTAGCTCTTGACGCATTCGTCACCAACACATGAAAAAGGATGGTTAAAACGGCATATGGAACCCTTGATTTCATCTCTTTAATGGCTGATTTACTTCCCACAATCCCATGCGATCCAGATATCGCTCTATTTACCGTGAGCAGTATTCATGTTGCGCATGTGTGAGATCGAAATGGGGCCCCGCACCCCGCCGTTCTGATGGATGGGGAAACCAATTTTATGGAAACCCTGGAGGACTGGAAGGGGCCTGGTCCTCCTGCCAATCAGAACACCCCCCCCCTCCCCCACCAAATATCTTCTGACCATGAGATATCGTCGACCATGAGCTTCTGAAGCTGCTGTTGCTCCTCTCTCTCTCTGAATGAAGATTGAGCTTCAGTCCAGACTGCAACTTCCTTCCTCTGTTTAACATCTGGGAGTACCGCACTCTCTTTTCTCATCCTTGGGTTCAGCTGTTAGTTTGTAGGAGCTGAGGGAAAAAGAAAGTAAATCGAGAGAAAGGGGCAGACTCTGGAAAAGGTTGGTTTAGATCTGTGCCTGTTAATGTTTGACAGGCTTTGTTTCCTGAGCTTGATACATTCACTTGTCTGGCAAAAAAAGATGGCCTCTTGATCCATGTTGGGGATGGAAGTGGATTATGCTGTGGGTGACTTGCTCGTAGTAGTCCAATAAGTATTGGATAAGTAATCATGACTCACAAACCTTGAGTTATTGACTGTTTATTCGGGAGCTCACGGGGAGAGCCAAGTCGACCTAATAGTCACAAGTCACTCCGACGAGAAACAGAGAGTTATGTGATTATATAGGTTACAGTCATTTAACAATTAGTAAACTGTTAATTGCAGGAATTTGAGCAAACTAAGTCACTTTGCCCAGCGACGCAGTGTCTGGACAATCTTGGTTAGTAGCTGATAACTATACAATAGGTCCTTGCAAAGAGAAGAATATTCCCATGCAAGGAAATAATTAGGTAATAATTAGGAAATTATTAGGTAGCAGTACAGTTGCAAGGCTGAGTGTCTCTGTTGAGTCTGGGAATTAAGGGTAATTGGGACAATGCAGGGAGGAAGAGCTGGGACAATGGATAGATCAGCCATGCTCTTAATGAATGGCAGAGCAGGCTGGATGGGCAAAATGGCCTACTCCTGCTTCTATTACTCCGAAACTATAACCCTGCATTTCCCATGGCTCACCCACCAAACCTGCACGTCCCTGGACATTATGGCCAATCCAAATCAAGGCCGGTGAGTAATGTAGTGATGTGGAAAATGAACATCAGAGAACAAAGAAAGGGACAAGGAGAGTAAATATACCAGCAATCAAAACTGGATTATAAAGATCACAAAACCTGAAACGATACATGGTGAGTCTGAATGTGTGCTGCAATGTAACAAAAGTGAATGAATTAACTGCACACATTGAAATGAATAATTATGGTCTGAGACTCCTTACAGAGACATGGCTTCAGGATGGCAAGGATTGGATCCTGAATATTGAGGGGGGAGTCAGATGGGAAGCGAGGTAAAGGCAGAGGGTTGGCACTGCTAATCAAAGCACAGATCACACGGTAGTCTGGTGTCAGCTCGGATTTCAGGGCCTGATTTCTCTGTCCTCTGATCTCCCTGTTCCCACAGAGTAAGATGTCGGTCTGTCCTCAACCTTTCTGGACTTCTGTAGAAGCTTTCACGCCTGTTTTACAGCTTCCAGAACAAGAAAACATTCAGTCAATCGAAAGCCAACCCACAATCTCAGCCTGTCACCCATCCAGACAAGAGTGTAGTCACAGCAGGGAATCAAACAAGAAAAATGAAACAAAATCAGAAATAAATAAACGCTTAATGTTTGTTCATTAGGAAGTAAACCAGAAATAGGGGTCTCCCAGGATTCTGAGAGTGCCCTACTTGAGGAATTCTCTCTCCCTTCGATGTAAGTATTAGTACTGTTACGGCAAAGTAACTCGTGTGTCAAATCGTTTAAAGCAAAGTAGTCAGGAGAGGAGACCTTGAGCAATTAACTAGCTTTATTTGTTGCCATGGGGAATACCTCTTAGTTCAAAACAAAGTCTAATGTATTCTAATGTAATACAGAATGTTACAAGTTTTATGGTAAATCACAAGCCCCACTTTCCATTAATTATGCAACTGAGGGGCAGTCGTAAGTTTCACATACATTGTCCAGACCTACGTTTCTTAATGTCTACAAATCTGAATGTTATCTTATACCGCAGGTCCAGCTAGGCTCGAATTACCGATAAGGGACATAGAGAACCAATCCATCATTCTATGAAGCAGCACAGTCTAATGGCCTGAGGAGCAGAGACAGCCCGCAGCTGCAAGGTCAGGCTATCAAAACAGAATTCCTTTGCCAGGGCTCAGACAGCATTATGTTAACAGGCTACATTTTTCTGCAAACATTACTTTGTGACAAAATGGCTTCCATGCAGTTTTATGAATTTTGTTCAAATTCTCCCACAATGCCTCCTTTTTTATTAAAAATCAGAGATTATGGGCATCAGCAAAAGAGGAATTATACCCAGAGCCAGGGGGTGGTGGTTGGAGATCAGAAATATAGTCCTCGGGTTCAGTAAGGACAGGGGCAGAAGACTCCAGCAATTGGGAATCATCATCAGGGGTTTCATCAGGAATGGGAAATCTCAGCATCTGAGGGATTGCTGGAGAGGAGGGCCACAACAATGAACTGAGCCGAGCGCAGGATTGTCTGTGGGGTGCCCCCCTCACTCTCTGTCTGCTTCCACCCCTCTCTGTGCCTGCTTGCTCCTCTCTCTTTCTCTCTCTGCCTGCATCTCTCTCTCTCTCTTTCTTTCTCTCTCTCTCTCTCTCTCTCTCTGCCTGCGTGTCTCTCTCTCTCTCTCTTTCTTTCTCTCTCTCTCTCTCTCTCTCTGCCTGCGTCTCTCTCTCTCTCTCTCTGCCTGCGTCTCTCTCTCTCTCTCTCTCTCTCTCTCTCTCTGCCTGTGTCTCTCTCTCTCTGCCTGCACCCTCTCTCTCTCTCTCTCTGCCTGCCTGCACCCCTCTCTCTCTCTCTCTGCTTGCCTGCCATCCCCCGCTCACTGCCTGCCTGAGCCCCTCTCTCTCTCTCTGCCTGCCTGTGCCTCTCTCTCTCTCCCTGCCTGCCTGTCTGTGCCCCTCTCTCCCAACCTGCCTGCGCCCCTCTCTCTCTCTGTCTGCGTGCCTGCGCCCCTTCTCTCTCTCTACCTGCCTGCCTGAGTCCCCCTCTCTCTCTGCCTGCCTGCACCACTCTCTCTCTCTGCCTGCCTGCACCCCTCTCTCTCTCCCTGCCTGCCTGCACCCCTCTCTCTCTCTCTGCCTACCTGCGCCTCTCTCTCTCTCAGCCTGCCTGCGCCCGTCTCTCTCTCTTTCTGCCGTCCTGAGCCCCTCCTTCTTTCTCTCTCTGCTTGCCTGCACCCCCTCCTCGCTCACTGCCTGCCTGAGCCCCTCTCTCTCTCCCTCTGCCTGCCTGCACCCCTCTCCCCCTGCCTGCCTGCGCCCCTCTCTCACTCTGCCTGCGCCTCTCTCTCTCTCTCTCTGCCTGCCTGCGCCCCTCTCTCACTCTGCCTGCGCCTCTCTCTCTCTCTCTCTCTGCCTGCCTGCACCCCCCTCTCGATGCCTGCCTGCACCTCTCTCTCTCTCTTTTTCTCTTTCACTCTCTCTCTCTCTCTGCCTGCGCCCCTATCTCTCTCTGCCTGACTGTGCCCTCTCTCTTTCTCTCTCTCTGCCTGCCTGTGCCCCCTCTCTCTCTCTGCCTGCCTGCGCCCCTCTCTCTTTCTCTTTCTCTGCCTACCTGCGCCACCCCTCTCAGTCTGCATATGCCCTTCTTTCTTTTTCTCTCTCTGCCTGCCTGCCTGCGCCCCCCCCCTCTCTCTGCCTGCCTGCGCCCCCCCCTCTCTGCCTGCCTGTGCCCTCTCTCTCTGCCTGCCCCCCCTCGCTGCCTGCCTGCGCCCCCTCTCTCTCTCTACCTGCCTGCACACCTCTCTTTCTCTCTGCCTGCCTGTGTCCCTCTCTCTCTCTCTGCCTGCCTGCACCCCCCTCTCTTTCTCTCTCTGCCTGCCTGCGCCCCTCTCTCTCTCTGCCTGCCTGCGCCCCCCTCTCTCTCTCTGCCCGTCTATGCCCCCCTCTGCCTGCGCCCCTCTCTCTCTGCCTGCCTGCCCTCTCATTCTCTGCCTGCCTGCGCCTCTCTCTGCCTGCCTGCGCACCCCCTCTCTCTGCCCATCTATGCCCCCCTGCCTGCGCTCCTCTCTCTCTCTCTCTGCCTGCCTGCGCCCCTCTCTCTCTCTGCCTGCCTGCGCCACCCCCCTCTCTCTGCCTTCCTGCGTCCCTCTCTCTCTGCCTGCTTATGCCCCCCTCTGCCTGCGCGCCTCTCTCTCTCTGCCTGCCTGCGCGCCTTTCTCTCTGTAACACTCTTCAACTTTCTACATGTCTCAGTTCATAGTTGCCCAATGTGTCCTGTATGCCAAATTCATTCAAGTCTGGACGTCCTGAAGCGAGCAATTATACTTCAGATTTCTACTCGCCAATTAAAACTAATGTTGTGCACTCGAACAGATCGGGGGCATCTTGAAGCATGCCACGGACTTCAGTGTGGGTCCAGGGCTTATCAAATAAGATTTCACCTCTCAAAACCCTGGGGCAAGCAAATTCATTATTACTAACTTCGTAAAGCACAAGTGCTCTCTCTCTCTCTCTCTCTCTCTCTCTGCCTGCGCCCCTATATCTCTCTGCCTGCCTGTGCCCCTCTCTCTTTCTCTCTCTCTCTCTGCCTGCCTGTGCCCCTATCTCTGCCTGACTGCGCCCTCTCTCTTTCTCTCTCTCTCCCTGCCTGCCTGCGCCCCTCTCTCTCTCTGCCTGCCTGTGTCCCTCTCTCTTTCTCTCTCTCTCTGCCTGCATCTCTCTCTCTCTCTCTCTCTCTTTCTCTCTCTCTGCCTGCCTGCACCCCTCTCTCTCTGCCTGCCTGCGCCTCCAGACGCTAGGACCCTGTTGAGTTGTCTCACTAGTATCTTATGGCTGAGTAGGGAGAATTGTATCAACATTTCTAACAGCATTTTTGTCCCTGGCCAGCTTTCCTCTTTATTTTGGACACTCATCTCTCAAAGGATATCGACCGGTGACCTGAGAGGACCAGGATATCTCCTGCCTGACTCGCCAACTGTGGGGGATGGAAATAAAGCTCCATGTCAGGAAAGAATTTGTTTATCAGGAAGCAGCACAGCTGCAAGGCCAACCGTCTCCGCTGAGCCTGGGAAACACAAGCTTTAGCAAGCAGGCACTAAGCTGAGATTCAAAATGGTTTCCAGGCTCTAATATGTGACAAAATGGCTGACCCAAATCTAACAAATCTCCCAATTCATCGCAGGGAATAAAACAAGAAAAATGAAACAAAATGAGAAATAAATAGGGGATCGTGCTTAATGTTTGTTCATTACGAAGTAAACAAGAAATAGGGGTCTCCCAGGATTCTTATGGTGCCCTACTTGAGGAATTCTGTCCAACAAGTTTAAGTGGAAGCACTAGCTTTCCGAGTGCAGCTCCATCAATGGATTGTGGAATATAAAATTGTAAGACACAGAATTTATAGCAACAGTTTATAGTGTGATGTAACTAAAATTATATACTGAAAAAGACCTGGATTGTTTGTTAAGTGTCTCATCCGTTCGAATGACCATGATAGTTTCAGTTCTTTCAAATGTAAATCACAAAACCTTTTAAAATAGTTAAATCCTCAAGTGAACTTTACCAA
This sequence comes from Chiloscyllium punctatum, assembly GCF_047496795.1. Lineage (NCBI taxonomy): Eukaryota > Metazoa > Chordata > Chondrichthyes > Orectolobiformes > Hemiscylliidae > Chiloscyllium > Chiloscyllium punctatum. The sequence continues at coordinate 28,431,850 of NC_092774.1, read as the reverse complement.
TTACTGTCGCGTCAGCCCAGATAATGTATTGAAAGTGTGAGCTCCCCTGTGTGAGACTGTCTGTGCCACAATGATTAAACTGATTTACAGAATCTTGCATGGATTCATGCAGTTTTTGAGCAAAGTAAGACATAATTCTGCAAGTACGAATTCACCCAACTGGTGCGTGTGTGTGCGCATGTGTGTACGTGTGTGTGCGTGTGTGTGTGTGTGTGTGTGTGTGTGTGTGTGTGTGTGTGTGTGTGTGTTTGTGTGTGTGGTGGGAGGGGGGGGGATGTATATTTGCAAATACATTCTATGTGCATTTTTTTAAGCAAAATTCTGCAGGCAGTCAATACATGTAATAGTTTGTAAATTCGACTTTGGAAATAGAACCAGTCTGACTCAAGATTGGGAAACAGGCAGACTCTGACCTCACGCCTTTAATGCATTGTCTGGGTTGAGATGTGAGCTTTTGCTATAAAACTTTGTTATCTCGAGAAGGTGACAACAAGAAATTCTGGGATTTACATTGTAATGAGACCTGCAACCTATTTGAAAAGGTGGAAGACTTAACAATCCAGGTTTGTTCAATATACCAGTTCAGTGGCAGGACGCTGGAATGTTTTGCTCTAAATTGTGTCTTAGGATCTTATCCTCCACAACCACCTGATGAAGAGGCAGCACTCCAAAAGTTACTGTTTCCAAAGAAGCCTGTTGGACTACAGCCTGGAGTTGTGTGATTCTAGAATCTGGTTTCCATCATCTGCAGTCCTTGTTTTTACCTCGTTGATTTTAACCCTACTATGAATCCTCTTGCAAGGAAACCTGCCTTGAAGAAGTTTTCCTCCTCTCTCTATAAGAATCTCAGGGAGTCCCTCTCCCACTGCAACTCCCAGGTCATTTCCTCTGCCCTGAAGCTCTTCAACCATGTCCTGAAACAGACTCGCTACCACAGCCACATTTGCTTCGTCAGTGCCTGCCTCCATAACCAACTCATCCCACACGGACTCCGGACCACCTTTAAACCAGCGGAGTTCGGATCCGAACAGGCCATTCCACCCTCCTATCTGACCTATCACCTTCATTCCCACCTCCATTCGCCCATTGTACTCTTTGCTACCTTCCCCCACACTCCTCCCTGACCTATCCCCTCCATCCCCACCCCCATTCACCTATTGTACTCTATGCTACTTTCTCCCCACCCCCACCCTCCTCTCATTTATCTCTCCACCCTGCAAGCTCTATTCCTCATGAAGGGCTTTTGCCCGAAACGTCGATTTTCCTGCTTCTCGGATGCTGCCTGAACTGCATGCTTTTCCAGCACCAGTCTAATCAAAAGTGGATTGGCCATGTTGAATTCCCCATCGTGCCCAGGGATGTGCATGTTAGGGTGGATTGGCCATGCTAAATTACCCATAGTGCTGTGAGAAACGAACCCCACTTAATCAATAATTTTCAGTCTGAGTCAAAGAGTTCTGAAGCAGCACATTTATTCCAACATGTTGCAAGATGGGTGTCTGTATGAAGAGAGACATACCCGACAGTAAAATACAGAGCTTTTTATACTTTGCTGAGGGCTCTCTCGACACCCCTACACTGAGCAATAAACCTATTATAAGTGTCTATTTCATTCTATCTCTTTATTTGGTTATTATTTGCGCCCGTTATTCCTTCATTTAGTAATTCCCTGCACCCAAGCCTAAGCCTTTCATACTTATTAATTACTTCACTTGTTTTTCTTTAAATCTGCCTTATTTGGCTGTTCTTGTTCAGTACAGCCTTCCTGTTATTTTGTCCAGTTCCTCTTATCTAACCGTCTGACTTCTGAGATCATCCTTTACTATCTTGATAGTCCAAAAAGCGGACCTACAAACTATGAGCTTATTTAGAGTGCCCCGCTGCCCTTTTTTTGTGGTCAGCTACAAGTAATTTCTTAGCTTAAAACTATTTCTTAAAAGACCCCTAATATTCTTTAAAATCAACATACACCTGACAACCTGAAATTTATCTCTCTCAATCCCCACCCCCACCCTGCAGGCACTCGGCCTCTATTCCTGATGAAGGGCTTTTGTGCGAAACGTCGATTTTCCTGCTCCTCGGACGCTGCCCGACCTGTTGTGCTTTTCCAGTACCACTCTAATCTAAAGTGAATTGGCCATGCTGAAATACCCATCGTGCCCAGGGATGTGCATGTTAGGGTGGATTGGCTATGCTAAATTAGGCATAATGTGCAGGTTAGGTGCATTACTCAGGGTTAAGTGTACAGCAATGGATGTGGGTAGGTGACCCTTGGGAGGTTCGGTGAGGCCGAGTGGCCTGCTTCCACACTGTGGGGATTCTCTTAAGGGAGGGGTGTTTTTGAAAAGTGTGTTCTCGTCCTCGTCTGCTGCATGCGCAGTGCGGTTTCCCTTTGTCGGTCATGCCCGCCCCCCAACCGTCACTTTTCCTCGCCCCGCCCCTAGTTCATTTGTGAAGTCACAACGCGGAAGTGGCCCTGTCAGTTTCAAAGTGAATCTCTCGCCCTCTGGACGACTCCTCATCCTGGGAGGGAGACAGAGATGGGAGGAGGGGAAATTGGTCACTTGTAGCAACTGGAGTGAACGTAGGGAGGGAACAGACTCGGCAAACTCCGGTATGTGTCTTAGTTACCCGGGTGAGGAAGGACTGAAGAATAGAGATTGGAAAGGGGGAGGGCTGGATATCTTTTCTGTTTTGATGTTTAAAATGCACCCGATTTCCACAAGTAAATGCAACAGGTACAAGTACAGTACATGCAATGTTCCTCATTGCAGCTTCAAGCCGGTTTTGCATCCTCTGTTCTTCCTCCACCTTGCTCCAGCACATTCAGCTTCTTTCCCTCATTCACATTCCCCCCTTCCCCTGTCCTGATGTTCCAAGCTGACCCTCAAAAGATCGGTTTGTCCCTCCATTCTTTCCTGGTGGCGCCCATTACTCTTGTCTATTTCTTGCCTTACCCGGCCTTGTGCGTGAACAAAGTGTTAGCGTCTATCCTCTTTCACTGCCAGCTGCTTCCTTGTTTGCGAAAGCAACATTTCCTCCCAAATTTTGCTGACGCTGAGCCTTCTGACCTCTTTGAATTTTTTTGTTTTGCAGAAGCAGGAAACAGATGCTTATAACTGTTTGTACGAGCATTATCTAGCTTAACCTACACCCCCTCCCCTCACAGCACCTCATCTGTTTGTCTGTAACATCTACTATTGTTTGCAGGCACATTTCATTCTTGTATGCACATTTTAGCTAATACAAAGCAATTATTTATTTCCTTCACATAGCTTTCATTCTTGTTAACTCCACTCTTGGCTGAAATAATTATACACTGGCGTTAGTTCATTTACCTTGCAGAAGCAATTATGGTTGCAGAAGTAACACTGCTTTACCTATATCCTACAGGGGTGACCCTACAACCTTGTATAAAATAATGTAGGGCATGGCGAGGGTAAATAGACAAGATCTTTGATCTGGGATTGCTCATAGGTTTATGGTGAGGGTGAGATTTAAAAGAAACCTAAGAGGCAACTCCTATATACAGAGGGTGGTGTGTGTAAAGAATGAGCTGCCAGAGGAAGTGGTGACTGCTGGTACAATTACAACCTTTAAAAGGTATCTGGATTGGTATATGTTGGGAAGCATTTAGAGGGACGTGGGCCAAGTGCTGGCAAATGGGACTAGATTGATTTAGGATATCTGGTCAGCATGGATGAGTTGGACTGAAGGGACTGTTTCTGTGCTGTACATCTGTGATACTGGCTTGCACTTAATGTTTGTCACATCTGTATGTTCAGCTTCTCCCTCGTGTTGGTGTTAATGCCTTGATGTCTTATTTTGCTCCCCACATTCTGGGGACATTAACCATTTCCTATCTGGTTGTTCTGATCTGGATTTCTGGGATTGGTCAATAAACACACCTGGAAGTGACTCTTTTGTCAATCACACAAGCAATAGTTTATTCTTTGATACGGCCGGGCAGTAGACTCTGATCAGCCCAGAAGGATTAGATTAGACTAGATTCCCAATAGTGTGGAAACAGGCCCTTCGGCCCAACCTGTCCACACTGACACTCCAAAGAGTAACCCACCCAGAACCATTTTCCCTCTGACTAATGCACCTAACACTATGGGCAATTTAGCACAGCCGATTCACCTAACATGCACATCTTTGGACTGTGGGAGGAAACCGGAGCACCCAGAGGAAACCCACGCAGACACGTGGAGAATGTGCAAACTCCACACAGACAGTCACCCAAGGCTGGAATCGAACCTGGGACTCTGGTGCTGTGAGGCAGCAGTACTAACCACTGAGCCACCCTAGGCTAAGTCAAAAATGCACGAGGACCTTGCGGGATCTGATTGGTTGTTACTATGTGATCATGCTCAATGTCTGACTCTAAACAATGTATATAAGTTCTATCCAAACTCTGTAAAAGTCGGCAGATTCTTCTGGCACTCTCGGTGTACTCATCAGTGGCCCAGTGGTTAGCTCTGCTGCCTGACAGCCCCAGGTTCGATTCCAGCCTTGGGTGGCTGTCTGTATGGAGTTTGCACATTCTCCCCGTGTCTGTGTGGGTTTCCTCCCACAATCCAAAGATGTACAGGTTTGGTGAATTGGCCATGCTAAACTGCCCATAATGTTAGGTGCATTAGTTAGAGGGAGATGAGTCTGGGTGGACTACTCTTCAGAGGGTCGTTGTGGACTGGTTGGGCTGAAGGGCCCATTTCTACACTGTTTTTTTCACCGGATTTACATCAGTCTGTGGTTTCTTGTTTGTTCTGAGTCGTGAGTATATGCCTGACTGAGTTCTGACTGAGTTAGCCAAGCAGAAGCCATTTTGTCCTACCTCCCGTGTTAAAGTGGAGATTTGAGGTGGCCCAGGGAATCCTTTGAGAACTCAGACCTGTAAAGCCTCTCTCTTGGTTTGTCCTGGAGATCATACTCTTTAGAAGCCTGGAATAAAAATCTCTCATCATGAAGTCCCAAAATGCAATTCAATTCAATCCATAGCAGAGAAGCACCAAGAGTTAATTTTCTACGGGATTCAACAGCCTCAGCACTAAAATAGTCTCACAAGGGAACGGCTGTGAATGTTATCACTTGGTGTCCTGTTCACACAGATTCACTGATGCTGAGGCAAACGTTCGTAATTGCCTCACAGCATCCTGTTATCACTTGGTGAGCCCAGGTGTCCCTAACTTTAAGTTCTCTCCTCTTTCTGAGCCTTCCTGTCTGTTTATTTTCTAGTGCAGTAAATGTATTCAATAATTCAGCATTACATTTTAGTCTGAATGTTTAAAGAGAAGTTTTAAGGCTCTAGACTTTATCACCCAGATGCCCACACACTCATTCCTCCCTTTGATTACACTGCGATCACTGAAAGAGAAGGCTAGTCCAAACGAATCCCTTCAAGGTGGTCCAGCCATCAACATCCTGCAGAGCGGTACCACCATCTTCGCAGCTCATCTGGTCATATTTATCATCGCCATCGACCCGTGTGGGTGAGCCATCAGATCGCAAAAGCAGCATCTTCTGGGGCAAATCTATATCACCTAAGGGACCTCATAAGCCTAGCAATTAAATACCTAAGAATACCAATACCGACAAACAGACATAGCTAAATTGATAAGCCAATTGTACCATCAGCCCAATCTGCAGTTTCCCCAACTGGTCCCTTCAGACATTCTGTCAAGGAATACCTGGATCTCTTCTTGTATCTCAGTAATATTGCCAGTGAGATCGGGAATGCCCATAATGCATTTATCTTGGACAATGGTGCAGACCTCACCCTCCCGGGCGAGTATACAGTCTAAAGAACACCGATTCTGCATAGAGTAAAGACACAGGTCTGATAATTCCACTTTACTCTGTTCCAGAGCCTCTTTAGTCTGATTTCCTCGAGTGGTCAGGCCCCAAAAGAGGGAATTGCAGTTCTTTTGACTTGTTACTCCTGCTGATCCTTCCAACCTCAGGGTTCTCTGGATTCCCCAGCCTATCGGGTGTCCTGTATTGTCACCCAGTCTCTTGGGATCCTTCCAGTTGGAGCAAGGTTGGCTGAGACCGACCGCTGCATCCTCCTCAGATGGAGGTTCCATCGACTTGTCCACTGGCCAGGACAAGGTACTGATGTGGGAACAAGGGCTCCGATGGTGACCTTATGAGGGACATCTTTGCCATTAAGGAAAAGGAAAATGGTAGCTTTACCTTAGCTGAAGAAATAATAGTCTGGTTTGGTGTATATTAGGGAGAGTTTGTCAAAATAGGTTACTGAAATGTTACAGCAGGGGGTCTGGTCAGGTCTACAAGAGTAAAGGGTCGACGTTTTGCAAGAGGAGTTGCTTGAGCGCTGTAAAAAATGGGCCAAGTGACTCGAGCACTCGCACTGTATGGGAGACAATGGTCCTCAGAATGCTGTTCCCATTGGGATCTCCCTTAGCTCTATTGTACATGGTCTTGGTGACAGTATCAGATTCTGAAAACACAAAAGGCCTATAAATGCGCAAGGGAAGGGTTCCATTCCAGGTCCATGTGCCGCATAAGGCCTGCTGTACCCCAGCCAGTGTTACACCAGCTGTTTGTATACACAGCCCGGAGGTATTGGAAAGTGATATTTCTCTTCGCAGGGTTGGCAGTAGGAAGTCTGACGAATAGATTGGAATCAGGGATTGGAGACGGAGCAAGTAAGTCATCTCCCGATAGAGAGGAGTAACGTACTACTGCCTCTGGGGTGAAGAGCGCTCTGTGGGCCTGTATAAATAAGTTGTTTGTTGATTGACGATTTTCCCCTATCAGGCTTCCCTTTTCTTCAGTCGGCCCGCCCTGCAAAACGGATGGTGTTCCTGGGCGTCCTTAAAATATTTACCATACTAACAGGGTTGATCATTTTTATCCTCACTAGGCTTGTGTGTCTGCAGGTAAAATCAAAAAGACATGTTCGGTAACGACATGGTAACTCCCCCTGATTTCTACTGTCCAGATGGACCATCTGGTCTTTCTGATGTAACAGTCCATTGCAATGATCAATCTTCATCATGTTCCACACGTCAAAGGCGTCTGGTCCGGTGCACTGGACGACATCTCCTCAGCATGGGTGGTGGATAATCTCGGATTATTCCTGGTCACATCCATACTTAGTGGCTTTCCCCATCAGGATGTTGTACGTGATCAGAAAGGTGAGGAGATAAGTGATCCTCCACGTGTCCCTCCTCTTACTTCAAGTATCTGTAATAAGATTAACATGAGAACAACAGCAAAATTCAAAAACCCAACTGGACAGGGTCCACTCCTTTTGTTGGGATTCCAGTATTCTCTCCACCTCTTCCCCCCTTTTGATTGGTGTGGTCAATCAATTTACAATGGTGCAGTTGGACCCAAGCTGAGCACCCAGCGACTTCGACCGCTGTAGGGGTGGCAAGTAAAACCTGGAAGGGGCCATCCCAACGAAGTTGGAGACGTTTGCGAGTCCAGTTCTTGACAAGCACCAACGAACCAGGCTCTACCCGTGATGAGGCTGAAAGGGAGGGAACATCGCTGTAGGCCACACGCTCCTGGGAGTGAAAGACACGCATAACACTAGTTAGAGCAAGAACATAACCAATGATTGCTTCGGTCACGTGGTGGAAGTGGACTTAGAAGAGAGCCAAATCATTCCAAGGGGTACGGAGAGGGTTACCAGAGAGACTCTCAGCTGGAGACAGTCGTGTCTTGCCCGCAGACATGGATCGTATCTGGAATAAGGCCATAGGGATTAGCATAACCAGGAGAGGCCAGACTCTGCCATTAATTTGACAAGTTTAGTCTTGAGTCTGGTTAAAACATTCAACAAGGCCGGCCGCCTGGGGATGATAAGCACCATGCAGTTGCCGACAAATACAAAGCTGGGAACAGAGTTCTCCGTTAATATTACCTACAATGTGTGGTCCATTGTCCGAGCTAATGCACGCAGGTATACTGAAGCGGGGAATTATTTCCTTAAACAAAATCTTCACCACAGTCTCAGCAGTAGCGTTAGGAGGAGGGTAGGCTTCAATCCACTTAGAAAAGACATCAACAATAAGCAAAACATATTTATTGCACTGACATTTCTACAACTCAATGAAGTCCAGTTGAAGTGTCTCCAAGGGACCCTCCAGCAAGGGAATTCTCGTAGACATACTTGAACTAAGAGGTGGGGGTTTGCCGACCCACTGACCTTCTTGATCACGTACAACATCCTGATCGGGAAAGCCACTGACTGAGTATCGATGCGATCTGGAACGATCTGAGATTATCCTGATGTCATCTGGAGCACCAGACCAGACGCTTTCAATGTGGTGTCGCTTGAGCGATGGCATGAGCTGCCAGAGGAAGTGGTGGGTACTGGTATGATGACAAGTTAATAGGCTCCTGGATGGGCATCTGAATAGGAAGGGTTCAGATGGGTCGAGGCCAAGTGATGGTAAACTGGAGTCAAAGAGATGTACAGCACAGAAACAAACCCTTCGGTCCAACTCGTCCTTGCTGACAAGACAGCCAACTCAATTTAGTCCCAGCTGCCAGCATCCGGCCGATATAGGGGCCAAGTGATTGCAAATGTGACTAGATTCATTTAGGAAATCTGGGCAGGTTGGGCCAACGGGTCTGTTTCCGTGCTGTGTGACTCTAATTGTCTTCAGTGAAAGCACAAGTGTGGTTGTGAAGACTGGACTTCCAGAGCATGTTTTGCCCTGACTGGGAAGCAGACGAGTTTGACTGAAGTGTATTGGTGTTAATGCCTTGATGTCTCATTTTGCTCCCACCTTCCCGGGGTCGTTAACCATTTTGTGTCTGGTTCTTCCTCAAGAAGCTGCATTGCAGGTTCACCCTGAATTGACACACTATTTTTGCTTCACAAAAATCAGACCTGCTCACTCTCAGCAGTATCCCAGTGTTGTGAAAGATATTAACTTTCAGGTGGAGGTATCCAAAATTCAGAGAGATGTCAGTCTTGATGTTTTTGCTTTTCTGCCCCTGTAAGATCCTGAATCAGCACCTGCAGGGGAATTAGTTAGAGCGGAGTGAGAACAGAGGGGAAGGGAGAGTGGGATGGTGCTTTCAATTTTGTAGAACAACAAAAGAAAAGAATATTCCACAAAGTAGAATTGCTTGTTCTGAATTTCTACCCTGCACTGATAGTGATGACTTTTGTAATCCCTTTTTACAGAGTATTTGAAAATCTGAAGACTGAAGTTTCAAAATCAACGGATGAAGGGTTTATGTACGAAACATCGACTCTCCTGCTCCTCAGATGCTGCCTGATCTGCTGTGCTTTTCTAGCGCCACATTTTTCGACTGACTGTTCAGTGTCTGCAGTCCTCACTTTGTCGATGTCTGACAGTCACGGAATCCATCGGGACCACAACGATTTTTGACTGTGATTTCTGTGAGAGGGATCAACGCTTTTTGGTTCCTGTTTGAGGACGTTTTCAGCATCAGTGGGACTGGATGAGAGACCCTACTGTTGCAGCGCACTGTGTGTGGAGCCTGAAACAGTTATACAGCCTGGGAAGAGGAATTCATAGCAGTGAGGAGCTCTACACGTGTTTGTGTGCAGCTGAAGCTGTGGCCATGAAGAAACCTGAGGAATCCTGCCCTGTGGAGGAACCGTGGAAGTGTGGCGACTGTGGAAAAGGCTTCGATTTCCCGTCTGCCCTGGAGACTCATCGGCGCAGTCAATCGGGGAGAGGCCATTCCCCTGCACCAACTGCGGGTAGGCCTTCAGAAATTCCTCCCACCTGCTGGCCCACCAGCAGGACCACATGGGGGAAAGGCCCTTCAGCTGCCCAGCGTGCGGGAAGACCTTTTCTCAGGTCTTCTCCCTGATGAGGCACCCGCGGATCCACAAGGGGGAGAGGCCCTTCAGTTGACCAGAGTGCGGGAAGGCCTTTACCCAGGTCTCCACCCTGCTGAGGCACCAGCATGTCCACACCGGGGAGAGGCCCTTCAGCTGCCCCGAGTGTGGGAAGGCCTTTACCTCGGTCTCCACCCCGCTGAGGCACCAGCGGATCCACACCGGGGAGAGGCCATTCACCTGCTCTCAGTGCGGGAAGGGCTTCACCTACTCCTCCCACCTGCGGAAGCACCAGCGAGTTCACGTGCCATCGCAGGGGGAATTGAAGGAGTGACGGCCGAGTGCCATTATCGATTGGACTGTCAACCCGGTTCTGGGGACTCCTGGGTTCGACTCCCACCACGTCAGATGGCAGAATTGGTATTCGGTCAGAAATGTGGAGTTTCGAATCTAACGATGAGACCGTTTCAGGGAGGGGGTGGTGCGGGGGAGAAAGCCCCCATCTGATTCACTCTCTCCCTTGTTAGGGAAGGGAACCACCATTCTGGGAAAGGATTCATTCAGTCGTTCCAGCTGCACCCTTGACCCGGTCTGGCCTACACGTGACTCCAGACCCACAGCAGTCTGGTTGACTCTACACTGCCCCTTCCTGGCAAATAAGAGGGGGGAGAAACTTACTTGGACACAGGGTATGGGTTGAAATTGCTGAGTGAGGCAATACTTCCTCCAGGTTATGGCTGTACCAAGGATCCAATTACAAAGGGACAACTCGGTGATGACCAATAGTAAAGACAGTGAGGGGGGTGGGACAGGGGCGGTGTGGTGTGTGCACTTTGACCTTGAGCTGTTCAAACAGCAACTACTTTTTCTCTGCCTTTTTGCTGGGGGGATCTGAAGCTATAACAAAGTTTGGTTCCAATAAAGGTTACCTGAACTTACCAGCGGGCTCAGACTCTCACTGAAAGCTTTGAGCTCCAAGAGGTTTTTGTTTTAAAGCTGCTCATTTCTTTCAGCCTCCTGCACTAAGTTTAGAACAAGGAACATAGAACAATCCAGCGCAGAACAGGCCCTTCGGCGCTCGATGTTGCGCCGACCTGTGAACTATTCTCAGCTCGTTCCCCTACACTATCCCAATATCAACCATGCACTTATCTAAGGATTGTTTAAATCTCCCTAATGTGGCAGGTAGGGCATTCCATGCCCTTACCACTCTGCATAAAGATCTTGCCTCTGACATCTGTCTTAAATCTATCACCCCTCAATTTGTAGTTATGCCCCCCTCGTACAAGCTGACGTCATCATCCTCGGAAAAAGTCTTTCTCTGTCTACCCTATCTAATCCTCTGATCATCTTATATGTCTCTATCAAATCCCCTCTTAGCCGCCTTCTTTCCAATGAGAACTGACCCAAGTCTCTCAGCCTTTCCTCATAAGACCCTCCCTCCAGACCAGGCAACAACCTGGTAAATCTCCTCTGCTCCTTTTCCAATGCTTCCCACGTCCTTCCTGAAATATGGAGACCAGAACTATACACAATCTTCCAAGTGTGGCCGCACTCGTGTTTTGTATAGTTGCAGCATGATATTGCAGTTCCAGAACTCAATCCCTCTACGAATGAAACCTAACACACCGTATGCCTTCTTAACAGCACTAGTCACCTGAGTGGCAACTTTCAGGGATCTATGCACATGGACTCCAAGATCACTGCCTGCCTGTTATTCTTCCCAAAGTGAATCACCTCCCATTTAGCTGCATTGAACTCCATTTGCCACCTCTCAGCCCAATTCTGCAGTTTATCCAAGTCCCCCTGCAACCTGTAACATTCTTCCAAACTGTCCAGTACTCCACCGACTTTAGTGTCGTCTGCAAATTTACTAATCCATCCACCTATGCCTGTGTCTAAGTCATTTAAAAAAATGACAAACCGCAGTAGTCCCAAAACAGATCCTTGTGGCACATCACTAGTAACTGGACTCCAGGCTGAATATTTTCCATAAACCACCACTCACTGCCTTCTTTCAGAAAGCTAGTTGTAGTCCAAACTGCTAAATCACCCTCGATTCCATGCCTCTGCATTTTCTCCAACAGCCTGCCATGTGGAACTTTATCAAAGGCTTTACTGAGGTCCATGTACACCATGTCAACTGCCCTACCCTCCTCTCCATGCTTGGTCACCTTCTCAAAAACCTCAATGAGGTTTGTGAGACACGATCTGCCCTTGATGAAACCATGTTGACTATCTGAAATCAAATTGTTGCTTGCTAGATGATTATAAATCCTATCTCTAATATTCCTTTCCAAAAGCTTTCCTTCAACAGAAGTAAGGCTCACTGGTCTATCATTACCTGGGTCATCTCTGCTGCCCTTCTTGAACAAGGCACAACATTTGCAATCCTCCACTCTGGTACTAAACCTGGAGACAATGACAACTCAAATATCAAAGCCAAAGGCTCTGCTATCTCTTCCCTCGCTTCCCAGAGAATCCTTGGATAAATCCCACCCAACCCAGGGCACTAGTCTACTTTCACTCCTTCTAGAATTGATAACACCTGTGTGCAACTAACGTCAATCCTTTCGAGTCTAATATCTCGTACCTCATTCTTCTCCTCTACAATATTCTCTTTTTCCTGAGTGAAGACCGATGAGAGATATTCATTAACACCTCTCCAATCTCCACAGGGCCCACACTCAACTTCCCACTTCTGTCTTTGACTGGCCCTATTCCTACCCTAATCATCCCTTTATTCCTCACATAGCTATAGAAGGCTTTAGGGTTCTCCTTTATTCTATTTGTTAAAGACTGCTCATGTCCTCTCTTTACTGTTAATTCTCTCTTTAAATCCTTCCAAGCTGATCTATAACTCACCATCGCCTCATCTGAACCATCTTGCCTCATCAACACATAAGCCTCCTCCTTCTTTGTAACAAGAGATGCAATTTCTGTTGTAAACCACGGTTCCCTTACTTTATCACTTCCTCCCTGCCTGACATGGACATACCTATCAAGGACACACAATATCTGTACCTTAAACCAGCTCCACATTTCAATTGTCCCCATCCCCTGCATATTGCTACCCTATTCTATGCATCCTAAGTCTTGCCTAATTGTATTATAATTGCCCTTGCCCCATCGATAACTCTTGACATGTGGTATGTGCCTATCCCTTTACATCACTAAATGAAACCTAACTGAATTATGGTCACTCTCTCCAAAGTGCTCACCTACCACTAAATCAAACATCTGGCCTGGTTCATTACCAAGCACCAGATCCAGTGTGACCTCCCCCCTTGTCGGCCCTTCGACATACTGTGTCAGAAAACCCTCCTGCACACACTGGACAAAAACTGATCCATACGATGTACTAGAGTAAAAGCATTTCCAGTCAATGTTGGGGAAGTTAAAGTCCCCCATAATATCAACCCTGTTCTTTTCACTCCTACCCAGAATAATTTTGCTAATCCTCTCTTCCACCTCCCTGGAACTCTGCGAAGGCCTATAAAAAAAACTCCGAGCAGTGTGACCTCTCCTCTCTTGTTTCTAACCTCAGCCCACATTATCTCAGTAGACGAGTCCTCATCAAAAGTTCTGTCAGCCACCGTTATATTATCCTTGACTAACAAGGCCACACCTCTCCCTCTCAGCCTTGGCTGTTCTTACTGAAAGATCAAAACCCTGGAACCTGCAACATCCATTCCTCACCCTGTTCTATCCATGTCTCCGAAATGGCCACAACATCCAAGTCCCAGGTACCTATCCGTGCTGCAAGCTCAGCTACCTTATTGCGCATACTCTGGCGTTAAAGTAGACACACTTCAGACCACTTCGCTGTCTGCCAGCACATTCCTGTGACCCTGAAATCCTGTCCCTGTCCTCCCTACTCTCATCCTCCTGTGCACTGCAGCTACACCCCCGGTTCCCATCCCCCTGCTGAGCAAGTTTAAACCCACCCGAATAGCACCAGCAAATTTCCCACTGTGAGAAACAAAGCTCACACACTTCAATAATTGCAGTCCGAGACAAAATCTGAATCAGTAGTGTCCTTTATTTTACACTTGCTAGAGGGTGTGATGTCCAGTGTCTATAGGCAGGGGCCATACACACCCCAAATTCAGTTCATACACAACATTTATATAATTTGGTTTCTTTTGTTTTACATTGCTCCTCCGCAGTTTACATCTTCCACTTCCCTAAGACCGGCCCCCATTACTCCTGTTTATCTCTTGCCTTATCCGGCCTTGTCTGTGACAAAATGCTTATTTCTGGCCTCACAAGGCCATTTGACCTCATCCCACTGTAGGTCATTGTTAGGCATATTCTTTCTTCACCATTATCTACTCCCTCCATCTGTACCTTCCCCTAATCCTTATGACCCTTTTAATTGGGGTTTGTTCCTGTGTTTCTGTAAAATTGGGAAACAGATGTTTATACCTACTGTTTGTACAGGTGTATCTAGCTTAACTTCATCCCCTCACAGCATCTTATCTATTCGCCTGTAATATCTACCATTGTTTTGCAGTCACGTTTCATCCTGGCATACAATTTTAGCTAATACAAAAACAATTATGTATTTCCTCCACATAGTTTCCATTCTTGTTGACTCAGCTATTGGCTGAAACAATTACACACTGGTGTGAGTTCATTTACTTTGTATAAGTAAATGGAATTGCAGAAGTAACACTATTTTTCCCACATCCCACAATTTCCCTTTCTTCTTTAATTACTATTTGTTATCTTCTGCAATTTTTCTTTTAAGCATTGCCCCCGAAATTCGCAAGCATCATTCCGGAGATTTCATTCATCTTGGTCTCACTCATCCCCTCATTATTTAGTCAATAAAGTTCCTCTGCCTGATTCCCTTTTGGGGGCATCTGTTTCATCAAGACTGTTTCAATCAGTCGTTGAGTGAGCCCTCGTATACAGGGTATGATACAACAGCCAATGGTCACCAATACCCCGACTACTACTATCAGGGAAGTAAGGAGAGAAACCACCACCCCCTTCCATTTTCCAAACCATGATTCAAGCCATTCCATGAGAGATGTGTCTACTCCTGGATTCTCAGCCAGTTCCTCTGCTAAGGTAGTCAATCCCCTTAAGGCCCGAGTAATTGAACCATCAGGTGCAGTGTTATTAGGAATAAAGGTACAACAGCTTCCTCCTAACATCACACACACACACACCTTTTTCTGCTAAAATCATGTCAGAAAATCATTCTGTTTTCCCGAGCCATCCTACTTGTCGCATCAAGGTGTTCTGATATTCCTTCAACCGCATCTCTTGTCTAATTTATAAATCGCTGTTGATGATAGAAAATGTAATTTATCCAATCTACATTTTTATTAATTGTTACCCACCAGAAGAGAGCTGACTCAAAGCCTGCTGCAATCTGGTTACGAGCCTTGAATTCATCAGGCTCTCCCCTAGGGACTCCTAGCGAATCGAGATAAATCCTGTCATCGAAAGAAGTGTCTAACAGTTATCTCTTACCCCTTCCCTTTTTCCCTCCCATCTTTTCCTTCTCAAATGGCAGGGTAAATGGAATTGCCAATCGTACAATTGCACATATCCCTCTCCAATCTGGAGGTAGCGTGGGTCTCAATATTTTGCCTCCACAGTCCCACCACAGATTGAGGGCGGCACGGTGGCACAGTGGTTAGCACTGCTACCTCACAGCACCAGAGGCCCGGGTTCAATTCCCGGCTCAGGCGACTGACTGTGTGGAGTTTGCATGTTCTCCCCGTGTCTGCGTGGGTTTCCTCTGGGTGCTCCGGTTTCCTCCCACAGTCCAAAGATGTGCAGGTCAGGTGAATTGGACATGCTAAATTGCCCGTAGTGTTAGGTAAAGGGGTAAATGTAGCGGAATGGGTCTGGGTGGGTTGCGGGTCGGTGTGGACTTGTTGGGCCGAAGGGCCTGTTTCCACACTGTAAGTAATCTAAAAAAAAAGATCCGCTCGGGGAACCTTTAGTGCTGAGGAGTTCCCTCCCTTCTCCATTTTGGTTACATTCTTAATCTCTGTACATAATTTCAGCTCCCCCAAATCTCTCGACCGACTTGTACCTCGTCTACTCACACACGATGTTTCATTTAATTGTATCTCATAGATGCATCCCCGCCCCCCCAGAATTGCTTTGTGCCATGTGGTTTTCTTTATTGTTAGGTATATTGGGTTACACTTTTTATTGGGACAATCGCGAGCTGGTCGGAAGGGGGCCCGATGTACTATGACGAGACCATTATACCAAGTACCATCCCCGAGGCCATCCCCATAGGACTTGAGATGTATCTCAGAGCTGCGGTACTGCCTCTGATTATCTACATCTCCATAATTTACAAAGCTGCATGCATCAGCATCTATTACTTGTGGATTATCAGACTCAGGAACCGTTAATAATACATATGAAAATGATATTTGACAAAATCCCAATACTAAGAGGGCTAGCATCATAACTCTAAGCATTCCCAGTATTCTAAACATCATGCTGAAGCACAAAAAGACTTAATATACAATCCTACAGAAATAATCCCGCGCTCGCGTCGCCACTGTATAATCAGTTACTCAAAGTCTCTTTAGCCTGAGTTTCAGCGGATCTTGCGTTGATTCGGCTGTCCAGACTTCTTCCTCAACTGGAGATTCCACTGGCCCTTTGATCCGAGTGTAATGAGTCCAGCCTTTCCCCACCATCCTTATCGCCGTTTCGGTAGTCAAAAGAGCCTGGTACGGCCCTTCCCAGTCCGGCTGCGATTTAGTCTCTGTCCATGATTTTACTAAGATTCAGTCGCCCGGCTGGATGGGATGAACGGTGAATTCAAGGGGTGGAGTCTGTGCCAATAAACCCTGTTTCCTGAGGAAAGACAAAGAGGAGGACAAGCCCAGTATATACTTCTTTAAAAACAAATCTTTAGTTTCGGGAATTGGCAATTCTCCATTCGTTCCCAAGTAAGGTAATCCAAATAAGATTTCATAAGGGGACAGGCCCAAATCTTTCCTTAGGGCTGTTTGTACTCGCAAGAGAGCTTTAGGTAAACATTTGGTCCAAGGAGGTCTGGTTTCTATTATCAATTTAGAGAGCTGTCATTTGAGCTGTTATTCTCTCAACCCTCCCGATGATGGCGGGTGCCATGGAGTATGGAACTCCAAGGAAATTCCCAACCCTTTCATTACCCCCTGTAACACTTTAGAGCTAAAATGAGTTCCTTGGTTGGAATCTATATGGTTCAGTAGCCCGTATCGGGGAATTATGTACTCTAATATTGTTTTAGACACCCCACTCGCAGTGGCGGTAGCTAGGGGGTATGCCTCAACCCAACCGGATAAATGATCTCCTATGACCAACATATATTTTAGTCTTCCTACCCTGGGGAGTTCAGTATAATCTACTTGTATACTCTGGACGGGTCTCAATCCTGGGTCTCTTCCTCCCGGGGTCTGTTTTCTCAAGACTTTCTTATTTACCTTTCTGCATATTATACATCCCTCACATATTTGTTTCGCAATTGTATATATTCCTTTACATCCATATTCCCTAAGAACTAAATCACACATTGCTTGTACTCCCCAATGGCTGCCTTGGTGTAGGACGGTCATAATCTCTCGCATCACCATTTTGTTTAACATTTCCCTTCCATCAGGTAACCTCCAATGCCCGTCTGCTGTTTTTACAGCCCCTAAAGCTCTCAATTAATTTTCTTCGCTTTCAGTAAATATAGGAGCTTCCCTAGGACTTGGGACAATAGGTATTAGGGAATGAATCACCACTTCTTGTAGGTTCAGGGCTGCTTCCTTAGCCACTTCATCGGCTAATCTATTTCCCCTAACTTCTAGTTCATTTCCTTTCTGATGACCATTTACATGCACTACCGCTATTTCTCAGGGAAGTAATAGGGACTCCAAGACCCGTTAAATCAATTCTTCATGTACTAATTCTTTCCCTCGGCTATTGATCAGCCGTTGTTCCTGCCATATCTGACCGAAAGTGTGCACATCACCAAATGCATATTTAGAGTCAGTGTATACTGTTCCCTCTTTATTTTCTAATGCCCTAAGGGCTCTTTCCAATGCATACAGTTCACAAGTCTGAGCTGACCACCCATTTGGCAACCGTCCTGCCTCCACCACACTACTGTTTGTCCCGTCTACGACTGCATACCCATTATGTCTTTTCCCTTCAGTCACCCGGGATGATCCGTCTATAAAAAGTCTAGCCCCTGCATGAAGTGGAACATCTCTCAGGTCCATGCGGACCTTAGTTTGGTATTCTATAATGTCAAGGCAGTCGTGCCCTGGATTCTGAGGAGAGTCTCCTTCCCCTTTCCAAAGAAAGGCAGCTGGATTTAAACAATTGTCCGTGACCAACACTAGATCATCCTTTTCTATTAATATTGCCTCATATTTCAGAATACGCAAGTCTGTCAACCATCGCCCAGCTTTTTGGTTTAGGATCGTTCTCACTTGGCGTGGAGTGCTTACTATTAGGGCTCCCCCAAATGTAAGCTTTCTGCTTTCCTCCACCAACAGTGCAGTGGCAGCCACGGCCTGCACACACTCAGGCCACCCCCGGGATACTGGATCCAGTAGCTTCGAAAGATATGCTACTGGTTGTCTCATTCCTCCCCACCTCTGGGTCAATACTCCCAAAGCCGCTCCCTTATCCACGGTAGCAAAGAGGTGGAAAGGTTTATCTAGAGAAGGTAAGGCTAACACGGGGGCATGGATCAGATCTCTTTTGAGTTTCTCAACTAGGTCTTTTTCCTCATCATCCCAACTTAGACATTTTGGTTCCCCTCTAATAGTTTGAGATATAATTTCTTAGTCTTCTGTGCATAGGAATCAATCCACAATCTGCAATAACCCGTTAGACCCAAAAATTTGCGTAACTCCCGTTTAGTGCTGGGCAGTGGCATCCCCACTATTCCCTCTATCCGTTCCGGGCTTATCTTTCGCTTTCCCTCACTAACTAAATGTCCCAAGTATTTAACTTCTTGCTCCACGTATTGTAGTTTGTTTTTAGATCCTCGCAATCCCTGCTGACCCAGGAAATTCGATAATTTGTTAGTGGCTTCTACTACTCTTTCTCTTTGTTTTCCTGTTACTAAGAGGTCATCTACATAACTAAGAGGTCGTCTACATACTGCAACAGGGTAGTCCCCTTGGGGCTGCTAAATTTCTCCAAAATTTGTTCTAACATCTGTCCAAATAAATTCGGGGATTCCGTAAACCCCTGGGGAAGCACAGTACACCGGTATTGCTGTTTCTGTCCTGTCTTAGGGTCTTCCCACTCAAATGCAAACAAATTCCTACCTTCCTCTGCCAAGGGACAAGCCCAAAAGGCATCCTTTAAATCTATCACACTAAACCATTTGTGGTCATGAGGGATCTCACTTAATAAGGTATAGGGGTTTGGCACCACTGGGTGCCTGATCTGTACTATTCAATTTAATGTTCTCAAATCCTGCACCAATTGATAAGTTCCATCGGATTTCCGCACTGGTAGAATTGGGGTATTATAAGGAGACATACATGGCTCCAACAGTCCATCTCTAATCAATCCTTCAATTACTGGCTGCAGTCCTCGTTTACCTTCTATGGAAATGGGATATTGTCGCTCACAGACAATGTCCCCTTTTCCTTTTTTTAAAATTTACTTCAAGGGGAGGGATCTGTAGTTTTCCACAATTCCCTTCCCTAGCCCATGCAATAGGGTCTATCTCTCTCTCCACATCCTCTGTCAACATTGCCTTTGTACAACTAATTCTTTTTCCTGAATTCCAATCCCCAGTCCTAAGAGGATAATTAAGTCTCTCCCTAATATGTTACTTCCTATATCAGAGATATACAACAGTTCCCCTGTGACCCTATCCTTAGGACCTTCTATCATCATAGGTTCAAATACTGGAACAGTAAATCCTTCCCCTTTTACCCCCGAAACAGTAATTGACCGTGTTGACATTCCTACTTCCTTTGGTTTAAAATTCAGCGATGACTGTGCTGCCCCGTATCTACTAGGAAGACTACCTCTTCCCTACAGGGTCCCACCTTCAGGTTTATCAAGGGTTCCTGGTGGGCCCCCGAGGGCAGGAACCCCTGACTCCCGTATACTTCATCAAAATTCATAAGCGGAATTGCCCTCTCTTCCCTTTTCAGAGCAGGACACTTCCGCTTAAAGTGCCCTATCTTTCCGCAATAATAGCATCCTGCCTGTGGAGACCTCCAGCTCTGCCCCTGTCGCTCGAACCCTCTATCAAACGCTCCCCCTTGTCCTCTCTGTCCGACATGCTGCCACCCACCGCTCCGGTTGGTCACTATTGGTTCCACTCTTTTCTTAACTACCTCATCAACCGCAGCTACCATCATTTTCACCTTCTGCTTCTGTCTCTCATCCTCTCTCTTTACAAACACTTTCTGTGCCTCTCTTAACAATTCATCTAATGGCTTTTCACTCCACCCTTCTATCTGCTGTATCTTTCTCTGTATGTCTGGCCATTCCTTTGTCACAAAATGTACTTTCAAAAGACCCTGTGCCACTGGGTCCTCAGGGTTCATTCCAGAATATTTCTGCATTGAGTCTCTTAATCTTTGCAAGAAAGCTGAGGGAGTCTCACCTTTCTCCTGTCTAACTTCAAAGGCTTTAGTCAAATTCTGTGACTTCGGAACTGCCTCTCTTATTCCTTTTAGAATCAGGTCTTTCAATTCCCTCATTTCTTCTCTATGCTCCGGATTTTGATTTTCCCACTGGGGGTCTCTGAGGGGAAACTTCACCTCTCCCTGTCCAGCATCCCCATCTCCAATGGGGTGTTCCCTGTCCCATATTTTAATGGCTGCTCCCCATATAAGTCCCCTTTCTTCCCCAGTAAATAGTATATTCAAAACAGACATTAACTCAGCCCAGGTATACAGACTGGGCCCCAAAAATTGATCAATTTGTTCAGACAACCCTACCGGATCCTCAACCAGGACCTTCATTTCTTTTTTAAATGTTCTGACCTCCCCACTGCTGAGGGGGACACTTACAAACCCAATCTCTTTGTCCCCTATTGGTACCTCCCGAAGGGGATAAGTCATTACTTTCTTCCCCTTTTTCTTTTTTAAAGAAATATTGCAATATTTATAGCTCCCCATAACTTCAAACACCAATTCATCAATTCATGCTTGACTAACTTTAAAGCCTGTTCCAACTTGTAAATATATTTTACATTTTGAATATTAAATACTGAATTCAGTATTTAATATTCAAAATGTAAAATGCATACAGTTCTCAAATTTGAAATCCACTGTAATCACCCAGTTTTAGTCCCTTAATTTAAATCCAAAATTAGTTTTCTCAAGTAGTGCAGACCAATCATTGCTCAAGTACAATACTATCGGTCGTGAAATAATCAGAGCTGCCTTAAAAGAATTTGTCTATTCAAGTTAAAAACAAAACTTCTAATGCATGAACAATGGCCGAATCCAAGGTCACAGATATTAACCATAGAATTTTGTTTTTACTACAATCTAATGTTGAACTGAAACTTCAACTGTCCTCCATAAATCGCTTTTATGTAAAGATAGAAGAGATTAGTTAGAAACTGATAGTAAGGCAGTCATGACCTGGAAGAAGAACATTCTTTTTTTTTCATAATCTCGATAGAATCCTTAACCTTTAAAGAAATCATGTTAAGTTTCCATAATAAAAATCAGATTCAAAACTGTCCCGGAACTCAAACTCCAGGGAATAAAACGCAAACATTCAATCACCAACAAACAAATTGGTGCATTCAAACCAAATCACAAAGGGTTAAACTTTCTACCAGCTGTACAGCTCTTTTCATTCTCTCTCTCTCTCTCTCTCTCTCACTCATTGACAAATAAATTCAGATATTTACAAACCCAGTCTTTGTCCAACCTGTATTTTGGCCAGAAGAGGCGGGACGAAGAATGGATTCCTTAGTCCATACGAAGCAACAATATTTAATCATCTTTTTCCCTTGTACAAGTATTATTTTGCCAATTCCACAACATCCTCCCCAAAGGACTTTCTGGAGGTATGTTGTAAGGGACCCCGCCTCCATTTCCATTGCTTTTTCCTTCTTTTGTTTTCCCGGAGGCTTTTTCCTTACCCACGGCACAACCCATATTGAGTTCCTTCGTTAGTCCCTTATTAACTACTAAAACTCAATCCCGGCCACCAAGGCAATACTTAAAAGTCAGGTTTCTTACCTTGGTCTGTGCACAGAGTTGCCTGGCCCCTTGTCGCCGTATTTTCTATCGAACGTCTATCCCTGTCTGATTCAGATGTCTCTCTTGTGGGATTCGTAGCAGTCGCCCAAGGGAGCAGACCAAGCCAGGACACGAGACCGCTCCTCAATGGGGAACGGGACACGTCTTCCCAGTGTCCAAGGCCAGCCACTCCCCCCGGTGATGGAAAAAAAATCCCGGATAGACCCCAATTGTGAGAAACAAAGCTCACACACCTCAATAATTGCAGTCCGAAACAAAATCTGAATCAGCAGTGTCCTTTAGTTTACACTTGCAAGTGGTTGAGATGTCCAGTGCCTATAAGGCAGAGGACATACACACACCAAGTTCAATTCATACATAATATTTATATGATTTGATGTCTTTTGTTTTACATCGCTCCTCCCCTGCTTACATCGTCCACTTCCCTAAGACCGGCCCCCATTACCCCTGTTTATCTCTTGCCTTATCCGGCCTTGTCTGTGACAAAATGCTTATTCCTGGCCTCACAAGGCTGTTTGACCTCATCCTGCTGTAGGTCATTGTTGGGCATATTCTTTCTTCATCATTATCTACCCCCTTCATCTGTGCCTTTCCCGAGGCTGTTCTGATCCCTATGACCCTTTTAATTGGGGTTTGTTCCTGTGTTTTTGTAAAAGTGGGAAGCAGATGTTTATACCTACTGTTTGTACAGGCGTATCTAGCTTAACTTCATCCCCTCACAACATCTTATCTATTTGTCCGTAATGTCTGCCTTTGTTTTACTGGCACATCTCATTCTGACATACAATTTTAGCTAATACAAAAACAATTATATATTTCCTCCACATCGTTTCCATTCTTGTTGACTCAGCTCGTGGCTAAAAGAATTACACACTGGTGTGAGTTCATTTTACTTTGTAAAATGGAATTGAAGAATTGCAGAAGTAACATTAATTTACCAATATCCCACACTGATATTAATGGCATTGTCTCATTTGAGGATGATGACTTGAGTCTGACTAACAAACCGTTTCATGTAGTCACCCAATTTAATTAAAATTTTCTTTAACTTAATTAAAGAAAATAACTCTGGCATTCTCAGATTTGTACAATTTGTTTATAAGATTTATTTATACGTCCATTGCTCTCGATGTGGTCTCTGCCACATTGGGGAGACTGGACACCAATTTGCAGAACATTTCAGGGAACAGATGTGGGACGCCAAAACTAAACGACCCCACCGCCTTGTGGTGAACGCTTTAACTCCCCCTCCCAATCCATCAAGGACATGCAAGTATTCTGCTGCCTCCCCCTCCAAGCTCTAGCTACCTGACGCTTTTAGTAAGAACACCTCGTCTTCTGCCTTGGGACGCTCTAACTGCATAGGATCAATGTAGATTTCACCAGTTTCCTTATTTCCCCTCCCCTCCACCCACCCCCACACCTTGTCCCAGATCCAGAGTTGAAAAATGTGGTGCTGGAAAAATGCCTAGAGGCCATACCTCTAGGAATTCCCTGGCTGTTCTCTGGCATGGCACTCATCCACAGATTCTATCAACAAACACATTGACCTGGACCCAATATGACCACTGCAGCGGACAGTTGGAACTGACAACCGGAAGCGGCAGAGATAAACCACTATAAATGCTGGAGGAAACAATACAGAAGCACTTCACAGGAGGCTCCCAAGCACTGAGGATATCACCTAGACAGGAGATGAAACGTCTGCAACACAAATTCCCAGCTCAGCGAACAGAACCACAACAATGAGCACCCGAGCTACAAATCTTCTCACAAACTTTGAATTGAGCATAGGAGTTGGGATATCCTGTTGCAACTGTCACACATGTCACACAACACAAGGCATGGTCCTTCTCTGACTGACCATCCCTTTGAATATCAGGGGGAAGACACCCCTTTAATTGTAACATTCAGGAAAGATGCCTTACTTCAACAAAGATGTGCTGTGCTCATAGATGTTTGGACAGAGGAAGGGAATTGCAGTCTGGGGTGAAGCTCAATCTTCATTCAGAGAGAGAGAGGAGCAGCAGTAGCTTCAGAAGCTCATGGTCCAACTTGTGCATTCAGACAATAGGGGGGCTCTTCTGGGCAAAATCTGGGAGTGAAGCAATGTCTCCCCCTTTTCATTCCTTATCCTGGGAGGGAGAGAGAAGGGGGGGAAGCACTGTTCACTTGCAGCAACAGGAGGCAGAGAGTATGAATCCAAGCAGGGAGCAGACTCTGCAAAAGTCAGCTTCAGTCGGCTTCTTCTGGAATATTATGTGCAATTCTGGTTTCCCTCCTATCGGAACGATGTTGTGAAACTTGAAAGGATTCAGAAAAGATTCACAAGGCTGTTGCCAGGGTAGGAGGGTTTGAACCACAAGGAGATGCTGAATAAGATGGGGCTGTTTTCCCTAGAGCATCGCAGGCTGAGTGTGTGTTTTTTAAAGAGGTTTATAAAAACTTGGGTGTGGATGGGGTGAATAGACAAGGTCTTTTCCCTGGGATAGGGGGAGTGCAGAACTAGAGGGCATAGGTTTAGGGCGAGAGGGGAAAAATTTAAAAGGGACCTTGCAGTCAACCTTTTTTTGCAGAGGGTGATGAGTGTATGGAATGAGCTGCCAGAGGAAGTGTTGGAGGCATCTGGATGGGTATATGAATAGGAAGGGTTTAGAGGGATATGGACCAAGTGATGGCAAATGGAACTAGACTAATTTTGGATATCTGGTCGGCGTGGACAAGTTAGATTGAAGGATCTGTTTCTGTGCTTTATGTCTCTGACTCTATGACTGGTGAAAAGCGTTGGCATTCGTCGAAACATTTATGCAACAGAAAATTATAAGAGTTTAAAGATAAGCCTCACGTCATTGAGCCATGAATCCTGGTGTAGTATGGATGCATTTCCAGTAATAGAGTCAGTATGGAATGGAAGAAGTCCAAAAGACGGCTTCTTTTACAAAAAGTCACACTTAAAACTTAAATCTGAGTCTTCTGGAAATATAAGACAACCGTGCGTTAATATAAGACAGATAAGTCTGGGGTATATGTGACGTATTTGATGGAATGTTTATGGCTCTAAAAGCCTGATTTGCAGTTGTTTCTGAGCTCATAATATTGTACTGCAGAATATTGTATATCTTCAGTAAGAACGTCAATACCGCATGATAGATGTCAATTCAGCAACTTGAGTGACCTCTTCATGGAGTATGCAATCCACCACATTACCCTGCTGTATACATTTACATATAGATCAGCACAAAGATCTTGGGTATTAAGCGAGGAAAGAATGTTCCACAGAAACTAGAATTGTGTGTTTTGATTTTCTATTGTGGACTGACAGCAATGACCTTTGCAATCTCTTTCCACAGGAATATTACAAGAGAAGAATTTGGAGGCATAAATCTCAGACCAAACATCACATCAAAGTCTGACAGTCGATTGATTCACCAGGACTTGGATATTGATGGCCTTGAAAACAAAGGGGAGAAGGTCTGCCTGCTTTGTTAGGTTTTAGACGTCAGTGTGACTGGAAACTCAGAGTCTCACATACCCACACACCAGAGTAGTGACTGGAACATGCTTTACAGACTGAATGAGAGTCCTCCAATTATCAGCGGGTTCACCAGTAACACCACACACATGGTGTAAGAGTGAGCGAGTTTCAACTGATTGTTGAACCTGGAGAAATATGAGGACACCTGCACCATGGAGAAATCATGAAAATGTAGGAACGGTTTCCCTTCCCCGCCTGCCCAATATTCATCAGCATTTATACACCGGGCAGCGGCCATTCACCTGCATTCAGCACGGGACAGGCTTCACTCAGTCGCATCACCTCTTGGTCCACACCGGGGAGAAACTGCTCATCTGCCCTGTATGCTGAAGCAGATGAAGAACATTTTTTTATCCTGGATGGAGCAATCTGCAGGTATACCTGAAATAGATACATTTGTCTCTGTCCCATTGAGTCTCCAGCACAGGGCGAGGCCAAGCTGCTCAATGGGTCTCTGTGTTTATTCTCCACCTGAGCCTCCATCCACCCCTCTTCATTGCTCCCCCATCTCCCCTCCATCAGCATAAAGGTATCCCCCACTTTTCCAAAGTTCGCTTTCCACTACTTCACTTTTACAAAAGACCTACATTAATACCTGCTCCCACAAACCGATAGAAATCTGAAGAGGATTGTCGTTTTTACAAAGAAAGGCATAATACAAATTAACTCATGGTAATTGCTTCCTCGCTTTAGGCCATTTCGGTTTATGAAAGGAACACTCTACTTTCAAAAAGTGGGGGAAAGCTGCATCAATACAATACAGCACAGTCTCAGGCCCGTCTCACTTGGTTTGGGCACACACACACCCTCAAGCCTGTGCAAATTCTTAATCCTTACTTAGACCTGCTATTTATTGCCCATGTGTGGTTTCTGTTCCTCTGTTCACCTCCCGTTCATGTGTCTATCAAGATACACCTTAAACATTGTTAAGGTGCCTGCTTCCACTACCTGCACTGGCAGTGCGTTCCAGGAACCCCCACCACCCTTCAGTGTGATTCCCCACCCCCACCACCTCTTCCCCCAAACAGTCCCCTGCTCACTTTGAACCTGTGCCCTCTTTTAGTTGACCTTTCCACTTTGGAGAGGAAACAAAACGCCTCTGACTATCACAGAATCCCTCCAGCATGGAAACAGACCATTCATCCCAACAAGTCAACACCGGCCCTCTAAAGATTAACGCATGGAGACCCGTTCCCTTACCCCTATTATCTACATTTACTCCTGACTAATGCACCGAACTTACACATCCCTGAACAGTGGGGCAATTTACACACAGACAAACCAACTTAACCTGCCTCTCCCTGGACACCATGGGTAATTTAGCATCGCTAATCCACCCTAACTGATACATGTTTGGATTGTAGGAGGAAGCCGGAGCAGCCAGAGGAAGCCTACGCAGACATGGGAGGTGGGGTGCAGGGATAATGTGCCAACTCCACACAGCTAGTTGCCTGACACTAAAATGGAACGCAGGTCCCTGGCACTATGAGGTGTCAGTGCGAACCGCTGAGCTACCCTGCCACCCCTGTCCAGCCAATCTGTGTCTCTCATCATTTTGTCGAGGTCTCTATTCAGCCTCTGTTTTTCCAAAGAAAACAATCCAGGTTTATGCCTCCTCTGCTCGTAACGATAGCCCTCCAGACTAGACAATGTCCTGGTGAACCTTGTCTGTATCCTCAGCCAGAGCACCCACATCCTTCCAGTAGCACAGTGACCAGAACTGCACACAATATTCCGAATGTGGCCAGAAGAAACAGCTGTAATGTAACTCTTACACTCAAGGAAGCATGCTGTGTGCCTCCTTGACCACCGTGCCCACCTGCATAGCCACTTCCACTGATCTATATGCCCAGACCCCTCTATGCCAGTGCTCCTATGTGTTCTGCCATTTATCATACAATTCTTATATTTCCTTCATCTCTATCGAGCTTCATCTTAACTGTCTTTCTCTCCATCTCTTTCCCCCGTCCTCACCCCTCCACACATCAGTATGCCATAAGACCAGAAATTAGGCCATTCAGCCCATTGAGTCTGCTTCGCCATTCAATCATGGCTGATACGTTTCTCAACCCCATTCTCCCCGTAATCCTTGATCCCCTTGATACTCAAGAGCCTAGCTATCTCAGTCTTAAATATACTCAGTAACTTGGCCTCCGCAGCTTTCTGTGGCAGTGTATTCCATAGATTCACCATATTCTGGCTGAAGAAGTTTCTCTCCCCTCTGTTCTAAAGGGT
This sequence comes from Chiloscyllium punctatum, assembly GCF_047496795.1. Classification (NCBI taxonomy): domain Eukaryota; kingdom Metazoa; phylum Chordata; class Chondrichthyes; order Orectolobiformes; family Hemiscylliidae; genus Chiloscyllium; species Chiloscyllium punctatum. Next base: position 28,404,063 of record NC_092774.1, on the reverse strand, counting down.
CTTCCCTTGACAGGAAAGCTGAGCCCTCAGGTTCTAGTCTGTCCTACCACTGGAAACATCTTCCCAACATCCACACCGTTCATTATTCTGTAGGTTTCAATTAGATCCCACCCCAACCCCCATCCTTCTGAACTCCATGAAGTTTAAACCTAGAGTCCTCTAATGTTCTTATGTTAAATTTTTCATTCCTGGAACATTCTTTTGAACCACCTCTGAACACGTTCCATGGTCAGTACATCCTTCCTGAGATATGGGGCCCAAATCTACATACAGTACTCCAATTGTGGCCTGACCGGAGACGTAGAGCCTCAGAAGTACATCCCTGCTTTTATATTCAAGTCTGATCAAAATAAATGCCTTCATTGGATTTGCCTTCCTCACCACTGACTCAACCTGCAAGTTTACCTTGAGAGAATCCTGGAGTAGAACTCCATAGTCTGTTTGCACATCAGATTTCTGAATTTTCTCCCCATAATCCTTCTGTTCCAGAGTAGCAGCAGAGATTTCCAGACACCTGGATTGTTTTCAGGGATACGAAGGGATCTTGGGAATTGCCACTATCGGAGGAGGAGGCAGAGGGGAATGTGGTGTGGTCCTTTAAACTGCAGAACTTTCCAAACTCCCTGAGTCAGCAGGAACTCTTTCTGGACCAAGAAACAAAAGAGCCACTGAGAAACTGCTACATCAGAAGACCTCAGAGGCAGAAATTAGGCCATTCAGCTCATTGAATGGTGGAGCAGACTCAATCATTCTTAAGTATCAAGGGTTATGGGGAGAATTGGGTTGAGGAACGTATCCGCAATGATTGAATAGTGGAGCAGACTGAATGGCCTAATTTCTGCTCGTTAACCATCCCTGGGAAGAAGGACGCAAAACAACAAACTGTTTCCTGGGACAGATGAGCTAAGTGTTTAATAACCTCATGACAAAAGGACAATTAAGTTTGTCTGTGGAAGGAAGGCCCTGACGTAAAAGGGTTTTTTGCAGGAAAGGCTGTGTCAAACAAACCACAAAACCTCGAGGATAAGAAGGTAAGCTGCAGACCAGAGATCTCCAGAAGTGTGGGGAGGTGGTGTTAGAATCGAAAGAAACATCACATCACAGATTTGAAAGTGAGGAATCTCCACCAGAATTCAACCTCAGAATGATGTAGCAGCAGGACTTGGAAGAAGGATGCTGCATTGAATCCCTGAACACTTCCAGAGACATAAACTGTTGGTGGAAACTCAGTTAAATTCAGCCATCAATTGGGAGCTAGCCAAGTTGGTGAGTGAGGTTGAACTTGGTTACTTGAGGAGTTTTATTTTTGTTGTTACATACAATAAAGTGTAAATCATTGTTTCAGCAGTTAATTGTGTGCAGTTTCTGAGTTCAGAGCCAAATTAAGGCGATTCACCCACAACCACAGTGAGAGGCTGGGATTCACGTTGATTCCATTGCATTCAGCAGTACATCACGTCAATACTCTTGTAAAGCGAAGGCTGACAGCACCACCTTTCTCAAACAGAAACACCCAGAGGAGCGTGTCGCCCAATAATCTGTAAAATTAGCATGAAAAGTGGTGTGACCTGCTCTATTGATAAGAATAAATCCTCAACACTTTAAAATCAACAATCAGCAATTTATTTATCCAACTCTCATGGTGAACAAATGAACAAAACGATTAACAAACTGGATACAGGCCAGGAGCAGATGGGTGGCACTAGTTTAGTTGGGGATCATGGACTGGTTGGTCTGAAGGGTCTGTTTCCAGGCTGCATGACTCCATAGCACGGAATGAATGGGGATCCATCCCAAAAATGATAAAGGTTTCAAGTACCACCTTAGGCAAATGTGTGGACTCCCTCCAGATAACTGAGGGCAGTGGGGCACTGTGAGGGTCAGTAGATCAGTCAGCCAGCCAGTTCTCTCCAGGAGACTTGTCTCAAGAAAGGAAGTGGTTTCCTGTCCCATCAGCCAGATTATCCAATTTGGATAATATTTGGTCCTCTTTCTCCAACAAAGTATGTAGACAGGGCAGTGTCTATAACAACAATGTTATTAAACTTGGAAGAGTGCTGAAGACATATACAAGGATGTTGCCAGGACTCAAGGGTCTGTGTAAAAGGGATAGGTTGGACAAGCCAAGATATTTTTATTTAGAGCATTAGAGACTGAGAGAGGCCCTTAGAGAAGTGAAGAGATCGTGAGAGGGTGAATGCACTCAGACTTTTACCCCAGGGTTGGGGATGTGAGGGCTAGAGGGCATCAGTTTAAGGTTAGAGGAAAAAGAATAAAAGGGAACGTGAGGGGCAACTTTATTTATGCAGACGGTGGTAGACATATGGAATGAGATGCCAGCGGAAGTGGTTGAGGTGGGTACATTAACAACAGTCAAAAGGCATTTGGACAAATACGTGGATAGGAAAGTTATGGAAGGAAATGGGCCAAGTGCAGGGAAATGGGCTTAGTGTTGATGGACAGTTTGGTCAGTATGGACAATGTTGGACCGAAGGGCCTGTCTCCTGCTGTGGGATTCTATGATTCGTGTCTCTTTGTCAGTTCGACAGTGTTGAGTTTCCAAATGAACATCTCACTAAATCAGGCCGAATAAAATCCAATCTCATTCGTCACCTCTGATGCAGAGGTGCTGGTGTTGAATTGGGGAGGATAAGGTCAGAAGTCACACGGCGCCAGATGAAGTGATGAAGGAGCAGCACTCATGAAAGAGCAATGCTCCGAAAGCTTGTGATTTCAAATAAACTTGTTGCACTGTAACAAGGTGTCATGTGACTTCCGACTTCTTCAACCCTGGGTTTGTCTCAAACTTGATGGGATACTTTGTCCAACTCGGCATATTTTATCAGTATCGCTTGGAGGAAATCTTTTTTTTAAGATTAGATTCCCTACAGTATGGAAACAGGTCCTTTGGCCCAACAAGTTCACACTGGCCCTCGCAGAGTAACCCAGCCAGACCCATTCCCTTATCCCTATTCCTCTACATTTACCCCAACTAATGCACCACACCTACACATCCCTGAACACTATGGGACAATTTAGATGGGCCAATCCAAACTAACCTGCACACCTTTAGACCGGGGAAGGAAACTGGAGCACTCAGAGGTAACCCATACAGATGTGGGGAGGGGGGGCGCATCGTGAAAGCTACACACAGACTGTCATCCCGAGGGTGGAATTGAACCCAGGTCAGCATCGTGAGGCAGTGGTACTAACCACTGAGTCATCATGCCACCCCTGAGCCACATAGGTGGGTTTGCAGGGGGGGGTGGGGGTGGATGGTGAGTCCAGCACAAAACAAAAAAAACCCACTACACCCACTGTCAGAATGGACAGGAGGTTCAGCCCTGTGGGTGACCCACTGCAGCGTCACTGGTGGAATCTGATTGTTGGATGCACTGGTGCCCCCGCTGGTGCCTCTGCAAGTTGCAGGACAATGTGAACCTCCGCCCGCAGTCGGGGCAGGCAAACGGCTTCTCCCCGGTGTGGACCCATTGGTGGGCCAGCAGTTTGGAGGAGCGGGTCAACCCCTTCCCACACTCGGGGCAGCTGAATGGCCTTTCCCTGGTGTGGACCCGCCGGTGGGACAACAGGTCAGAGGAATTGCTGAAGGCCTTACCACACTCAGGGCAAGCGAATGGCCTCTCCCCCGTGTGGATTCGCCGGTGTCTCAGCAGGTCAGAGGAATTGCTGAAGGCCTTCCCGCATTCTGGGCAGCTGAAGGGCCTCTCCCCCGTGTGGACCCGCTGATGGGCCAGCAGGTTGGAGGATTTACTGAAGGCCTTCCCACACTCTGGGCAGCTGAAGGGCCTCTCCCCCGTGTGGACCTGCTGATGGGCCAGCAGGTTGGAGGAATTGCTGAAGGCCTTCCCACACTCTGGGCAGCTGAAGGGCCTCTCCCCCGTGTGGACCCGCCGGTGCCTCAGCAGGTCGGAGGAAGTGCTGAAGGCTTTCCCGCACTCGTGGCAACTGAAGAGCCTCTCCCCTGTGTGGAATTGCTGGTGGGTCTGGAGGTTGTCCACCCAAGTGAACCCTTTCCCGCACATGGAGCAGTAAGACGTCCTCTCACCAGTGTGTATATGCTGGTGGGCCAGCAGGACACAAGAGCAGGTAAAGCCCTTCGCCCGCTCGGGGCTGGAGAATGGCCTCTTCCCAGTGTGATTGCACTGATGAGTCGCCAGGACAGATGGGACACAGAAGCCCTTCCCACAGTCGCCACACTTCCATGGTTTCTCAACAGGTTGTGTTTCCTCGGGTTTCTCCATGGCCGAAGCTTCACCTGCACACACACGTGTACAACCCCGCCATGAATTCTTCTTTCCAGGCAGTAGAGTTGTTTCAGGCTCCACACTCAGTGCGCTGCAACAATAGGGTCTTTCAACCAGTGCCCCCGTACTCAAACAGGAACCAAAAAGAAAGCTTTGCTCCTTCTCACAGAATCATAGTTGAAAATTGTTGTGGTCCTGATGGATTGAGTAACTGTCAGACACTGACGTGAAAGTGAGGACTGGAGACGCTGGAGAATCAGAGTCAAAAACTGCGTCGCTGGAAAAGCGCAGCACGGCAAGCAGCATCAGAGAAGCAGGAGAATCAACATTTTGAACATCAGCCCTTTATCTGTTGACTTTGAAACTTCTGTCTTCAGATAGTCTGTAAGAAAAGATTACAAAAGTCATCACTGCCAGTCCGGTTAAGAGTGAGATATCAAGGCATTGACACGGACACCAGAGAGAAACTGTACACATAGATGTGGCAAATGTTAATGGCAAGCCAGAGTGATAGAGATATTAGGCACAGAAACAGACCCTTTAGTCTAATTCATCCGTGCCAACTCGATAACCTAACCTAATCTCGGCCGATTTGCCAGTATTTGGCCCATATCGTCTAAACCCTTCCTAATCGTATACCCATCCAGATGCCTTTTAATGTCATAATTGTACCAGCACCCACCACTTCCTCTGACAGCTCTTTCCTTAAACACGCCACTTTCTGCATGAAAGACTTATCCCTTAGGTTCCTTTGTTAAGTTCTTTTGCTTGAGCTTCTTACACTGCAATACACCAACTTCTGTGAACAACCAAACTTTATTAAGTACAGTACAAGCTGTGGAGAAACTCTTAATACTCTTCGCAATGCTGGTACACAACAGTACCAAACAAAAACCCCTTAAACAAAGTAAAACTGAAACAGAGGCTTACAGTTGAAGTTAGAAGGGCAGAAGGAGACAGTGTTAGCAGCCTTTCTCCACATAGACCACTGCTTAACTCACCCAAACGAGACTTCAGCTTTCAGGACTGACCACTCCCCTTTCATTGTACAGGTCACTTCTAAAACATAAAAGCTTTGGCCTCAAGTCTCATCTGTTCACATATAACCAAAAATGCCTCCCAATACCGTTTTTCATCTCTGTACTAAACCAGTCGCTTCAGAGCCCGGGTCTTTTTACCACCCCTCTGAAAAAAAACCAAGGACACAGCATCCTTGAGAAGAAGGACCAGCTTTTAGTAAAAGGACCAGCTTTGTGACAGAGGGATATAGGCCAAACACTGGCAGATGGGATTAGATTAATTTGAGAACATAGCATGGAGTAGTTGGACTGAAGGGACTGTTTCTGTGCTGTTTGACTCGGTAACTGTTCTGCAATGGTCTGAAAACCATTTTCTTGCCTTTCCCCATAAACATCCAATTCTTTGTTGTTCCAAAATCAGATGAACTGAGCCTTGAATATATTCAATGATCCCATAACTGCAGGAAGACATCCCCACTTCTGGACTCAATTCCTCTTGCTAATATAACACCTGCTTTGCTCATTGCTTGCTGCACCTGTGACAACTGGCATTGACTGGTGTGGAAGGACGCTGAGGCCCCTTTATACACATTCCTGATGAAGGGCTCGTACCTGTAACGCGGACTCTCCGGCTCCTCGGATGCTGCCTCATCTGCTGTGCTTTTCGAGCACCACACTTTTCGACTCTGATCTCCAACATTTGCAGTCCTCACTTTCTCCACATCCCAATATATCACCATTTAAACAATGCATCTCCTTTCTGCTGTTTACCCCCCAACAGGGAATGCTATCACTTCACATCGTGGTACTGCATTTTCCATGAGTTTGCCAACTGAGACACAGACTTGGCCCAAATTTTCCAGAATCTGTCCCCTCCATAAATTGAGATTGTGAGAGAGAGAGAGACAGAGACAATAGAGATGTCTCTGATTACACGCTCCTTCCGGTCCTCCAGGGCTTCCTATTGGTCCAACAAAAGAAGATCACGCGCAGTTTTCGCCGACAACCAGGAGCACGCACAGGTTTTGCTGACACCGGCGAACATGCGCAGTGTGTGTTGTCACCGAGGAGCATGCGCAAGACGCTCTGTGAAGTTGCTGATGTTACTGACAGGTTTTGTGCCCAAATGACAATCGGAGACAAGAAAGGCTGGAGCCACATTTTATATTTATCCTGCGACTCGACATTTTATTTGACTACTCATCTTTTCCTCAGGGTAGGGGACTCCCAAACTGGAGGGCATAGGTTGAAGGTGAGAGGGGAAAGATTTAAAAGGGACCTAAGGAGTAGAAAAAAAGTGTGAAAGTTAATTCCCCTCAAGAAGTGCCCTCTCCAAACCTGCACATCTTTGGATTGTGGGAAGAAACCGGAGCACCCAAAGGAATCCCACGCAGAGAAGGTGCAAACTCCACTCAGGCAGTTACCAGAGACTGAGATCAAACCCGGGTCCCTAGCGCTATAAGGCAGCAGTGCCAGCCACTGAGCCTGTTCAGAAAAAGCAGCAATTGATTTATATTAGGGTGAGAGGGGAAAGGATTAAAAGGGACCTAAAGGGCAACTATTTCACGGAGCGGGTGGTGCGTGGATTGAATGAGCTCCCAGAGGAAGTGGTGGAGGCTGGTACAATTACAATATTCAAAAGGCATCTGGATTGGTATATGAACAGGAAGGTTTGGAGGGATAGGGGCCAAGAGCTGGCAAATGGGCCCAGATTAATTTAGGATATCTAATTGGCACGGAACAAACAGTTTGTTTCCATGCTCCACTACTCTATTTCTACATAGTCAGAACTGTTATGACACGGACTGCACCCCCCACTAATTTAAACCTAAAAAAGATTTACCCCATGTGGTAATGTGTTAATTCAAGAGGTAAGGAACTGTTTCTAAAAGTCACTATTTAAAGTTTTATTTAACGATCTAGGACACTAACTTGCAAGTGTTTAAATCTGCCGGGATTTTTCATACTGCCAAATCTATTCAAATCTGTCTAAACCAGTTCAAATCTCAGACGAAAGCCCCCAAATTTTAAAACAATGGGTGCAACCTCCCCCACCTAATTTAAACCAGTAACATGGAGAAGGTTTAATCCATGCAGTAATCTGTGAAAATTCAAGAACCAAGAAACTATTCCCAAAGGTCAGTATTTAAAGTAAAAATTAACAACTTTGTTTATTAAAGTCCAACGGAGAATAATTAATTAACAACTATTTACAACTCCTTTCTCTAACCTATCTTCTACCTTCCCCTGTATGATACCAGTCCAATAAAAAACCCTGATTAAGATTTGCTGAAAGATTCAAACTTCAAAACCAGCCAGCTGTTAAATCTTCTCTTTGTATCTTCCTCTGTAGATTTGCTCTCCAGGTCGGTGTCGATGTTTTTTCTCTGTGCAGACTCCTCTGGACAGGTACCTCTCAAAGAGTTCTTACTAGCAGCCTATATTTGTTGGTCGTTTGGCAGTTCTCCTGTAACTGTTCAACTTTATTTTTTGATTTTGTACTCCAAAGCATCAAATCATTTCATTGGTGTTAATATTAGATTAGATTAAATTCCCTACAGTGTGGAACCAGGCCCTTCGGCCCAAGCAGTCCACACCGACCCTCTGAACAGTAACCCACCCAGACCCATTTCTCTCTGACGAATGCACCTAACACTATGGGCAATATAGCATAGCCACTTCACCTGACCTGCACATCTTTGGACTGTGGGAGGAAACTGGAGAACCCAGAGGAAACCCAAGCAGACACGGGGAGAATGTGCAAACTCCACACAGACAGACAGTCACTCAAGGCTGGTATCGACCCTGGTGGTGTGAGGCAGCAGTGCTAACCAATATTCGCAAAATACAAAATTCAAACTTGATTGGAATTCAGTATTTTGGGGCAAGATTTAAATCAATTGGCCAAAATTGAGTATGTTTCTGTCTCCAGGCAACCCAGCTACTGAGCTGTTCGACCAAATGTTAAATTGTTACCTTGTTCAGAACGTTTGGTGCTATGTCAGGTGGTTCTGCTCAATCTTCAACTCTCTTGAAGGGAGAATACACCTCTCCACCTTCTAACAGAACCAATTTTTCAAGACTAGGAATCGGCCATTCGCCCCTAACAGGCGAAAGTGAGTACTGCAGATGCTGAAGATTAGAGTCAAAAACGTGGTGCTGGAAAAGCACAGCAGGTCAGGCAACATCCAAGGAGCAGGAAAATTGACATTTCGGGAAAATTGACATTTCGGGAAAATTGACATTTCGGGCAAAAGCCTCATTGACCCCGAACAGCCTGTCCTCAACTGCACATAGTTCAAAGCAAGTTTGAGAAAGATGGCTGCAGCTTTGTCTTAATATAAAATTGAACATGCATTCAAACCTTAATGCTGTTTCTGAATATATTATTTTAGCTATTCTCAATTTGAAAGATCAGCCATTTCTCGTGCCCCCCTATCTCCCAGGCAGTGTCATCACCAACCATTCTCTCTCTCTCTTCTGAGAAGAGCTTGATACAGCGATCAAAGAGAGCTCGAGGCATGAGAAAGTTTAGTGGGAGTTGGAAGAGATACAGAATGGACAGGGTGACAGAGTGTGGGGGCCACTGAAAGACTGGGGGGAACAGAAGGTGGTGGGGGCGGAAAGGAAAGACTCGGGGGTCAAAGGGTGGAGGAAGACAATGAGGGCGAGAGAGAGAAAATGGGGGGCAGAGAGTTGCGGGGCGAGAGAGAATGGATGGGGGCAGTGGGTGGGGAGAGAGACAGCACAATTCCCACCTTCCCCAGGACTGGGGCAGTGTCCCATGAACTGGAACCTACTCCTCCCACAGCAGTCATTTCTCAATCCACATATGGCTAAAGCAGGTCATTTTACCCAGACTCATCAACTTACTCTACAGCCCTGCAGTTCCCCATGGCTAACCCACTCTAACCTGCACATCCCTGGACACTTCATCACAGCTGATCCATCCGAAACTGCAGATCCTTGGACTGTGGGAGGAAACCGGAGCACCCAGAGGTAACCCGCGCAGACAGAAGGGGGAGAACATACCAAAGTTCACACAGACAGTCACGAGAAGGTGGAATCTAATCGCTTCTAACAATTCTCCCACACCTGCAAAACCCTGAGCACTATGGGTAATTTAGCAGGGCCAATCCACCCTAACCTGGGCAAAGATAAAAATCACATGACGCCAGTCCAACGAGGTTTATTTGGAAGCAGTAGCTTTCGGAGCGCTGCTCCTTCATCAGGTGGTTGTGGAGTATAAGATCATATGACACTGAGTTTACAGCAAAACATTACAGAGTCATGCCACTGAAATGATACATTGAAGAAACCTGGATTGTAAAGTCTTTCATCTTTTAGAATGAGTTGCTGGTGTCATTAATATGCAAACCCCAGAACTTCTTATAAGACACCTACTCGAGATAACTTAAGGTTTTATAAGAAAAGATGACAACTCAGCTCAGACAATGCATTAAAGGTATGAGGCCAGAGTCTGTCTGTATCCCAGTTTTTGAGTCAGACTGGTTCTATTTCCAAAGTGGAATTTATAAAATATTCTATGTATTGTCTGCCTGCAGATTGTGCATTTTATGAGCAAAATGGAATGTATCTGCAAATACAAATTCACCCCATAGACGTGTGTGTGTGTGTGTGTGTGTGTATATACACACACACACACACGAGAGAGAGAAAAGGTCTAGTTCCATACTGTATATCTCTATGTCTATTGCATAACAGATGCTTTATTTCTGTTGATGTAAATATTGTTATGAGTCATAGCTGGGTACTAATACTTAGATGGAAGGGAGAGACAATTCTTCAATTAGGGCACTATAAGAATCCTGGCAGACCCCTATTTCTAGTTTACTTGCCAATGAACAGACACAAGCACCTATTTCATTCTAATTTTTCACCTTTTTTGTTATATTTTCTGGTATGATACTCTGTGTCTGGATGGTTGACAGGCTGGGAGACTGTGGGTTGGACTTTGATTGACTGAATGATTTATTGTTCCAGAAGGTGTCAAAGGAGGTTAAAGCTTCAGCAGAAATGAAGCAGAGCTGAGAACGGACAACAACTGTGTGGGAACAGGGAGATCAATAGAGGACAAAGAAACCAGGAACTGAAATCCGAGCTGACACCAGACTACCCTGTGATCAGTGCTTTGATTAGCAGGGTCAACCCTCTACCTTTACCTAGCTTCCCCTCAATATTTAGGATCTAATCCTTGTCATCCTGAAGCCATGTCTCTGTAAGGAGTCCCAGATCAAAACCATTCTCTTCAATGTGTGTAGTCAATTCATTCACTTTTGTTATGTTGCAGCACTGTTACGACACGGGGTAACCCCCTCTGCTAAATTAAACCATCAACACAGAAATGATTCACCCCATGCAATAATATGTAAAAGTTTGAGGGGTAAAGAACTATCCCAGAGGTAAATATTTAAAGTAAAAATTAACAACTTTACTCTTTATGTCCAACACAGAGTATTAAAACTCACAAAAATGCCTGGCTTTATACTCCAAAACATCGGATCATTTTATTGGTGTCAATATTATCAAAATACTTAATTCAAACTTGATTTGACTTTGGTATTTTGGGGCAAAATTTAAACTGATTGGCCAAATTTGAATTAGTTTGTGCCTCATGACAACCAAGTTGCTCTATTTGTGTTGACCAAATATTACAATCTCACCTTGTTTAGAACACTTTGTTCTGCTCGATTTTTTAACTCTATTAAAGGTACAGTACTTCTACCCCTTCATAACAAGCACACAATGAGATACTGACCTTTTAGTTTTATTTTTTGTAATCTTTTGAATCCAGTTTTAATTGCTGGTACGTTTACTCTCCTTGTTCCTTTCTATTGTTCTCTGACGTCCATTTTCCACATCACTACATTGCTCACCTGCCTTGATTTGGATTGGCCTTGCTAAATTGCCCATAGTGGCCAGGGATGTACAGGTTAGGTGGGTTAGCCAATGGGAAATGCAAGGTTATCGTTTCATAGTAATAGAAGCAGGAGTAGGCCATTTGTACTGTTGAGCCTGCTTCACCATTTATTGAGATCGTGGCTGATCTATCCATCATCTCAGTTCTTCGCACTTGCATTATCCCGAACCCTTGATTCCCTAAGTGGTGGGGGTGGGAGGGGTGTATGAGCAGGATGCTCTTTCGAGGGGTCAGAATGGACTTGATGGGCTGAATAGCCTGCTTCCACACTGTAGGGCTTCTATGATTTACCGCAGTTGTGTTTGCCTCAGATCACAGCTCCCAGGATCTCTCACCTTCTGCAAATCGAAAGACAAATCCCACCCTGCCCTCTCGTATGTATGTTATCTAAATGCTTAATAATTTCTAGTGAACACAGCCCACACCTCCCTCTGCTGCCAGTCACCTTTACAATGCTGATGAAACAATGCCATTCCTGCAGGGCTGAAAACCGTAAGGCTTCTCACAATACCAGGTACACACAGCTCCTTCTGATGGACAGCATTGGAAATACAATGTTGGAGGCTGGCCGAAATGAGCAGTTTTACTCAAAAATCCACCTAATCCTTCACTGGGCACCCCAATCAGCACACTGTCCTTACTGCTGGGAAGCCTTAAAGCACTTCACCCCCACAGTGCAATCAATTCCCACTTTCCACTAAAATCCTAAACGTGCTCACGTACTCAGTTGCTGGCTCACCAATGAAATACTTCATTGTCACTTCTTCTGCTTCCAGTAAACATCTTTGAAAGCTGCTCTGAAAGTACAGTCTTCACAACAACACTTCTGCTTTCACACAAGATGATTAAGGTCATACAGCACAGAAACACAGCCTTCGGTCCAACTCATCCATGCCGACCAGATATCCTAAACTCATCTCATCCCATTTGCCAGCATTTGGCCTGTATCTCTCTAAATCCTTCTTATTCACGTACCCATCCAGATGCCTTTCAAATGTTTTAATTGTAGTAGCATCCACTACTTCCTCTGGCAGCTCATTCCAAACATGCACTACCATCTGTGTGAAAAAGTTGCCCCTCAGGTCCATTTTAAGTCTTTCCCCTTTCACGTGAAACCTATGCACTCTAGATTAGATTAGATTAGATTAGATTACATTACCGTGTGGAAACAGGCCCTTCGGCCCAACAAGTCCACACCGACGCGCAACGCACCCATACCCCTACCAAACACTACAGGCAATTTAGTATGGCCAATTCACCTGACCTGCACATCTTTGGACTGTGGGAGGAAACCGGAGCACCCGGAGGAAACCCACGCAGACACGGGGAGAACGTGCAAACTCCACACAGTCAGTCGCCTCAGGCGGGAAATGAACCCGGATCGCTGGAGCTGTGAGGCAGCAGTGCTAACCACTGTGCCACCGTGCTGCTCTAGGTTTGGAGTCGCCTACCATGGGGAAAAGAGTTTGGCTGTCCAACCTATCTATACCCCTTATAAACCTCTGTAAGGTCACCCATCAGCCTCCAATGCTTCAGGGAAATTATCCTATCTTCCTATCGCTCAAAACCTCCAACTCTGCCTACATCTTTGTTAATCTTTTCTGAACCCTTTTAAGTTTCACAACATTCTTCCAGAGGAGGGCAACTCGAATTGCACAGTTTTCCAAAAGTGGCCAAACATGACCTCCCAACCCCTGTACTCAATGCTCTGATCAATAAAGGAAAGCGTACCAAATGCCTTCTTCACAATCCTGTCTCCCTGCAATTCCACTTTCAAGGAATTATGAACCTGCAAGGACACTTTGTTTAGCAACACTTCCCATTAACTATGTAAGTCATGCCCTGATTTGCCTTAAAAAAATGTAACACCTCACATTTATCTAAATTAAACTCATTTTGCCACTCCTGGGCCCATCAGCCCATCCGATCAATTCTAATTTATATTGAATGTCCTTTCCTCTCTCATCCCCTAAAAGCTGAGAATCTCCATCCCACACACACTTCCTCCATTCTGACTTTGCTGAACCTAATTCCTGCTGGAACTCATCCTGAAGGGTGTGGTTCATGCTGATTAACAGGCCCACGCTCGGGGAGGGGTGAGATCTAATTCAAACAGACAGAATTCTGAATGGCCTGGACAGAGTGCACATGGGGAAGATGTTCCTATTGGTAGGAGAGTCTAGGACCTGAGGGCACAGCATCAGAGTAAAAGGAATATCTTTTTGAACAAAGATAAGGTGAAACATTTTCAGCCGGTGAGTGGTGAATATGTGGAATTCATTGCTACAGAAGGCTGTGGAGGCCAGGTCACTGAGTAGATTTAAGATGGAGATAGATAGGTTCTTGAGTATCAAGGGGATAGAGGATTACAGGGAGAAAGTGGGAGAATGGGATTGGGAGACTTATCAGCCAGAACTTAATAGTGCAGCAGCCCTGATGGGCTGAGAGGCCTAATTTCTGCTCCTGTGTTTTATGGTCTCTTGCTGTCCTGGACTAGGAGTGTGCAAATTGGGAGCAGGAATAGGCCATTGAGCCTGTCGAGCTTGCACCAGCATTGAACAGATCATAAGTAGATATGAGTATACCGACGTAAAAGGTAAAAACAAGGACTGCAGATGCTGGAACCAGAGTCTAGATTAGAGTGGTGCTGGAAAAGCACAGCAGGTCAGGCAGCTCCTCGGATGCTGCCTCACCTGCCATGAATATACCGACATTCAGGTTAATAAGCTGGAAATTTTTCCACTGGAGCAGAGGAGGATTATAAAATCGTGAGGGGTATAGATGAGGTGAACGGCTAAAATCCTTTCTCTAGGCTGGGGGTTCAAGACTACAGAGCAAATTTTGAAAGAGAGAGAGGAGAAAGATTTTGAAAAGACATGACGGTCGCCATTTCCTCCCCCCACACCCCACCGAGAGTGGTTTGCGTGTGGAATGAATTTCCTGACAAAGGGGTGGATGCAGATACAGTTAGAACATTTAAAAGACATTTAGATGAGTATATGAATGATGAAGTTTAATTTAAATAAGTGTGAAGTGCTGGATTTTGGAAAAACAAATCAAAGCAGGACGTATACACTTTATGGTAAGGTCCTGGGGAGTGTTGCTGAACAAAGAGACCTTGGATTGCAGGTTCATCGTTCCTTGAAGGTAGAATCCCAGGTAGATTGGATAGTGAAGGCAGCATTTGGTATGCTTTCCTTTATTGGTTACAGCACTGAGTAAAGGAGTTGGGAGGTAGGTGATGTTGCAGCTCTACAGGACATTGGTGAGGCCACATTTGGAATATTGCGTGCAACTCTGGTCTCCTGCCCATCAGAAGGACGGTGTGAAACTTGAAAGGGTTCAGAAAAGATTTACCAGCATGTTGCCAGATTTGAAAAAAATTAGCTCTCGGGAAAGGCTGAATAGGCTGGGGCTGTTTTCCCTGGAGCGTCGGAGGCTGAGGGATGACCTTAGAGGTTTATAAAATCATGAGAGGCATGGATAGGGTAAATAGACAAAGTCTTCTCCTGGGGTGGGGGAGTGCAGAACTAAAGGTTTTGGGCGAACTGGGAGAGACATAAAAGAGATCTAAGGGGAGCCTTTTCACACAGAGTAGTGCATATATGAAATGACCAGCCAGAGGAAGTGGTGGAGACTGGTATAATTACAGAATTTAAAAGGCATTTGGATTGGTCTATAATAGAAGGGGTTCGAGGGATATGGGCCCAGGGCTGGCAAATACACTAAATTAGGATAACTGGTAGGCATGGACAAATTGGACCGAAGGGTCTGTTTCTGTGCTGTACATCTCTAGGACTCCAATATAAAAGGTTCAGAGGGATATAGGTTAAACACAGGCAGGTGGGTCCAGTTTAGTTTGAGAACATAGTCAGCATAGACTAGTTGGACTGAAGTGTCTGTTTCTATAACTGATCTGTATTGGTCTTGCCTTCCCATAACCATCACTTCTTTGTTGTTCAAAAATTAGATGAACTCAACCTTGGATATATTCAATTACGCCCAAACTGCAGGAAGGCGTCCCCACTTCTGAACTCAATTACTTTTGCTAATATACCACTTGCTTTACTCACTACTTGCTGCACCTGTCTGACAATTTGCACTGACTGGATTAGAAGGACGCAGAGGCCCCTTTGTTCATCCACACATCATTACTAATGAAAGGCTCGAGCCTGAAATGTCAATTCTCCTGGATTTGCCATTGAAAAAAGACCTGGACGAACTTTCCAAGAGTCTGTCCTCTCCCTGAATTCACTCCGTTTCCCTTCAGTTCCTGCAAGTCAACAGCTCAACCCCAGAATGGAAAAGGCGTTGAGAAAAGAGTGTGTTGTACTCACAGATGTTGGACAGAGGAAGGAAGTTGCAGTCTCGGGTAAAGCTCAATCTTCATTCAGAGAGAGACGAGCAGCAGCAGCAATTTCAGATGTTCATGGTCCTACTTCCGCATCCTGACGATGGGTTTGCTGTGATTGGCAGGAGGACCAGTCTCCATCCGGTCCTCCAGAGCTTCTCATTGGTCCATCAAAACAAGGTGACGGAGTGTTTCCGCTTGTTGCGTGAGCATGCGTAATGTTTTGCTGACACCGTAGCACATGCGCACTGCGTTGCTGACACTGAGTAGCATGCGCAGTATAGAAATGTTGGCATTACTGACAGATTTTCAAGGTTAAAAATTACACAATGCCACGTTGTTGCCCAACAGGTTTATTTGGAATCACTAGTTTTCGAAGCGCTGCTCCTTCATCGGTTGGTTGTGGAGCAGAATCATAACACACAGACTTTATAGCAACAGGATTGCAGTGTCATGGAATGGAATATCAAACAACTTTAGCTGACCTCTACTATCTTTTAGAACGACCATGTTAGTTTTGATTCCTTCAATCCCAGAACTTTTCAAAAGTTACGTTCTCAACATAGCTTTTAACAATAGGTGTCATCTCAATCAGATAATGCATTGAAGGTGTTAAGTTCAAGTCTGTCTGTGTCCCAATGTTAGGTCAGACGGCTTCTATTTCTATCGTGGTATTACAGAATCTTACGTGTCTGAGTTTTTGAGCAAAATAAAATGCGATTCTGCAACTACAAATTCAACCCACAAACCTTTATGTGTGTGAGTGTGTGCAGGAGAAACCGAGTGATCATGTGTGTGTGAGAGAGTGTAATGGGGTATAAGTCTGAGAGAGGGTGTGTGTGAGAGAGAGAGCATTTGAGAGAGCGCATGTGTATGAGAGAGAGTCTGTGTGAGTGTGTTGGTTTGGAGGAGCACGTATTTGTGTGAATGCATGCTTGTGTGTGTGTGTGTGAGAGAGAGAGAGAGAGAGAGAGAGAGAGAGAGAGAGACAGAGACAGACAGACAGAGAATGTATAGCATAGTGGGGTCACCTGTAGTGTGACATGAACACAAGGTCCTGGTTGAGGCCATCTCCATGGGTATTGAACTTGGCTATCAGCCTCTGCCCAGCCACTTTCCGTTGTTGCCTATCCTGAAGTCTACCTTGAAGGATGGTCATCCGAAGGTCCAAGGCTGAATGTCCCGGACCGCTGTAGTGTTCCCCGACTAGGAGGGAACACTCCTGGCTGGTGATTGTTGTGCAGTGTCCATTCATCTGTTGCTGTAGCCTCTGCTTGGTCTCGCCAATATACCAAGACTCAGGGCATCATTGCCTGCAGCGTATGAGATAAACAATGTTGGCTGAGTCACATGAGTACCTGCTGCACTCACGGTGGGTGGTGTCCCCACGTGTAATGGTGGTAATCGTGTCAACATTCTGATACGTCTTTCATCATCTGCCGTGACAGAGTTGTATCGTGTTGTCCTGAAGGCCAGGCAGTTTTCTGAGAACAATTATCTGTTTAAAGTTTGGCGGTTGTTTGAAGGCGAGAAGTGGAGGCGTGGGGAAGATCTTGGCGAGGTGCTCATCCTCATCAATAATGTGTTGCAGGCTGTGAAGAACATGGCGTAGTGTTTCGGCTCCTGAGAAGTACTGGGCAACAAATGGTACCATTTTGGTTGCAGCTCGTGTCTGTCTCCTAAAGGAAGTCATTACAGTTTCTTGCTGTGACACATTGGAACTGGCAGTTGATGAGTTGAACAGTGTATCCCGTTCTTATGAGAGCATGCTTGTGTACTTCCAAGTGTCTGTCATGTTCCTCCTCACCTGAACAGATCCTGTGTATGTGAAGGGCTTGTCCAGAGGGGATGGCTGTTTTAATATGTTTCACTAGAGAAGTGTAACACTGTCAGGTTATCCGTGGGTTTGCGGGACAGAGAAGTGCTGAGATACCCATCCTTGATAGAGCTGCATGTGTTCAAAAATGGGACAGATACTAAAGAGTGTTGCGAGTGTGATGGTGGGATGAAACTTGTTAATATCACAGTATCGTTGTTTCAGTGACTCCTCACCATGGGTCCAGAGGATGAAATGTCATCAATATATCTGGTGTATAGTGTTGGTTGGAGGTCCTGTGCAGAAAAGAAGCCTTGTTCGAACCTCTGCATGAAAATGTTGGCATACGGGGGTGAAAATGTGGTCCCAATGGCTGTTCTATGTGTCTGGATGAAGAACTGGTTGCCAAAGGTGAAAATGTTGTGGTTGAAAATGAAGCGGCTGAGTTGTAGGACAGTGCTCAGAGATTGGCAGTTGTTAGTATTGAGTACTGAGGCTGTTACCGTGATGCCATCGTCATGAGGAATGCTGGTGTAGAGTACTGACACATCCACGGATTCAACTAGTCCGTGGATGTTGAGCTTCTGGAAGGATTGGATCAGAAGTCTTGATGAATGCTGTCAGTTCACGGTTGTGCTCTTTGGTCAGATCAGCTGGTAGTTGCCTGTCGTGTTCCTGGTCAGTTGTTTGTACTCTTCCTTGCAGAAGTCCATTTATTCCGAATTACTCAAAAACTGCATAAATCCATGTAAGATTCTGTAGCTCCCACTTTAGAAATAGAATCAGTCTGACCTAACATTGGGACACAGACAGACTTTAATGTCTCACCTTCAATCCATTATCTGAGCTGAGATGACATCTATTGTTAAAAGCTATCTTGAGAATGAAAGTTTAAAAATGTTCTGGGATTTACAAATGAAGGAACCGAAACTAACATGGTCATCCAAGATGCAAGCTCACCTGCACACTTTAGCACAGCTGATCCACCCTAAAGTGCAGATCTTTGGACTGTGGGAGGAAGCCAGAATACCCAGAGATAACCAACACAGACACAAGGGGGAGAAAATGTTAAACTTCACACAGACAATCACCCAAGGGTGGAATCAAACCCAGGTTCCTGGTGTTATTAAGCAGCATTGCTAACCACTGAGCCACTATCCCACCCAGTGCTTTGAGGTTCTGCTTTGTCTTTGCAGCTTTGAACTTCTCATGCGCCCTCAGCAGAGGCTGTGTCCTGCTGACATTGTTGGACCACACCCATTGCACTTCCCTTTCCCACTTCTCCAGCCGAGAGCACAGCGGTTCTTGAATCCTGGCATCAGATTCTGATGCCATCTGTGCTTCTGCTGCCAACTGCAGAGAACGGAGGCAATCCCCGTCACTATTCTGTCCCTTATCTCCCCATCCCTAACGTTGCTCTTATTCCCACAACCCCACAGTTAGCTCCTCCCCCCTGCCGCCTTCTCTCAGATCCCCTTTACCTGCCTGACCCGGGCTCACACCCTCCTGACCCTGTCCACTGATCCCATCAGAAGGCTCTGTCCGGAGGGAAAGACCATCTCCTGGAATAAAAAGCATCTGATTAACTTTCCGCCTTGCCCTCCCAGCGTGTCAGCAACCTGGCTTCCAGCTCCACCTCTCTGAGCCGAAGGTCCTCCAAGTTGTGTTTGCCCTCGATCACATCATCCAGAGCCTTCCACCTTTTGCAAATCGAAAGACAAGTCTCACCCTGCCCTCTCCCGTGTCTATTGTGTAACTGCTTAATCATTTCTAGTGGCTGAGCAGAGACTGATAGCCAAGTTTGGAACCCATGAGGATGGCCTCCACCAGGACCTTGGGTTCATGTTACATTACAGGTGACCCCACTACACTGTACACATTCTGTCTCTCTGACCCTCACACACAGCCATACATTCTCACATACTCACGCAGGCACTCTCTCAGATATACGCGCTCTCTCAGATGCACACACATGTACCCACCCACAGTCTCACCCACACACACATCCTCTCACAGACTTATCCTGCGCACTCTCACTTTACCAAGCATGAACACACGCAAATACACACTCTCTCAGCCAGACCCACGTGTATGCACACAGTCGCTCACTCTCATACATGCACACATAGATAAGACCATGGGGTGAATTTGCATTTGCAGAATTATATTTGTAGATACATTCTATTTTGCTCAAAAAGTGCACAATTTGCAGGCAACCACTCCATGTAATATTTTATAAATTCCTACTTTGGGAACAGAACCAGTATGACTCAAGACAGACTCGAACCTCACATCTTTCATGCATTGTCTGGGCTGAGATGGCACCTCTTTGTAAAACCTGAAGTTATCTCAAGACTGTGGCTTAAAAGAAGTTTTGGGATTTACATACTAATGAACTGAAACCTGCAACCCATTCCAAAGATGAAACACTTGAAAGCAGTCGAGGTTTGTTCAATATATCATTTTGCTTCAAATTCTGTGTCTTATGATCCTGCTATACAGCTACCTGATGAAGGAGCAACACTCCGAAAGCTAGTGCTTCCAAATAAACCTGTTGGACTATAACTGGATTTTTAACTTTGTTCCCAGTGAAAACAGCCCATCCCTCCCACTGCTGCCAGTAAACTTTACAATGCTGAGGAAACAATGAACCATCAGTCCTGAAAAATGTATGATTCTAATACTACGAGCTACACATTGACTGCTCCTTCTGATATAAGACATTGGAAACCTCACGCCAGAGATTGAAAGAAATTAGCAGCTTTAAAAGAAAAACCTGTTGGATCTCATAGACTTCAATGTCTGAGTCCGACAGTAAGTTCAGGTAACTTTTTTGGGAACTAACTTTGTTGCTGCTTCAGATCGTCCCAGCAAAAAGGTGCACAAAAAGTAGCTTTTTTTTAAACACACACACACACACACTCCCCTGCATCCCACTTTCTTCACTATTGGTCAGCTGAGTTGTCCCTTTGTAATTCGATCCTTGGTGCAGCCTTAGCCTGGAGGAAGTATTGCTTCACTCAGCAATTGTAACCCATAGTCTGTATGCAAGTAAGATTCTCCCCGTGCATTTGCAGATGGGCTGTCAAGAATCAACCACACTGCTGTGGGTCTGGAGTCACATGTAGGCCAGACCAGGGAAAGGATGCAGCTGGGACGACTGAGTGAATCCTTTCCCACAACGGCAGTTTCCTCCCCTAAAGCATGAGTGAATCAGATTGGTGAGTTTGTTCCCCATAAATGGTATCATAATGAGATTCTGGACTCCAGATTTCTGACTGAACTCCAAATCCGCCATCTGCTTTGGTGAGATTCAAACCCGGGAGTCCCCAGAACTGGGTTATTAATGCAGCCGATAATGGCACTCGGCTGAAGCTCCTTCAATCCCCCTGCGATGGTAGGTGAACTCACTGATGTCTCTGCAGGTGGGAGGAGCGGGTGAAGCCCTTCCCGCACAGAGAGCAAGTGAACGGTCTCTTTGATCCTCCAAGCTGAGTAAGTGGTGTGAAGTACTGTACTTTTCACAGTCACCGCACTGAATCTCCCTCATTCGGGTGTATCAGTATTCTTCCTGCCACACCAGTGTCCAAGAAGACAAAAGCAATCATTTCTTCTCGACTGGAATGGCTGCTGATATTCAAGTCCCAATGAATCAAGTGGCTCTGTCACAAGCTGATGTATCTTTTGGTTTCAGATTTCTTTCCCCATGTCTTCCTGCAAAAGAAATCATGAAATAAGTCACAGTCAGTACAGTCAAATGAACATAACGTCGGTGACAATCCCTTAGATTGCCAGATACCTGCTGATCATATATTATCGATGACACAGAAATCTGAAAACCCTCATTCAGCAAGGTAGCATTAGGTATATAAAGAGGAAAACTTCATTTCGGTGACAATGACCTGGAACAACCTTCCTACAAAGGTGCTGGAAATGGAGCTGAATCAAGGATATGAAAATGAAATGTCAAGGCTGCTTCAGGAAAGAAAGCCAGTAAAGTTGCTGAAAGACTTCCTGCTGACCTGTTAAATAAAAATGAATACAAGAAATACAGGATATAATTCCATTACTATATTAGAAGGTTAAAAATCATTGGCATGCAGCATGTACAACAGTGAATATCAGATATACACCATATGAAGCAATCATAAAATCCCTGCAGTGCAGAAAGAGGCCATTTGGCCCATCGAGCCTACTCCGTCATTCTTTAAGATCATGGCTGATCTATCCATCATCTCAGCTCCTCTTACCTGCATTATCCTGACTACCCTAAATTCACTTACCATCCAAAATCCCATCGATTGTCTTGAATATGCCTGCTTCTATTGCTTCCTTGGGCAAAGAATTCCATGGATTCACCACTCTGCAGGAAATGTAGTCCCTCCTCCTCTGCCTTAAGCCTCCCCCTAATCTTGTTACCTAGTCTAACCCACCTGCAGAAACGAAGAGATAGGGTGGGTCTGGATGGCATGCTGGTCGATGGGTCAGTGTGGACTTGATGGGTTGAATGGCCTCCTTCCACACTGTAGGGCTTCTATGATTTACTGCAGTTGTGTTTGCCCAAAACTACAGCTCCCACAACCTCTCAACTTTTGCAAATTGAAAGACAAGTCCCACTCTGCCCTCTCATATGTGTGTTATCTAAGTGCTTCATCGCTTCCAGTGAATAGAACCCACACCTCCCGCTGCTGCCAGTGACCTTTACAATGCTGATACAACAATGCAATACCTGCAGTACTGAAAACCGTAAGATTTCTGATGATACCAGTTACTGATTCACCGCTCCTTCTGATGCACAGCATTGGAAATACATTGTTGGGGGCTGAAAGAAATGAGCAGTTTAAAACAAAAACCCACCTAACCCTTCAAAAGGCTTCCCACTCAGGACACTTTACTTAAAACACTTCAACCCCACATGGCAACAAATTCCCACATTCCATCAAAATCCTGGATGTCCTCACTTACTCAGTTACTGTCTCTCAAATGAAAGATTTCATTGTAGCTTCTGCTCCCAGTAAGGACAAAATATCTTTGAAAGCTGCTCTGAAATTCCAGTCTTCACAACAACACTTCTGCTTTCCTTCAGTCCAAATTGTCTGTGCTGACCAGATATCCCAAATTAACATAGTCCCATTTGTCAGCACTTAGCCTATATGCCTTTCAATTTACCCTGTTACCAGATGTCATTTAAAATGCTGTAATTATACAAGCCTTCACCATTTCCTCTGGCAGCTCATTCCATGCTTGTATTACTCTCTGTGTGAGAAAGTTGTCCATAAGCTTCCTTCTAAATCTTTCCCCTCTCACCTCAAATCTATGCCCTCTAGTTTTGGAGTTCCCTACTATGTGGAAATATTTTTGGCTATTCACCCTATCCATGCTCCTTATGAACTTCTATAAAGTCACTCCTCAGCCTCCAATGCTCCAGGGAAAACAGCCCCAGCCTATTCAGCCTCTCCCTATAGCTCAAACCCTCCAACTCTGGCAATAGCCTTGAAAATCTTTGCCAAACCCTTATAAAAGGTTCACAACACTTTTCCTGTAGCAGGGTAACTAGAACTGAACACAGTATTCCAAAAGTGGCCGAATCAATGACCAGTACAGGGGCAACATGACCTCCCAACATCTGGACTGAAATGCCCTGACCTATAAAGGCAAGCACATCAAACACCTCCTTCGCAATCCTGTCTACCTGCGACTCCACTTTCAAGAAACTATGAAGCAGCACTCCAAGGTATCTTTGGTCAATAACACTCCCCATTAACTTTGCAGATCCTGCCCTGATCTGCCTTTCCAAAATCAACATTTCAAAATGGGGATGAGAAACGTATCAGTTGTGATTGAATGGTGGAGTAGATCTGATGGGCTGAATGGCCTAATTTCTGCACCTATGTCATTTGGTCTCTTTCTGTCCTGGACACAAAGTGTGAGAATTAGGTGCAGGAATAGGTCATTTGGTCTTTCCAGTCGGCACCAGCATTGAACAGTTCATAACTGGAGATAAATATGCCGGCATCGAGGTGGACAGGGTGGGATTTTTTTCCACTGTAGCATCGGATGTTGAGAGATGACCTTAGAGAGGATTACAAAATCTTCAGGGGTATCGATGAGGTGAACAGCAGGTATTCTTTCCCCGAGATGGGTGTTTCAAGGTTCGGGAGGAAACTTTGAAGATGAGAGGAGAAATATTTTAAAAAGACATGAGGGGCACCTTTTTATTTTAAGACAGAGAATGGTTCTCATGTGGTATCAATGTACAGAGGAGGTGGTGGATGCAGGTACAGTTACAGTGTTTAAAAGACATTTGGATAAGTACATAGAGTCATAGAGATGTACAGTATGGAAACAGACCCCTCGGTCCAACCCACCCATGCTGACCAGATATCCCAACCCAATCTAGTCCCACCTGCCAGCACCCGGCCCATATCCCTCCAAACCCTTCCTATTCATATACCCATCCAAATGCCTCTTGAATGTTGCAATTTTAATAGAAAAGGTTCAGAGAGTCTGGGCCAAACACTGGCAGGTGGGACTAGTTTTGTTTCAGAACACAGTCAGCATGGACTAGTTGGACTTAATGGTCTGTTTCTGTGCTGTGTGACTGTAACTGTTCTATACTGGTCTTAAAACCATTTTCTTACCTTCCCCCAATACCCATCCACTTCTTTGTTCTTCAAAGTCAAATGGACTCAGCCTTCAATACATTCAATGACTGACCTAACTGCAGGAAGACATCCCCACTTCTGAACTCAACTTCTCTTGCTAATATATCACTTGCCTTGCTGATTGCTTGCTGCTCCTGTCTTACAACTGGCAGTGACTGGTGTAGAAGGACGCTGAGGCCCCTTTGTCCATCCACACATCATTCCTGATGAAGGGCTCGTGCCCAAAACATTGACTCTCCTCCTCCTCAGTTGCTGCCTAACCTGCTGTGCTTTTCCAGCGCCGCACGTTTCAATTTTGATCTCCATCATCTCACTTTCACCACATCTCAACATATCACCATTTAAACAATACGCCTCCTCTCTGCGTTTTTTAAAACATATCAAAGGCTATAGATTGTGTCACTGCATTTGCCATGTGTTTGCAAATTGAGACACAGACCTGGATCAACTTTTCTGTCCCCTCCATCGATTCACTCTTTCCTTTCAGTTGCTGCAAGTCAACAATTGAACCCCAGAATGAAACAATACATGGAAAAAGTGGTGAGAAACAGACTGTTGTACTCACAAAAGTTAGACAGAGGAAGGAAGTTACAGTCTGGGGTGAAGTTCACAGAGAAAGCAGCATCTTCAGAGCTCACGGTCCAACCTCCACATTTCGAAAATGGCCGGCTCTGATTTGCAGGAGGAGCAGTCTCCTTCCGGTCCTCCAAGGTTCTTCATTGGTCCATTGAAAGGAGCTGACTCCCAGTTTCTGCGGGCACCAAGGAATATGCGCAGTGCTTTGCTGACACTGGCGGTCATGCACATTGATTACTAACACCGTGGAGCATGCTCAGTGTGCAGGGATTTGTTTCAAATTTTACAGTTAAAAAGCACAAAACACCTGGTCATAGTCCAACAGACTTATTTGGAAGCACTAGCTTTCAGAGCGCTGCTCCTTCATCTGGTGGTTGTGGAGTCTAAGATCGTAAGACATAGAATTTATAGCAAAAGATCAGTGTCATGCAACTGAAATGATATATTGAACCATCCAAGATTGCTGTTAAGTCTTTCATCTTTTAGAATGGGTTGCAGGTTTCAGTTCATTAATGTGCAAATCCTAGATCATAAGACACAGAATTTATGATCTTATCCTCCACAACCACATGATGAAGGAGCATCGCTACGAAAGCTAGTGCTTCCAAACATGCCTATTGGACTATATCCTGGTGTTGTGTGATTTTTAACTTCGTACACCCCAGTCCAACACGGGCACCTCCAGATCGTGACAAATTTTAAGTGTCCAAATGCGAATACGAGAGAAAAATACCAAAGCAATTTTTTGTCGAAATGTTTTTTCCCCTGTGCCTCGACATGTTATTTCTTTTGCATTTTGTCTGGCTGCTCAACGTTTCTGTCTTTTCCCAGGGTAGAGGTATTCCAAAACTACAGACTATAGGTTTAAGGTGAGGGGAAAAGATTTTAAAAGATTTAAAAGACGAGGAATATAACATTCACCCCCTACAGGGCGAAAGTGAGGACTGCAGATGCTGGAGATTAGGGTCGAGAGTGTGGTGCTGGAAAAGCACAGCAGGTCAGGCAGCATCTGAGGAGCAGGAGAATCGACGTTTCGGGAAAAAACCTTTCATCAGGAAATAGCCATGGGGAACTGTAGGGCTGTAGCGTAATCGAGTGAGTCTAAGTGGGATGCTGTTGGGAAGGTCGGTGTGAATGGCCTGCATGGATGATATGCCTTAGCCATGCTTATATTGAGAAATGGTTGCCCCAAAACTGCTGTGGAAAGAGTGGGTTCCAGTTCGTGGGACACTGACACCAGACCTGGGGAATGTGGGATTTGTGCTGTCTCTCGCTTCCCATTCTGCCCCTTGTCCATTTTCTCCCCACCCACTGTCTCCGCCCTTTCTCCCCTCTTCATACTGCACCCCAATTCTCTCCCCAACCCTCTGAACCCCAGTCATTCTCTACTCCCCAACCTCTGTCCCCTCTCCATTTCTCTCCCTTCTCCACCACCACCAGTGCCCCCGCCCGTCCTTTCTCGTACCTCAGCCCTCTTTGATCGAATGGCCGAGCAGAGGCTGATAGCCAAATTTAGAATACATGAGGATGGCCTCAGCCGAGACCCTGGGTTCACGTCACACTACAGGAGACCCAGCGACACAATACACTCACACACACAAGCAACTCTCTTACATACTCACACGCTTGTGCAGACCCTCTCTGATAGACATGCTCTCTCTCAGACACACAGTAACACATCCCCACACTGAAATCTTCGCATACGCCATCTCACATGCTTATACTCCATCACACACACACACTGTACCCAGCATGCACACGCACACACACGCTCTCTCATGCATGCACTCACATATAGAAGTCTTTGGGGTGATTCTGCGTTTGCAGGATTATATATTTGGAAATTGAACCAGTCTCACTAAAGATTAGGATACAGATAGACCCTACCCTCACAACGTTCATGCATTGTTTGACCTGAGGTGTCACCTCCATTTATAGAACCTTAAGTTACCTGGAGAATGTGACTTTTAAAAAGTTCTGGGATTTGCAGATAAATGAACCGAAATCTACAACCCGTTTTAAAAGATGAAAGACTCAACAGCAATCTCGGTTTCTTCAATATATCATTTAAGTTGCTAACACTATAATATTTTATTCGATATTCTGTGTCTTATCATCCTCCTCCACAACAACCATAGGTCCAAGGAGATCTGTCCCAACTTTCCAATCTACCTTCAGAACTGACACTCCTCAGGCACGGCACCATTCACGTCAACCTGTTCATACCCTGAGACCAACGAGCCACACGCCATGGGCGCAGAAGCAGCTGAGACTTGCTCAGCACGAAATACATTGTATATTGCTCCCAGAATTTCAAGCAGCAACGAGCTTCAAGAACATCTGCATCTCGGTCTGTCTCCCTGCTCCCAGGACACTGCTGTTTGTCCCGTCCCCAGGGACCGGGCTCTCTCCACTAGCGGATAATTGAACCATTTTGTTTCTCCTTCCAAGCTGTGCTGGTGGAAGGCAGAGCCCATTCGCTCTTCTGCTCTCTCTCCCTATCACTTGGGGGAGGAGACGTCATTGACACGAATCCATCAAATGGCAACTTTAAACTTGTTCCAAAGGTCTGTTCTCGGAGAAATGACAAGGTGATGTGGTATCGGGACAGACAGAAATGGGCACCGGAGACTCTTCCCTCAGGTAAATTGATATGAGTGCCTTCTTGTGCAGCCTGTTTGGTGTTCAGAATTTGCCTTGACACAGCAATCCTGCAGAAAGTATTTTGTTACAAGGGCGTCTGTTTCTTTACCGCAGGAAATGGACAAAAACGGCAAGTCATGTGTTTCTACTTCACCAGTTCATTACCATCTGAGGGAAGAGGTTTCACACTTGAGATCAGGACCCAGCGACAGAAGAGGACAAGACAACTCAGAGCTCTCCAAGGGTGCCAGCGCAACTGTGTAAATCTGACCCTAACCACTCTCTGCACGAAAACGTTCTTCATAATGTCATTTTTACTTCCTTTGCTCAAGACTCTGCCGAATTGTGAGCGATCCTTTCAGGCGTGGTACCATTTTCATGGTAATATTTTCTCTGTCTAGATCCCTCATGTCTTGGAAAATGTCAACTGGGCCAGATTTCAAACTTCTGTTCTCCAAGGAGAACTGTCCCAACTTTCCAATCTGCATTCATTATTGACATTCCTCATACACTGCACAATTCACGAAAACCTGTTCAGCGCTGTCTCCAATCACTTCAATTCCCCGCTTCCTGAAATTTCACTCGCAGATTTGAGCAATAACGCAGCTGGAGAATTCATTCAGACTCGGATTGTGTGGGCGAACAATCTGCAAAACATGTTCTAACTTTGCAGTGTTCGCTGCAATGGTAGCTCAGCCCCATCCCCAACTTCTGGCAATCCGATCTCGTTTAACAAAGATGCTTTTGTGGAACAGTGATCTAGCACTTTTGCGGTTCAGCTGTCTCCCTCTTTCTGAATCCTTTGGGTGAGAGGTGTCAGTTTCACTAAAAAAGGCCCTGACCTTGCGGTTGCCTACCACTTTAACAGGTCCCCCTGTTCCCTGGCCAACATCTCCGTCTCAGGCTTGCAGCAGTGTTCTAGCTCCAGATGAAAGAACAACACCTCATT
Source organism: Chiloscyllium punctatum (assembly GCF_047496795.1). Taxonomy (NCBI): domain Eukaryota; kingdom Metazoa; phylum Chordata; class Chondrichthyes; order Orectolobiformes; family Hemiscylliidae; genus Chiloscyllium; species Chiloscyllium punctatum. The sequence continues at coordinate 28,375,838 of NC_092774.1, read as the reverse complement.
TTCCACGCGGAGACCTTACAGCCCTCCGGTCCCAGAGATAGGCAGTGGGACGGCATAAACACGGAGCATCATTCTCGCGGAGACAGAAGCCATTCAGCCCATCGAGCCCACGGCGACTGTCTTGTCACTTGTCTCTCTCTCTCTGAGGTTATTCACAATCGGTGGTATCCGTCCTAATAGTGGGGGACGATGTCTGAGTCGTGATGCGGTTTCTGACATGCTTGTCATTGACGTCTGAACCAGGGTGGCGAATTACTGCAGGGAATGGCCGAAACCGCAAGGCATGGGTTTCAACTTCACCAGCCCATGAGCATCGTGGAGAACCGGTTTTGCGATTCAGTTCAGAGGAAACCGACCAAGAACAGAATACCACTGAGACCTCTAAAACCATGCCGCTTGAATGGAGTGGATCGATATGAACATTTCGGCAAGTAGATGCAAAGGCAGTTTGCCGAAGAAAGCAGATCAAGGTGACAGTAAACGATAGCAGAGGATGGTTTCGATCCATCGACCTCTGGGTTATGGGCCCAGCACGCTCCCGCTGCGCCACTCTGCTCCCGTGTGGGGAGTGCGTTGCACAGAACACTTCAGGCTTTTGTCTGGCACGCGGCAGGCACCTTCGAGCCTGATGTCAAAGACCTCCACTGCTGTCGTGTGATATGCTGTTTCGCAGACGTATGGAGGCTGTGTAAATATAAACTTTTTTCTAAATTCCCACATTCTGTCGGTCGAACTGTGATTTCACACTGAATCACAACATGTGTCACAGCGCAGACGGAGGCTCTGCGGCCCACCTTCGCTCTGCTGGTTCTACACTTAAGTAAACGTGTGACTCTAGTCGTTTCATTCTCTCGCCTTCTCAGCGTAAATGTGCACATCTGAACGTGACCACCGAATTCCCTTTTGGGTCCATTGAATCTTCCTCTTTGTCAATGTCAGACAGGGACTTACTGACCCTCACCACTCCCTGTACGAAAACGTTCTTCCTAATGTCACTTTTACTTCTTTTCCTCGTGACTTAAAATTCTGCCGAATCGTTATGGATCCTTTCAGGCGTGGGAGCATTTTCACAACATTATTTCCTGTTTCTAGGTCCCTCATGACTTGGAAAAGTTCGGTTCTCCGAGGAGAGCTGTCCCAATTTTCCAATCTACCTTGATTGCTGACATTCCTCAAACACCGCACCACTCACGTCAACCTGTTGAGCACTATGGTAAAAACAATGACTGCAGATGCTGGAAACCAGATTGTGGATTAGTGGTGCTGGAAGAGCACAGCAGTTCAGGCAGCATCCAAGTAGCTTGTTGAACACGATCTCCAACCATTTCATTTCTCTGTTTTCTTCCTCATTCGTACTCCAGGCAGCCCACGCTGGTTTCACGAAGGTGCTTTTTGAGAAAGTTAATCAGGCACAAGTCAAGTTAAAAAACAGGGGCTCGTCCGGGATTTGAACCCGGGACCTCTCGCAAATCAGCGCAGTAACAGACCCTAAGCGAGAATCATACGCCTAGACCAACGAGCCAGAAAGCACGCACGCAGGCAATGCCCCACACCTCTTGAGCGACCTGAGACATGCTCAGTATGAAATACATTTGAGATTGCTCTCAGAATTGCAAGCGGCAAAGACTTTCCCGAACAGCTGCTTCTCATCCAGTCTCCCTGCTGCTATTTCATTCCACCGCATTCGCTGCTCACAGTGTCGTTTCCCCAACGTAGCATGAAGGATAAACTGGGTGACTGCTTCGCAGAACATCCCGCTTCTGCCCGCAGAAACTAAAGGCCCTGACCTTGCGGTTGCCTGCCACTTTAACACATCACCCTGTTCCCTGGCCAGCATCCCTGTCTCAGGCTTGCAGCAGTGTTCTAGCTCCAGATGGAAGAACAACATCTCATTTTCCACTTGGAGACCTTACAGCCCTCCGGTCTTCAATATCGAGTTCTATAACTATCGGGACTAGAACCAGTGGTCACAACCTTAGAGTAGGTTAGATTAGATTCCCGACAGTGTGGAAACTGGCCCTTTGGCCTAACTAGTCCACACCGACCCTCCGAAGAGTAACCCGCTCGGTCCCATTCCCCCATATTTATACCTATGGGCAATTTAACATGATCAATTCACCTAACCTGCATATCTTTAGTCTGTGGGAGGAAACCAGAGCACCTGGAGGAAACCCATGCAGACACAGGGAGAATGTGCAATCTCCTCACAGACCGTCGCCCGAGTAAAGGGAAGACCTTTTAGAATGGAGATAAGGAGAAATTTCTTCAGCCAGAGAGCAGTGAATCTGTGGATGTCACAGAAGGCTGTGGAGGCCAGGTCAGTGAGGATATTTAAGACTGAGATGGAAATGTTCCTGAGTATCAAGCGGATCCAGGGTTATGGGGAGAAAGTGGGAAAATGGGGTGGAGAAACTTATCAGGAGGAGAAAGTGAGGACTGCAGATGCTGGGGATCAGAGCTGAAAATGTGTTGCTGGAAAAGCGCAGCAGGTCAGGCAGCATCCAAGGAGCAGGAGAATCGATGTTTCGGGCATGAGCCCTTCTTCAGGAAGCCCTCCTGAAGAAGGGCTCATGCCCGAAACGTCAATTCTCCTGCTCCTTGGATGCTGCCTGACCTGCTGCGCTTTTCCAGCAACACATTTTCAGGGAGAAACTTATCAGCCATTATTGAATAGTGGAGCAGACCTGACGGGCTGAATGGCCTAATTTCTGCTCCGATCTCTTATGGTCTATTGCTGTCCTGGACACAGTGTAAGAATTGGGAGCAGGAGTAAGCCATTTGGTCTTTCGAGTCTGCACCAGCATTCAACTGATCATAACTGAATACATCTAGTTGGACAGTCTGGGACCTTTTCATTGGAGGAGGTTGAGAGGTGACCTTGCAGAGGTTTATAAAATCATGAAGCACAGTGAGGCATGCTTTTTGTGGAACCCTACGGGAGTTTTCTGATCACAGAATCATACAGTACAGAAAAGGCCCTTTGGCCCATCAAGTGTGTACCACCAAAATATTGCCACTTACACTAGATTCATACAGCTGTACAGCATGGAACCGGACTCTTTGGGGTCCAAAACTAGAGGGCATAGGTTTAAGGTGAGAGGGGAAGGGGGATCTAAGGGGTAACCTTTTCACACAGAAGGTGATGCATGTATGGGATGAGCTACCGGAGGGAGTGGTGGGACTGGGACAATTATAATATTTCAAAGTTATTTGGATGGATACATGAGTTGAGAGATAGATGGTACAAATTCTGGCAAATAGGATGAGATTAATTTCAATTTAATCAGAGTGGCCATGTTGGATGGAAAGGTCAGTTTCCGTACTCTCCAGCTCAATGGTGGGGACATAACCTGTGTCCACATTCCCCCCTCCACCCTGCCACTTGTTCCCAGGCTCTGACCTACACAACATCATTGGGTCACCCAGACCCTGACAATTTCCACATAGCTCCGGGCATTTCTCACAAGCATCACTCAGATTGTCAGCCGCTGTCAGAAACTTTAGTTGTCCTTTCTGTCCAACCTTCAGCACTGGGCGAGTATTCTCTGTACCCGTTGTGGGATCGTGTTCAAATAGCGACCAAAATCAGCGACTGGCGAAAATAGCCTCTTTATTCAGCAACTGCAAGTTGCACAAGTTTGAGGTGGTGACGGAATCCTGAAATACTGTCCTTACAGCAGCCTCTTTACACACAGTTCTTACAGAGATTAACACTCCGTCACTATGGTGTCTCATTGTTTTATCTATTGGACACAAACGCTGGCTGCTACTCCTGATAGGATTGAGATTGTCTGTGTGGTCTGCTTGCAGAATTAAGAGGTGTTAGTCCTTTAGTCTTTTAATCTAGCAAATGTCAGTAAAAACCCTAGGCCTGCATGCTCTAAATAAGTTGGACATTGTACCTGCACTGAATAAAAGAATAAAGGATATTAAACTGCTTACTGCAGCTGGGTCATGAAATTTCTTTAGTATTTGCCAGCGTGAGTTTCATTTATTCCTGCAATTTCACAGAAGTGCAGTCCAGATAGTCAGTTTCTTAAAGGAACAGTGGCTGCGAGTTGAGGAAACTGTTTGATGCTCTGTATCTGTGCAGGTCCCGAGAGGTGGTTGGTAAGGACTGATTAATATCATAATTTTTCATGGAGACAAGATGGCATGGGATGGTATTGTTCTGAATACATTACTGCGTTCAGAGTTAGCTTTTGATGTAGAAATAACTGCTTGTAACAAGAGCTGTTAAGGGTTGAAGGTGTGAAAAAGCAGGAATGACTTGAAAGGTGTTTTAATTTAGTCTATTTTATAAATAGACTACAAAACCGCGGTTTTATGAATGAATGAAGCCACATTATAGGAAGGAGTTATGAATGAATCAAACGCGAATGCAGTATTATTAGATATAGGGCACTTGTGAACAGGTTAGAAAAGACTTATGAATGAGTAAATAGAAAGCGTTGTGAGTGGGTTAGTAAAGAGACCACTTTATAATACAACATTGGACAGCCTTGCAGGTGTAAGCTGCAGTGAAGGGATCTGTGGCGTGAGGTCTGGCTCTGAGACTCAGAAGGGAAAGGGGGAGAGGAGGAGAGCGCTAGTTATAGGAGACTCTCTAGTTAGAGGGACGGACAGGCGGTTCTGTGGACATGGGCGAGACTCTCGGATGGTTTGTTGCCTCCCGGGTGCCAGGGTCCGAGACGTCTTGGACCGTGTCTTCAGAATCCTTAAGGGGGAGGGTGTGCAGCCAGAAGTCGTGGTACACATTGGCACCAACGACATTGGTAGGAAGAGGGGTGGGGAGGTCATTCAAGAGCTCAGGGAGTTAGGCTGGAAGCTAAAAGCTAGGACAGACAGAGTCGTCATCTCTGGGTTGTTGCTGGTGCCACGTGACAGTGAGGCAAGGAATAGGGAGAGAGTGCAGTTGAACACGTGGCTGCAAGGATGGTGTAGGAGGGAGGGCTTCAGGTATTTGGACAATTGGACTGCATTCTGGGGAAGGTGGGACCTGTACAAGCAGGACGGGTTACACCTGAACCAGAAGGGCACCACTATCCTGGGAGGTAGGTTTGCTAGCACTCTTCAGGGGGATTTAAACTAATTTGGCAGGGGGATGGGATCGGACTTGTAGTCCAGCAAGTAAGCTAGCTGTGTGTCGGGATGTCCAAGACTGTAGGGAGGCTGTGGAGAAGGTAGCACTGACAGGGAATACTTGCGGACACAGAGATGGGCTCAAGTGCGTATACTTCAACGCAAGGAGTATCAGAAATAAGGTGGGTGAACTTAAGGCGTGGATCGGTACCTGGGACTACAATGTTGTGGCCATCACGGAAACGTGGATAGAAGAGAGACAGGAATGGCTGTTGGAGGTTCCTGGTTACAGATGTTTCAGTAAGATTAGAGGGGGTGGCGTTGCTAATTAGAAATGGTATAACAGCTGCAGAAAGGCAGTTTGAGGGGGATCTGCCTTTGGAGGTAGTATGGGCTGAAGTCAGAAATAGGAAAGGTGCAATCACCTTGTTGGGTGTTTACTATAGGCCCCCCAATAGCAGCAGAGATGTGGAGAAACAGATTGGGAAACAGATTTTGGAAAGGTGCAGAAGCCACAGGGTCGTAGTCATGGGCGACTTCAACTTCCCAAATATTGATTGGAAACTCTTTAGATCAAGTAGATTGGATGGGGCGGTGTTTGTGCAGTGTGTCCAGGAAGCTTTTCTAACTCAGTATGTAGATTGTCCAACCAGAGGGGAGGCCATATTGGATTTGGTACTCGGTAATGAACCGGGACAAGTGGTGGGCTTGTTAGTGGGTGAACATTTTGGTGATGGTGACCACAATTCTGTGACTTTCACCTTGGTTATGGAGAGAGATAGGTGCGCACAACAAGGTAGATTTTACAATTGGGGGAAGGGAAATTACGATCCTGTAAGACAGGATTTGAGGAGCATAAGTTGGGAGCATAGGCTGTCAGGGAAGGATGTGGTGGAAATGTGGAACTTTTTCAAGGAGCAGATATGACGTGTCCTTGATATGTATGTACCTATCAAGCAGGAAAGAAATGGTCATGTGAGGGAGCCTTGGTTGATGAGGGAGGTTGAATGTCTAGTAAAGAGGAAGAAGGAGGCTTACATAAGGTTGAGGAAACAAGGTTCAGACAGAGCAGTGGAGGGATACAGGATAGCCAGAAGGGACCTAAAGAAAGGGATTAGGAGAGCTAAGAGAGGGCATGAAAAATCCTTGGCGGATAGGATCAAGGATAACCCCAAGGCATTTTATGCATATGTGAGAAACCTGAGAATGACGAGAACGAGGGTAGGTCCGATCAAGGACAGTAGTGGGAGATTGTGTATTGAGTCGGAAGAGATAGGAGAGGTCTTGAACAAGTACTTCTCTTCAGTATTTACGAACGAGAGGGACTGTATTGTTGAAGAGGAGAGTGTGAAACGGACTGGTAAGCTAGAAGAGATACTTGTTAGGAAGGAAGATGTGTTGGACATTTTGAACAACTTGAGGATAGACAAGACCCCCGGGCCTGACGGGATATGTCCTAGGATTATGTGGGAAGCAAGAGAGGAAATTGCAGTACCGTTGGCAATGATCTTCTCGTCTTCACTGTCAACGGGGGTGGTACCAGGGGACTGGAGAGTAGTGAATGTTGTGCCCCTGTTCAAAAAAGGGAATAGGGATAACCCCGGAAATTACAGGCCAGTTAGTTTTACTTCTGTGGTAGGCAAAGTAATGGAAAGGGTACTGAGGGATAGGATTTATGAGTATCTGGAAAGACACTGCTTGATTAGGGACAGCCAGCACAGATTTGTGAAGGGTAGGTCTTGCCTTACAAGTCTTATTAAATTCTTCGAGGAGGTGACCAAGCATGTGGATGAGGGTAGAGCAGTGGATGTAGTGTACATGGATTTTAGTAAGGCATTTGATAAGGTTCCCCATGGTAGGCTTATGCGGAAAGTCAGGAGGCATGAGATAGAGGGAAATTTGGCCAATTGGATAGAAAACTGGCTAACCGGTCGAAGTCAGAGAGTGGTGGTAGATGGTAAATATTCAGCCTGGAGCCCAGTTACAAGTGGAGTTCCACAGGGATCAGTTCTGGGTCCTCTGCTGTTTGTAATTTTTATTAATGACTTGGATGAGGGAGTCGAAGGGTGGGTCAGTAAATTTGCAGATGATACGAAGATTGGTGGAGATGTGGACAGTGAAGAGGGCATTTGTCGTTTGCAAAGGGACTTAGATATGATGCAGAGCTGGGCTGAGGAGTGGCAGATGGAGTTCAACTCTGCCAAGTGTGAGGTTGTCCATTTTGGAAGAACAAATAAGAATGCGGAATACAGGGTTAATAGTAGGGTTCTTCGTCAGTTGGAGGAACAGAGGGATCTTGGGGTCGATGTACATAGATCTTTGAAAGTTGCCACTCAGGTGGATAGAGTTTGTAAGAAGGCCAATGGTGTATTATCGTTCATTAGCAGAGGGATTGAATTCAAGAGTTGTGAAGTGATGTTGCAGCTGTACAGGACTTTGGTTAGGCCACATTTGGGGTACTGTGTGCAGTTCTGGTCGCCTCACTTTAGGAAAGATGTGGAAGCTTTGGAGAGGGTGCAGAGAAGATTTACCAGGATGTTGCCTGGAATGGAGAATAGGTCGTACGAGGATAGGTTGAGAGTTCTCGGCCTTTTCTCGTTGGAACAGCGAAGGATGAGGGGTGACTTAATAGAGGTTTATAAGATGATCAGAGGAATAGATAGAGTAGACAGTCAGAAACTTTTTCCCCGGGTACAACAGAATGTTACAAGGGGGCATAAATTTAAGGTGAAGGGTAGAAGGTATAGGGGAGATGTCAGGGGTGGGTTCTTTACCCAGAGAGTGGTGGGGGCATGGAATGCGCTGCCCGTGGGAGTGGTAGAGTCAGAATCATTGGCGACCTTTAAGTGGCAATTGGATAGGTACATGGATGGGTGCTTAATCTAGGATAGAAGTTCGGCACAACATCGTGGGACGAAGGGCCTGTTCTGTGCTGTATCGTTCTATGTTCTATGTTCTAACATCTCACATCATGTTATCGTCCTCACAGCCTCATGGAAAGGGAGAAAGCGGGGCCAATCTTTACACAGAGTAAACTTCTTCACAGAGATAAACATGATGCGTATGCACCTCCCAACCCTATTGCTTGTTCCAAATCAGTAAGTGTGTCTTAAATAGGTGTTCAATTCACCAAGGAATGTATGTCCTCTTGAAAACTAATAGAAGTCACACCCACAAAGCTTCCAAACATTCTCTACTCGGTGTGACTGGATTGTTGTCTGAACAGATGGGATGACTGACTGAATCCCTTCACGCACTCGGGGCAGGTGAACGGTCTCTTCCCCAGTGTGGACAGGCTGGTGTCTCCGCCGGGAAGACCAATCAATGAATCCCTTCCCGCACACGGAGCAGGTGAACGGCCTCTCCCTGGTGTGGACCTGCTCCGACACATGAAAGAAAACTAGATTTGCAATTTAAGGCCAAACATGCTATTCTGCTAAGTTATTCCAATTAATTGGTAATTTTTTTTGTTTAAAAATGTGAAAACTTAGTGTACAGTTCTTCCAGTTAATCACTGGTATTCAAATTTCTCTTCAGAATCAATCATAACAAAACTGGGTGTCACTGTGGGATTTTAAATCTGTAGGGTGTGCTTGGTAAAGTTTGAATGAACAATATTTCAAAGTGAATTTTATCGTGTTCAGTACCAAGACTTTCTGGAGAGGAAAGATTTGCCCACAAAATAAGTGTTGGTTCTGTAGAAAATGAGTCTGGGGACTCAATAACAGGATAAAGAGACGACAGATGAATTGAAAAGAGCTTGAATGTCTTTACTAGAGAGGATACAAGAAACACCCTGGTACTAGTTGTAAATCAGGAATTGAAAGGGAGGGAGGAACTGAAGAAAATTACAATTACCAGGGAAGTAGAACTGAGTAAACTGTTGGAACTACGGGTTGACAAGTCCCAGGTATCCGAAGGATTTCATCCGACACTCAAAGAAAAACTGGCTAGTGAAATAGTTAATGCATTGGTTTTAATTTTCCAAACCACATGAGTTTCAGGGAAGGTTTCTTTAGATTGGAAAACTCCTTTCTTCAATAAGAGAGACCAAGAACAGGAAACTGTGTCATAGGGAAAATGTTCAAAGCTATTATTAAAGATTTTATGACAGGGCACTCGTATAAGTTCAAGGTTATCAGGCAGCGTGAATATGTTTTTGTCAATGGGAAATAATGTTGTAATAATGTTTTGAAGAACGGCCTCTCCCCACTGCGACTGAGCTGATGAATCTAAAGTACCGACAGGGAATGGAATCCCTAGTCTCCACTTTTCCACAACTTCTCCGCAGTTCTGGTGTCCTTTTGTCTCTCTGTTTCCGATGAACAATTGAAACTGTGATCACACTCAGGAAGTACATACAGTTACCTCCTGCTGCGAATAGTGTAAGGGCTCTTCAGTCTGTGTAACTGGTTACAGCTCCTTCCCACAGTCAGCTCACTAGGACACTCTCTCTCAACAAGGGGAAAAGACATACAAACGTTGAGCAACGAGACAAAATGAAAAAGCAATAACATGTCGAACCACAGGGGGAAAAATTGTGGCTCTGTCCTTTTTATTTTCTTTCGGCATTTGGACTCTTAAAATTTGCCAGTAACACCATCCACGTAGAGCATACTGCGCATGTTTGCCGGTGTCAGCAAAGCTGTGCGCATGCCCACCAGTGTCAGCAAAATACTGGGCATGCTCATCGCTGTCCGCAAAAAAAGGCGCGCGACCTTTTCTTGATTGACCAATAGAGAAACCTGGAGGACCGGAAGGAGTCTGGTCCTCCTGCCAATCAGAGCCACCCCATTGTCTGAATGTGGACGTTGGTCCATGAGCTTTTGAAGCTTCTACTCCTGTTCCTGTCTCTGAGTAAAGATTGAGCTTCATCCAGACGGCAAATTCCTTCCTCTGTCCAAGATCTGTGAGTACAGCACTCTCTTTTCCATTTTGGGATTCAATTATTGACTTGCAGCAATTGATAGGAAAAGGAGTGAATCCGGGAGGGGACAGACTCTGGAAACGTTGGTGCAGGTCTGTGTCTCAATTAGCAAAATAGACTGGCAGGAGACTTGAAGAACACACCAGCCAGGCAGCATCAGGAGGTGGAGAAGTCGACATTTCGGGTGTAACCCTTCTTCAGGACTGGGGGCAGGTGTAGGGGGAGATGCAGATAAAGGGAGTGCTGGGGGCAGGGTGGTGAAGTGGGGATATGTGAAGACAGGCTGAGGGTATGACTTAGTTGGTGGCATGGACCAGTGGAAATGAGCGGTCCAGGCTAAGAAGAGAGTCGGGAATAGGAAGGGAGATTATTTGAAAGTGGAGATATCAATGTTGAGTCCTCCGAGCTGTAAACTGCGCAGGTGGAGGATGAGGTGTTGTTCCTCCAATTTGCGGTTTGGTTCGTTGTGACAATGGAAGAGGCCAAAGATGGTCATGTCAGAAAGAGAGTGGGAGGGGGAATTAAAATGGGTGGTGACTGGGAGGTCTGTTCGGCCTCTGCCGATCCAGCTGCCACACTCAGCGAATCCAAAATTGTTTGAAGATGTAACTCTGAAGATGGGCAAGGGAGATCCAGTGGATGTAGTGTACTTGGACTTACAGAAAGCCTTTGATAAAGTCCCACATAGGAGGTTAGTGAGCAAAATTAGGGCACATGGTATTGGGGGCAAAGTACTGACTTGGATTGAAAATTGGTTGGCTGATAGGAAACAAAGAGTAGTGATAAACAGCTCCCTTTCGGAATGGCAGGCGGTGACCAGTGGGGTACCGCAGGGATTAGTGCTGGGACCGCAGCTTTTTACAATATATATTAATGATATAGAAGATAGCATTAATAGTAACATTAGCAAATTTGCTGATGATACAAAGCTTGTTGGCAGGGTGAAATGTGATGAGGACGCTAGGAGATTACAGGGTGACCTGGACAGGTTAGGTGAGTGGACAGATGTATGGCAGATGCAGTTTAATGTGGATAAATGTATGGTTATCCACTTTGGTGGCAAGAACAGGAAGGCAGATTACTACCTAAATGGAGTGCAGTTAGGTAAAGGGGCAGTACAGAGAGAGCTGGGTGTTCTTGTACACCAGTCAATGAAGGCAAGCATGCAGGTACAGCAGGTAGTGAATAAAGCTAATAGCATGCTGGCCTTCATAACAGGAGGGATTGAGTATTGAAGCAAAAAGGTTCTTCTGCAGCTGTACAGGGCCCTGGTGAGACCGCACGTGGAATATTGTGTGCAGTTCTGGTCTCCAAATTTGAGGAAAGACATTCTGGCTATTGAGGGAGTGCAGCGTAGGTTCACGAGGTCAATTCCTTGAATGGCGGGACGATCTTATGTTGAAAGATTGGAGCGATTGGGCTTGTGTACCCTTGAGTTTAGAAGACTGAGAGGGGATCTGATTGAGGCATATAAGATTAATAAAGGATTGGACACTCTGGAGGAAGGAAACATGTTTCCACTGATGGGTGAGTCCCAAAACAGAGGACACAGCTTAAAAATAAGGGGTAGGCCATTTAGGACAGAGAGGAGGAGAAACTTCTTCACCCAGAGAGTGGTGGGTGTGTGGAATGCTCTGCCCCAGAAGGCAGTGGAGGCCCAGTCTCTGGATTTGTTTAAGAAAGAGTTGGATAGCGCTCTCAAGGATAGTGGAATCAAGGGTTATGGAGATAAGGCAGGAACAGGATACTGATTGAGGATGATCAGCCATGATCATAATGAATGGCGGTGCAGGCTCGAAGGGCAGAACCTATTGTCTATTGTCTATTATCATTATCCAAGTTTACACTTGGTCTCCCCAATGGACTGAAGACCACAATTTGCAAACACGTGGCAAATGCAGTAGCACCATGTGAAGATTTAGCCTTTGTTGTGAAAAAAAAGCAGAAAGGAGGTGTATTACTTAAATGATGATGTATTGGGATGTGGAGAAAGTGAGAATTGCAGATACTGGAGATCAGATTCAAAAAGTGTGGTACTGGAAAGCATAGTAGCTTAGGCAGCATCCAAGGAGCAGAAGAGTCAACATTTTGGGCACGGGTTCTTCTTCAGGAATGATGTGTGGATGTATAGAGGGACCTCAGCGTCCTTTCTACACCAGTCAATGCCAGTTGTCAGACAGGTGCAGCAAGCAATCAGCAAAACAAGTGGTATATTAGCAAGAGGAATTGAGTTCAGAGGTGGGGATGCCTTTCTGCAGTTAGGGGGTGGTTGAATATTTTCAAGGCTGAGTTCATCTGGGTTTTGAACAGCAAAGAAGTAGATGGTTACGGGGGAAGGCAAGAAAATGATTTTAAGACCAGGAAAGAACATTTATAGTATCAGACAGCACAGACCCTTCAGTCCAACTAATCCATGCTGACTATATTCACAAACTAAACTAGCCCCACCTACCTGTGTGTGGCCCATATCCCTCTGAACGTTTCCTATTCATGTACTTATCCAAATGTCTTTTAAATGTTGTTACTGGACCTGCATCCATCACCTTCCCCTGGATATTCATTCCACACATCAACTATTCTCTGTGTAAAAAATAAAGGTGTCCCTCATGCCTTTTTAAAATCTTTCTCCCCTCTAATTCAAATTTGCTGCATAATCTTGTTACCCCCCTCTAGGGAAAGGATACCCGGTGGTCACCTCCTCGATGTCCCTCATGATTTTATACACCTCTGTAAGGTCACCTCTCAACCTCCTGTGCTCCAGTGAAAAAAGTCCCAGCCTATCCACTGAGGTGTTGGTAGATTAATATCCCATTATGATCTGTTCAATGCTGGTGCAAGCTCAAAAGACCAATGACCTTCTCCTGTTCCCACTCTCACTGAGTCCAGGACAGCAAGAGATAGGACATAGGAGCAGAAATTAGGCCATTCATCCCATTGACTGTCATCGAGTCATAGAGATGTACAGCATGGAAACAGACCCTTCAGTCCAACCCTTCCATGCCGAACAGATATCCTCACCCAATCTAGTCCCATCTGCCAGCACCCGGCCCATATCCCTCCAAACCCTTCCTGTTTATATACCCATCTAAATGCCTCTTAAATGTTGCAATTGTACCAGCCTTTACCACTTCCTCTGGCAGCTCATTCCATACACGTACCACCCTCTGGGTGAAAAAGTTGCCCCTTAGGTCTCTTTTATATCTTTCCCCTCTCATCCTAAATCTGTGCCCTCTAGTTCTGGACTCCCCGACCCCAGGGAAAAGACTTTGTCTATTTAGCCTATCCATGCCCCTCATAATTTTGTAAACCTCTATAAGGTCACCCCTCAGCCTCCGACACTTCAGGGAAAGTAGCCCCAGCCTGTTCAGCCTCTCCCTATAGCTCTAATCCTCCAACCCTGGCAACATCCTTTGGAATCTTTTCTGAACCCTTTCAAGTTTCACAACATCCTTCCAATAGGAAGGAGACCAGAACTGCACGCAATACTCCAACAGTGGCCTCACCAATGTCCTGTACAGCTGCAATATGACCTCCCAACTCCTGTACTCAATACTCTGGCCAATAAAGGAAAGCATACCAAACACCACCTTCACTATCTTATCTACCTGCGACTCTACTGTCAAGGAGCTATGAACCTGCACTCCAAGGTCTCTTAGTTCAGCAACACTCCCTACCACCTTACCATTCAGTGTATAAGTCCTGCTAAGATTTGCTTTCCCAAAATGCAGCACCTCGCATTTATCTGAATTAAATTCCATCTGCCACTTCTCAGCCCATTGGCCCATCCGGTCACGATCCTGTTGTAATCTGAGGTAACCTTCTTCGCTGTCCACTACACCACCTCCAATTTTGGTGTCAACTGCAAACTTACTAACTGTACCTCTTATGCTCGCATCCAAATCATTTATGTAAATGACAAAAAGTAGAGGACCCAGCACCGATCCTTGTGGCACTCCACTGGTCACAGGCCTCCAGTCTGAAAAACAACCCTCCACCACCACCCTCTGTCTTCTACCTTTGAGCCAGTTTTGTATCCAAATGGCTAGTTCCCTCTGTATTTCATGAGATCTAACCTTGTGAATCAGTCTCCCATGGGGAACCTTGTCAAACGCCTTACTGAAGTCCATATTAGTCACATCTACTGCTCTGCCCTCATCAATTCTCTTTGTTACTTCTTCAAAAAACTCAATCAAGTTTGTGAGACATGATTTCCCACGCACAAAGCCATGTTGACTATCCCAAATCAGTCCTTTCCTTTCCAAATACATGTACATCCTGTCCCTCAGGATTCCCTCCAACAACTTGCCCACCACCGATGTCAGGCTCACAGCTCTATAGTTCCCTGGCTTGTCCTTACCTCCCTTCTTAAACAGTGGCACCATATTAGCCAACCTCCAGTCTTCCGGCACCTCACCTGTGACTATCAGTGATTCAAATATCTCAGCAAGAGGCCCAGCAATCACTTCTCTCGCTTCCCACAGAGTTCTAGGGTACACTTGATCAGGTCCTGGGAATTTATCCACCTCTATGCGTTTCAAGACATCCAGCACTTCCTCCTCTGTAATCTGGACATATTTTGCAAGGGTGTCATCATCTATTTCCCTCCACTGTATATCTTCCATATCCTTTTCCACAGTAAATACTGATGCAAAATACTTATTTAGCATCTCCCCCATTTTCTGCAGCTCCTCACAAAGGCGGTCTTGCTAATCTTTGAGGGGCCCTATTATTTCCCTAGTTACCCTTTTGTCCTTAATATATTTGTGAAAACCCTTGGGATTCTCCATAATTCTATTTGCCAAAACTATTTCATGTCCCTTTTTTGCCCTCTTGATTTCCCTCTTAATGTATACTCCGACTGCCTTTATACTCCTCGAAGGATTCACTGAATCTATCCTGTCTATACCTTACATATGCTTCCTTCTTTTTCTTAACCATACCCTCAATTTCTTTAACCCTCAATTTCTTCATTCCTGAAGAAGGGCTCATGCCTGAAACGTCGATTCTCCTGCTCTTTGGATGCTGCCTGACCTGCTGCGCTTTTCCAGCAACACATTTTCACCTCAATTTCTGTAGTCATCCAGCATTCCCTATTCCTACCAGCCTTTCCTTTCACCCAAACAGGAATATACTTTCTCTGGATTCTTGTTATCTCATTTCTGAAGGCTTCCCATTTTCCAGCCGTCCCTTTACCTGTGAACATCTGCCCCAATTAGCTTTTGAAAGTTCTTGTCTAATACCGTCAAAATTGGCCTTTCTCCAATTTAGATCTGGTCTATCCTTTCCAATCACTATTTTAAAACTAATAGAATTATGGTCACTCCCCCAAAATGCTCCCCCCACTGACACCTCAGTCAGCTGCCCTGCCTTATTTCCCAAGAGTAGGTCAAGTTTTGCACCTTCTCTAGTAGGTACATCCACAGACTGAATCAGAAAATTGTCTTGTACACACTTAACAAATTCCTCTCCATCTAAACCCTTAACACTATGACAGTCCCAGTCTATGTTTCGAAAGTTAAAATCCCTGACCATAACCACCCTATTATTCTTACAGATAGCTGAGATTGTATTATAGACCTCCTAATAGTCGGAGGGAAATTGAGAAACAAACTTGTAAGGTGATCTCCGCTATCTGTAAGAATAATAGGGTGGTTATGGCCGGGGATTTGAACTTTCCAAACATAGACTGGGACTGCCATAGTGTTATGGGTTTAGATGGAGAGGAATTTGATCCGCCATTCAGTCATGGCTGCTAGGTTTCTCAACCCCATTCTCCCACTTGCTCCCTGTAACTCTTGATCCCCCTTTCTACTCTAACCTATCTATCTCAGTCTTAAATATCCTCAGTGACCTGACCTGCACTGCCTTCTGTGGGTTTCTCATTATCTCCATTCTGAAAGGGGGTCCCTTCACTTTAAGGCTGGGCCTCGAGTCCTAGTCTCTCCTCTCAATGGAAACATCTTCCCAACATCCACTCTGTACAGGCCATTCAGTATTCTGTATGTTTCAATTAGATCCTCCCTGAGTGTGGGCCTGTTAATCAGCATGAACCAGACCCTTCAGGATGAGGTACAGCAGGGATTAGGTTCAGCAAAGTGAGAATGTGGGATGGAGATTGTCAGCTTCTAGAGAATAAGAGAGGAAAGAGATTTGCTTTAAATTAGGATTGATCAGATGGGCCAGTGGTCTGAAGAGTGGCAGATGGAGTTGAATTTAGAGAAATTGAGGTGCATTTTTGTCAAGTAATGCTGGCGGGACTGACACAGTTAAGTGGAGTATTGCAGAACAAAGAGCCCTTGGAGTGCAGGTTCATAGTTCCTTGAAAGTGGAGTCTCAGGTAGGCAGGATAGAGAAGGCGGCATTCGGTATGAAGGTGGAGAGGAGCTCCTTTTCCCGGTGAGTCGTGAATCCATGGAAATCTTTGCCCAAGGAAGCAGTAGAGGCAGCTTCATGAAGTATATTCAGGACACTGTTGAATGGGTTTTTGCATGGTAGGGGAATGAAGGATAGTTGGTACAATGCAGGGAGGTGCAGCTGAGATGATGGATAGATCAACCATGATCTTAATGAATGGCAGAGCAGGCAGGATGGGTCAAAAAAAAAATGGCCTACTCCTGCTTCTATTACTATAACCCTGCATTTCCCATGGCTAACCCACCTAACCTGCACATCCTTGGACACTCTGGGCAACTTAGCATGGCCAATCCAAATCAAGATCAGTGAGCAATGTGAAAAATGAACATCAGAGTATGATAGAAAGGAACAGGGAGATTAAATGTACCAGCACTCAAGATTGGATTCTAAAGATACAAAAGTTGAAATTAAAAAGGGTGTGTCTGAATGTATTGTAACAAATGTGAATGAATTATCTGTCCGCATTGAAGAAAATAATTATGATCTGAGAGTCCTTACAGAGACACGGCTTCAGGATGACAAAGATTGGATCCTGAATATCGAGGGGTAGTCAAATCTGAAGCGAGGTAAAGGTAGAGGGTTGGCCCTGCTAATCAAAGCAGTGATCACAGGGTAGTCTGGTGTCAGCTCAGATTTCAGGTCCGGATTTCTCTGTCCTCTGTGATCTCCCTGTTCCCACAGAGTAAGATGTTCGTCCGTTCTCAGCTCTGCTGGATTTCTGCTGAAGCTTTGACCTCTGCCTTTTATACCTTCCAGAACAATAAAACATTCTCAATTGAGACCCAACCCACGATCTCCCAGCCTGTCAACCATCCAGACACAGAGTTTAGTCATAGCAGGGAATCAAACGAGAAACATGAAACAAAATTAGAAACAAATGTGCAATTGGTGCTCATGCTTCATGTTTGTTCATAAGGAAGTAAACCAGAAATAGTGGTCTCCTGGGATTCTGATGTCCCCGATATGAGGAATTCTGTCTCCCTTAGATGTAACTGTTAGTGCTGTTGGGGCAAAGTAACTCGTGTGGCAAATCATTTAAAACAAAGTAGTTAGGAGAGGAGACCTTGAGCAATTAACTAGCTTTATTCATTCCCATGGGGAAGCCTTTTTTGTTTAAAACAAAGTCCAACGTATTCCAATGAAATACAGAATGTTACAAGTTTTATGGTAAAACACAAGCCCACTCTCCATTAATTATGCAACTGAGGGGCAGTCGTAAGGTTCACATACCTTGTCCAGACCTACATTTCTTAATGTCTACAAAACTGAATGTTATCTTTTACTGCAGGTTCAGCTCGGCTCGAATTACCGATAAGGAACAAAGAGAACCAATCCATCATTCTATGAAGCAGCACAGTCTAATGGCCTGAGGAGCAGAGACAGCCTACAGCTGCAAGGTCAGCCTATCAAAACAGAATTCCTTAGCCAGGGCATTACGTTAGCAGGCTACATTTTACTGCAAACATAGCTTTGTGACAAAATAACTTCCACAGAGTTTTGTGTCAACTTTGGTCAAATTCTCCCATATTCCCTCCTCCTTTTATTAAAAAGAGGAGATTGAGGATGTCAGCAAAAGGGGGATTATATACCCAGAGCCAGGGGGATTGCCAAGGGGTGGTCCTCTGGTTCAGTAAGGACAGGGGCAGAAGGCTCCAGGGATTGGGAATCATCATCGGGGTTTCATCAGGAAGGGGAAATCTCAGCATCTGGGAGATCGCTGGAGAGGAGGGCCACAACAGTGAACGGAGCCGAGCACAGGATTGTCTGCGGGGTGACTTTGATTTTCAGTCGAGCAGTTCCAAAGGCTGGGGGAAAAGAAAGCTGCAAGTCGGTCAATTTCCGTAAGGGCTCACTTGGTGCGAGTTCAGGACAGATGGGGATATGGGCACATACCCAGCAGCTAGAGTGGTCGACCTTCTGTGTATAAAGAAGAGTATTCAACTGCAATTCCCATTTACTCAACGTTATCAGGCCCAATCAAACATAGTTCATGAAAGAAAGATAAGAAAGAGTGCAGTGAAAGGCTGAATGATCAAATTAAAATTTACAAATTAAACACACTTCAGCTCATTTCCTAGCTGCTTTCTGAAAATCTGGGTGCCAACAGATTTGTAACAGAGTATTAATCATTCCCTTCTTGCTCAACTGTGTACAGTAATGTACATAATCAACTGAAATAGGCAGCAGCAAAGAATGAACACAAACCAGTCCATCAGGGGTCACCCACATTTTGGTTCGGGTGCGGAGGGAGTACCCTATTTGAGGCCATAGTTTGTGCTTTTCAGCGGCTTCCCCTGTGATTTCAGCACCATACCCAGGCAAATGTGCATTCAAACCAGATTACAAAGTGTTAATCTTTCTGCAAACTGCAGGGTGTCGGCGCTGAGTCAGTCTCTCCCTGTCTGTCTGTCTCTCTCTGCCTGCCTGCACCTCTCTCTCTCTCTCTCTCTCTCTCTGTGCCTGCCTGCGCCCCTCTCTCTCACTGTCTGCTTGCCTCTCTGACCCCCCCGTCTGCCTGCCTGCATGCGTGCGTCTCTGTAACATTTTCCAACTTTCTTCATATCTCAGTTTGTCAGTTTTTGTTTATTCCTTCCTTCCAAGGGTAATGAGGCACTCACATTCCAGAACAGTCCAAGTTAGGGAGTTGAGCCTCATAGATCCTGGTTGTGACACTTAGCTGCTTAACCAAGTGTGCAACCTCTAAATACCTCGAAATGCAGCCATTCCATTTTCAAATCAAACACTTGTTTCAAGGCAAGTTGTTCATGTCTCTGCATTAGTCCACAACCCATGGGAATTACAATGGAGTCTTTAATAGTTTCCCAAAGTATCGTGTATGTCAAATTCATTCAAGTCTAGACATCCTGAAGCGAGCAATTATACTTACTGCAGATTTCTACTCCCCAATTAAAACGAATGTTGGGCACTCAAATGGATCAGGGGCCTTTTGACGCAGCCTCGCACCTCCGTGTGGGTCCAGGACTTATCAAGTAGGGTTTCCCTTGTCATAACCCTGGGCCAAGCAAATTCTTTATTACTAACTTTGTAAAGTGTAAGTGCTCTCAGCAGCATTACGTCAGGACACTAGGAGCCTGTTGAGTACTCACACTTGTATCTTGTGGCTGAGTAGCGAGAATTGTATCAGCATTTTTAACAGCATTTTCATCTCTGGTCAGCTTTCCTTTTTATTTTGGACACACCAAAAGCAGCAACCACCCTCTATATTTCATCTCTCAAACGATATCGGCCGGTGACCTGGCAGGATCATGGTATCTCCTGCCTGACTTGCCATATGTGGAGGATGGAAATGAAAGTCCCATGCAAGGAAAGAATTTGTTTATCAGGGAGCAGTACAGCTGCAAGACCAACCATCTCCGCTGAGCCTGGGAAACACAATCTTAACCTGGGAAACATGAAGCCCGAAGCAAGCAGGCACTAAGAAGGTCACAAAATGGTTGCAGGCACAAAATAGTTTCCAGGTTTTCAATATGTAACAAAATGTCTGAACCAAATCTAACAATTCTCCTACATCATCGCAGGGAAGAAAACAAGAAAAATGAAACAAAATTAGAAATAAATAGGTGCTTGTGGTTAATGTTTGTTAATTAGGAAATAAACCAGAAATAGGGGTCTCCCAGGATTCTTCTGGTGCCCTACCTGAGGAATTCTCTCTCCCTTATATCTATTAGTACCCAGCGAAGATTTACTACAATATTTACATCAACAGAAATAAAGCATCTGTTATCAAATAGACTTAGAGACATACAGCACTGATGTAGACTTTTCCTCTCTCTCAGGGACATACGCACCCACAAATCCATGGGAGTGAATGTGTATTTGCAGAATTAAAAATCTCACAACACCAGGTTATAGTCCAACAGGTTTAATTGAAAGCCCTTGCTTTCAAAGTGCAGCTCCTTCATCAGGTGCTTGTGGAGAATAAGATTGTAAGACACAGAATTTATAGCAACAGTTTACAGTGTGATGTAACTGAAATTATATATTGAAAAAGACCTGGATTGTTTAAGTGTTTCATCTGTTAGAATGGCCATGTTGATTTCAGTTCTTTCATATGTAAATCACAAAACTTTTTTTAAAAAAAGTTACGTTCCCAAGTGAACTTTACCAATTGCTGTTGTGTTAGCCTACATAATGTATTGATGGTGTGAGCCCCCCTGTGTGAGACTGTCTGTGCCACAATGGCTAGACTGATTTTAATCTAAAAAATTGATTTATGGAATCTTACATTGATTCATGCAGTTTCTGAGCAAAGAAAGATGTAATTTTGCAAGTACAAATTCACCCAACAAACTGTGTGTGTGTGTGTGTGTGTGTATTTGCAGATACAGTCAATTTTGCTTAAAAAATGCACAATCTGCAGGCAGTCAATCAATGTAATATTTTGTGAATTTCACTTTGGAAATAGAACCAGTCTGACTCAAGATTGAGTTACAGGCAAACTCTGACCTCACACCTATAATGCATTGTCTGAGCTGAGATGTCACCTTTTGCTATAAAACCTTGTTATCTCGAAGGTGGCATACAAGAAGTTCTGGGGTTTACATTGTAATGATACCTGCAAACCATTCAAAACTGTGAAAGACTTAACAATCCAGGTTTGTTCAATATACCATTTCAGTGGCAGGATGCTGAAATGTTTTGCTATAAATTCTGTGCCTTATGATCTTATACACCACAACCACCAGATGAAGAAGCAGCACTCCAGAAGTCAGCGCTTCCAAAAAAGCCTGTGGGACTACAATCTGGTGATGTGTGATTTTTGACTTTTGTGCAGGGTTGGAGTGGATTGGCTGTGCTGGCCATGTGAAATTATGCATGATGTATAGGTAAGGTGCATTACTAAGGGTTAAGTGTAGAGCAGTGGTGGTAGGGGAATGGATGTGGGTGGGTTACCTGTGAGAGGCGATTTCGGTTCAAACAATTAAGATGTGCATGACCCTGAAGACTAAGGGGAATAGAGCCATAGGGGTGGGGTAAAACATGCTTCTCTATAATAAAGGACAAGACATGCTTCTTTTGTAAGAACATTTTGTACACTCAAAAGTGGGATAATTTAAATTGTGCAAATGCTGACATTTTGTGAGCAGAGTAAAAAAAAAAAGTCCTTGATTGATGAGACCACTAACTCTGACAGAGAAGAATAAGTCCTTGACTGATAAGAATACAGGGTAGAAAAACAACTCGGGAGACATCTGCTGCAGACTTTGTGACATGGGTGCAGAATGGAAAAATACTGACGGTTTAGAATGTGAACCTCGTGACTCTTTAGAGCCAAAGAGGGGAGGGACTTGTGCTGTATATAATGAGAAACTTTGTAAGCCTCGGGGTGCCTTTTTCTCAGAAGGGTGCCCAACTCTGCAGACTTGCTAATAAAACTTTGTTTTCCTGAATATGTCTAGAGCGATTATTAAGAAGCAATTTTCGTTTCTAACGACTTGGGGGCTCGTCCGATCGACGCTCCGGCCGCGGGGGGGGCTGAGGAAGGACATCGGAGAAGGTGCACCCTGCCGAGTTCGGCAGTCCCTGATTCCTTGGCTTGTCGCCCCGCGCGGCTTGAGCGAGTGATATCCGGAAGGCTCAGGAAAACAAAGGAGGGGTGTGGCCGAGGCAGTGGGGACGGTTAACGATCGAGTAATTTCAGTGCACCGAACCCAGGTAAGAAAAAACTTGCTGGGACTGTGTTTCCGGAGGACTGGGGACCTGCGGAGATTTTTCGACAGAGGCGTGGGACTCAGGAATCTAGAGACCGGGGCTCGTCTGTGAGAGATTTTGCAGAGACCGTGTTTGCGGAGGAACGTGGACCTACGGGGTGCCTGTGATCTGTTTCACAGAGACGTAGGACACAGGAATCCAAAGACCGGGGGTGCCTGCAAAGGGACCTGGGCGATCACGGGACTGAAGGTCCGGGAATTGGCTAACTGGTGATAGATTATCACGGGATAATACAAGATTCTCCGATTTTACAAAGTCCTCGGCAATGGGAAATAACGGATCCAAGGCGAATAAGGGAAAGGTAGGCTTGAACGTAGACAATGAAAAATACCCCGGGGTACCTGACGATAGTCCGTTAGGAAGAATGTTAAATAATTGGGATCAGGGTAGGAGAAAAGGAAAATCTAGAAAAAAGATGGTGAAATACTGTCAATCGTGGTCCCAGAAACCTATTCAGGGAGACTCAGTGTGGTGGCCTAGATTCGGCACTGACGAAGACTGGGTCCGGCAAGCTCTGATTTTATATGTCAATTCCAAACCTAATGTTACTCAGGAGGAAAGTGATTACGCCCTTTGTTGGCTACCGGTCACAATATCTTGCAAAATGAAGGTAACTAATGGAGACTCGAAAGGGCAGAAAGAATGGGAACTGTTAGATCACTTACCGCCGCCCTACGTGACCCCGTCTGCCCCACAAAATATTCCTTCGGGTGGCGACGATTCAGGGGAAGGGGAAGTAGACGGGGAGGAACCACCAGGAGCCTCAGGAGTACAGACTAGATCTCAAGCTGAAAAGAGTCACAGACAAAACTCTGTCCCGATTGCAAGAATGATTCCACTCCGGGAAGTGCCCATGGGAGGCACGGAAGGAGGGACGGGATATGTGAACGTCCCCTTAACGAGTACTGAAGTACGGAATTACAAGAGGGAGATGAAGGGCCGACTGGAGGACCCCATGGGCCTGGCTGAACAATTAGATCAGTTCCTGGGGCCGAATACTTACACGTGGGATGAGATGTATTCCATCATGGGAACATTGTTCTCTAGCCAGGAGCGACAGATGATACGACAAGCTGCGCTGTTGGTCTGGGAGAGAGAGGGAAGAGCAGGAGGGGAGCAGAAATTTCCCCTCACCGATCCCGGGTGGGATAAGCAAATGGAAGAAGGACGGCGCAACATGAGGAACATGCGGGAATATTGGATAAGAGGAATAAGGCAGGCAGCCCCGAAGGGGCACAATTTTACCAAGGCCTTTGGGAATCATCAAAACCCGGAGGAAACCCCTACAGACTTCCTCGACAGGATTAGGAAGAACTTGCAGCAGTTCGCTGGGGTGGACGCTGAGACGGAAGTGGGACAACAACTCATACGGGTAGAGTTTGTATCAAAAGCCTGGCCGGACATACAAAAGAAGTTAGAGAAAATGGATGATTGGGATAGTAAACCTCTAAGTGAACTACTACAGGAGGCGCAAACGGTGTTTGTGAGAAGGGACGATGAGAAGCAAAAGAAGGCGACAAAGATAATGATGCAGACGATGCAACAAATGACAGCTGGAAGAAGGGAAAAGGGAGAGCCGTGGCAGGAACAGGAAAGGGGAGAGTCGTGGCAAGAGCAGAGGAAAAGAGGACCGTGGCCGGAACAAAGGAAGGGTGGAAGAACTCGAGGCCGCGACAGAGAAACGAGGAGGATACTCAGATGTTACTACTGTAATGAAGAGGGACATTTTAAACGGGAGTGCCCCCGCTACAAGCGGGAAGTGCGGTCGTACGCACTGATGGAGGAAGATTAGGGAGGTCGGGGGTTCCTACCCTTGGGGCAAAAGGACTATCGACAGGAACCCCTGGTAAACTTGAAAGTAGGGCCCCAAGGGTCGGAGATCACATTTATGGTGGACTCGGGAGCCGAAAGATCAAGTATAATCCAAATACCCCCCGGCGCCCGAGCAGGAAGAACAGTTATGGGGGTATCTGGCATTGGAGGAAAGACATTACAAGTCCCAGTAGTGGAGGACGTGGAAATTGGGTATGAAAACAGAACTACTAAACGAGACCTCCTTCTACTGCCATCGGCGGGGTTTAATTTGTTAGCAAGAGACTTGCAGGTCAAACTAGGGATCGGAACGGTACCAAGTAACGGGGAAATGGTGGTAAGGTTGTTCGCCCTCACCGAAGAAGATGATCAACAAATAGACCCGGAAGTATGGTACCGAGAGGGGAACAGAGGGGGTCTAAACATCAAACCTCTCCAAATCACCATGTTACCAGGAAGAGGCCCGGTAAGAAGGAAACAGTACCCGATTGCTATGGAAGGACGGGAGGGGTTACAACCTGTGATAGAAATATTAATCACAGATGGACTACTGGAGGAATGTATGTTCCTTTCAATACTCCAATACTCCCTGTGAGGAAGCCGGATGGGACATATAGGCTGGTGCAAGACTTGCGGGGGTTGAATGAAGTAGTCCAGGCTAGATACCCGGTGGTACCCAATCCCTACACGTTAATGAGTAAAATTCCCCCCGAACATGAATGGTTCAGCGTAATAGATCTGAAGGATGCCTTCTGGAGTTGCCCCCTTGATGAAGAAAGTCGGAACCTTTTTGCATTTGAATGGGAGAATCCCTTCACAGGACGAAAGCGACAGTTAAGGTGGACGGTCTTGCCACAGGGATTCACGGAGTCACCGAACTTGTTTGGACAAATACTGGAGCAGGTCTTAGGAGGATTTCGGTGTAACGCGGAGAATCAATTGCTCCAATATGTCGATGATCTCTTACTCTCAGGACCAAGAGAAGAGAAGGTACGAGCAGACACCGTTGCCCTGCTGAACTTCCTGGGGAAACAGGGCCTACGCGTCTCCAGGACAAAACTCCAGTTTGTGGAGCAAGAAGTAAGATATCTGGGCCATCAAGTCAGTAAGGGGCATCGCCGTATCACGCCAGAACGAATATCAGGGATTACGGGTATGCCAATACCCAGGACGAAGAAGGAAATCAGACAATTCCTGGGGCTAGTAGGGTATTGCCGGATATGGATTGAAAGTTACACCACTCTAGTAAAAATTTTGTACGACAAACTGGGACAAGAAGGACAAAAGGTGGACTGGTCAGATGAGGAGGAGCAGCGATTTAATATTATTAAAAGTAAACTGATCCGAGCTCCGGTATTGGCTTTACCCACCCTGAAGGAACCGTTCCAGTTATATGTCAATAGCGCCGGCGGAATTGCCCAGGGTGTGCTTACCCAGCTGCGGGCAGAGAAACGTCAGCCGGTTGCATTTTTGTCAAAAATGTTAGACCCTGTGTCATGTGGATGGCCGACCTGTATACAGGCAGTGGCAGCTACGGCAATGTTAGTAGAACAGGCCCGAAAACTTACCTTTGGAGGAAGGATCACAGTATACTCCCCACATTTGGTTAGTACCATACTGGCTCAAAAGGCTCACCGCTGGTTAACAGACTCTCGCATCCTGAAGTATGAGACGATTTTGATGACCGGGGACGATCTCAATTTTGCAAAAGATCTCAGTTGCAACCCAGCCCAGTTTCTGTACGGACGTCCTGCAGATGGAGAACAGGAGCATGATTGTGTGGAGTTTGTAGTCTTGCAGACCAAGAGCCGAGAGGACCTGCAAGAGGCCCCGCTGGGTGAAGGACAGGAACTGTACATCGACGGGTCCTCCCGGTGCATCAGTGGGGTCCGGTACAGTGGCTATGCTGTCATAGATGGTGCAACGAAACGGACGATCGAGTCCGGACGACTGCCCGGGAAGTGGTCAGCCCAATCCTGTGAGTTGTACGCCCTCCAGAGGGCCCTGAAGCTATTGGAAGGGAAAGTGGGGACCATATATACTGACTCAAAGTATGCAGACGGAATCGTTCATACTTTCGGGAAAATCTGGAAAGAGCGAGGATTGATAACTTCCCGGGGAAAAGAATTAGCTCACGAACAAATGATCAGCCTAACGTTGGAGGCCCTGGCGTTACCTACGGAACTCGCAGTAGTCCATGTACCCGGCCACCAGAAGGGGTCGACACCGGAAGCGGTGGGAAACCGGCTGGCAGATGAGGAAGCCAAGCGGGCAGCGGTCGAAAAATCCGTTCAATTGTTAACGTTAATACCGTTGAGGGAAGGGCTCGCTAAACAACCCATCTTCACCCAGGGGGAGATTGATGAAATGGATCAATTGGGTGCCCGGCTAGAAACTAACGGGAAGTGGACGGTTCCTGATGGGAGACAAGTACTGAACAAACAGATCACCCGGGGTATTCTGCACCGATTACACCATCAGACCCACTGGGGGGTGCAAGCCATGTGTGACACGATCCTGAGAGACTATGTATGAAGGGGAATATACACATTAGCCTAACAAGAGGTAGTCGGATGCCCCACTTGCCGGCGTATTAACCAGAAAGCCATGCGTTCTATGCCAGCCGGTGGTCAGCCCCTCGCAATTAGGCCATTTCAGAGGATCCAAGTCGACTTTACAGAATTACCCCCAGTACAGAGATGGAAATATCTGCTAGTAATAGTCGACCATTTCACTAACTGGGTAGAGGCTTTCCCAACTGCCAAAGACGATGCACCAACCGTGGCCCGACTATTGTTAGAGAACATAATCCCGAGATATGGCATAATGGAATCTATCGACTCCGACTGCGGGACGCATTTTATTTCTAAGCTACACCATTTGATCTGTACTGCCCTGGGTATCCAATGGAAATTCCATGCACCCTGGCATCCTCAGAGTTCGGGTCGGGTTGAGAGAATGAATGGCACGCTCAAGACCCAATTGACTAAGCTGGTGTTAGAAACTAAGTTACCTTGGCCGAAGTGCCTTCTCATTGCCCTATTGAGGATACGTACGGCACCTCGCCAGGATGTCGGGGTTTCCCCCTATGAAATGCTGTTCGGATTACCATATTGGAGTAAGGTTGATGGATGTCCCACTCTACAAGGGGGAGATGTATTTGTCAGAAACTATTTACTGGCCTTATCCCGTTCTTTTGCAGAACTCCGGAGGAAGGGTCTCCTGGCTCAGACTCCGCCGCTCGACTTCCTCTTGCATAAGGTGGAGCCCGGAGATTGGGTACTTGTTAAAACCTGGAAGGCCGAAAAGCTCCAGCCGCGGTGGGAAGGACCGTTCCTGGTTCTGTTAACAACTGAAGCAGCTGTTCGGACAAAAGAAAAAGGGTGGGTCCACGCATCAAGGATAAAGGGGCCTGTTCCGCCTGAAGGAGAAAGCACTTGGACATGCGAGCAAGGGGACAAGCCGTTGGTGGTAAAACTGAAAAGACAGCGATAATGAACTCTACTTGGACTGTATTGGTGGGGATATTGATCAGTTTACTCCTGTATGTGGGGGAGGGCGAGGGGAGATGTGACAAATGTCGGACTACGGTAAGGCTCGGGATTCGAATCTACTCGGGATCATTTGTGTCTCACTCCCATGTGGACGATTGGTGTTACGATGTGAGTGCACGACACGAATGTTGGGAGGGTGGAAGACCCTATTATCAGGTGTATAAAAAAGGATACGGTGGCAAAATCCGTGGATGCCCTATAAATGACCGCTGGGTGTGTATTAGCAAAACTGGGAGGTGGGGCCTATCCTCCGTGTTGCTCAGGGAGCAGGTTGACAGAGTCAAGGAGACCAAGATACAGAACACTGATCGGGGGTTGGGGAAAGAGCAAGAACGTCAAGGAACGGTCGTGGCCTCTAAAGTGCCATCTGTATACGAGGAGGTAGAAGAAAAGATTGAACTCCCTGATGTTACACAAAACCTGTTTATTGATCTCACCTCTAGAATAGCCACTGTTTTAAATGTTAGCAATTGCTGGGTTTGTGGGGGGCCGCATATGTCGGAACAATGGCCGTGGACTGGTCAAAGCTTAGACATATGGGAATTGCTGCAAACCACTTGGACTCATGTCAACGAAAGGAAAAGCCAGGGGTGGAGACTGACGAACAGCCCTGAGGGCCAGTTCTGTATTGAAGGCAAGGGGACCGTGGAGGTAGGGATTAGTCCCTGTCAGAATGTATTGGATGCGACCACGCGAGTATGGTGGCCTGAGGATATTACTTGGTACATTGCAAACCGAGATCATAGAAATTGCGTTCCATTACGTACTGATTCCTCCTCTGACGAGCTGGGGGCTGATCACTGGAATTGCAGTGGTCCTAGTCCTTATGAGGGCGTCCTTGGGGTAAAGGAACTGTGGGATGACGTTGTGAGGCAGGGAGGGCCTGCTCCAGATGGCCTATTTTGGATATGCGGTAATCAGGGATGGGCTGGGCTGGGGTATGCTTCCTGGGTCTAATACGACCTGCGTTCTTCCTATTACCCCGGAAGGAAGGCGACGATTTGGGAATTAAACTCTTTGACTCCCTCTGTAGGTCGCCAAGGGATATCCAAGTCGGTGATTGGGGGGATGAGTGGCCACCGGCCCGGATTATTGCATACTACGGGCCAGCTACATGGGCACAGGACGGATCATGGGGATACCGTACTCCTATCTATATGTTAAATCGAATTATCAGGCTCCAAGCAGTCGTAGAGGTTATTATTAACCGGACTGCCCTGGCCCCGGAGTTGAGGGCTGCTATATATCAAAACCGACTTGCCTTGGATTATCTGTTGGCCTCGGAGGGGGGCGTGTGCGGGAAGTTTAACCTGACTAACTGCTGTCTAGAAATTGACGATAATGGTAAAGCGGTTTTGGAAATTTCCGATGAAATTCGGAAATTGGCCCATGTGCCAGTACAATCTTGGCGTCCTCTTAGTGGCATCGGATGGT
This sequence comes from Chiloscyllium punctatum, assembly GCF_047496795.1. NCBI lineage: Eukaryota > Metazoa > Chordata > Chondrichthyes > Orectolobiformes > Hemiscylliidae > Chiloscyllium > Chiloscyllium punctatum. Next base: position 28,346,882 of record NC_092774.1, on the reverse strand, counting down.
GGGATGGTCTCCTAGGTGGTAGTTGGTGGCGCACGGCGTTGCTGGTGGTTGGGGGGGGGGGGGGGGGGGGGCGTGATGCTTCTCCTCATATTACCCTGCCTAACCCCCTGGATTCAGCTTCTAATTCAGAAAAATATTTCCCGACTCCAGGCAGTGGTGGTTCCACAATATGGGACACGGGAACTTAAGGTGATGTTGCTGCGAAAGACCAAAGATTTCCCGGGCCCTTGAGGAGGGGGGGGCTTATCTTGATCAGGCACATCTTAAAAAGAGAAAAGGGTGGAATTGTGAGAGGTAACTTCGGTTCAAACTTTAAGATGTGCCTAGACCACAGACTGATCTATAATAAAAGACAAAACTTTTGCTTCTTTTCTAAAACATTTTGTATACTCAAAAGTAGAATAGTTTAAATTGTGAATAATGCTGACAATTTGTGAGCAGAGTGACTTCTTTTCTAAAAACATTAGACTTTTGCTTTTTTTAAAAAACATTTTGTATACTCAAAAGTAGAATAGTTTAAATAATGCTGACAATTTGTGAGCAGAGTAAAAACAAACAGGCCCTTGATTGATGAAACCATAAACACAGGCAGGGAAGGATGAGTCCTTGACTGATAAAGACTGCAGGACAGGGAAACGACTCGAGAGACATCTGCTACAGATTGATAAGACCGCTAGCACAGACAGAGAAGAATAAGTCTTTGACTGATAAGACTACAGGGTGAGAAAGACAACAACTCTGGGAACATTGGAGATATTTGTTGCAGACTTTGTGATAAGGGTGCAAGTTGGAGAATAATGACGGTTTAAGAATGTGAACCTCATGGCTCGTTAAGAGCCAGGAAGGGGAGGGTCTGGAGACATTTGTTGCAGACTTTGTGATAAGGGTGCAAATTGGAGAATAATGATGTTTTTAAGAATGTGAACCTCATGGCTCGTTAGAACCAAGGAGGGGAGGGACTTGTGCTGTATATAATGAGAAACTTTGTAAGCCTCAGCGCGCCTTTTACTCAGAAGGGTGCCCAACTCTGCAGACTTGCTAATAAAACTTTGTTTTCCTGAATTTGTCTAGAGCGATTATTACGAAGCGATTTTCGTTTCTAACACACTCCCTTTCCCTTCAGTTCGTGCAAGTCAGCAACTGAATCCCAGAACGAAAAAGAAATGAAAAGGTAGGTGAGAAAAGACAGTGCCATACCCACAGATGTTGGACAGAGTTACAGTCTGGGGTGAAGCTCAACCTTCATTCAAAGAGGGAGAGAAACAACAGCAGCTTCAGTAACTCATGGCTCAACTTCCGCGTATAGACAGAGGCGGCTCTGAATGGCAGGAGGACCAGGCTCCTTCCGGTCCTCCGGATGTTGCCATTGGTCCTTCAGAAAAAAGTCAAGAGCCGTTTCCGCGGACAGCGGCAAGCGTGCTCAGTGTTTTTGCTGACACCGCAGTACATGCGCAGTTGTTGCTGACACCGAGAAGCATGCGCAGTACGCTCTGTGGGGGTGCTGGCGTTACTGACAAATGTCAACAGGAGAAAAAAAGCTGCAGCCACAATTTTATTTTTCCCTGTGGCTCGACATTTAATTCGTTTTGAATTTCGTCCGGCTTTGTATGTCTTTTCCCCAGGGTAGAGGAAGTCCAAAACTAGACGGCATAGGTTAAGGGTGAGAGGGGAAAGATTTAAAACGGTCCTAAGGGGTAACTTTCATGTTGAGTGTGGTGTGTGTATGGAATGAGCTGCCCAGAGGAAGTGGTGGAGGCTGCTACAATTACAACATTTGAAAGGCATCAGGGTCAGGATGGGTATCTGAATAGGAAGGTGTGAGAGAGATATGGGCGAAATGCTGTCAAATGGGTCACTAGATCAATTTAGGATATCTGGAGGGGATGGGCGAGTTGGACTGAAGGATCTGTTTCTGTGCTGTATGACTCTATGCGTCTATTTCAATGCAAGTTTCAGAAACATGACTGCAGCTTTTTAAAAAATAAATTAATACGCATTTAGACGTTAACAATGTTTCTGAATATATCATTTCAGCTGTTCTTAATTTTAAAGATCAGCCATTTCTTGCGCACCCCTGTCTTCCAGGTAGAGTCATCACTATCGATTCTCTCTCTTTCCTGAGAAAGAGATACAGCAATCAAAGAGAGCACGAGAAAGTATGGTAGAAGGGAGGGAGAATGGACAGGGGAGTGGGGGTAAAGAGAGAGAGAGAGAAAAAATGACAGGGGACAGAGGGTGGAGTGCAGAAAATGAGGGGAAGAGAGAGAAGAAAGCTGAGCACAGAGAATTGGTAGGTGCAGAGTGTGAGGAGAGAGAGTGGACGGGGACCAAAGGTTTGGGGGACTGACAGCACAAATCCCACCTTCCTCAGGACTGGTGTCAGTGTCTCATGGATTGGAACCCACTCCACCCACAGCAGACCTGAGGCAATTGTTTCTCAATAGATGCTTGGCTAATGCAGTAGAATCATATAATCCTGAGAGGCCATTTGGCCCATAAAATTCAGACTGACCTTCCAAACAGTATCCCATCCAGACCCACCCGTTTTTCCTGCAGTTCCCCATGGTTAACTGACCCTCAGTTGCACATATGTGGACACTTTAGCACGGTCGATCCACCCTGAACTGCACCCAGAGTTAACTCATGCAGACAGAAGGGTGAGAACGTGTTAAAGTCCACACAGACAGCTGCTCAAGAGTGTGACCGAACCCAGGTCCCTGACATTGTGAGTCAGTGGTACGAACCACTGAGCCACCGTACTGCTCAGAGCTTTAATCTTCTGCTTTGTCCTAGTAGTTTCTAACTTCTCATGTGCCCTCAGCAGAGGCTCTCACCTCCTGACATTGTTGGATCGCACCCACTGCAACCTTCTCCAGCCCTGAGCACATCGGTTCCTGAATCCTGGCACCAAACAGACACCAATGCCATCTGTGCTCCTGCTGACAACCGCAGAGAAGGGAGACCATCCCTGTCACTGTTCTGTCCCTTACCACCACCTCCCCCTCCCCAATGTTGTTTTACTCCCACTGCCCAACCAGTTAGCTCCTCCCACCTGCAGCCCTCTCTCAGATCCCCTTTACCTGCCAGACCTGCACTTACACCCTCCTGACCCTGTCCACTGATGCAAACAAAAGGCTCTCTCCAGAAGGGAATGACAATCTCCCAGAATAAAGTGCCTGGTTAACTTTCCCACTTTACCCTCAACATGTCTGCAGCCTGGCTTCCAGCTCCATCTCTCTGAGCCGAATGTCCTCCAGGATGTGTTTGCCCTGGATCACAGTATCCAGAGCCTCCCACCTTCTGCAAATTGAAAGACAAGCCCCACCCTGCCCTCTCCAATGTGTGTTGTATAACTGATAGCCAAGTATGGAACCCATGAGGATGGCCTCAACAGGGACCATGGTTTCATGTCACACTACAAGTGACCCCACTCACACAGACTTGTACCCATTACTCACACACGTTACCAAGCATGGTCAAATGCAAACACATGCTTTTATGCACAAACACACACGCTCTCATGCATGCACACACATCAGTTTATGGGGTGAAATTGTAATTGCAGAATTTTATTTGCAGATATATTATATTTTGCTCAAAAAGCACACAATCTTCAGGCAGTCAATCCATGTGACATGTTATAAATCCCTACTTTGGAAACAGAACCAATCTGACTCAAGGTTGGGTTGCAGACAGACTCTAACATGAGTGAATCAGAGGGTTTTCTTTCCCCAGAAAATGATTTCATCATTAGATTCTGATCTCCAGATTTCTGACTGAATTCCAATTCCGCCATCTGCTGTGGCGGGATTCAAACCCAGGAGTCCCAAGGAGTCCCCAGAACTGGGTTGATAGTCCAGTCGATAATGGCACTCGGCCCTTGTTCCTTCAATCACCCTGTGATGGCACATGAACTCACTGGTGCCTCCGCAGGTGGGAGGAGGGGGTGATGCCCTTCCCGCACTGAGAGCAGGTGAGCATGCTGTGCCTGGTGTGGACCTGCTCGTGCGTCTGCAGGCTGGAAGAATTGATGAATCCCCTCCTGTGCCTGGAGCAGGTGATTAGCCATTCCCTGTTGTGGACTCGCTGGTGAACTTCTAAAATCTCAAAACATATAATCAAGAAAGAACCCACTCTATTCACTACTGCAGACTTACGGCAAGGTTACACGTTAAAAACTCTGCAGTAATCTGTTCCTGTGCTGTGAGCTCTCCTACACATGTTCCTCCAAGATCAGCTGTGAATTTTGCTGTTTGTTAATTTTTCCAAGATGTCCAGAGATACATGATTTCAAACAGCAAAGGCAGTTACTATGCAGATTCACTGCTGTATCCGTTAGTAGTATACGTTTCTTTCTCTCTCTCTCTCTCCCTTACAGACCATGTGCTTGCTGCCTTTGGCTGTCTTTCTCCATTTTGAAATTGCTGTTGTCTTGAGTTTTTTACTCTAAAGTTCCAAAACAATGCATCAGCATATAAAACATTAATTGCTGCTTCTGGAATTCAAGGAAATCGCCTCCAACACTGAAAATACCTCAAAAAAGGAGCAGCTCTTACAGCCACAAATTTTCCAGTCCTCGGTGTTCTTGGTGAACCTTCCCATCTCCCAGGTTACAGTTATTCAAATAATTTGCTTTTCTATTTTTGCTAGAAAAGTGGATAACCTCACGTTTAACCACACTAACTGCATCTGACATACATTTGCCCACTCACTCAGACTGTCCAAATAACATTGTATCCTCCTCACAGCTCACCCTTCCACCCAGCTTCATGTCATCTGCAATTTGTGACATATTCCAATTAGTTCCGTCATCTAAATCATTGACACATACTGTGAATACCTGGGGTCCTAGTCCCAATCCCTTCAGTTATAAAACATCGATCTGTCTGACCATACAAAATAGCAGATGTTAGCTTGACGTTCACAACTGACGAAGACCTGATAAACAATTATGAACCACTGAATTACTAAATCACAGAAGCAGGCCATTCAGCCCATCGTGTCCATGCAGCTCTCTAAATGAGCTTTCTGATGTTGTGCCATTTTCCTGACGTTTCCTTGGAAAATGGTAAATTGCTTGTCATCAAATAATTTTCCAATCCTCTTACCTGAATCTGCTTCAACCACTGTTCCATGCGATGTCTTCCAGATCTATTTACTCACTGTGTGAAATTTCTTTCTCACATCACATTTTCTTCCTTGTAATGGATTTGAAATCTGCATTCTTATTCTCAATGCTTTTACCATGGTGAACAGTTTTTCACTGTCTTTTCTGGGTATGATATTTCTCATAATTTTCAAAACTTATTTTGAATCTGACTTCAGAGATTAGTCCATGAGGCCAAGCCTCATCAACAACACAGAAACAACCGAGCATCTAAAGGGACGGCCCCTCAGTCATCACTGTGAGCCCCATAGCAACCATTATTACCTGGGCGGGCATGCATTCCAAACCTGGTCTCTCAACATCACGAGTGTTGGCCCACAGTTTGGAAAACTGTGATTCTCGCTACGACTATAAAAAATGATTTTTTTTAAAGCGGTTGTTGCTGAGAAGTTTAATCCTTTCTGTCCAGTAGGAAGTCAATGATGTGTTTGAGTTTGAATGACTCAGTGAATCCCTTCCCACATGTGGAGCAAGTGGATCACCACTCCCCCTGTGCCTGTGGGGATTACATTCCAGGTCAAACCGGGAATTGGATCTCTTCCTACAGCCTGAACATACCTCTGGTAACACTCCAGGGGGACTGTGCTTGTGTGGCACAGCTCAGTGCATTGGCTGGCTTAGTCCTGCTCCTCAGATGCTGCTGACCTGCTGTGCTTTTCCAGCACCACTCTAATCTAGATTCTGGTTTCCAGCATCTGCAGTCCTTGTTTTTACACAGTACATAAAGATGCCATTCACACGTTCATGTCTATAATAGTTCCTGAAACATCCACCTATTCTCCACCCCTATCTCCATCATCTTGCAACTGTCCAGCATCCTCGGTAGCGTAAGTGGTTAGTATCCCCATCTGTGACTCAGGACACTGGGGGTGCAATTCCCCGATGGGGAGGATTTGATATTTTTCTGGATGTCATGTCGCACAGAGGTAGTGACCCTAACCCTGAATTGGGTTCAAGTCCTGCCTGCTCCAGAGTTCAAAAGTTCACAAATATAGGAGCAGAATTAGGCCATTCAGCCTATCAAGTCTGCTGCGCCATTCGATCAAGACTGCTCATCACCCCCATTTTCCTGCCTTCTCCCTTGAAAGGGTTCGGAAAAGACTTACACTGATGTTTCCAGAGTTGGAGCATTTGGGAGAGGCTTAATAGGCAGGAGCTGTTTTCCCTGGAGGTTCAGAGGGTGAGGGGTGACCTTATGGAGGTTTAGAAAAACAATGACGGGCATGGATAGGATAAACAGACAAGGTCTTTTCGATGGGGTGGGGGAATCCAGAACTAGTCGGCATAGATTTAGGGTGAGAGGGGAAAGACGTAAAAGGGACCTAAGGGCCAACTTTTTCATGTAGAGGGTGTGCTTGTATGAAATGAGCTGCCAGAGGAAGTGGTGGAGGCTGGTACAATTACAGCATTTAACGGGCATCTGGATGGGTAGATGAATAGGAAGGGTTTAGAGGGATATGAGCCAAGTGCTGGCAAATGGGACTAGATTAGGTTAGGATATCTTTTGACTTGGTCAAGTTGGACTGAAGATCTGTTTCCATGCTGCACATCTCTATGACTCTATAACAAACGTTCAACGAACTGGTCTGCAATTTCCCACATATGGCCTCCCTCCCATTCTGAATACAGGTGTTACATTAGCATTTTTCCAATCCCATGGAACCGTAAGGTCATACGACACAGGAGCAGAAATTAGGCCATTCAGTCCATCGAGTCTGCTCCACCATTCAATCATGGCTGAGATGTTTTTCAACTCCATTCTCCAGCTTTCTTCCCATAACCTTTGATCCCCTTGACAATCAGGAACATATATATATATATATCAGTCTTAAATAAACGCAATGAAACTTTCCCATGTTAAGAGATTTTTGGAATATTGTAATTCATGAGTTCACTATCTCCGCTGCCACTTCCTTCAGGACCCAGGGTGTAGGCCATCAGCATCAGTGGACTTGTCTGTCCTCAATCCAAATAGTTTCCTGTGTACCTTTACCCTCACAATGTTGATTGTTTAAGTTCTACCCTTTCTATAGCCTCTGACTTGCCAATTCTAATAGGAATAGTTCTGTTGTCTGCCAACATAAAAACTGAGATCATCTCTGCCACTTCAATGTTCCCCCATGAACTCACAGTTTTCATCTTCCAAGGTACCACACTTAGCTCAGCGACTCTGTTCCCCTTAGCATACCAACAGGTCTCTTTTGTAAGTTAACTTACCTATATTTATTTATATTTTTAATATCCCTTTGTTTCTGTTTGAAACTTTCCTAATGTTTGACCCTTCCAGAGGTCCAGAATAACATTTCACAACAGGCTGAGAAAAGTTTAAAAAACACTACGTTGAAACTTTTTTAAACAGCCCCTTTCTGGAGGCTGGGGGCCGGCAAAACGATCGCCCCGCCCCCATTGTCACCGATTGTTTGGTGGCCTCCCCAACCACGCCCCCTCAACCCTGGAGACGTCACATACCTGGGCCACGCCCCTTGTGAGCTGGCGCATGTGCAGTGCAGGTCCTGCAGTGGGACTGAGGCAGTGTGACTGAGTGTGGGAGCAGAATGGTGCCGGTGGCTGAAGTAATAAGAACCGCTGGAAAAGCTGAGCAGGTCCGGCAGCTCGTGCCGAGAGAAATCATTTCGGGTCCCGGTGATCCTCCTTCAGAACAGGACCAGGTTTCAGAAACATCCCGGGGAGGTCGCCAGGCCCGAGCGCCAAGACCTGGCTCCTGCCCCCGGGGAGAGGAGACAGTGAGACAGGGTAGGATTGGGAACCGCGGGAGGAGGGAGACTGGGGAGTTTATAAACTCCTAGGGGAGGCCTGAGGCCTCCAATAAAATCACCACAGGCCCAGTGTTTACTTCACCGGCGAAGGCGCTCTCGGGTTGCCCGGGCAACCGGCCGCCATCTTTGTAAGGGTCAGGCGCATGTTGTCTTGGGGCGGGGAGCGCGGGCGGCCATCTTGGTAAAGGCACCATCAACTGTCATTTCTGGGAGAGAATTCCAACCTCGTGGTAACGTCGGCCTTGGCCGAGCTTAATTCCCCAGACTGTCCAGCGATGTGCAGGTTAGGGGGGGTTCAGCCATGCTCAATTACTGATAATGCCCAAGGATGTTCGAGTTAGTGTATGTTGACCATGCTAATTTACCCCCAGTGTCCAGAGATGTGCAGGTTAGAGTGGATTGGCCGAGGTAAGTTTATCCATAGTGTTCGGGGTTCTGCAGGTTAGGGTGAAGGTCTGGACCCCCTCAATCGGCTCTCGATCCGAGATCGGTCAAAAGAATCACCAGGAGTACGGTCTATTTAAAGCAAGGTTATCAGCTTAATGACATAAGGCAGCCTAGCACAGATTTGTCCAGCAACACAGGTTAAAAGCTTCTGTGTTCCGTGGCAAAATTACACAATTACATTTGAAAATTACGCATTATTTATTTTTGCGACAGCACAGCCTGAATTACAAGAAAAGACCAATAAAATGTAATAAGGTGACATGATTAGTCAGCAGGTTAGTCCAATATTTCCTGGGAAACAGATTGTTTTACGCGCAAAACCATCCCATGCTTGTTAGTTCAAGGTTAGTTCGAATACCAAATTACTTATGATTCATATTATGCAAACTCCATTGTTCTCTTTTATTTCTAAATCTAACCAACTCAGCAAAGCAGCAATTCAAGTTCAATGTCAAATCATAACCTGAAGCCATTTTGTTATATTTATTTTAAAATATTATTTAAAATTGAAATGCCATTTTGTGGTTAATAAAAACCTACATACACCTGTTGCTCCTAACAACAGCCTAAATTCAAATTTTAAATCCTGATCTCAATCAAGCAGCAGTTGTCTCATTACCCAAAAGGTTGAGACCACAAACGATATAAGTACGGTTTTGAAAGCTAATAACTCCTGAAAATCCTCCTACAGAAAAAAGTCACTGAGAGCTGCATATCCCAAAGAGTGATATTACTGTTTTGTATTTGGATTCTTCCATTCTATACAAAACTCAGGGGAGACTATGTTCCTACTGTTACAGCACGAGGAGTACTTACTTTATTCAAAATAATAACCAGGTTTAGTGTAGGTAAGGGAGGGACCTTGCCAATAAGAGGCATGCCTGTCTTGTGAATTCCTTGAGGCTGTTCAATAGATGGATCTTTCGGTAAGAGATGCAGTTATTGTCCCAGAACAGTTCCACCCATCCCATAACTGGGAAGACATTGGTGCCAGTAGGGGGTCAAAGAGTCTTTTGCTGAAGTCAGCACATAACAGACCACTTCATCCCTGCCAAATATTCTGTTGTGACTTTGAAGAAACAAATTGTAATCGAAAGATAACATTTCCCTATGTTCTCTTTTGCGGTGTGACCTATGGGGCAAGGCTTACCAGGGTAGCTCATAACACAACTGGTATCAAACTGGCACACAACACCTTTCCAGGGTAAAGACCATTTAGACTTGTTCTGTAAATGAACTGTTCAATCTCTGACCACTGCAATAGTCATTCTTGGTAATGTTCAGTCCCTCAGCAGACGAGGACAATGCTGGCAATGGCAAGTCCACACACCAGGGGAAGTTCGATCTTTATCACCCCCCGCCTTGCAAGGGGCTCGTCTGATGAACTTGCAATGATGGAGATGAACCCAGGGGGAGATGAGGATTTAAAATTTGAATTTAGGCTGTTGTTAGGAGCAACAGGTGTATGTAGGTTTTTATTAACCACAAAATGGCTTTTCAATTTAAAATAACATATCAAAATGGCTTCAGGTTATGATTTGATCCTGTGAACTTGAATTGCTGCTTTGCTGAGTTGGTTAGCTTTGGGGAAAAGAAAACAATGGGGTTTAATAATATGAATCATATGAATTTGGTATTCGAACTAACCTTGAACTAGCAAGCACGGGATGATTTTGAGAGTAAAACAATCTGTTTCCTAGGAAATATTGGACTAACCTGCTGTCAATCATGTCACCTTATTACATTTGATTGGTCTTTTAAGGCTGTGCTGTCTCTTAAAAAACATGTAAATGATGTGTAATTTTCGAAAGTAATTCTGCAATTTCGCCACGGAGCTCAGAAGCTTTAACTTCTGTGTTGCTGGACAGAATTGCATCAGACTGCCTTGCTTTATTAAACTGATAACTTTGCTTTGTACAGTCCGCATTCCGTTCGTTCTTTGACCGATCTCGAGACGGAGGGGTCCCGCCTGGGATCCAGATCTTCAAGGGTGGATTGGCCATGCTAAATTCCCTCCATAGTGTCCAGGGATGTGAAAGTTCGGTGTATTACTCTGGGATAAATGTAGGGCAATAAGGGGAGGGATATGGGTGAATTACCATTCAGAACGTTAGTTTGGACTTGTTGGGCCGAGTGGCCTGCTTCCACACTGTGAGGATTCTTTGAAGGGAAGGGATTTTTGCAAACTGCTCTCCTTCCATCTGCTGCAGAGTTCTCCTGTCGGCTTGTCCCCGCTCCCTGCCCCATTTTTGACATCACAACGCAGAAGTGGCCGTATCAGTTTCAATGTGAAACACCCTCCTCTGGGCAACTCCTCATCCTGGGAGGGAGAGAGGGAGGGGGTAATCTGTTCACTTGTAGCAACTGGAGTGAATTCAAGGAGGGAATCTACTCTGCCAACTCAGGTATGTGTCTTAATTACCCGGGTGAGGAGGGACGGATGATAGCAATTGGGGAGGGGGAGATACTTTATTTTTATTTTTAAAATGCATCTGATTCCCCCAAATAAATGCATCAGGTTCAAGTACAGCACGTGCAATGATCCACATTGCAGATTCAAGCTGGCTGCAACAGTTTTCCATCCTCTGTTCTTGCTCCGTGTTGGCTGCGGCACATTTGGTTTCGTTCCCTCATCTTTCTGCACCCCACCCCCCGAAGTGTTGATGCTTCCAAACTGACCCTCAAAAGTTCAGGTTATACTTCCATTCTTTCCCAGTTTTCAAAACCCACAAAATACAACTTTCCCAATCCTCTGAGTATTGGAGTTGGGAGGTTATGTTGTGGCTGTACAGGACATTGGTTAGGCCACTTTTGCTCTCGCTTCTATCAAAAGGACATTGTGAAACTTGAAAGGGTTCAGAAAAGATTTACAAGGATGCTGCCAGTGTTGGAGGGTTTGAGCTGAATTGTTTTGGGCTGTTTTCCCGAGTGTGGCAAAGGCCTTTGTATACATTTATAAAATCATGAAAGGCATGGATTGGGTAAATAGACAAGATATTGTCCCCTGGGTTTGGGGGTGTCCAGAACTAAAGTGTAATAGCTTTAGGGTGAGGAGGATGAGCAAAGATTTAAAAGAAACCTAAGGGCAACTTTTTAACTCAGAGGGTAGTGAGCGTAAAGAATGAGCTGCCAGAGGAAATGGTGGAGGCTGGTACAATTACAGTATGTGAATGGCATCTGGATGGTTTCTGAATAGGAAGGGTTTAGAGGGGTATGGGCCATGTGCTGGCATTTGGGACTAGATTAATTTAGAATATCTAGTCAACATCAATGAATTAAGACCATAAGACACAGAAGTGGAAGTAAGGCCATTCAGCCCATTGAGTCCATTCTGTCATTTAATCATGGCTGATGGACATTTCAGCTCCACTTACCCACACTCTCCCCGTAGCCCTTAATTCCTTAATTAAGAATTTATCAATCTCTGCCTTGAAGACATTTAACGTCCTGGCCTCCACTGCGCTCCCTGGCAATGAATTCCACAGGCACACATTCTCTGGCTGAAGAAATATCTCCTCATTTCTGTTCTAAATTGACCCCCTCTAATTATCAGGCTGTGTCCCTGGATCCTAGTCTCCTCCGCCTAATGGAAACAACTTCCCAGTATCCACCCTTTCTAAGCCAAGCATAATCTTGTAAGTTTCTATTAGATCTCTCCTCAACCTTCCGAACGCTAATGAATACAATCCCAGGATCATCAGCCATTCATCGTATGTTAGGCGTACCATTCCAGGGATCAATCGTGTGAATCTCTGCTGGACATAGTTTAGTGCCAGTATATTCTGCTGTTACTGCCGCTGAGTCGCACCTTGAACCCTGTTTATTGGGTGAAGTGGGAGGGGCAAGAGGATCCTTTCTGTCGGACTTGCTGCTCTCGCACCCACTTTACTTCCAGTGCTGTCTGACAGCACCTTCCCTACGGAATTGATCTGCAGGAGCAGATGGAGGACATTTTATCCCTGGATGGAGCGTAATGTTTGTCCTACCCCTGCAGGTAGGTCTGAAATAGATACATGTGTCTCTGTCCCATTGAGTCTCCAGCACAGGGCTAGGCTGGTCGGCTTAATTGGCCTCTGTCAGTGTTTTCGCTCTGCCTGAGCCTCCACCCACCCCTCTTCTTTGCCCCTTCCCATCCCTCATCAGCAAACTGGTATCCCCCACTTATCGCACGTTTGCTTTATGCCACTTTGCTTTTACAAAAGACCCACATTAGTACCTGTTTTCGCTAATCAAAAGAAATCCAAAGAGGATTTTTGCTTTCATGAGAGGCAACGTCCCAGTGAACCTTCCCTGCACCCCCTCCCAGAGCATCCACGTCCTTCCGGTAGCATGCTGGCCAGAACTGCACACAATGTTATAAATGTGGCCGGAATAAATAGCTGTAACTTAACTCGCTAACTCTTACACTCTAGGCAAGCGTGCTGTATGCCTTCTTGACCATGTGCCTGCCTGCTTTGCCACTTTCAGGGATCTATATGCCCAGATCCCTCTGTATGCCAGATCTCCTATGCGTTCTGTAATTTAATGTACACTACTTGTATTTCCTTCTCTTCCTTTCTCCCTCATCTGTATCCAGCTTCCCCTTAATTGTATTCCTCTCTTCATCTCTTTCCCCGCGTTCCTCACCCCTCCACACATCAGTGTATCATAAGACCATAGGAGCTGAAATTAGGCCATTCAGCCCATTGTGACTGCTCTGCGATTCACTCATGGCTGATAAGTTTCTTAACCCCATTCTTCCAGTAACCCTTGATCCCTTTCATACTCAAGAGACTATCATTCACAGCTTAAATGTACTCAATGACCTGGCCTCCACAGTCTTCGGTGGCAGTGAATTCCATATATTCACCACTCTAGCTGAAGAAGTTTCTCTTTACCTCCATTCTAAAGGGTCTTCCCTTTGGTCTAAGGCTGTGCCCTTGGCTCCTAGCCTTTCCTACCAAAGGAAACATCTTCCCAACATCCAGTCTGTTCAGAATTCTGTCGGTTTCAATTAGATCCCCCGTCATCGTTCGAAATTCCATTAACTCTAGACCCAGAGTCCTCAAACATTCCTTATTTGTTCTGATGTTCATTCCTGGGACCATTCTTGTGAACCTCCTCTGAACACACGCCTAGGCCAGTACATCCTTCCTGAAATTTGGGCCCAAAACTGCGCACAATAATCCAAATATGGCCTGACCAGAGTGTTACAAAGCCTCAACTACATCCCTACTTTTACATTCAAGTCCTGTCAAATTAAATGTCATAATTGCATTTGCCTTCCGAACTACTGTCTCAACCTGTAAGTTTACCTTGAGAGAATCCTGGACTAGAACACCCAAGTCTCTGCACCTTAGATTTCTGCATTTTCTTCAGTTCCAAGGGTGACTGTTGGTGTCGGGGCAGCACCAGAGATTTCCTGACATGCGGATTGTATTCCGTGTACCAAGTAATCTGAGGAACTGGCAGTATTTCGGGAGAAATAGTTATTCCTGGAGGAGGTAGAGAGGAATGTGGTGTGATTCTGTAAACTCGAGGTGTCCAGAAGTGTGCAGAGGTGGTATTAGAATTTAACACCATAAATTTGAAAGCGAGGAAATTCCACCAGAATTCAATTATCAGACATGACAGGCCAATGGTGTCTGTCTGTGATGTTAGAATTCTATGATGCTTGGAACTGAAACATAACTTTCAACCCCATGTATTTCATCTCCTTTGTAATAGAGGCCTCTATTTGTATTTTTCAATTGATTTTTGTACCTGTCTGCTACTTTTGATGATTTGTGTACTTGGTCTCCAAAGTCTTTTTTTTCCCTTTTATAGTGCTTAGTTTCTAATAATTTAGCAGTTCTCCAATCAGTCTTTCTTGGGTGAAAAGTAAATGGTTCTGATTTTGTCGTATTGGGTGACATTAAACATTTTTTCCACTCATTCGTTTAACCCATGAATGCTGTTTAGCTTCTTCCTGCTCCTTTCTGCACAAGTTGATACCCCTCTGCCCCTGGATAGTTGATAGTTGACCAAGAACTGGATAGGTGTCCCCTTGATCCAACCTCTCGAGCAATAAACTATCAGTAACCAAGGACAAAGGTCTTGGACTCCAATTGTTGGGAGTAAACCTCCACTAGGGACAGATTCTTTGGACATGATCTTTGATTTTGGCACAGAGGCAGGAAACATCTCACCTGTTTCAGATAAATCAAATTACTGACTGTCAGCTCCTTTGATACTGACACTGTCATGACACTGTCAACTCCTTTGATGCTGAGCAGCGTGAATTGAGTATTTATTGGCCCAACAAGAATGGATTTCCCAAACTGCCACAGTGTTGCTGACAGTCATACACCCAAACCAGCTGCTAGTAGGGATCAGCCTTCTCTCTGAATCAGGAGGTCACAGGTTTAAATCACAGGATGTTGCTGGTAAGAGGTTCAGTGATGGAAATGTCATTCAGTGGAAAATACTAATAGCTCCCAGAAATTATGGCAAATGTCAGGGCTAGTATAAATGAAGAACTGAAGGATATTAATATGTATGAAACAAAAATGCATCAGAGAATTGAATAGGATTTAAAGTATCTAAATTCCCTGGGCTTGGTGGTTAACGCTAGTTCACTGGAAAGTGGTAATTGGAAAGTGGCACATGTCATCCCACTGTTTTAGAAAGAAGGAAGAGAGCACAGGGAATCTATAATAAAAGGTACAACAAGAGGACAGTTAAAAATTAATGATAGAACAGACCCAACATGGGCTTATTGGAAATATATGCTAGTCAAACTCAGGTCATTATAGCTAGCAGAATATATGAATGTCCAAATTAGGAGCTGAAGTAAGCCATTCGGCTCATGAAGCTGCTCCACTCCAAGAAGATAATGGCTGATTACTTTGTGTTATACATTGCACATTCGCATCCATCCCGATATCCTTAGATTCTTCTTAGGCAAAGGAATTACTCTACTTCTGCCGTAGAAATATTCAATGGTCCTGGCTTCACTATCTTCTGTCGCAAAGTATTCCGAAGCTGCACAACCTTCCAAAATATTTCCCTCCTTCTTTGTCACAAATGATTGCGTTTTTTGAAGAAGTAACAGAGGATTGATGAGGGCAGAGCAGTAGATGTGATCTATATGGACTTCAGTAAGGCGTTCGACAAGGTTCCCCATGGGAGATTGATTAGCAAGGTTAGATCTCACGGAATACAGGGAGAACTAGCCACTTGGATACAGAACTGGCTCAAAGGTAGAAGACAGAGAGTGGTGGTGGAGGGTTGTGTTCCAGACTGGAGGCTGTGACCAGTGGAATGCCACAAGGTTTGGTGCTGGGCCCTCTACTTTTTGTCATCTACCAAAATGATTTTGATGTGAGCATAAGAGGTACAGTTAGTAAGTTTGCAGATGACACCAAGATTGGAGGGGTAGTGGACCTCAGAGAGTTAACCTCAGATTACAACAGGATCTTGACCAGATGGGCCAATGGGCTGAGAAGTGGCAAATGGAGTTTAATTCCGATAAATGCGAGGTGCTGCATTTTGGGAAAGCCAATCTTAGCAGGACTTATGCACTTATTGGTAAGGTCCTCGGGAGTGTTGCTGAACAAAGAGACCTTGGAGTGCAGGTTCATAACTCCTTGAAAATGGAGTTGCAGGTAGATGGGATAGTGGAGAAGGCATTTGGTATGCTTTCCTTTATTGGTCAGAGTATTGAGTACAGGAGTTGAGAGGACATGTTGCGGCGTATTGGACATTGGTTAGCCCACTGTTGGAATATTGCGTGCAATTCTGGTCTCCTTCCTGTTGGAAAGATGTTGTGAAACTTGAAAGGGTTCAGAAACTATTTACAAGTATGTTGCCAGGGGTTGGAGGATTTGAGCTGCTGGAGCATCGGAGGTTAAGGGTGACCTGATAGAGGTTTACAAAATTATGAGGGCATGGATAGGATAAATAGGCAAAGTCTTTTCCCTGGTGTCGGAGAGTCCTGAACTAGAGGACATAGGTTTAGGGTGAGAGGGGAAAGATATAAAAGAGACCTTAAAGGTAACTTTCACACACAGATTGGTATGTGTATGGAATGTGCTGCCAGAGGAGTGGTGGAGGCTGGCACAATTGCAGCATTTAAGAGGAATTTGGATGGGTATATGAATAGGAAGGGTGTGGAGGGATATGGGCCAGGTACTGGCAGGTGGGACTGGATTGGGTTGGGATATCTGGTCAGCATGGACGGGTTGGACCGAAGGGTCTGTTTCTGTGTTGTACATCTCTAAGACTCTATAAATGGGTGATCTAATTGTTCGTTCACAACAGGAAGTAAACATCCTTCAACATCCATCTTTTGAAGACCATTCAGGCTCAAAGAAACTTCAATCGAATCACCCCTTGCTATTCCAAACTCTGGTTGAAATTCAGACCTGTCTGTCTAATGATTTTCCATTAGACAGTCTGTTCATTGTGGGTGTCAATCTAGTTTACCTTCTGTGAATTGCCTTTAATGCATTTTCATTCTTCCTTAGGTAAGGATATCAAAACTGAGCACCGTGTTCAAGATGTAGTCCCACCATTGCTCTGTAACTGAGGCATAATCGCCTTACATTTCTGTCATTGGCCTTTCTAATCACTTGCTGTGCTTGCATTCTAACTTGTGACTTATTTGCAAGGCCCCCGGATCCCTCTGCATCTCAGAATTATGTAGTTGTTCTCCAAGTAGGTAACAAATTGCATTTTACCATATTGTACACCACTTGCAAGAGTTTTGCTTATTTATTTAACCAATCTATCAATCTGCATCCTTGATATGTCATCCCCACAATGTACATCTCCATCTATCTTTGTGTTGCCTGCAAATGTAACCACATACCTTTGATCCCCTCCTGTAAGTCATCTATATAATTGTAGAAAGTTGAGGAGCCAGCAGAGATGCCTGTTGGAACCCCACCATACATTGTCATATACAACCAATTTGACATAAGAACCATTTTTGCATATTCTGTTTTCTGCCAGTCAGTTGATGTTCTATAACTATACTTTACACAATGAGCTCCTCTGTGCAATATGCTTTTTGTGAAAACATGTCAAACACCTTTAGGATATTCAAGTTCAGTATATCCACAGGCTTCAATTTACATCCTCTTTCAAAGAATTCCTTGAGGACAGCATGGTGGCACAGTGGCTCCCTCTCATGGCCAGAGACACCTATTTGATTTCAGCCTTGAGTCGACGATCTGGAGTTTGCATGTTCTGTCTATGTCTTTGTGAGTTTCCACTGGGGACTCCACAGTCCAAAGATGTGTAGGTTGGGTGGATTAGCCATGCTGGATTGTGTAATGTCCTTGGATGTCCAAGCTAGGTGAGTTAGCCATGCTCAATGCAGGGTTACAGGAGTAGGGTGGTGGTCTGGATCTGGGTGGGATGCACTTGAGGGTTGGTGCAGGACTTGATCGGCCAAATGGTCTCTTTCCACATAGACCCAAGGGACCACATCTTTCCCTTCGAGAACAGAAATATTAAATATGTTACTCTCCAGTCTGAGGAAAACTTGCCTAAATCTAATAAATCTTGGAAAATTAACATTAATGCAAATATGAACTCATTAGCCACCTTTTAAAATTCTATGATGAAATCCACCTGAACCCAGAGATTTGCCAGCCCATAGCACCATCAGTTCGCTCAATAGCATTTATCTAATGATTCTCATTTCACCAAACTCCTCTGTTTGTTCAACCTATGGGGTTAAAGGCAGGATTCTTGACCATGTGGTGGAACAGAGGGATCTTGGAGTCCAAGTCCATAGATCGCTCAAAGTTGCCACCCAGGTTGATAAGCTTGTTACGAAGGTGTACAGTGTGTTGGCTTTCATTAGCAGGGAGTTTGAGCTTAAGAGCTGCAAGGTTATCCTGCAGCTGTATGGAGTACTGGTTAGATCACACTTGGAATATTGTGTTCACTTTTAGTCTCCTAATTTTAGGAAAGATGCGTTGGGAAAATGCCAGAGGAAACATCACAGAAGCGCTTCACAGGAGGCTGCCAATCACTGAGGATGTCACCTAGACAGGGGACGAAATGTCTGCAACACAAATTCCCAGCTCGGCGAACAGAACCACAACAGGAAGCTGTGTAAGCTGAGAGAGGGTACAGAGAAGATTTACCTCGATGC
The DNA here is from genome assembly GCF_047496795.1 of Chiloscyllium punctatum. Classification (NCBI taxonomy): domain Eukaryota; kingdom Metazoa; phylum Chordata; class Chondrichthyes; order Orectolobiformes; family Hemiscylliidae; genus Chiloscyllium; species Chiloscyllium punctatum. The sequence continues at coordinate 28,328,365 of NC_092774.1, read as the reverse complement.
TGCCTGGAATGGAGGGCATGGCTTAGGTTGGGGGAGCTAGGGCCTTTCTCATTGGAGCGAAGAAGGATGAGAGGTGACTTTATAGAGTTGTACTATATGTTGAGAGGCATAGATAGAACGAATAGCTAGAGACTTTTTCCCCAGGTCAGAAATGATAGGACATAATTTTAAAGTAATTGGAAGAAGGTTTAGGGGAGATGTCAGAGGTAGGTTTTTTACTCTGAATGGTGAGTGCATGGAATGTACTTCCAGGGTTGGAATGAGAGTCAGATACATTTAAGGACATTTAAGCGACTGCTGAACAAGCACATGGATGGCAGTAAATTGAGGGGTGTGCAGGCTAGTCTCATCTTCAAGTTGGATAAAAGGCTGATACAACATTGAGGGCTGAAGGGTCTGAACTGTGCTCTATTGTTCTACGTTCTCGCTCCAGAACGATGCAGCAGCAGTATTGGAAGAACAATATTGCGTCAAACCCCTTGACCCTTCCAGAGATGGGCACTGTCGATGGAAACTCTGTTAAATTCTGCCAGCAATCAGGTGATAGCCGGGTGGGGGGAGGGTGGCAGCCGTGAGACTGAACTTGCTGACTTGAGGGTTTTTAGTTTTGGTTGCTACGTGCAATGAAGTGTGAATCATTGTTTCAGCAGTTGGTTCTGTGTGTTGTTTCTGAGTCAGTGGCCAAATTAAGGTGATTCACCCACAACCAGAGCAAGAGGCTGGGATTAATATTGACTCCACTGCATTCAGTATGACATCACGTCAATACTGTTAGAAAGGGAAAGCTGACACCAACTCCCACCCCACCAGAGATCTCAAACCAAAACACCCAAAGAGAAGCGCATCATCCTATAATCTGTAAAATTAATGTGAAAAGTGGTGTAACCTGCTCTAATGTTTAAAAATAAATCCCTGACACTTTAAAATCAACAAAAATCCATTTATTTATCTAACAGTAACGGTGAACAGATGAACTAAACTATTAACAAACCAAATAAATCTCTTCTAACTACTGACTGTTTCAGAATAAAACAAGGTTCTCGTGATATGCTGATCCAATAAATATAATTCCCTCTTGTAACAAGAAATAGAATTTAGTCTCTCAGATTACAGCCAGGTTACGTGTCTCTTGGAATACTCTGTGCCACCTTCTGTTGAATCTTCTGTCAGGAATGCCCTTCTCAGATTTTTTTTAAATGATGCATTCTCTAATACAGAGATGACTGACATCCAATTTTCCCCTCTCAATAGAACTGAGGACTTTTGGCTCTTGTGAGGGGGAGTTAGAGATTTGGGCGTTCAGCCGATTGTACCCTGAAGGTGGCAACACAGGTCAGTGGAGTGGTCACAAAGGTTTCATTTGGCGGTGTGTAAATAAATTGTTTTCCTGGAAGCCAAGTGATTTGACCAGCTACATCACTCCTGGATACCTCTGCCTAAAACAACAAAAAAACGTTAGGGTCTGGGCTACCTTCCCAGAATGTTTTGAGGGGATCTGGCCTGGTCCATAACACTGAACACCTGCAAATTGTGTCTCCAGGAAGGATGTAGTGAAACTTGAAAGGGTTCAGAAAAGATTTAAATGGATGGTTCGGAGGTTGGAGGGTTTGAGTTACAGGGAGAGATTGAATAAGTTGCAGGTATTTTTCCCTGGAACATCGGAGGCTGAGGAGTGACCTGGTAGATATTTATAAAATTATGAGGGGCACAGATAGGGTAAATAGTCAAAATCTTTTCCCCAGGATGGGGAATCCAAAACTGGAGGTTTAGGATGAGGGGGAAAAGATTTAAAAGGGACCTGAGGGGAGACCTTTTCACGGAGAGAGTGGTGTATGTATGGAATGAGCTGCCAGAGGAAGTGGTGGAGGCTGGTACAATTTCAACATTTAAAAGGCATCTGGATTGGAACATGAATAGGAAGAGTTTAGAGGGATACGGACTAGTTCTGGCAAATGGGATGAGATTAATTTGGGATATGCAGTCAGCATGGACGAGTTGGACTGAAGGGTCTGTTTCCCTGCTGTGCATTTCTTTTGACTCGAAGTCTCCAAAAGATACCACATTGCTTCAACCGAACTCTGAAACCCAACGTTACTGACAGATTCTTTGTGTGTGAACCCGAGAGGCCGTAGAGATGGTCGTAGAGATGTACAGCACTGAAACAGACCCTTCGGTATAACTCGTCCAGAATGACCAGACATCCAACATTTAATCTACTCCCATTTGTCAGCATTTAGCTCATATACCCATCCAGATGCTTTTTAAATGTTGTCATTGTACCAGCCTCCACAACTTCCCCTGGCAGCTCATTCTGTACATGCACCACCCTCTGTGTGAAAACTTGTCCCTTGAGGTCCCATGCTAAGTTGCCTGTAGTGTTAGGGTGGGTTACTCTTCGGAGGGTCAGTGAGGACTTGTTGGGCCGAAGGGCCTGTACTAACGCTGTAGGGAATCTAATCAAAAGGCACCTGGATGGGTGTATGAACAGGAAGAGTTTCGAGGGGTGCTGGCAAATGGGACTAGATTAATTGAGGATATCTGGTCAGCATGAATGGGTTGGACCAAAGGGTCGGTTTCCAGCACTTGGCCTATATCCCTCTCAACCATTCCTATTCATGTCCCCATCCAGATGCTATTTAAAGGCTGTCATTGTACCAGCCTCCACCACTTCTTCTGGCAGCTCATTCCATCCATGCGTCACCCCCTGCATGAAAAGGTTGCCCTTTAGGTCCCATTTAAATCTTTCCCCTCTCACCATAAACCCTCTGGTTCTGGACTGCCCAACCTCCAGGGAAATGACCTTGTTATTTACCCTATCCATACTCCTCATGATTTTATAAACCCATATAAGGTCACCCCTCAACCTCTGACACTTCAGGGAAAACAGCCCCAATCTATTCAACCTCTCCCTGTAGCCCAAACTCTCGGCAACATCCTGGTAAATCATTTCTGGTGGAGAAGTCAATGATTTGGGTTAATACCTGAAACACTGACTTCACTGCTGGTGCTGCCTGGCTTGCTGTGTTCTCCCAGCCTCCTGCTTGTCTACTTTGGATTCCAGGATCTGCAGCTTGTTTTTGTCTCTAACGAATGGCAGAGCAGACTCGATGGGCTGAATGGCCTAACTTCTGCTCCATTGGTCTCACAGGCTTTGGTTTGTGCAGATTGTTTCAGTGGGAACGTGCAGTCCTGGGCTCAATGAGCAGTAGCACCCAATGGATCAAAGTTCATAGAATCACAGAATCCCTACAGTGTGGACACAGGTCCTTCAGCCCAACAAGTTCAAACTGACCCTCTGAAGAGTCACCCACCCAGACCCATTTCCCTACCCTATTACTCGACATTTCCCCTGACTAATGCACCACACCTACACATCCCTGTACACTGGGACAATTTAACTTCACCAATCCACCCTACCTGCACACCTTTGGGCTGTGGGAGGAAACCGGAACACCCAGAGAAAACCCACGCAGGCACAGAAGGAGAATGTGCAAACTCCACACAGATAGTTGCCCCAACAGTGGAATCAAAGCCGGGTCCCTGGCACTGTGAGGCAATGCTACTCACCACTGAGCCACCGTGGGAGTGGGTACAGTCCAGCAGAAAACAAAACAAGCACCAACTCTCCCACTGTCAGACTGGGCAGGAGGTTCAGTCCTGGGGGTGACCCACAGCAGCCTCACCGGCAGAATCCGATTGTTGGGAACGCTGGTGCCCCCGCTGGTGCCTCTGCAAGTTGCAGGCCTGGGTGAAGGCCTTCCCGCACTCAGGGCAGCTGAAGGGCCTCTCCCCAGTGTGGACTCGCTGGTGCTTCAGTAAGTCAGAGGAATTGCTGAAGGCCTTTCCGCACTCAGGACAAGCGAATGGCCTCTCCCCGGTGTGGACCCGCCGGTGGATCAGCACGTGGGAGAAATTGCTGAAGGCCTTCCCACACTCGGGGCAACTGAAGGGCCTGTCCCTGGTATGGACCCACCGGTGGGTCAGCAGGTTGGAGGCATGGGTGAAGGCCTTCCCACACTCAGGGCAGCTGAAAGGCCTCTCCCCTGTGTGGACCCGCTGGTGGGTCAGCAGGGCGGAGGAATCGCTGAACCCCTTCCCGCACACTGGGCAAGTGAATGGCCTCTTCCCTGTGTGGACACTCTGGTGCCTCAGCAGGGAAAAGGCCTGGGTGAAGGCCTTCCCACACTTAGGGCAGCTGAAGGGCTTCTCCCCTGTGTGGACCCGCCGGTGGGTCAGCAAGGCGGAGGAACTGCTGAACCCCTTCCCACACTCTGGGCAGGCGAATGGCCTCTCCCCGGTGTGGACCCGCTGGTGCTTCAGTAGGTCAGAGGAATTGCTGAAAGCCTTCCTGCACTCAGGGCAGCTGAAGGGCCTCTCCCCTGTGTGGACCCGTCGGTGCCTCAGCAGGGTGGAGGAACTGCTGAACCCCTTCCCGCACTCAGGGCAGGAGAATGGCCTGACCCCAGTGTGACTGCGCTGATGAGCCTCCAGGACAGACGGGACATGGAAGGCTTTCCCACAGTCGCCACACTTCCAAGGTTTCTCCAATGAGCGGGATTCCTCTGGTTTCTCCATGGCTGAAGCTTCAGCGGCACACAAACACGTGTACAGTCCCTCCCTGCCGTGAATTCCTCTTTCCAGGCTGGATAACTGTTTTCGGTTCCACACTCAGTACGCTGTAACAGTAGGGTCTCTCATTCAGTCCCATTGATGCTGAAAACGTACTGAAGCAGGGACCAAAAGACTTTGCTCCTTCTCACAGAATCTTAGTCAAAACTCGTTCCAGTCCCAATGGACTGAATGACTGTCAAACATTGACTTGAAATTGAGGACAGCAGACGCTGGAGAGTCAGAGTCAAAAAGTGCGGAAAAGCACACCAGGTCAGGCAGCATCTGAGGAGCAGGAGAGTCGGCGTTTTGGGCATAAGCCCTTCATCTGTTGATTTTTAAACTTCAGTTTTCAGATCAAATACTCTGTAAAAAGAGACTATAAAAGTCATCATTGTCACTGAGAAGGTCTATAGCCTTAAAACTTGTCTTTAAACATTTAGACTAAATGTAATGATGAATTATAGAACACACTTATTACACCAGAAAGAATGTAAAAGATAGGGACACCTGGGCTTACCAAGTGATAACAGGATGCTGTAAGACAATTAAGAAGGTTTGCCTTAGCATCGGTGAATCTGTTTGAACAGGACACCAAGTGATAACATTCACAGCCGTTCCCTTGTGAAATTAATGACAGTGTTTGGTTCTGACCCTGAAACGAAACTCGGTACTATCAAAAACTTTGTAATTAACACTCAGTTGCTGTCAATTATAATGGATTTGTATACCCCTTGCAAGAAGGGCAGTCACAGAGAAAATAAATCTTTGCTGTTACAAAACCCTGACTTGAGAGTTCAAAAGGACACTAGAGATAGACACCATTTTAGTGCTGAGGCTGTTGAATCCAGTAGAAAATTAACTCTTAGTGCTTAGCTGGTATGGATCGAATTTAATTGCATTTTGAGAAGCCAATTCTGGTTATGAAATGCAAATTCTATAAAAGGAAATACTGATAAAGCTTTAAATTACTTGCTGTTTTTACGGACTGCCCCACTGTCAATTCTAACTAATTAGATCTTATGTCTTATTTGAATTTGAATCACAAACTTGAAAAGTAGGCATGTTTCATTCGAAGACAAATGAATCAGTTTGAGTGCAACCTTACGGTAACATCTCTGCCTCAGGTACAGAATGGTTTAGTGCTTAAAAAGCAGGAGTCTGCTCCTAGCTTAGAAATTATTCAAGGTCGAATATTGAAGAGATTCTTGCACAATGTGTCGGGAAGCCATTTTATGATTGAACGTTTGCCCTCCTTACTAAGAAGCTGTTTTATAAAAGAAATGTATCTGACAATGTGAGCTGTGCAAGGTTATCTTGTGAACTCTCCAATTAGCTGAGACTGGTACCTCTTTATGAGAGGAGTTTATCTCACTAGCAGGCGCCTAACTCAGCTGTTTATCCCACCTGACGAATGGCTTAGGGCCTGTCGGAGTGATGAGTCAAGCTTCACAGACCTGTCAATTCGCTTTTCTTCCTTATGAATTATTGTCTTTCACTATTATCTGTCTAATTAAGAACATGCAATTTCTTTTTCAAAATATTGTACAAAGGAAGCCACTTTGTATCAATACATTGGGGTAGCCTGCTGGGCAATTGAACAGCTGGTAACCTACTCTCCTAGATTATTAGAACCAAGTTAGTTTACCTTATAGGAATCAATGTTATGTTGGCACAGTGATGCTTTCAGTGAATAAAGAGGATAACTAAAATTATACTAAACTGTCCAAAACAGGTTTTTATTCCAGACTTCCAAACAGTACGATTTCCAGGACGAACCAAGAGGGAGGCTTTACAGGTCTGAGTCCACAAGGGATTCCCTGGGCGGTCTCAAATCTCCACTTTAACATCAGTCCAGGGTAGAAATTCAGAACAAGCAATTCTTTTTCTGCAGAACAATCTTTTCTTTTGTTATTCCACAAAATTGAAAGCACCATCCCAATGTCTCTCCCCCTATCCATTCTCACTCCACTCTAATTTTCCTGAAGGATGCTAATTCAGGATCTTACAGTGCCAAAAAAGTTAAAAAAAAACATCGCTTTTGAATAACTCTACCTGAAAGTTAACATCTTTCACGACATTGGGATACTGCTCAGTGTGAGCAGATCTGATTTTGGGAAGCAAAGAAAAACTGTAAGTTCAGGATAAAACTGCAATACAGCGTCTTTAGAAACATCCAGACACGGGGTCAAGGCATTGACACCAACACCAGTGAGAAACTAAACATACAGACGTGGCAAACCATCTGTCTTTAGTCTTTTAGAATGGGTTGTAGGTATCATTAATATGTAAATCTCAGAACTTCTTACAAATCACCTTCTCGAGATAACATAAGTTTTGTAACAAAAGGTGACACCTCAGCTCAGACAATGCATTAAAGGTATGAGGTCACAGTCAGTCTGTATCCCAATGTTGAATCTGACAAGTTCTGTTTCCAAAGTGAAGTTTACAAAATATTATATGCATGCACTGACTGCATTGACTGCCAGCAGATTGCGCATTTTTTGAATAAAATCAAATGTTTGGATCAGAAATTGGCTAGCTGAAAGAAGACAGAGGGTGGTCGTTGATGGGAAATATTCATCCTGGAGTTCAGTTACTAGTAAGGTACAAGGATCTGTTTTGGGTCCACTGCTCTTTGTCATTTTATTAATGACCTGGATGAGGGCATAGAAGGTGGGTTTGTAAATTCGCGGATGACACTAAAGTCGGTAGAGTTGTGGATACTGACTAAGGATGTTGTCAGTTACAGAGGGACGTAGATAAGCTGCAGGGCTGGGCTGAGAGGTGGAAAATGGAGTTTAATGCAGAAAAGTGTGAGGTGATTCACTTTGGAAAGAGCAACAGGAATGCAGAGTACTGGGCTAATGGTAAGACTCTTGGTAGTATAGATGAGCAGAGAGATCTTGGTGTCCAAGTACGTAGATCCTTGAAAGTTACCCAGGTTGATAGGGCTGTTAAGAAGGCATACGGTGTGTTAGCTTTTGTTGGTAGAGGGATTGAGTTTCAGAACCATGAGATCATGCTGCAGCTGTACAAAACTCTGGTGCGGCCAGATTTGGAGTATTGCGTACAGTTCTGGTCACCGCATTATAGAAAGGATGTGGAAGCTTTGGGAAAGGTTCAGAGGAGAGTTACTAGGATGTTACCTGGTATGGAGGGAAGGTCTTAGGAGGAAAGGCTGAGGGGCTTGCGGCTGTTTTGGTTAGAGAGAAGAAGATTGTAAGATGACTTAACTGAGACATAAGATAATCAGAGAGTTAGATTGATTGGACAGTGAATGCCTTTTTCCTTGGATGGCAATGGCTAGCACGAGGGGATATAATTTTAAATTGAGGGGTGATAGATATAGGACAGATGGTCAGAGGTAGTTTCTTTACTCAGAGTAGTAGAGGTGTGGAACGTACTGCCTGCAATAGTAGTAGACTCGCCAACGTCAAGGGCATTTAAATGGTCATTGGATAGGCATATGGACGAGAATGGAATAGTGTCGGTTAGATGAGCTTCAGATTGGTTCCACAGGTCGGTGCAACATTGAGGGCCGAAGGGTCTGCACTGCGCTGTAATGTTCTATGTATCCATAAATATAATTCTGCAAATACAAATTCACCCTATACACTTACATGCATGTGTGCGTGCATGAGAGAAAGCAAATGTCTATGTCTATGCTGTTTATCTCTGTCTGTTTGATAACAAATGCTTTATTTCTGTAAATGTTGTTATAAATCAGAGTTGGGTACTAATAGTTAGATGTAAGGGAGAGAGAATTCCTCAAGTTGGGTACCATAAGAATCCTGGGAGACCTTTATTTCTGGCTTACTTCCCAATGAACAAACATTAAACACACTCACCTATTTATTTCTAATTTTGTTTCATTTTTCTTGTTTATTCCCCACTACGATGAGTCTCTCTGTCTGGATGGTTGACAGGCTGGGGCAATGTGGGTTGGGCCTAGAGTGACTGAATGTTTTATTGTTCTGGAAGGTGGAAAAGGGGGTCAAAGCTTCAGCAAAAACCCAGCAGAGCTGAGGAGATACGACACCTTACTCTGTGGGAACAGGAAGATCAAAGAGGACAGAGAAATCAGGACCTGAAATCCGAGCTGACACCAGACTACCCTGTGATCAGTGCTTTGATTAACAATGCCAACCATCTACCTTTACCGAGCTTCCCATTAAACTTCTCTGTAAGGAGTCTCAGATTATAATTATTCTCTTCAATGTGTGCAGCCAATTCATTCACTTTTGTTACAATGCAGCACACATTCAGCTTTTACTTTTATTTTTTGTGATCTTTTGAATCCAGCTTTGATTGCTGGTACTTTTATCCTCCTTGTCCCTTTTTATCGTTCTCTAACATTCATTTTCCACATCACCACACTGCTCACTGGCCTTGATTTGGATTAGCCATGCTAAATTGCCCATTGTGCCCAGGGATGTGCAGGTTAGGTGGGTTAGCCAAGGGAAATGCACAGTTATAGTTTCACAGTAATAGAAGCAGGAGTAGGCCATTTGGCCCATCCAGCCTGCTCTGCCATTCATTAAGATCATCATCTCAGCTCCTCCTATCTACATTGTCCCAACTACCCTTTAATTCCCGATAATGCAATAACCCAGCAAACTATATACTGAATATATTTAATAAAGCTGCTGCTACTGCTTCCTTGGGCAGAGAATTCCATAGATTCACCACATTCCAGGGAAAGCAATTCTTCCTCATCTCTGTCCTAAATCTACTCTCCCTAATCTTGAAGCCATGTCCCCTAGTCCTAGTCTAATTCACCAGCAGAAATGACAGGACAGGATAGGTGGGGTGGGGGTGGGTCTGGGTGGCATGGTCTTCAGAGGGATCAGCGTTACCTTTATGAGCTGAATGGCCTGATTCCACACCTTGGGCTTCAATGATTTACCAAGGTTGTGCGCGCTCCGGATGACAGCTCCCAGAACCTCTCACTTTCTGCAAATCGAAAGACAAGTCCCACCCTGCCCTCTCGTATGTGTGTTCTGTAACTGCTTAATCATTTCGAGTGAATCCAGCCCACACCTCCCACTGCTGCCTGTAACCTTTACAATGCTGATGAAACAATGAAATACCTGCAGTACTGAAAATCGTAAGGCTTCTAACGATACCAGTTACTGATTCACTGCACCTTCTGATGGACAGTGTTGGAAATACAATGTTGAAGGCTGAATGAAATGAGCAGTTTAAAACAAAAACCCACCTAACCCTTCGCTAGGTTCTCCACTCAGCACACTCTACTAACTGCCAGTAAACCTGAAAGCACTTCATCCCCACAGTGCAATGAATTCCCACTTTCCACCAGAATTCCAGATGTGCTCCCTCACTCAGTTGCTGTCTCACAAATGAAAGATTTCATTGTAACTTCTGCTCCCAGTCAGGGCAAAACATCTTTGAAAACTACTCTGGAAGTCTAGTCTTCACAACCACACTTCTACTTTTACTGAAGACCATTAGAGTCATACAGCACAGAAACAGACCCTTCGGCCCAATCAATGGTACCGACCAGATATCCTAAATTAATCCAGTCTCATTTGCCAGCATTTGGCCCATATCCCTCAAAACCCTTCCTATTCAAGTACCCATCCAGATGCCTTTTAATATGTTGTAATTGTACCAGCCTCCATCTCTTCCTTTGGTAGCTCATTCCACAGAGACATCACCATCTTTGTGAGGAAGTTTCCCCTCAGGTTATTTTTAAATCTTCCCCCTCTCATCTCAAACCTATGCCCTATACTTTTGGACTTACATACCCTTGGGAAATGATCTTGGCTATGCATCCTATCCATGTCCCTTATGAACTTCTATAACGTCACCCCTCAGCCTCCAACACTCCAGGGAAAATAGACCCAGTCTCTTCAGCCTTTCCCTGGAGCTCAAACCTTCCAACTCTGGCAACAGCCTTGTAAATTCCTTCTGAACTCTTTCAAGTATCACAACATCTTTCCTGCAGCAGGGAGATCAGAAATATGTGTGGTATTCCAAAACATGGTCTAACTCAATTTACTGACCAATGGAGGAAAGCATATCAAACAGCTCCTTCATTATCTGATCTACATGCTACTCCACTTTCAAGGAACTATGAACCTGCTCTCCAAGGTCTTTTTGTTCTGCTTCACTGCCCAGGACCTTAGAATTGGGTGTATAAATCCTGCCCTGATTTGCCTTACCAAAACGCAAAATCTCATACTCATCTAAATTAAACTCCATCTGCCACTCCTTGGCCCATCAGCCTATCTCATCAATTCTAATTTATATCAAACCTTCTTTCCTCTTTCATTCACAGAAAGCTGAAAATCTCCATCCCTCAGACTCTACCCCACTCTCACTTTGCTGAACCTAATTCCTCTGTACCTCATCCTGAAGGGTCTGGTCCATGCTGATTAACAGGCCCACACTCGGGGGTGGGGGGGGGGTCTAACTGAAACAGACAGAGTACTGAACAGCCAGGACAGAGTGGACATTGACAAGATGTCTCCATTGGTAGGAGAAACTAGAACTTCAGGGCACAGCCTTCGAGTAAGGGGAAGACTTTTCAGAATGGAGATAAGAAGAAATGTCTTCAGCCAGAGAGTGCTGAATCTATAAAATTCATTGCCACAGGAGGCCAGGTCACCGAGTATATTTAAGACTGAGATAGATATCTTCTTGAGTATCAAGGGAATCGAAGGTAATGGGGAGAAAGCAGGGGAATGAGGTTGAGAAATTTATCAGCCATGATTGAATGGCGGAGCAGACTCGATGCGTTGAATGGCGTAATTTCTGTTCTCATGTCTTATGGTCTCACACAGTGTGACAGAATTGGGAGCAGGGGTAGACCATTTGGTTTTTCGAGCCTGCACCAGCACTGAACAGATCATAACTGGATAGGAATATACTTACATCTGGGTGGATAGGTTGAGATGTTTTTTCACTGGAGTGTCGGAGGTTGAGAGGTGACTTTATAGAGGATTATAAGATTGTGAGGGGTATAGATGAGGTGACCAGCAGGTGTCCTTTCCCGAGGGTGGGGGTTTCAAGATGAGGGAGCAAATTTTGAAGGGGAGAGGAGAAAGATTTTAAAATGACATGAGGAGAATCGTTTTTTTAGGAAAGTGGTTAGTGTGTGGAATCAATGTTCAGAGGAAGTGGTGGATGTAGGTACAGTAACAATGTTTAAAAGACATTTTGATAAGTACATGAAAAGGAAAGGTTCGGAGGGATATGGGCCAATCACTGGCAAATGGACCAGTTTAATTTGAGAACATAGCATGGACTAGTTGGACTGAAGGGTCTGTTTCTGTGCTGTAGGATCCTGTAGCTGTTCTCTACTGGGGTCTGAAAACCATTTTCTTGGAGATCCAAGATGGCGGTGGTCTGAGTGGTCTGCTGTGTTGGGCTCTGTGCTATATCCTATGGCAATGTGGACATTTACCCCCCACCCCCTCGTTAACCATCCTTAGGAGAAAAAAATACTCCTATAAACTTAGTGAACATCTGGAGCTGCTAAAATTGTGGTTTGACAGCTTTAAGACCAGGATGAAAGCAAATGAAGGAAAGGGGCCAAAAGGAGTGCAGCAGGCAGGGCACTCACCTACTACATCGGGGGTGCCTGGCGCCATTGCTCAAACTCCCAGGGCAGTCCCCTTGGATTTAATGGGGCAGCAGCAGTTACTCTCGGAGTTTGGCAAATTCCGAGATAAGATTGAAGCAGCAGTGGAACCACTATCTGCCACGCTGGAAAAGCATGGTCAGGAAATTCAAATGTTGGCCCAAAGAGTAAAGGCAGCAGAGGAGAGGACCGTGGCGGAGGTCTCAGGAGGAAGGATCCAAACGCTGGAAGACCAGGTTCGGGTCCTTCAGGAGCAAGTGGACGCCCTGGAAAACTAAAGTAGGAGAAAAAGCTTACAGCTCGTGGGTCTTCTGGAACGTGAGGAAGGCGAAGACCTCATTGGAATCCTGGAGAAGTGGTTCCTGATGTTCTTGGGGCTGGAGTTGGAGTCGGGCCTGTTGAGTTTGGAGCGGGCCCACCGGATTGCAATGTACAGGTCAGGACCAGACCCACGCCCCCGCATGGTCCTTGTGCGACTCCTGCATTATAAAGAAAAACAGTTAATGATTGAAACAGCAAGAAGACTGGGAAGAGATCCACAGGCTTTGTGCATTAAAGGCTCAAGAATAATATCTTTTCAGGACTTCTCAGGAGCCAGAATTAAGAAGAGAAAGGGCTTTTGATGAAGTTAAGAGAAAATTAAGGGATCTGAACATTCACTGTTCCTTGAGGTCCCTGGCCGTGTTACATTTTGCTCATGGGGGGGCGGTATATCATTTTGATTCAGCAGAAAAGGTGAAGGACTTTGTGAATTCTCTGAATTCAAGAACTCAGGTTGGGATGGGGCCATCGATACAGACAATGGTGCAGTTCTTTCTGTCCCATCTTTTCTTTTCTCTCTCTCCATTTTTTTCGTGGTTATCGGCTTCTCCATACTGCCTTGATGTAAAACCGGAATTATTTAGTATATCGGTCAGTTGTGCATTATGCGAGGACTTTTGTTTTAACTGCTGTCCTTTTGGTTTTGGTTTGGGGGTGGCGATACCTGTGGTTAAGATATATGGAGAAGGGGTGTGTGTGTGGCGGGGGCGGGGGGGAATGGGCATCCATTTTTAACTCTCAGAATGTAAATAACGTGTTTTTTGTTCATCTGTGAATTGCCTGGGGTTAGGGCACAGCCTCGGTTGGAAGGATCCAGGATGTTTGCTGTGGGCAAGGTGAGGTAGGGTGGTGGGGGAGTTATGATAGAGCTAAAGGAGAAGAATGCCCTAAGAGTAGAGGACTGGCTATACTGATAAGAAGGAACCTCCCTTTTCAGGTAATTGAGAAAATTAAGGACGAAATTGGACAGTTCATCATTCTTAAAGATCAACTACATGGATAAGAGTATGGCGTCCTGAATGTGTATTCCCCACCCCCCCCCCCCCAATGTGCACCCTCTTACATTTCTAACTGATGGAGTTGCTAAAATGATGAGTCTTGGGGGTGCACAGCACTATCATAGGAGGGGATTTTAATCTCCTCAGAGATCCTGAAGTAGACAGGGTGACAAGGGGCCTCGCATGTATGATTGCACGATCTAAGCAGTAGGAGGACATGATTGGTTTGATTTGTTTACCTACAGTGTGGAAACAGGCCCTTCGGCCCAACAAGTTCACACTGACCCTCCGAAGAGTAATCCATCCAGACCCATTTCCCTCTGACTAATGCACCTAACACCATGGGCAATTTAGCATGTCCAATTCACCTTACCTGTACATCATTGGACTGTGTGAGGAAACCAGAGCACCCGGAGGAAACCCACGCAGACACGGGAAGAATGTGCAAACTCCACATATACTCATCCAAGGCCGGAATCGGACCTTGGTCCCTGGTGCTGTGAGGCAGCAGAGCTAACCACTGAGCCACCGTGCTGCCCCAGTGTGAGGAGTTGGGGTTAGTGGATGTGTGGAGACATCGCCACCTGAATGGAAGGGACTTTACTTTCTGTTCCAACCAACACAAGTGTCACACATGAGTTGACTGCTTTTTTATGTCATCAGATATTTTGGATAAAACACTGGCTTGTAAAATTGGGCAGATAGCTGTCTCAGACCACGTGCCAGCGTATTTAGATTGTAAAATCAAGGGTGGTGGAATGGATGCACGGCACTGGCGCACAGACCCATTCCTGTTAAGGAATGGCAAATTCGTTGAGTACATCAGAAGAAAGTTCAGGGTCTTCTGGGATATCAACTCAAGTAAGGCCAGTAATCCGGCAATACTGTGGGAGGCCACTAAGGCATATTTATGAGGCCTAGTTATTTCATATTAAACAAATAGAAGGAAGCCGAGGGAGGAGCAACAATAGATGCTGAGGAAGTATATTATATTAGGACTTCACTGGTCAAGCTGCAGCTCTCAGGGTTGCTCTCGACTCATTGCACACACAGGTGCCAAAAAACGGTCTCCTTTGCCAAACAAAGACTGTTTGAATTTGGACAACCTGCCCCTCCCTAGTATAAAGGCGGAACGGGTTTCCCTATTGAATGCACCAATGATGATACAGGAGGTGCAGGAAACAATAAAGCATCTCCAGATAGCAATGCACCGGGGTCAGATGGGTTCCCAAGTGAATTCCATAAGGAATTCATAAATGCCATCTCTGAGGATGTATAGCTATTCAGACACATAGGTTTGTCTTCCGCCCTCTCTTATGGAGGCTAATATCTCCTTCATTTTAAAGAAGGAGAAAGAGCCCGAAGAATATGCTTCATACAGACCCATTTCACTGTTGAATGTAGATTTTAAAATCCTACCCAAGTTGCCGGCCCTGAGGTTGGAAAAGATGTTGCCCTGTATTATGAAAGATGATCAGATGGGTTTTAACGGCTGTAGCTCCTCCAATAATATCAGGAGGGTACTGAACATAGTGCAGGTATGCCACAAAGATTGATCCTGGGTTCGGTGGTTTCCATAGATGCAGACAAGGCATTTGACCGGATGGAATGACTGTACTAGTTTGGGGTCCCTGAGCATTTTGCTAGACGGGTAGTGGTGTTGTATAATGATCCTAAGGCAGCAGTCATCACAAACGGCACTAAGTTTGATAACTTTCATATGGGGAGAGGGAGTCAACAGGGATGTCCTCTTTCACTACTGCTATTTATCTTGGCAATTGTGCCATTAGCTGAGGCGATCAGGAGGGATCCTGAAATAGTGGGGCCAGAGGTGGGAATGGGGAGCATAAGATTACCCAATATGTTGATGACGTCCTTTTGTTCTTGGCCAATCTGGAGGAGTCAGTTTCTCGATTTGATTCAAACAATTAATTTATTTGGCTGTTTTTCGGGCTACAGGATCAACTTTACAAAATCGGAAGCCATGCCGGTGGGGGGATTAGTGGAGGTGCCTGATCTGAAGGATGGAATGCAGTTCCTGTTTAGATGGTCGTCAAAAGGATTTTTGTATTTGAGAATTTTTATTACTCCTGCCTTCCACCAGCTGTATAAAGCTAACTATGTACAATTACTCGAGAGGATAAAGCAGGATTTGCAGCAGTGGAAGGGTTACCGTTATGATGGTTACGCCGAATAGCCCTGAATAAAATGAATGTTCTTCCTTGCCTGTTGTAACCCTTGAGAATGCTCCCGTTGTTGCTACCCAGATGAGTATTACGGAGGCTCAATGGTTGGCTCGGTTCTTTTATTTGGTGTCGCAGGCGCACCCTAATTAAGTTTACCAAATTGCAGCTCTCGCAGGGTGAGGGAGTGGGGTGAACCTTCTGGACTTGGAGACATCAAATATGCACTTTGTTCCCCTATCTGGGTGGCGGGGCATGGGGGTGATTCGGGGTCAATTTGGCTTGATGTTGAAGCCTCGCAGTTACGTTGTCTCCTAATTATTTATGAATAAGATGAAATCCATGACCGAGCAGTATAAGAGTCCAATCATTTTAAATACAGTGAAAACCTGGAGGATAATGAGGCAAGATGAGGGCAATTGGCTTAAGACCTCACCGTTTACCCCATTGGTGGGAGCCCAAGGATTTAAACCTGGGGCAATGGACTCCGGCTTTAGGTCATGGGAGAATAAGGGAATCTCCTGTCTGGGAGATTTATTCAAGGGGGAGGTCTTGATGTCATTTAGCCAGCTAAGTCAGAAATATGGATTGTACCTATTCCGGTACTTTCAGATAAGGGTTATATACAGAAAAAGATGATGGTCCCTGCTCAGCTTTACAGGTCAGAAGTGGAGAAAAGAGTACTCGAGTGTGCTGGTGTTCTTTCAGTCAGTACTTTGTATTATTTACAAAAGGGGTGTGCCTTAGGGGACGTGGAGGGAACCTGTAGGACGTGGAATCAGGAACTCCGAGAGGATACTTCATTGGAAGTATCGAAAAGAAATATGGGAAAATGTGAGCAAAATTTCAATACGTAACAAAGCACAGGCCTTGAAATTGAAGATTTTACACAGGGCTCATATGGCGCCAGAAAGGCTAGCTAGGTTCAAGAGAGGAGTATCACCAGGTTGTCCCAAATGTAAAATTATTATAGGCACTCTCACACACTGCTATTGGTCATGTTTTAAGGTCCAGACTTACTGGAGTGCTATAGTAAGGGAGCCGAAGGACATCCTCGGGATTGAAGTTAAAGTGGATCTGGCATTTCTTCTTCTGGGGTTAGCAAATTTGCCCTCTCCTGGGGAAACATAGGAAGAGACTATGTAACATTCTTACCCACTATACAAGGAAGAACATTTTAATTAAATAGACAGCGGAAAAAACCCCAGGTCTTACTGGGTGGCGTCGGCTAGTGATGGAGCATCTCCCCCAAGACTACCACATGAATATGGTGCACCACTGAACAGGGCGGTTTTATAAGACATGGAAACCTTTCTAAATTATATGGATGCAGACTTATCAGCAATATTGATTAGGGCCGTGGTATGCCATGGGAATCAGTTTGGGCACCAGTGGGGCCCTGGGAAGGGAGGCTGGGGGGAAAAGAATATGGGTACAATAACTGGAGCTCCCAGGGATGGGAGCCTCAGTGGAGGTGTAATGAGTTAAATAGAATAAAATAATGTGATGTAATTTAATTTGAATTCAGTTTAATTTATTTTTTAAATTTGATTGAAGTTTAGTTTAAGCTAAGCAGGTAAAGTTGTTCTGGTAGAATAGTAGTTAGTTCATTATTAATAGTATCATGATATGACATTATTGTACTGCCTCTATCTTTCTGTATTTTGGTATTGTTCTTTTTTGTCTATAGATGTTTTGTAAAAGATTTGAAAATGTTTCTAATAAAATATTTTAAAAAACATTTCCTTGCCTTCCCCCATAACTAATTTTAACATTCAAAAGTCAGATAAACTCAGCTTTGAATATATTCAATGACCCCCTAACTGCACGAAGACATCCCCACTTCTGAACTCAATTCCTCTTGCTAATACACCACTTGCCTTGCTCATTGCTTGCTGCACTTGTCTGACAACTGGCATTGACTGGGATAGAAAGCCTGAGTAGAAGGTAGCTGAGGCACCTTTGTACGTCCACACATCATTCCTGATGAATGGTTTTTGCCCAAAACATTGACTGCCCTGCACCACGGATGCTGCCTGATCTGTTGTGCTTTTCCAGCGCCACATATTTCGACTCTGATCTCTAGCGTCTGCAGTTCTCACTTGTCCCACATCCCAATATATCACCATTTAAACAATGCATCTCCTTTCTATTTTTATTTTACAGGAAAGACTATAACTTCACACTGTGTAACTGCATTTGCCATGTGTTTGCCAATTAAGACACAGACCTGAACCAACTTTGCTGCAAGTCAAGAACTGAACTCCAGAATGAAAAAATAAAATGGAAAAGGGGGTGAGAAAAGAGTGTGTTGTACTCACAGATGTTGGACAGAGGAAAATTGCAGTCTGAGGTGAAGCTCAATCTTCATTCAGAGAGAGAAGAACAGCAACTACACCTTCACAAATTCATGGTCTAACGTCCGCATTCAGAGAATAGGGGCGTTCTCAATGGCAGGAAGACCACACTCCTTCCGGTCTTCTGGCGCTTTCTATTGGTCCATCAAAAGAATGTCGCGTCCTGTCTCCGCTGTCAGGTAGGAGCATGCGCACTACTTTGCTGACACCAGCGTACATGCGCAGTGTTTGCTGACACCGAGAAGCATGCGTAGTCTGTCCTGTGGAGGTGTTGGTGTAACCGACAAATTTTCAGTCTCAATGCTAATAGGAGAGAAAGAAAGACTGGTGCCACAAATTTGTTTTCCTGAGACTCAACATTTTATTGTTTTTGAATTTTGTCTGGCTGCTCAATTTTGTCTGTCTTTTCCCCAGGTTAGAGGAAGTACAAAACTAGAGGGGCATCGGCTGAGAGTGAGAGCGGAAAGGTTTAAGAGGGACAGATGGGATAAATTTTCACGCAGAGCATAGTACGTGTATGGAATGAGCTGCCAGAGGCCGTGTGTCAAGGCTGGTACATTTACAACATGTGAAAGGCTTCTGGATGGGTTCTGGAAAGGCCTGTATATGAATAGGAAGGGTTGAGAGAGATGAGCCAAATACTGGCATACAGACCACTAGATTTATTTCAGATATGTGGTCGGCATGGACCAAAAGGTTTGTTTCTGTGCTCTGCAATTCTATGACTCTATTTCTACATATTCTGAACCAATTTCACAAGACTAGGAATAGGTCATTCCTCCCTCACAGCCTGTTCTCAACTGTGGCTTAACTGCAAGTTTCAGAAAGATGTCTGCAGTTTTTTTTAAAGCAATTGAATATGCTTTCAGACGTTATTGATGTTTCTAAATACAACATTTTAGCTATTCTCAATGTTTTACAAATCAGCCGTTTCGCTGGTTCAGTGGTTAGCGCTGTTGCCTCACACTGCAAGGAACCGGATTCGATCCCACCATCTGGCGACTGTTGGTGTGGGATTTGCACATTCCTTTGCCCTCCTTTCAGTGCTCCAGGTTCCGCCCATGGTCGCAAAGATGGGCAGGTTAGGGTGGATTGGCCGTGCTAAATTGCCCCACAGTGTGCAGAGATGTGTTATGGGGTGGGATGCTTTTCGGAGGGTCAGTGTGGACTCGATGGGCCGAATGGCCTGCTCCCACACTGTAGGGATTCTATAATTACAAGAGTTGTCAAACCAGCAATTTTAATTGGTGAAGTATAAGACCAGGAGCCAATCTTTAATCAGTTTTCCATTCATTCACAGAGTGAAATTTTAGAATTGTATCACTCTGAGCTCTACTCCCACCTCAATGTCAATAAATGTCTTTTTATCTGTCCTCAAACAATCAATCTGTCCCTCCTTAACCTTGATTTTTTTTAAAGTTAGCATATTTCTTCCTTTAGATAAACCTTATCAATCAAAACACAAAACAATGTTTCAAACCTAATTAAAGATTTTTTACGTTCTATACAAATCTTCTGGGATCCCCAGTAATCACCCCATATCAGCTGTTATCTTCATCAAATAATCTGACAATTATTGACTGCTATCAACCTCTTCCGTCCCAGGAAATTTCCTTTCTCTGCAAAGTTTGGTTCATGTTGGCAAGTTCAATTTATAATGTTTTACATTCTCAGTGTCTGTTTAACGTTCAGTGGGAAAACTGTTTTCAGTCTCACAGTTATACAGTATTCCTCCAAAATGTTTCTGAGGAATGCACTCCTCCCACAAAAGCTGGTGGTTCCACACTTAAAATGCTATTAACGGCTTGCTTGGTTGTCTTTGCTGTTTCCCCTCTAACTGTTCAAAATGTCTGGTTTTATACCCGAAAACATCAGATCATTTCATTGGTTTGGTGTCATTCCAAACTGTAAAATTCAAGTTCGATAGGAATTTGGTATCAGGGGCATACTTTAAACTGATTGGCCGAATTGGAATTTGTTTTTGTTCCATGGCAACACAACTCCAGCTATTTGTTTCAACCAAACGTTACATTTTTAAATTGTTCAGCACGCTTTGTGCTTTCAGTCAGTCCTTGCTCGTTTCCTCTCTGTCAAAAGGTACACTACACACCTACACCTTCATTACACCATCCAAATGTTTTTTAAATGTTGTAACTATACTTGCGTCTATCACTTCTGGAAGTTCATTCACTCACAAACTAACGTCTGTGTAAAAACGTTATCCCTCAGGTTCCTTTTGAAATCTCTCTCCTCTCACCTTAAAAAAAGTCCCCTAGTTTTTAATTCTCCTTCACTAAGGAATAGACATTTGCTAATCACTTTACCTACAACCTTCATGATTTTATAAATTTCTACAAGGTTACCCTCAACCTCCTACGCTCCAGTGAAAAAGGTCCAAGCCTCTCCATGTAACCTGAACACTCCAATCCTGGCAACATCCTGGAAAAGCTTTTCCAAACCCTCTCCAATAGTATTCTGCCTATAACAGGACGACCAGGACTGTACTCAGTACACTAAAATTGGCCTCATCAACATCCTGTACAACCTCAACATGACGTCCCAACTCCAACACTCAATGGTGTGAAAAATGAAAGCAAGTGTGCTAAACACCACCTTAACTACCCTGTCTACCAGTGATGAAACTTTCAAAGAACTATGTACCTGAAACTTCCCCTCCACCCCCACCCCCAAAACAGGTCTCTGTTCTACAACAAGACCCAGGGCCCTACCATTTACTGTACAAGTCTTGCCCTTGTTTGTTTTACCAAAATGCAACCTCTCGCTTTTATCCACACGGTCTCTCTCAGGGACACACACAAATACAGCCTTTCACAGCCTTTCACAGCCTTACACTCCATCACACTTACACTTTACCAAGTTAAAAATCACACAACACCAGGTTATAGTCCAACAGGTTTAATTGGAAGCATTAGCGTTCGGAGCACCGCTCCTTCATCAGGTGGTTGTGGAGGACACAGTTATAAGACACAGAATTTATAACAAACGTTTACAGTGTGATGTAGCTGAAATTATACATTAAAAAATACCTTGATTGTTTGTTGAATCTTTCATCTGTTCGAATACTATGATAGTTTCACATTTTTCAGATGTAAATTTTAAGAAGTTTTGTGATTTACATAAGTTACTTTTCAGGTTAACTGTAACATTTGATGTTAGCTAACACAAATTGTTACAGTTAACCTGAGAACATTTAAGAGGCATTTGGATGGGTATATGAACAGGAAGGGTTTGGAAGGATATGGGCAGGGTGCTGGCAGGTGGGATTAGATTGGGGTGGGATATCTGGTCAGCATGGACAGGTTGGACCGAAGGGTCTGTTTCCATGCTGTACATCTCTATGACTCTATTTACATATGAAAGAAGTGAAACTCTCATGGTTTATGAACAGATGAAAGACTCAACAAACAATCAAGGTATTTTCCTATGTACAATTTTAGTTACATCACACTTTAAATTTTTGCTCTAAATTCTGTGCCTTACAATTGTGTCCTCCACAACCACCTGATGATGGAACAGCGCTCCAAAAGCTAGTGCTTCCAATTAAACCTATTGGACTATAACCTGGTGTTGTGTGATTTTTAACCTTGTACAGCCCAGTCCAACACCGACATCTCCAAATTATGACACTTTACCAAGCATACAAACACGCACTCTCTTATGCACACACAAGTCTTTGGGGTGAATTTGGATTTTCAGAATTATATTTGCAGATACATTCAGTTTTCCTCAAAGAGTGTGCAATCTGCAGGCAGTGAAGCCATGTCATATTTTATAAATCCCTACTTTGAAAATACAACCAGTCTAACTCAAGATTGGGATACAGACAGAATCAAACCTCACACCTTTAATACATTGACTGAGCTGAGATGTCACCTCTTTTTATAAAATCTGGAGAATGTACCTTAAAAGTAGTTCTGGGATTTACATATTAATGAACAGAAACTAAAAGTGGCCTCATCAACATCCTGTACAACCTCAACATGACGTCCCAACTCCAACACTCAATGGTGTGAAAAATGAAAGCAAGTGTGCGAAACACCGTCCCTGAACCAGCCAGACTGACGTAGATTCTCGGAGCAGGGCCTGTCTCTCCTGGTTGAGAGGGAGTGTATGAAACCACAGAGAAAGCTGGGACCCACTGGAATTGTATCCCTTCCTCAGTCTCTCTATGTTTTTCCTTAACTTCTGTTTTTCTGACTTTTCTCCCTTTTCTCGCTCACTCTGTGTCTCTCTTTCTTCTTGTCTTCCACTCCCATCCGTCTGTCCTATGGGTTCAGGACCATAATTGTTTGAAGTTTGCGTCACCTACTGACCCTGATCACTCCCTGGACGAAAACGTTCTTCCTAATGTCACTTTTACTTCTTTTCCTCGTGATTTTAAAACTCTGCTGAATCGTTGTCGATCCTTTCAGGCGTGGGAGCATTTGCACTCCATTATTCCTGTGTCTAGACCCTCATGACTTGAAAAACGTCAATCAGGCCAGCTTTCAACCTCCTGTTCTCCTAGGAGAACTGTCCCAACTTTCCAATCTACCTTCATTGCTGACAATCCTCATACACGGCACCATTCACGTCAACCTGTTCAGCGCTGTCTGCAATCACTTCACTTCCCCGCTTCCTGAAATTTCACGCTCACAATTGAGCAATAATGCAGCTGGAGGATTCATTCAGAGTCGGACTGCGCGGGCGAACTATGTGCAATGATTGTTTTGACTTTGAGCAAGTGTTTCCTTTTATCCTGTTCGCTGGAATGGGAGCTCGACCTCATCCCGACTTCAGGCAGCACAATCTCGTTTAATAAATGTGCTTTTTGAGAAAATCACCCCGGCGTTTCTGCACAAGGCAACTTAAGAAACGAGGGCTCGTCCGGGATTCGAACCCGGGATCTCTCGCAAATTCACCCAACTGAAGGCCCGAAACGAGAATCATACCACTAGACCAACGAGCCACAGGCCCAGCACGGCGCGAGCTACCCTGACCCCGGACGCTCCAAGCGCCCTCCCCTGAATCAGCTGAGACTTGCTCAGTGTGAAATACGTTTGAGTTGCACCAAGAATCGCAAACAGCAAAGAGATTCCACAACATTTGCTTCTCATTCCGTCTCCCTGCGCCCAGGACGCTGCTGTTTGTCCCGTTCCCAGTAACTGGACTCTCTCCACTGGCGGATAATTAAACCATATTGTTTCTAATTGCAAACTGTTCTGGGGGAGGGCAGAGCCCCTTCGCTCTTCTGCTCTCTCGCAATCACTTTGGATGGGAGACGTCAGTTCCACTAATGCATAGGAAATGGGCAAGTTTTAACTACATTACAAAGGTCTGTAATCAAAGAGACAGAAAGATGCTGTGATGGCGGGACAGAGAGAAATGGACACCGGAAACTGTTCCCTCAGGTATATCCATATGAGTGTATTTGTGTGCAGCCTGCTCGGTGTTCAGAATTCGTCTTCACACAGCAATCCTGCAGAAAGACTTTTCTAACACGGGCGTCTGTTTCTTTGCTGAGAACGGGCAGCAGTGAACATCTGAGCCCCAACTGTCCCAGATGAAGTTGAAAATGAGCCATTGTTTCTCCCTCAGCCGCTCTGTCCCAGAGACAGGGAGAGGGACGGCATCAACGCGTGACATCATTCCGCCGCAGCCTGAAGCCGTTCAGTCCATCATTTCCATGTGACTCTCTGTCACTTGTATCTCTCCGAGATGATTCCCAATCGGTGATATGTGTCCTCATCATGGGAACTGTGTCTGTGTGGTGATGCTGCTTTCGAAATGCTGATCGTCCTGTCATTCACGTCTGAACCGGAGTGGGGAATTATTGCAGGGAATGAATACGACCGCAAATAATGTGGCTTTGTGGCTCAGTGGTTAACCCTGCTGTCTCATAACGGGACCTGAATTCGATCCTACCCGTGTGCGGCTTGTTTGTGTGGAGTTTGTTCAATCTCCCCGTGTCTGCGTGGGTTTCCTGCGGTGCTCCGGTTTCCTTCCACAGTCGAAAGATGTGCAGGTTAGGTGGACTGACCATGTTAAACTGCCCCATAGTGCCCAGAGGTCGGGAGGTTGGGGGCATCAGTCAGAAGTAAATGTCGGGTCTGGGCGGGTTACTCTTCGGAGGGTTGATACGGACTTGTTGAGCAGGAGGGCCTGTTTCCACACTGTAGGGATTCGAATTCGAATTGTTTCAACTTCACCAGCTCATTCCCATTTCAGAGAAGAGGTGTTAGGATTCAGTTCAGAGCAGACCGGCGGAAAGCAACTCAAATCTCCACAAGCACTTCCCCTCAATTGTGTAAATTGGGCCCGTGTTTAGTGACATATTCAGCTCAGATGCTCGAAGATTTGGGAAGCAGAGGCAAAGGCAAGATATAGAACAGAGTACCGTTACAAAGGAAAGCAATAGCAGACGACAGTTTTGATCGAGGGACATGAACCCAGCACCCTCCCGCTGCGCCACTCCACTTTCCCGCACGGAGTGTTTTCCATAGATCCCTTCACCCTTTCGTCTGGCGTGTGACAGGCAAGTTCGAGACTGGTGTCAAAGATCTCCACTGCTGTCGTGTTATATGGTGTTTCGCAGACGTATGGAGGCTGTGTGAATATGAACTGTTTTCTAAATTCCCACATTCTGTTGATCGAACTGTGATTTAACTCTGAATCATAACATATGTCACAGCGTAGATGGAGGCCATGCGGCCCACCTTCGCTCTGCTGGTTCTACACCGTAAGTAAACGCGTGTCTCAATTCGTATCATTCTCTTGCCTTTTCCGTGTAAATCTGCGCATCTGAACATGACCACAAGCATTGCCCTCCTCAACAGAGAACAGGAGAAAACCACGCAGACCTCCACGAGTGTGTCAACTCAACTGTGCACATTGGGCCAGTATATCAATGTGAAATATTCATGTTGAGTTTTTTGGGAAGCAGATGAGAAGGCGAGGTGCAGAACAGAGCACCCTTTGACGGGTAAGCTGCTAAAGACGACGTTACGTGAATAGGAGAGAATAGGACATGGCGGATTTCAGGCCCTAAAGTCATGGAACTCGATATTGAAGACAGGGGGCATGTAGGGTCTTCAAGTGGAAAATGAAGCATTGTTCTTCCATCTGGAGCTGAGCTTTGCTGGAACACTGCTGCATGCCTGAGACAGAGATGTTGGCCAGGGAACAGGGTGGCATGTTAAAGTGGCGGGCAACCCGAAGCTCAGGGCCTTTTTTGCGGGCAGAATTGAGATGTTCTGCGAAACAGTCACCCAGTTTATGCTTCATGCTACTTTGGGGAAACCACACTGTGAGCAGCGAATGCAGTAGACTAGGTTGTGGCAAATGTGCAGGTAAAGTGCTGCTTCACCTGGCGGGTATGTTCGAGCCCTGTGATATTCAGGAGGGAGCAGGTAAATGGGCAGGTGTTACACATTCGGCGGTTAGAGGATAAAGTGCCTTGGGACAATGGGAGGTGGGTGTGGGGTGTTGAGAGTGAAGGAAGAGTGGACCCGAGGCGTAACCCTGCCCACTTACCTCCTCTCACATATAAATCCGTGAAGTTGAAAGAACATTCCATCCAATAATTCAGTACCACGTGACTCATGAACTAATTTGTATTCATGTTCCGGGGCCAGCATCATTATTGCGTCACAGCAGCTGCAGGCCATCACCGGGGGCTCGCCCTATGACGTCACGGTGCGGCTGGAAGCCCCGGGAGAGTTTATCAAAGAAACCTCCCTGTGGGTCAGGGCAACTCTGCATTAGGAAGCACTGGGATGGTCAACCACTATCAGTTAACATGGGGAACACATCTCCATATTATGCAGCCTCGAGGCAAACTTCCTTCTACTTAAAGTTCAAGAGCCCTCAGACCGAAATTCCCCAGGTACGTTTGGAAGAACTTTTTCCAGGTGTCCGCAAAGTACATCTATGAGCAATTTGTTAAAGTTTGAATTTTGTGAGTGTTGAAATTATGTGCTTTTGATCGAAATCGCAGTTCGAAAAACAGAATGTGGGAATGTCTGCGGGTGCGTGATGGGAGCATCACCCAGAAGGGAAACCATCTCTCCTATTCACTCAATGTCCTCTTTAGCAGCTTTCCGTATAAGGGCGCTCTGTTCTGCACCTCGCCTACTCATCTGCTTCCCAAAACACTTCGACATAAATATTTCACATTGATATACTGACCCAATGTGCACAATTGAGATGACACACTCGTGGAGGTCTGCGTGGTCTTCTCCTGTTCTCTGTTGAGGAGGGCAATGCTTGTCACTGGTCACTCAGGTGTCAGAGAAAAGTTTCGAAAGAAAACGGTTTAATTTTCTGCCAGTAGAGAGGGCCCGGTTCCTGGAGACGGGACAAACGGAAGCAAGGAGACAGAATGAGAAGCAACTGTTCTGGAAATTGTTTGATAGACCCCATTAAAAGCACACAACCCAAGCCAAGGAGGAGCAACCAACACACCGCCACTGGGTGGGCTCGAAGAACCAACTTTTCAGTTAACAGCCGAATGCGCTGGCCAATTGCGCCACAGAGACAAGCAACGACAAAAGGCCATCGCTTAGGGGAGGATATTAGTGAATTCAAAATTCAGCCTGCCCCGCCTAAAATTACAATTGTGGTCTATCAGTCTTAATTATCACAAATAAAGTCTGGGACATTTACTGTGGAGACACTGAGGACAGTCTGATCCCACTCTCTGCAGACACATCCATGTCACGAGGAACTAGCTTTCTTACTCCGGGGCCGTCGCCCTTCCAGCCTTTCAGCGTTTTGCCTGTTCCCGAGTTCTCTCATTGGCTCGGAGGCGAGAAGGAGTTTGAATTCCTGATGTGCAGTAACGACAATTCTTTCAACGTCTCAGATCAGTTCATGTGCCGAGAACATCAGAGTCAACCTCCCGGCCTCGTCAACAAGGGGACGGTGTCTGGACTGTCTCTGCTCAATCGGACCGGTCATCTTTCATTCTCCTCTAAATCCGCTTCGCAAAGTGTTTCTAAAGGTTCACAAAGCTGGAGACTGGGATTTCTGTGTTGCTTCATGAACATTTGAACATTTTTCCATTTCCTAACTGACAATATTTTGCCAAAATTTCTTCCCAATTGTACGCCTTGCCTCATGTCCAGGGATGAGGAATTTCCATTTTGGGGAGACATTCCCAAGGTGGAGAATGTTCGCTTTGGAGCAAAGAAGGATAACTGGAGATTTCCTGGCTCTGTTGGTCATGATGGGAGAAGAAGCGGTGGGAATGGGCAGTTTAATGATCAGAAGAACCAATTGCCACTGACCAGAGTCAGTTACCAGAGGACAGGGATTGAAGTTCTTGAATGAAAAGCAGCACTTGTGCCTAATAAACACAGAGAATACTGCAGAAAGCCAACGGGTCGAGCAGCATCTGTGGAAAGGGAAACAGAGCTGACGTTGTGAGTCTGGTACGTTGTTTGTTCAGAACCCGAGTTTCCTGCATGGCAATCAATTCCCAGACATGAGAAAACGGGTCTTTATTGAGACGGGTTTTGTGAAGTTTGAGCGATAATGCAACCAACAGGAAGTCATTTAAAATCGCCAGCGAAGAAATCATAGCCAGCAGGTTACCACCCTGGGCGGGGAGCCCCAAAGGATCTCTACGCCAACACCTTAAGTGTTCGGCCACAACTACACGCCCAAAGTTGTGGTCTAAACTTTCTCATGGAATAGTTCTAACAGGAAAGGTGAGTATTGGCATTGTCCTGTCCGCGCCATAGCCCCAACGGTTCCTGTTGCCCTGGATTTGATCAGGACAGAGGAGGCTGATGGGAGATCGAATTGAACTACACACATTGATGAGAGATAGAGCGGCTGGGAAGGATCCATTCCCATGCGTAGAGAGATTAATAATCAGGGCCGAAAATAAGGAGCCACTTCAAGAAATTTGGGGTTCATTCAGCAAAGCTAATGTATGACTGTTCACAGAAAATTGTGATGAAAGTCTCTCGAGTTATTTTGATGAGAAGTGTTGATGATGCTAATACAATCGATAGGATGAACGTAGATTGGTAAATGTATTTGGTGACAGTTCTGTTCTAGCCCTGTGAGCGAAACCTGGATCTGAAGGAGTAGAAGGGACATTAACAACATCGATCTGAAATTGGACACGTGACAAGGAACAGAGCCATCATGAACAGTTGGCTTTTGAACTGGAGAAGGTTTCTCGTGAAATTCGCTTGAGGCTTGAGGTATGCAAGGTCAAGATAATTTAGGTAAAACACGGAAACGCTATCCTCATTAGCAGACAGTGAAAGGATTACAAGACACAAATTAAACATTTTCGACAAGTGATACAGGGGACTGGGAAGATAAGTATTATAAACTGTGAACAGCAAAGTTCTGGAGCACAACACATACATTCAAAGACCGAAAACATCCAGGTCCTGATTAATCAGATTGCATTGTAGTGCATGTTTGCAAAACATCCACTTGCAATGTCCTACAAAAGAGTGACAAAACCCATCCCTGTCAGCCCAGGATAGAAAATCCGAAGGGATGAACGTTTGCTGATTTTCTGAAGATTCACAGAGCTTGGACTGGGTTTTGGTGATTGTTTCTTTTCCACTCCCAGGAGCCGCAGTGTTTGAGGCGTTGAGTTGGGGAGAATAAAATGTGCCCGTGAGCAGCATGTGGGGCTATTTCAGCTTCCCCTCATATGACTGCGCTGTGAGTTGACTCAGATGTTCTCAGGGACATTTACTGACGCGAGACAGTGAAAGGATTCTCATTCCCGCAGATCGGGAATTCAAACCGTATGCCGGCTACAGGACAATGAGAAAGATTAATTGGGGTGTGTGAAGAAGCTGTGAGCTGCATTTCAAACAGGGAGGTGGAGTCAGATGCATCATCCATTGGCCCCGGCCCTGTGCGTATCTCACGCCACCATGCTGCAGAGTTCTGACGTTTGCACGGACATGCGCAGCAATGGGTTCATTCACAAGGCGAACAACCAAAGATAATCACCGTCACTGATTCCCTTCCACAGGCCCAACTTGGTGAAGCAGTATCTTTCACTGGCAAAGGAAACACCCTTGTCCTCAGGTGCCTGCTTCATTTCGATCACGATTTCAAGCACCTCACTGTTCTAGTCTCATTTCCAAACACTTTGCTCATAGCCTCAAAAGAAGCTCTGCGGGTATCTGCTTGCTCCACCCGAACAGGCAGTGGGTTGTAGATTCCCACCAGTCCCAATTTGAGTGAAATATTCTCCCCCCTCCACTGATTTGAATCTTAAAGAAGAAGCCGGGGAGCAAGCTCCCTTTCTTTTCGACGACATTTCTCATTTTGTACTCGGCAGGGTTCACACCTGCGAGGGGAAACCGCAATGGATTTCATGTACATCGCATTAACCACTCGGCCCACGAATACAGAACCACACTGACAGCTTGACTTCCCAGGCCTGTCTGCCTATGGAGCTGAGAAAGAGTGAATCATCGCAGAGTTTGTTTGAATCCAATCACTTCACAGTGATTCGAAAGGGTTAAATATCGGCACATGGTGTTTGCAGATATTTCGGTGTTTCACCCCAAAAGATGAAATGAACTTTCAGTTAGAAATTGCAGGAGGAACTCAGCAGGTCAGGCAACATCTGTGGAAAGAGAATCAGAGGCAACATTTCAAAATTGTGTTTTCACCGACAGGTACTGTCAAACCTGCCTAGTTTCTCTTTTGGTCTCGTCTTCTCAGCAAACGCAGTCCCTTCCGTTAGACATCAATTCAATTCAGAAACCCCTTTGTGGAGAAGATTTCCGTTGGGGGAAAATTTTCCTGACGCCATTAAAAGCGCACAGCTTCGAAGCCAAAGAAGGGCAGCGAACACACCGCCCCTGGGTGGGCTCGAACCACCAACCTTTCGGTTAACAGCCGAACGCGCTGACCAATTGCGCCACAGAGACAGGCGCTGACTTGGGCTGCACCATCGCCTGGTGATTTTATACTTCAGCCTCCCCGCCGAGAATTACAATTGTCGTCTATCAGTTTTACTTTTCCATAATCAAGCCTGGGAGATCTCTTGTGGAGATACCGGGGACAGTCTGCAGACACATCCATGTCACGAGGAACTAGCTTTCTTACTCCGGGGCCGTCGCCCTTCCAGCCTTTCAGTGTTTTGCCTGTTCCCGAGTTCTCTCGTTGGCTCGCAGGGGAGAAGGGGTTTGAATTCATGATGTGCAGGAACGACAATTCTTTCATTGTCTCAGATCAGTTCATGTGCCAAGAACATCAGAGTCAACCTCCCGGCCTCGTCAACAAGGGGACGGTGTCTGGACTGTCTCTGCTCAATCGGACCGGTCATCTTTCATTCTCCTCGAAATCCGCTTCGCAAAGTGTTTCTAAAGGTTCACAAAGCTGGAGACTGGGATTTCTGTGTTGCTTCATGAACATTTGAACATTTTTCCATTTCCTAACTGACAATATTTTGCCAAAATCTCTTCCAATTGTACGCCTTGCCTCATGTCCAGGGATGAGGAATTTCCATTTTGGGGAGACATTCCCAAGATGGAGAATGTTCGCTTTGGAGCAAAGAAGGAAAACTGGAGATTTCCTGGGGCTGTTGGTCACGATGGAGGAAGAAGCGGTGGGAATGGGCAGTTTAATGATCAGAAGAACCAATTGCCACTGACCAGAGTCAGTTACCAGAGGACAGGGATTGAAGTTCTTGAATGAAAAGCAGCACTTGTGCCTAATAAACACAGAGAATACTGCAGAAAGCCAACGGGTCGAGCAGCATCTGTGGAAAGGGAAACAGAGCTGACGTTGTGAGTCTGGTACGTTGTTTGTTCAGAACCCGAGTTTCCTGCATGGCAATCAATTCCCAGACATGAGAAAACGGGTCTTTATTGAGACGGGTTTTGTGAAGTTTGAGCGATAATGCAACCAACAGGAAGTCATTTAAAATCGCCAGCGAAGAAATCATAGCCAGCAGGTTACCACCCTGGGCGGGGAGCCCCAAAGGATCTCTACGCCAACACCTTAAGTGTTCGGCCACAACTACACGCCCAAAGTTGTGGTCTAAACTTTCTCATGGAATAGTTCTAACAGGAAAGGTGAGTATTGGGATTGTCCTGTCCGCGCCATAGCCCCAACGGTTCCTGTTGCCCTGGATTTGATCAGGACAGAGGAGGCTGATGGGAGATCGAATTGAACTACACACATTGATGAGAGATAGAGCGGCTGGGAAGGATCCATTCCCATGCGTAGAGAGATTAATAATCAGGGCCGAAAATAAGGAGCCACTTCAAGAAATTTGGGGTTCATTCAGCAAAGCTAATGTATGACTGTTCACAGAAAATTGTGATGAAAGTCTCTCGAGTTATTTTGATGAGAAGTGTTGATGATGCTAATACAATCGATAGGATGAACGTAGATTGGTAAATGTATTTGGTGACAGTTCTGTTCTAGCCCTGTGAGCGAAACCTGGATCTGAAGGAGTAGAAGGGACATTAACAACATCGATCTGAAATTGGACACGTGACAAGGAACAGAGCCATCATGAACAGTTGGCTTTTGAACTGGAGAAGGTTTCTCGTGAAATTCGCTTGAGGCTTGAGGTATGCAAGGTCAAGATAATTTAGGTAAAACACGGAAACGCTATCCTCATTAGCAGACAGTGAAAGGATTACAAGACACAAATTAAACATTTTCGACAAGTGATACAGGGGACTGGGAAGATAAGTATTATAAACTGTGAACAGCAAAGTTCTGGAGCACAACACATACATTCAAAGACCGAAAACATCCAGGTCCTGATTAATCAGATTGCATTGTAGTGCATGTTTGCAAAACATCCACTTGCAATGTCCTACAAAAGAGTGACAAAACCCATCCCTGTCAGCCCAGGATAGAAAATCCGAAGGGATGAACGTTTGCTGATTTTCTGAAGATTCACAGAGCTTGGACTGGGTTTTGGTGATTGTTTCTTTTCCACTCCCAGGAGCCGCAGTGTTTGAGGCGTTGAGTTGGGGAGAATAAAATGTGCCCGTGAGCAGCATGTGGGGCTATTTCAGCTTCCCCTCATATGACTGCGCTGTGAGTTGACTCAGATGTTCTCAGGGACATTTACTGACGCGAGACAGTGAAAGGATTCTCATTCCCGCAGATCGGGAATTCAAACCGTATGCCGGCTACAGGACAATGAGAAAGATTAATTGGGGTGTGTGAAGAAGCTGTGAGCTGCATTTCAAACAGGGAGGTGGAGTCAGATGCATCATCCATTGGCCCCGGCCCTGTGCGTATCTCACGCCACCATGCTGCAGAGTTCTGACGTTTGCACGGACATGCGCAGCAATGGGTTCATTCACAAGGCGAACAACCAAAGATAATCACCGTCACTGATTCCCTTCCACAGGCCCAACTTGGTGAAGCAGTATCTTTCACTGGCAAAGGAAACACCCTTGTCCTCAGGTGCCTGCTTCATTTCGATCACGATTTCAAGCACCTCACTGTTCTAGTCTCATTTCCAAACACTTTGCTCATAGCCTCAAAAGAAGCTCTGCGGGTATCTGCTTGTTCCACCCGAACAGGCAGTGGGTTGCAGATTCCCACCAGTCCCAATTTGAGTGAAATATTTTTCCCCCTCCACTGATTTGAATCTTAAAGAAGAAGCCGGGGAGCAAGCTCCCTTTCTTTTCGACGACATTTCTCATTTTGTACTCGGCAGGGTTCACACCTGCGAGGGGAAACCGCAATGGATTTCATGTACATCGCATTAACCACTCGGCCCACGAATACAGAACCACACTGACAGCTTGACTTCCCAGGCCTGTCTGCCTGTGGAGCTGAGAAAGAGTGAATCATCGCAGAGTTTGTTTGAATCCAATCACTTCACAGTGATTCGAAAGGGTTAAATATCGGCACATGGTGTTTGCAGATATTTCGGTGTTTCACCCCAAAAGATGAAATGAACTTTCAGTTAGAAATTGCAGGAGGAACTCAGCAGGTCAGGCAACATCTGTGGAAAGAGAATCAGAGGCAACATTTCAAAATTGTGTTTTCACCGACAGGTACTGTCAAACCTGCCTAGTTTCTCTTTTGGTCTCGTCTTCTCAGCAAACGCAGTCCCTTCCGTTAGACATCAATTCAATTCAGAAACCCCTTTGTGGAGAAGATTTCCGTTGGGGGAAAATTTTCCTGACGCCATTAAAAGCGCACAGCTTCGAAGCCAAAGAAGGGCAGCGAACACACCGCCCCTGGGTGGGCTCGAACCACCAACCTTTCGGTTAACAGCCGAACGCGCTGACCAATTGCGCCACAGAGACAGGCGCTGATTTGGGCTG
The DNA here is from genome assembly GCF_047496795.1 of Chiloscyllium punctatum. Lineage (NCBI taxonomy): Eukaryota > Metazoa > Chordata > Chondrichthyes > Orectolobiformes > Hemiscylliidae > Chiloscyllium > Chiloscyllium punctatum. Next base: position 28,294,990 of record NC_092774.1, on the reverse strand, counting down.
CACCATCGCCTGGTGATTTTATACTTCAGCCTCCCCGCCGAGAATTACAATTGTCGTCTATCAGTTTTACTTTTCCATAATCAAGCCTGGGAGATCTCTTGTGGAGATACCGGGGACAGTCTGCAGACACATCCATGTCACGAGGAACTAGCTTTCTTACTCCGGGGCCGTCGCCCTTCCAGCCTTTCAGTGTTTTGCCTGTTCCCGAGTTCTCTCGTTGGCTCGCAGGGGAGAAGGGGTTTGAATTCATGATGTGCAGGAACGACAATTCTTTCATTGTCTCAGATCAGTTCATGTGCCAAGAACATCAGAGTCAACCTCCCGGCCTCGTCAACAAGGGGACGGTGTCTGGACTGTCTCTGCTCAATCGGACCGGTCATCTTTCATTCTCCTCGAAATCCGCTTCGCAAAGTGTTTCTAAAGGTTCACAAAGCTGGAGACTGGGATTTCTGTGTTGCTTCATGAACATTTGAACATTTTTCCATTTCCTAACTGACAATATTTTGCCAAAATCTCTTCCAATTGTACGCCTTGCCTCATGTCCAGGGATGAGGAATTTCCATTTTGGGGAGACATTCCCAAGATGGAGAATGTTCGCTTTGGAGCAAAGAAGGAAAACTGGAGATTTCCTGGGGCTGTTGGTCACGATGGAGGAAGAAGCGGTGGGAATGGGCAGTTTAATGATCAGAAGAACCAATTGCCACTGACCAGAGTCAGTTACCAGAGGACAGGGATTGAAGTTCTTGAATGAAAAGCAGCACTTGTGCCTAATAAACACAGAGAATACTGCAGAAAGCCAACGGGTCGAGCAGCATCTGTGGAAAGGGAAACAGAGCTGACGTTGTGAGTCTGGTACGTTGTTTGTTCAGAACCCGAGTTTCCTGCATGGCAATCAATTCCCAGACATGAGAAAACGGGTCTTTATTGAGACGGGTTTTGTGAAGTTTGAGCGATAATGCAACCAACAGGAAGTCATTTAAAATCGCCAGCGAAGAAATCATAGCCAGCAGGTTACCACCCTGGGCGGGGAGCCCCAAAGGATCTCTACGCCAACACCTTAAGTGTTCGGCCACAACTACACGCCCAAAGTTGTGGTCTAAACTTTCTCATGGAATAGTTCTAACAGGAAAGGTGAGTATTGGGATTGTCCTGTCCGCGCCATAGCCCCAACGGTTCCTGTTGCCCTGGATTTGATCAGGACAGAGGAGGCTGATGGGAGATCGAATTGAACTACACACATTGATGAGAGATAGAGCGGCTGGGAAGGATCCATTCCCATGCGTAGAGAGATTAATAATCAGGGCCGAAAATAAGGAGCCACTTCAAGAAATTTGGGGTTCATTCAGCAAAGCTAATGTATGACTGTTCACAGAAAATTGTGATGAAAGTCTCTCGAGTTATTTTGATGAGAAGTGTTGATGATGCTAATACAATCGATAGGATGAACGTAGATTGGTAAATGTATTTGGTGACAGTTCTGTTCTAGCCCTGTGAGCGAAACCTGGATCTGAAGGAGTAGAAGGGACATTAACAACATCGATCTGAAATTGGACACGTGACAAGGAACAGAGCCATCATGAACAGTTGGCTTTTGAACTGGAGAAGGTTTCTCGTGAAATTCGCTTGAGGCTTGAGGTATGCAAGGTCAAGATAATTTAGGTAAAACACGGAAACGCTATCCTCATTAGCAGACAGTGAAAGGATTACAAGACACAAATTAAACATTTTCGACAAGTGATACAGGGGACTGGGAAGATAAGTATTATAAACTGTGAACAGCAAAGTTCTGGAGCACAACACATACATTCAAAGACCGAAAACATCCAGGTCCTGATTAATCAGATTGCATTGTAGTGCATGTTTGCAAAACATCCACTTGCAATGTCCTACAAAAGAGTGACAAAACCCATCCCTGTCAGCCCAGGATAGAAAATCCGAAGGGATGAACGTTTGCTGATTTTCTGAAGATTCACAGAGCTTGGACTGGGTTTTGGTGATTGTTTCTTTTCCACTCCCAGGAGCCGCAGTGTTTGAGGCGTTGAGTTGGGGAGAATAAAATGTGCCCGTGAGCAGCATGTGGGGCTATTTCAGCTTCCCCTCATATGACTGCGCTGTGAGTTGACTCAGATGTTCTCAGGGACATTTACTGACGCGAGACAGTGAAAGGATTCTCATTCCCGCAGATCGGGAATTCAAACCGTATGCCGGCTACAGGACAATGAGAAAGATTAATTGGGGTGTGTGAAGAAGCTGTGAGCTGCATTTCAAACAGGGAGGTGGAGTCAGATGCATCATCCATTGGCCCCGGCCCTGTGCGTATCTCACGCCACCATGCTGCAGAGTTCTGACGTTAGCACGGACATGCGCAGCAATGGGTTCATTCACAAGGCGAACAACCAAAGATAATCACCGTCACTGATTCCCTTCCACAGGCCCAACTTGGTGAAGCAGTATCTTTCACTGGCAAAGGAAACACCCTTGTCCTCAGGTGCCTGCTTCATTTCGATCACGATTTCAAGCACCTCACTGTTCTAGTCTCATTTCCAAACACTTTTCTCATAGCCTCAAAAGAAGCTCTGCGGGTATCTGCTTGTTCCACCCGAACAGGCAGTGGGTTGCAGATTCCCACCAGTCCCAATTTGAGTGAAATATTTTTCCCCCTCCACTGATTTGAATCTTAAAGAAGAAGCCGGGGAGCAAGCTCCCTTTCTTTTCGACGACATTTCTCATTTTGTACTCGGCAGGGTTCACACCTGCGAGGGGAAACCGCAATGGATTTCATGTACATCGCATTAACCACTCGGCCCACGAATACAGAACCACACTGACAGCTTGACTTCCCAGGCCTGTCTGCCTATGGAGCTGAGAAAGAGTGAATCATCGCAGAGTTTGTTTGAATCCAATCACTTCACAGTGATTCGAAAGGGTTAAATATCGGCACATGGTGTTTGCAGATATTTCGGTGTTTCACCCCAAAAGATGAAATGAACTTTCAGTTAGAAATTGCAGGAGGAACTCAGCAGGTCAGGCAACATCTGTGGAAAGAGAATCAGAGGCAACATTTCAAAATTGTGTTTTCACCGACAGGTACTGTCAAACCTGCCTAGTTTCTCTTTTGGTCTCGTCTTCTCAGCAAACGCAGTCCCTTCCGTTAGACATCAATTCAATTCAGAAACCCCTTTGTGGAGAAGATTTCCGTTGGGGGAAAATTTTCCTGACGCCATTATAAGCGCACAGCTTCGAAGCCAAAGAAGGGCAGCGAACACACCGCCCCTGGGTGGGCTCGAACCACCAACCTTTCGGTTAACAGCCGAACGCGCTGACCAATTGCGCCACAGAGACAGGCGCTGACTTGGGCTGCACCATCGCCTGGTGATTTTATAATTCAGCCTCCCCGCCGAGAATTACAATTGTCGTCTATCAGTTTTACTTTTCCATAATCAAGCCTGGGAGATCTCTTGTGGAGATACCGGGGACAGTCTGCAGACACATCCATGTCACGAGGAACTAGCTTTCTTACTCCGGGGCCGTCGCCCTTCCAGCCTTTCAGTGTTTTGCCTGTTCCCGAGTTCTCTCGTTGGCTCGCAGGGGAGAAGGGGATTGAATTCATGATGTGCAGGAACGACAATTCTTTCATTGTCTCAGATCAGTTCATGTGCCAAGAACATCAGAGTCAACCTCCCGGCCTCGTCAACAAGGGGACGGTGTCTGGACTGTCTCTGCTCAATCGGACCGGTCATCTTTCATTCTCCTCGAAATCCGCTTCGCAAAGTGTTTCTAAAGGTTCACAAAGCTGGAGACTGGGATTTCTGTGTTGCTTCATGAACATTTGAACATTTTTCCATTTCCTAACTGACAATATTTTGCCAAAATCTCTTCCAATTGTACGCCTTGCCTCATGTCCAGGGATGAGGAATTTCCATTTTGGGGAGACATTCCCAAGATGGAGAATGTTCGCTTTGGAGCAAAGAAGGAAAACTGGAGATTTCCTGGGGCTGTTGGTCACGATGGAGGAAGAAGCGGTGGGAATGGGCAGTTTAATGATCAGAAGAACCAATTGCCACTGACCAGAGTCAGTTACCAGAGGACAGGGATTGAAGTTCTTGAATGAAAAGCAGCACTTGTGCCTAATAAACACAGAGAATACTGCAGAAAGCCAACGGGTCGAGCAGCATCTGTGGAAAGGGAAACAGAGCTGACGTTGTGAGTCTGGTACGTTGTTTGTTCAGAACCCGAGTTTCCTGCATGGCAATCAATTCCCAGACATGAGAAAACGGGTCTTTATTGAGACGGGTTTTGTGAAGTTTGAGCGATAATGCAACCAACAGGAAGTCATTTAAAATCGCCAGCGAAGAAATCATAGCCAGCAGGTTACCACCCTGGGCGGGGAGCCCCAAAGGATCTCTACGCCAACACCTTAAGTGTTCGGCCACAACTACACGCCCAAAGTTGTGGTCTAAACTTTCTCATGGAATAGTTCTAACAGGAAAGGTGAGTATTGGGATTGTCCTGTCCGCGCCATAGCCCCAACGGTTCCTGTTGCCCTGGATTTGATCAGGACAGAGGAGGCTGATGGGAGATCGAATTGAACTACACACATTGATGAGAGATAGAGCGGCTGGGAAGGATCCATTCCCATGCGTAGAGAGATTAATAATCAGGGCCGAAAATAAGGAGCCACTTCAAGAAATTTGGGGTTCATTCAGCAAAGCTAATGTATGACTGTTCACAGAAAATTGTGATGAAAGTCTCTCGAGTTATTTTGATGAGAAGTGTTGATGATGCTAATACAATCGATAGGATGAACGTAGATTGGTAAATGTATTTGGTGACAGTTCTGTTCTAGCCCTGTGAGCGAAACCTGGATCTGAAGGAGTAGAAGGGACATTAACAACATCGATCTGAAATTGGACACGTGACAAGGAACAGAGCCATCATGAACAGTTGGCTTTTGAACTGGAGAAGGTTTCTCGTGAAATTCGCTTGAGGCTTGAGGTATGCAAGGTCAAGATAATTTAGGTAAAACACGGAAACGCTATCCTCATTAGCAGACAGTGAAAGGATTACAAGACACAAATTAAACATTTTCGACAAGTGATACAGGGGACTGGGAAGATAAGTATTATAAACTGTGAACAGCAAAGTTCTGGAGCACAACACATACATTCAAAGACCGAAAACATCCAGGTCCTGATTAATCAGATTGCATTGTAGTGCATGTTTGCAAAACATCCACTTGCAATGTCCTACAAAAGAGTGACAAAACCCATCCCTGTCAGCCCAGGATAGAAAATCCGAAGGGATGAACGTTTGCTGATTTTCTGAAGATTCACAGAGCTTGGACTGGGTTTTGGTGATTGTTTCTTTTCCACTCCCAGGAGCCGCAGTGTTTGAGGCGTTGAGTTGGGGAGAATAAAATGTGCCCGTGAGCAGCATGTGGGGCTATTTCAGCTTCCCCTCATATGACTGCGCTGTGAGTTGACTCAGATGTTCTCAGGGACATTTACTGACGCGAGACAGTGAAAGGATTCTCATTCCCGCAGATCGGGAATTCAAACCGTATGCCGGCTACAGGACAATGAGAAAGATTAATTGGGGTGTGTGAAGAAGCTGTGAGCTGCATTTCAAACAGGGAGGTGGAGTCAGATGCATCATCCATTGGCCCCGGCCCTGTGCGTATCTCACGCCACCATGCTGCAGAGTTCTGACGTTAGCACGGACATGCGCAGCAATGGGTTCATTCACAAGGCGAACAACCAAAGATAATCACCGTCACTGATTCCCTTCCACAGGCCCAACTTGGTGAAGCAGTATCTTTCACTGGCAAAGGAAACACCCTTGTCCTCAGGTGCCTGCTTCATTTCGATCACGATTTCAAGCACCTCACTGTTCTAGTCTCATTTCCAAACACTTTGCTCATAGCCTCAAAAGAAGCTCTGCGGGTATCTGCTTGTTCCACCCGAACAGGCAGTGGGTTGCAGATTCCCACCAGTCCCAATTTGAGTGAAATATTTTTCCCCCTCCACTGATTTGAATCTTAAAGAAGAAGCCGGGGAGCAAGCTCCCTTTCTTTTCGACGACATTTCTCATTTTGTACTCGGCAGGGTTCACACCTGCGAGGGGAAACCGCAATGGATTTCATGTACATCGCATTAACCACTCGGCCCACGAATACAGAACCACACTGACAGCTTGACTTCCCAGGCCTGTCTGCCTATGGAGCTGAGAAAGAGTGAATCATCGCAGAGTTTGTTTGAATCCAATCACTTCACAGTGATTCGAAAGGGTTAAATATCGGCACATGGTGTTTGCAGATATTTCGGTGTTTCACCCCAAAAGATGAAATGAACTTTCAGTTAGAAATTGCAGGAGGAACTCAGCAGGTCAGGCAACATCTGTGGAAAGAGAATCAGAGGCAACATTTCAAAATTGTGTTTTCACCGACAGGTACTGTCAAACCTGCCTAGTTTCTCTTTTGGTCTCGTCTTCTCAGCAAACGCAGTCCCTTCCGTTAGACATCAATTCAATTCAGAAACCCCTTTGTGGAGAAGATTTCCGTTGGGGGAAAATTTTCCTGACGCCATTAAAAGCGCACAGCTTCGAAGCCAAAGAAGGGCAGCGAACACACCGCCCCTGGGTGGGCTCGAACCACCAACCTTTCGGTTAACAGCCGAACGCGCTGACCAATTGCGCCACAGAGACAGGCGCTGACTTGGGCTGCACCATCGCCTGGTGATTTTATACTTCAGCCTCCCCGCCGAGAATTACAATTGTCGTCTATCAGTTTTACTTTTCCATAATCAAGCCTGGGAGATCTCTTGTGGAGATACCGGGGACAGTCTGCAGACACATCCATGTCACGAGGAACTAGCTTTCTTACTCCGGGGCCGTCGCCCTTCCAGCCTTTCAGTGTTTTGCCTGTTCCCGAGTTCTCTCGTTGGCTCGCAGGGGAGAAGGGGTTTGAATTCATGATGTGCAGGAACGACAATTCTTTCATTGTCTCAGATCAGTTCATGTGCCAAGAACATCAGAGTCAACCTCCCGGCCTCGTCAACAAGGGGACGGTGTCTGGACTGTCTCTGCTCAATCGGACCGGTCATCTTTCATTCTCCTCGAAATCCGCTTCGCAAAGTGTTTCTAAAGGTTCACAAAGCTGGAGACTGGGATTTCTGTGTTGCTTCATGAACATTTGAACATTTTTCCATTTCCTAACTGACAATATTTTGCCAAAATCTCTTCCAATTGTACGCCTTGCCTCATGTCCAGGGATGAGGAATTTCCATTTTGGGGAGACATTCCCAAGATGGAGAATGTTCGCTTTGGAGCAAAGAAGGAAAACTGGAGATTTCCTGGGGCTGTTGGTCACGATGGAGGAAGAAGCGGTGGGAATGGGCAGTTTAATGATCAGAAGAACCAATTGCCACTGACCAGAGTCAGTTACCAGAGGACAGGGATTGAAGTTCTTGAATGAAAAGCAGCACTTGTGCCTAATAAACACAGAGAATACTGCAGAAAGCCAACGGGTCGAGCAGCATCTGTGGAAAGGGAAACAGAGCTGACGTTGTGAGTCTGGTACGTTGTTTGTTCAGAACCCGAGTTTCCTGCATGGCAATCAATTCCCAGACATGAGAAAACGGGTCTTTATTGAGACGGGTTTTGTGAAGTTTGAGCGATAATGCAACCAACAGGAAGTCATTTAAAATCGCCAGCGAAGAAATCATAGCCAGCAGGTTACCACCCTGGGCGGGGAGCCCCAAAGGATCTCTACGCCAACACCTTAAGTGTTCGGCCACAACTACACGCCCAAAGTTGTGGTCTAAACTTTCTCATGGAATAGTTCTAACAGGAAAGGTGAGTATTGGGATTGTCCTGTCCGCGCCATAGCCCCAACGGTTCCTGTTGCCCTGGATTTGATCAGGACAGAGGAGGCTGATGGGAGATCGAATTGAACTACACACATTGATGAGAGATAGAGCGGCTGGGAAGGATCCATTCCCATGCGTAGAGAGATTAATAATCAGGGCCGAAAATAAGGAGCCACTTCAAGAAATTTGGGGTTCATTCAGCAAAGCTAATGTATGACTGTTCACAGAAAATTGTGATGAAAGTCTCTCGAGTTATTTTGATGAGAAGTGTTGATGATGCTAATACAATCGATAGGATGAACGTAGATTGGTAAATGTATTTGGTGACAGTTCTGTTCTAGCCCTGTGAGCGAAACCTGGATCTGAAGGAGTAGAAGGGACATTAACAACATCGATCTGAAATTGGACACGTGACAAGGAACAGAGCCATCATGAACAGTTGGCTTTTGAACTGGAGAAGGTTTCTCGTGAAATTCGCTTGAGGCTTGAGGTATGCAAGGTCAAGATAATTTAGGTAAAACACGGAAACGCTATCCTCATTAGCAGACAGTGAAAGGATTACAAGACACAAATTAAACATTTTCGACAAGTGATACAGGGGACTGGGAAGATAAGTATTATAAACTGTGAACAGCAAAGTTCTGGAGCACAACACATACATTCAAAGACCGAAAACATCCAGGTCCTGATTAATCAGATTGCATTGTAGTGCATGTTTGCAAAACATCCACTTGCAATGTCCTACAAAAGAGTGACAAAACCCATCCCTGTCAGCCCAGGATAGAAAATCCGAAGGGATGAACGTTTGCTGATTTTCTGAAGATTCACAGAGCTTGGACTGGGTTTTGGTGATTGTTTCTTTTCCACTCCCAGGAGCCGCAGTGTTTGAGGCGTTGAGTTGGGGAGAATAAAATGTGCCCGTGAGCAGCATGTGGGGCTATTTCAGCTTCCCCTCATATGACTGCGCTGTGAGTTGACTCAGATGTTCTCAGGGACATTTACTGACGCGAGACAGTGAAAGGATTCTCATTCCCGCAGATCGGGAATTCAAACCGTATGCCGGCTACAGGACAATGAGAAAGATTAATTGGGGTGTGTGAAGAAGCTGTGAGCTGCATTTCAAACAGGGAGGTGGAGTCAGATGCATCATCCATTGGCCCCGGCCCTGTGCGTATCTCACGCCACCATGCTGCAGAGTTCTGACGTTTGCACGGACATGCGCAGCAATGGGTTCATTCACAAGGCGAACAACCAAAGATAATCACCGTCACTGATTCCCTTCCACAGGCCCAACTTGGTGAAGCAGTATCTTTCACTGGCAAAGGAAACACCCTTGTCCTCAGGTGCCTGCTTCATTTCGATCACGATTTCAAGCACCTCACTGTTCTAGTCTCATTTCCAAACACTTTGCTCATAGCCTCAAAAGAAGCTCTGCGGGTATCTGCTTGTTCCACCCGAACAGGCAGTGGGTTGCAGATTCCCACCAGTCCCAATTTGAGTGAAATATTTTTCCCCCTCCACTGATTTGAATCTTAAAGAAGAAGCCGGGGAGCAAGCTCCCTTTCTTTTCGACGACATTTCTCATTTTGTACTCGGCAGGGTTCACACCTGCGAGGGGAAACCGCAATGGATTTCATGTACATCGCATTAACCACTCGGCCCACGAATACAGAACCACACTGACAGCTTGACTTCCCAGGCCTGTCTGCCTATGGAGCTGAGAAAGAGTGAATCATCGCAGAGTTTGTTTGAATCCAATCACTTCACAGTGATTCGAAAGGGTTAAATATCGGCACATGGTGTTTGCAGATATTTCGGTGTTTCACCCCAAAAGATGAAATGAACTTTCAGTTAGAAATTGCAGGAGGAACTCAGCAGGTCAGGCAACATCTGTGGAAAGAGAATCAGAGGCAACATTTCAAAATTGTGTTTTCACCGACAGGTACTGTCAAACCTGCCTAGTTTCTCTTTTGGTCTCGTCTTCTCAGCAAACGCAGTCCCTTCCGTTAGACATCAATTCAATTCAGAAACCCCTTTGTGGAGAAGATTTCCGTTGGGGGAAAATTTTCCTGACGCCATTATAAGCGCACAGCTTCGAAGCCAAAGAAGGGCAGCGAACACACCGCCCCTGGGTGGGCTCGAACCACCAACCTTTCGGTTAACAGCCGAACGCGCTGACCAATTGCGCCACAGAGACAGGCGCTGACTTGGGCTGCACCATCGCCTGGTGATTTTATAATTCAGCCTCCCCGCCGAGAATTACAATTGTCGTCTATCAGTTTTACTTTTCCATAATCAAGCCTGGGAGATCTCTTGTGGAGATACCGGGGACAGTCTGCAGACACATCCATGTCACGAGGAACTAGCTTTCTTACTCCGGGGCCGTCGCCCTTCCAGCCTTTCAGTGTTTTGCCTGTTCCCGAGTTCTCTCGTTGGCTCGCAGGGGAGAAGGGGATTGAATTCATGATGTGCAGGAACGACAATTCTTTCATTGTCTCAGATCAGTTCATGTGCCAAGAACATCAGAGTCAACCTCCCGGCCTCGTCAACAAGGGGACGGTGTCTGGACTGTCTCTGCTCAATCGGACCGGTCATCTTTCATTCTCCTCGAAATCCGCTTCGCAAAGTGTTTCTAAAGGTTCACAAAGCTGGAGACTGGGATTTCTGTGTTGCTTCATGAACATTTGAACATTTTTCCATTTCCTAACTGACAATATTTTGCCAAAATCTCTTCCAATTGTACGCCTTGCCTCATGTCCAGGGATGAGGAATTTCCATTTTGGGGAGACATTCCCAAGATGGAGAATGTTCGCTTTGGAGCAAAGAAGGAAAACTGGAGATTTCCTGGGGCTGTTGGTCACGATGGAGGAAGAAGCGGTGGGAATGGGCAGTTTAATGATCAGAAGAACCAATTGCCACTGACCAGAGTCAGTTACCAGAGGACAGGGATTGAAGTTCTTGAATGAAAAGCAGCACTTGTGCCTAATAAACACAGAGAATACTGCAGAAAGCCAACGGGTCGAGCAGCATCTGTGGAAAGGGAAACAGAGCTGACGTTGTGAGTCTGGTACGTTGTTTGTTCAGAACCCGAGTTTCCTGCATGGCAATCAATTCCCAGACATGAGAAAACGGGTCTTTATTGAGACGGGTTTTGTGAAGTTTGAGCGATAATGCAACCAACAGGAAGTCATTTAAAATCGCCAGCGAAGAAATCATAGCCAGCAGGTTACCACCCTGGGCGGGGAGCCCCAAAGGATCTCTACGCCAACACCTTAAGTGTTCGGCCACAACTACACGCCCAAAGTTGTGGTCTAAACTTTCTCATGGAATAGTTCTAACAGGAAAGGTGAGTATTGGCATTGTCCTGTCCGCGCCATAGCCCCAACGGTTCCTGTTGCCCTGGATTTGATCAGGACAGAGGAGGCTGATGGGAGATCGAATTGAACTACACACATTGATGAGAGATAGAGCGGCTGGGAAGGATCCATTCCCATGCGTAGAGAGATTAATAATCAGGGCCGAAAATAAGGAGCCACTTCAAGAAATTTGGGGTTCATTCAGCAAAGCTAATGTATGACTGTTCACAGAAAATTGTGATGAAAGTCTCTCGAGTTATTTTGATGAGAAGTGTTGATGATGCTAATACAATCGATAGGATGAACGTAGATTGGTAAATGTATTTGGTGACAGTTCTGTTCTAGCCCTGTGAGCGAAACCTGGATCTGAAGGAGTAGAAGGGACATTAACAACATCGATCTGAAATTGGACACGTGACAAGGAACAGAGCCATCATGAACAGTTGGCTTTTGAACTGGAGAAGGTTTCTCGTGAAATTCGCTTGAGGCTTGAGGTATGCAAGGTCAAGATAATTTAGGTAAAACACGGAAACGCTATCCTCATTAGCAGACAGTGAAAGGATTACAAGACACAAATTAAACATTTTCGACAAGTGATACAGGGGACTGGGAAGATAAGTATTATAAACTGTGAACAGCAAAGTTCTGGAGCACAACACATACATTCAAAGACCGAAAACATCCAGGTCCTGATTAATCAGATTGCATTGTAGTGCATGTTTGCAAAACATCCACTTGCAATGTCCTACAAAAGAGTGACAAAACCCATCCCTGTCAGCCCAGGATAGAAAATCCGAAGGGATGAACGTTTGCTGATTTTCTGAAGATTCACAGAGCTTGGACTGGGTTTTGGTGATTGTTTCTTTTCCACTCCCAGGAGCCGCAGTGTTTGAGGCGTTGAGTTGGGGAGAATAAAATGTGCCCGTGAGCAGCATGTGGGGCTATTTCAGCTTCCCCTCATATGACTGCGCTGTGAGTTGACTCAGATGTTCTCAGGGACATTTACTGACGCGAGACAGTGAAAGGATTCTCATTCCCGCAGATCGGGAATTCAAACCGTATGCCGGCTACAGGACAATGAGAAAGATTAATTGGGGTGTGTGAAGAAGCTGTGAGCTGCATTTCAAACAGGGAGGTGGAGTCAGATGCATCATCCATTGGCCCCGGCCCTGTGCGTATCTCACGCCACCATGCTGCAGAGTTCTGACGTTTGCACGGACATGCGCAGCAATGGGTTCATTCACAAGGCGAACAACCAAAGATAATCACCGTCACTGATTCCCTTCCACAGGCCCAACTTGGTGAAGCAGTATCTTTCACTGGCAAAGGAAACACCCTTGTCCTCAGGTGCCTGCTTCATTTCGATCACGATTTCAAGCACCTCACTGTTCTAGTCTCATTTCCAAACACTTTGCTCATAGCCTCAAAAGAAGCTCTGCGGGTATCTGCTTGCTCCACCCGAACAGGCAGTGGGTTGTAGATTCCCACCAGTCCCAATTTGAGTGAAATATTCTCCCCCCTCCACTGATTTGAATCTTAAAGAAGAAGCCGGGGAGCAAGCTCCCTTTCTTTTCGACGACATTTCTCATTTTGTACTCGGCAGGGTTCACACCTGCGAGGGGAAACCGCAATGGATTTCATGTACATCGCATTAACCACTCGGCCCACGAATACAGAACCACACTGACAGCTTGACTTCCCAGGCCTGTCTGCCTATGGAGCTGAGAAAGAGTGAATCATCGCAGAGTTTGTTTGAATCCAATCACTTCACAGTGATTCGAAAGGGTTAAATATCGGCACATGGTGTTTGCAGATATTTCGGTGTTTCACCCCAAAAGATGAAATGAACTTTCAGTTAGAAATTGCAGGAGGAACTCAGCAGGTCAGGCAACATCTGTGGAAAGAGAATCAGAGGCAACATTTCAAAATTGTGTTTTCACCGACAGGTACTGTCAAACCTGCCTAGTTTCTCTTTTGGTCTCGTCTTCTCAGCAAACGCAGTCCCTTCCGTTAGACATCAATTCAATTCAGAAACCCCTTTGTGGAGAAGATTTCCGTTGGGGGAAAATTTTCCTGACGCCATTAAAAGCGCACAGCTTCGAAGCCAAAGAAGGGCAGCGAACACACCGCCCCTGGGTGGGCTCGAACCACCAACCTTTCGGTTAACAGCCGAACGCGCTGACCAATTGCGCCACAGAGACAGGCGCTGACTTGGGCTGCACCATCGCCTGGTGATTTTATACTTCAGCCTCCCCGCCGAGAATTACAATTGTCGTCTATCAGTTTTACTTTTCCATAATCAAGCCTGGGAGATCTCTTGTGGAGATACCGGGGACAGTCTGCAGACACATCCATGTCACGAGGAACTAGCTTTCTTACTCCGGGGCCGTCGCCCTTCCAGCCTTTCAGTGTTTTGCCTGTTCCCGAGTTCTCTCGTTGGCTCGCAGGGGAGAAGGGGTTTGAATTCATGATGTGCAGGAACGACAATTCTTTCATTGTCTCAGATCAGTTCATGTGCCAAGAACATCAGAGTCAACCTCCCGGCCTCGTCAACAAGGGGACGGTGTCTGGACTGTCTCTGCTCAATCGGACCGGTCATCTTTCATTCTCCTCGAAATCCGCTTCGCAAAGTGTTTCTAAAGGTTCACAAAGCTGGAGACTGGGATTTCTGTGTTGCTTCATGAACATTTGAACATTTTTCCATTTCCTAACTGACAATATTTTGCCAAAATCTCTTCCAATTGTACGCCTTGCCTCATGTCCAGGGATGAGGAATTTCCATTTTGGGGAGACATTCCCAAGATGGAGAATGTTCGCTTTGGAGCAAAGAAGGAAAACTGGAGATTTCCTGGGGCTGTTGGTCACGATGGAGGAAGAAGCGGTGGGAATGGGCAGTTTAATGATCAGAAGAACCAATTGCCACTGACCAGAGTCAGTTACCAGAGGACAGGGATTGAAGTTCTTGAATGAAAAGCAGCACTTGTGCCTAATAAACACAGAGAATACTGCAGAAAGCCAACGGGTCGAGCAGCATCTGTGGAAAGGGAAACAGAGCTGACGTTGTGAGTCTGGTACGTTGTTTGTTCAGAACCCGAGTTTCCTGCATGGCAATCAATTCCCAGACATGAGAAAACGGGTCTTTATTGAGACGGGTTTTGTGAAGTTTGAGCGATAATGCAACCAACAGGAAGTCATTTAAAATCGCCAGCGAAGAAATCATAGCCAGCAGGTTACCACCCTGGGCGGGGAGCCCCAAAGGATCTCTACGCCAACACCTTAAGTGTTCGGCCACAACTACACGCCCAAAGTTGTGGTCTAAACTTTCTCATGGAATAGTTCTAACAGGAAAGGTGAGTATTGGGATTGTCCTGTCCGCGCCATAGCCCCAACGGTTCCTGTTGCCCTGGATTTGATCAGGACAGAGGAGGCTGATGGGAGATCGAATTGAACTACACACATTGATGAGAGATAGAGCGGCTGGGAAGGATCCATTCCCATGCGTAGAGAGATTAATAATCAGGGCCGAAAATAAGGAGCCACTTCAAGAAATTTGGGGTTCATTCAGCAAAGCTAATGTATGACTGTTCACAGAAAATTGTGATGAAAGTCTCTCGAGTTATTTTGATGAGAAGTGTTGATGATGCTAATACAATCGATAGGATGAACGTAGATTGGTAAATGTATTTGGTGACAGTTCTGTTCTAGCCCTGTGAGCGAAACCTGGATCTGAAGGAGTAGAAGGGACATTAACAACATCGATCTGAAATTGGACACGTGACAAGGAACAGAGCCATCATGAACAGTTGGCTTTTGAACTGGAGAAGGTTTCTCGTGAAATTCGCTTGAGGCTTGAGGTATGCAAGGTCAAGATAATTTAGGTAAAACACGGAAACGCTATCCTCATTAGCAGACAGTGAAAGGATTACAAGACACAAATTAAACATTTTCGACAAGTGATACAGGGGACTGGGAAGATAAGTATTATAAACTGTGAACAGCAAAGTTCTGGAGCACAACACATACATTCAAAGACCGAAAACATCCAGGTCCTGATTAATCAGATTGCATTGTAGTGCATGTTTGCAAAACATCCACTTGCAATGTCCTACAAAAGAGTGACAAAACCCATCCCTGTCAGCCCAGGATAGAAAATCCGAAGGGATGAACGTTTGCTGATTTTCTGAAGATTCACAGAGCTTGGACTGGGTTTTGGTGATTGTTTCTTTTCCACTCCCAGGAGCCGCAGTGTTTGAGGCGTTGAGTTGGGGAGAATAAAATGTGCCCGTGAGCAGCATGTGGGGCTATTTCAGCTTCCCCTCATATGACTGCGCTGTGAGTTGACTCAGATGTTCTCAGGGACATTTACTGACGCGAGACAGTGAAAGGATTCTCATTCCCGCAGATCGGGAATTCAAACCGTATGCCGGCTACAGGACAATGAGAAAGATTAATTGGGGTGTGTGAAGAAGCTGTGAGCTGCATTTCAAACAGGGAGGTGGAGTCAGATGCATCATCCATTGGCCCCGGCCCTGTGCGTATCTCACGCCACCATGCTGCAGAGTTCTGACGTTTGCACGGACATGCGCAGCAATGGGTTCATTCACAAGGCGAACAACCAAAGATAATCACCGTCACTGATTCCCTTCCACAGGCCCAACTTGGTGAAGCAGTATCTTTCACTGGCAAAGGAAACACCCTTGTCCTCAGGTGCCTGCTTCATTTCGATCACGATTTCAAGCACCTCACTGTTCTAGTCTCATTTCCAAACACTTTGCTCATAGCCTCAAAAGAAGCTCTGCGGGTATCTGCTTGTTCCACCCGAACAGGCAGTGGGTTGCAGATTCCCACCAGTCCCAATTTGAGTGAAATATTTTTCCCCCTCCACTGATTTGAATCTTAAAGAAGAAGCCGGGGAGCAAGCTCCCTTTCTTTTCGACGACATTTCTCATTTTGTACTCGGCAGGGTTCACACCTGCGAGGGGAAACCGCAATGGATTTCATGTACATCGCATTAACCACTCGGCCCACGAATACAGAACCACACTGACAGCTTGACTTCCCAGGCCTGTCTGCCTGTGGAGCTGAGAAAGAGTGAATCATCGCAGAGTTTGTTTGAATCCAATCACTTCACAGTGATTCGAAAGGGTTAAATATCGGCACATGGTGTTTGCAGATATTTCGGTGTTTCACCCCAAAAGATGAAATGAACTTTCAGTTAGAAATTGCAGGAGGAACTCAGCAGGTCAGGCAACATCTGTGGAAAGAGAATCAGAGGCAACATTTCAAAATTGTGTTTTCACCGACAGGTACTGTCAAACCTGCCTAGTTTCTCTTTTGGTCTCGTCTTCTCAGCAAACGCAGTCCCTTCCGTTAGACATCAATTCAATTCAGAAACCCCTTTGTGGAGAAGATTTCCGTTGGGGGAAAATTTTCCTGACGCCATTAAAAGCGCACAGCTTCGAAGCCAAAGAAGGGCAGCGAACACACCGCCCCTGGGTGGGCTCGAACCACCAACCTTTCGGTTAACAGCCGAACGCGCTGACCAATTGCGCCACAGAGACAGGCGCTGATTTGGGCTGCACCATCGCCTGGTGATTTTATACTTCAGCCTCCCCGCCGAGAATTACAATTGTCGTCTATCAGTTTTACTTTTCCATAATCAAGCCTGGGAGATCTCTTGTGGAGATACCGGGGACAGTCTGCAGACACATCCATGTCACGAGGAACTAGCTTTCTTACTCCGGGGCCGTCGCCCTTCCAGCCTTTCAGTGTTTTGCCTGTTCCCGAGTTCTCTCGTTGGCTCGCAGGGGAGAAGGGGTTTGAATTCATGATGTGCAGGAACGACAATTCTTTCATTGTCTCAGATCAGTTCATGTGCCAAGAACATCAGAGTCAACCTCCCGGCCTCGTCAACAAGGGGACGGTGTCTGGACTGTCTCTGCTCAATCGGACCGGTCATCTTTCATTCTCCTCGAAATCCGCTTCGCAAAGTGTTTCTAAAGGTTCACAAAGCTGGAGACTGGGATTTCTGTGTTGCTTCATGAACATTTGAACATTTTTCCATTTCCTAACTGACAATATTTTGCCAAAATCTCTTCCAATTGTACGCCTTGCCTCATGTCCAGGGATGAGGAATTTCCATTTTGGGGAGACATTCCCAAGATGGAGAATGTTCGCTTTGGAGCAAAGAAGGAAAACTGGAGATTTCCTGGGGCTGTTGGTCACGATGGAGGAAGAAGCGGTGGGAATGGGCAGTTTAATGATCAGAAGAACCAATTGCCACTGACCAGAGTCAGTTACCAGAGGACAGGGATTGAAGTTCTTGAATGAAAAGCAGCACTTGTGCCTAATAAACACAGAGAATACTGCAGAAAGCCAACGGGTCGAGCAGCATCTGTGGAAAGGGAAACAGAGCTGACGTTGTGAGTCTGGTACGTTGTTTGTTCAGAACCCGAGTTTCCTGCATGGCAATCAATTCCCAGACATGAGAAAACGGGTCTTTATTGAGACGGGTTTTGTGAAGTTTGAGCGATAATGCAACCAACAGGAAGTCATTTAAAATCGCCAGCGAAGAAATCATAGCCAGCAGGTTACCACCCTGGGCGGGGAGCCCCAAAGGATCTCTACGCCAACACCTTAAGTGTTCGGCCACAACTACACGCCCAAAGTTGTGGTCTAAACTTTCTCATGGAATAGTTCTAACAGGAAAGGTGAGTATTGGGATTGTCCTGTCCGCGCCATAGCCCCAACGGTTCCTGTTGCCCTGGATTTGATCAGGACAGAGGAGGCTGATGGGAGATCGAATTGAACTACACACATTGATGAGAGATAGAGCGGCTGGGAAGGATCCATTCCCATGCGTAGAGAGATTAATAATCAGGGCCGAAAATAAGGAGCCACTTCAAGAAATTTGGGGTTCATTCAGCAAAGCTAATGTATGACTGTTCACAGAAAATTGTGATGAAAGTCTCTCGAGTTATTTTGATGAGAAGTGTTGATGATGCTAATACAATCGATAGGATGAACGTAGATTGGTAAATGTATTTGGTGACAGTTCTGTTCTAGCCCTGTGAGCGAAACCTGGATCTGAAGGAGTAGAAGGGACATTAACAACATCGATCTGAAATTGGACACGTGACAAGGAACAGAGCCATCATGAACAGTTGGCTTTTGAACTGGAGAAGGTTTCTCGTGAAATTCGCTTGAGGCTTGAGGTATGCAAGGTCAAGATAATTTAGGTAAAACACGGAAACGCTATCCTCATTAGCAGACAGTGAAAGGATTACAAGACACAAATTAAACATTTTCGACAAGTGATACAGGGGACTGGGAAGATAAGTATTATAAACTGTGAACAGCAAAGTTCTGGAGCACAACACATACATTCAAAGACCGAAAACATCCAGGTCCTGATTAATCAGATTGCATTGTAGTGCATGTTTGCAAAACATCCACTTGCAATGTCCTACAAAAGAGTGACAAAACCCATCCCTGTCAGCCCAGGATAGAAAATCCGAAGGGATGAACGTTTGCTGATTTTCTGAAGATTCACAGAGCTTGGACTGGGTTTTGGTGATTGTTTCTTTTCCACTCCCAGGAGCCGCAGTGTTTGAGGCGTTGAGTTGGGGAGAATAAAATGTGCCCGTGAGCAGCATGTGGGGCTATTTCAGCTTCCCCTCATATGACTGCGCTGTGAGTTGACTCAGATGTTCTCAGGGACATTTACTGACGCGAGACAGTGAAAGGATTCTCATTCCCGCAGATCGGGAATTCAAACCGTATGCCGGCTACAGGACAATGAGAAAGATTAATTGGGGTGTGTGAAGAAGCTGTGAGCTGCATTTCAAACAGGGAGGTGGAGTCAGATGCATCATCCATTGGCCCCGGCCCTGTGCGTATCTCACGCCACCATGCTGCAGAGTTCTGACGTTAGCACGGACATGCGCAGCAATGGGTTCATTCACAAGGCGAACAACCAAAGATAATCACCGTCACTGATTCCCTTCCACAGGCCCAACTTGGTGAAGCAGTATCTTTCACTGGCAAAGGAAACACCCTTGTCCTCAGGTGCCTGCTTCATTTCGATCACGATTTCAAGCACCTCACTGTTCTAGTCTCATTTCCAAACACTTTTCTCATAGCCTCAAAAGAAGCTCTGCGGGTATCTGCTTGTTCCACCCGAACAGGCAGTGGGTTGCAGATTCCCACCAGTCCCAATTTGAGTGAAATATTTTTCCCCCTCCACTGATTTGAATCTTAAAGAAGAAGCCGGGGAGCAAGCTCCCTTTCTTTTCGACGACATTTCTCATTTTGTACTCGGCAGGGTTCACACCTGCGAGGGGAAACCGCAATGGATTTCATGTACATCGCATTAACCACTCGGCCCACGAATACAGAACCACACTGACAGCTTGACTTCCCAGGCCTGTCTGCCTATGGAGCTGAGAAAGAGTGAATCATCGCAGAGTTTGTTTGAATCCAATCACTTCACAGTGATTCGAAAGGGTTAAATATCGGCACATGGTGTTTGCAGATATTTCGGTGTTTCACCCCAAAAGATGAAATGAACTTTCAGTTAGAAATTGCAGGAGGAACTCAGCAGGTCAGGCAACATCTGTGGAAAGAGAATCAGAGGCAACATTTCAAAATTGTGTTTTCACCGACAGGTACTGTCAAACCTGCCTAGTTTCTCTTTTGGTCTCGTCTTCTCAGCAAACGCAGTCCCTTCCGTTAGACATCAATTCAATTCAGAAACCCCTTTGTGGAGAAGATTTCCGTTGGGGGAAAATTTTCCTGACGCCATTATAAGCGCACAGCTTCGAAGCCAAAGAAGGGCAGCGAACACACCGCCCCTGGGTGGGCTCGAACCACCAACCTTTCGGTTAACAGCCGAACGCGCTGACCAATTGCGCCACAGAGACAGGCGCTGACTTGGGCTGCACCATCGCCTGGTGATTTTATAATTCAGCCTCCCCGCCGAGAATTACAATTGTCGTCTATCAGTTTTACTTTTCCATAATCAAGCCTGGGAGATCTCTTGTGGAGATACCGGGGACAGTCTGCAGACACATCCATGTCACGAGGAACTAGCTTTCTTACTCCGGGGCCGTCGCCCTTCCAGCCTTTCAGTGTTTTGCCTGTTCCCGAGTTCTCTCGTTGGCTCGCAGGGGAGAAGGGGATTGAATTCATGATGTGCAGGAACGACAATTCTTTCATTGTCTCAGATCAGTTCATGTGCCAAGAACATCAGAGTCAACCTCCCGGCCTCGTCAACAAGGGGACGGTGTCTGGACTGTCTCTGCTCAATCGGACCGGTCATCTTTCATTCTCCTCGAAATCCGCTTCGCAAAGTGTTTCTAAAGGTTCACAAAGCTGGAGACTGGGATTTCTGTGTTGCTTCATGAACATTTGAACATTTTTCCATTTCCTAACTGACAATATTTTGCCAAAATCTCTTCCAATTGTACGCCTTGCCTCATGTCCAGGGATGAGGAATTTCCATTTTGGGGAGACATTCCCAAGATGGAGAATGTTCGCTTTGGAGCAAAGAAGGAAAACTGGAGATTTCCTGGGGCTGTTGGTCACGATGGAGGAAGAAGCGGTGGGAATGGGCAGTTTAATGATCAGAAGAACCAATTGCCACTGACCAGAGTCAGTTACCAGAGGACAGGGATTGAAGTTCTTGAATGAAAAGCAGCACTTGTGCCTAATAAACACAGAGAATACTGCAGAAAGCCAACGGGTCGAGCAGCATCTGTGGAAAGGGAAACAGAGCTGACGTTGTGAGTCTGGTACGTTGTTTGTTCAGAACCCGAGTTTCCTGCATGGCAATCAATTCCCAGACATGAGAAAACGGGTCTTTATTGAGACGGGTTTTGTGAAGTTTGAGCGATAATGCAACCAACAGGAAGTCATTTAAAATCGCCAGCGAAGAAATCATAGCCAGCAGGTTACCACCCTGGGCGGGGAGCCCCAAAGGATCTCTACGCCAACACCTTAAGTGTTCGGCCACAACTACACGCCCAAAGTTGTGGTCTAAACTTTCTCATGGAATAGTTCTAACAGGAAAGGTGAGTATTGGGATTGTCCTGTCCGCGCCATAGCCCCAACGGTTCCTGTTGCCCTGGATTTGATCAGGACAGAGGAGGCTGATGGGAGATCGAATTGAACTACACACATTGATGAGAGATAGAGCGGCTGGGAAGGATCCATTCCCATGCGTAGAGAGATTAATAATCAGGGCCGAAAATAAGGAGCCACTTCAAGAAATTTGGGGTTCATTCAGCAAAGCTAATGTATGACTGTTCACAGAAAATTGTGATGAAAGTCTCTCGAGTTATTTTGATGAGAAGTGTTGATGATGCTAATACAATCGATAGGATGAACGTAGATTGGTAAATGTATTTGGTGACAGTTCTGTTCTAGCCCTGTGAGCGAAACCTGGATCTGAAGGAGTAGAAGGGACATTAACAACATCGATCTGAAATTGGACACGTGACAAGGAACAGAGCCATCATGAACAGTTGGCTTTTGAACTGGAGAAGGTTTCTCGTGAAATTCGCTTGAGGCTTGAGGTATGCAAGGTCAAGATAATTTAGGTAAAACACGGAAACGCTATCCTCATTAGCAGACAGTGAAAGGATTACAAGACACAAATTAAACATTTTCGACAAGTGATACAGGGGACTGGGAAGATAAGTATTATAAACTGTGAACAGCAAAGTTCTGGAGCACAACACATACATTCAAAGACCGAAAACATCCAGGTCCTGATTAATCAGATTGCATTGTAGTGCATGTTTGCAAAACATCCACTTGCAATGTCCTACAAAAGAGTGACAAAACCCATCCCTGTCAGCCCAGGATAGAAAATCCGAAGGGATGAACGTTTGCTGATTTTCTGAAGATTCACAGAGCTTGGACTGGGTTTTGGTGATTGTTTCTTTTCCACTCCCAGGAGCCGCAGTGTTTGAGGCGTTGAGTTGGGGAGAATAAAATGTGCCCGTGAGCAGCATGTGGGGCTATTTCAGCTTCCCCTCATATGACTGCGCTGTGAGTTGACTCAGATGTTCTCAGGGACATTTACTGACGCGAGACAGTGAAAGGATTCTCATTCCCGCAGATCGGGAATTCAAACCGTATGCCGGCTACAGGACAATGAGAAAGATTAATTGGGGTGTGTGAAGAAGCTGTGAGCTGCATTTCAAACAGGGAGGTGGAGTCAGATGCATCATCCATTGGCCCCGGCCCTGTGCGTATCTCACGCCACCATGCTGCAGAGTTCTGACGTTAGCACGGACATGCGCAGCAATGGGTTCATTCACAAGGCGAACAACCAAAGATAATCACCGTCACTGATTCCCTTCCACAGGCCCAACTTGGTGAAGCAGTATCTTTCACTGGCAAAGGAAACACCCTTGTCCTCAGGTGCCTGCTTCATTTCGATCACGATTTCAAGCACCTCACTGTTCTAGTCTCATTTCCAAACACTTTGCTCATAGCCTCAAAAGAAGCTCTGCGGGTATCTGCTTGTTCCACCCGAACAGGCAGTGGGTTGCAGATTCCCACCAGTCCCAATTTGAGTGAAATATTTTTCCCCCTCCACTGATTTGAATCTTAAAGAAGAAGCCGGGGAGCAAGCTCCCTTTCTTTTCGACGACATTTCTCATTTTGTACTCGGCAGGGTTCACACCTGCGAGGGGAAACCGCAATGGATTTCATGTACATCGCATTAACCACTCGGCCCACGAATACAGAACCACACTGACAGCTTGACTTCCCAGGCCTGTCTGCCTATGGAGCTGAGAAAGAGTGAATCATCGCAGAGTTTGTTTGAATCCAATCACTTCACAGTGATTCGAAAGGGTTAAATATCGGCACATGGTGTTTGCAGATATTTCGGTGTTTCACCCCAAAAGATGAAATGAACTTTCAGTTAGAAATTGCAGGAGGAACTCAGCAGGTCAGGCAACATCTGTGGAAAGAGAATCAGAGGCAACATTTCAAAATTGTGTTTTCACCGACAGGTACTGTCAAACCTGCCTAGTTTCTCTTTTGGTCTCGTCTTCTCAGCAAACGCAGTCCCTTCCGTTAGACATCAATTCAATTCAGAAACCCCTTTGTGGAGAAGATTTCCGTTGGGGGAAAATTTTCCTGACGCCATTAAAAGCGCACAGCTTCGAAGCCAAAGAAGGGCAGCGAACACACCGCCCCTGGGTGGGCTCGAACCACCAACCTTTCGGTTAACAGCCGAACGCGCTGACCAATTGCGCCACAGAGACAGGCGCTGACTTGGGCTGCACCATCGCCTGGTGATTTTATACTTCAGCCTCCCCGCCGAGAATTACAATTGTCGTCTATCAGTTTTACTTTTCCATAATCAAGCCTGGGAGATCTCTTGTGGAGATACCGGGGACAGTCTGCAGACACATCCATGTCACGAGGAACTAGCTTTCTTACTCCGGGGCCGTCGCCCTTCCAGCCTTTCAGTGTTTTGCCTGTTCCCGAGTTCTCTCGTTGGCTCGCAGGGGAGAAGGGGTTTGAATTCATGATGTGCAGGAACGACAATTCTTTCATTGTCTCAGATCAGTTCATGTGCCAAGAACATCAGAGTCAACCTCCCGGCCTCGTCAACAAGGGGACGGTGTCTGGACTGTCTCTGCTCAATCGGACCGGTCATCTTTCATTCTCCTCGAAATCCGCTTCGCAAAGTGTTTCTAAAGGTTCACAAAGCTGGAGACTGGGATTTCTGTGTTGCTTCATGAACATTTGAACATTTTTCCATTTCCTAACTGACAATATTTTGCCAAAATCTCTTCCAATTGTACGCCTTGCCTCATGTCCAGGGATGAGGAATTTCCATTTTGGGGAGACATTCCCAAGATGGAGAATGTTCGCTTTGGAGCAAAGAAGGAAAACTGGAGATTTCCTGGGGCTGTTGGTCACGATGGAGGAAGAAGCGGTGGGAATGGGCAGTTTAATGATCAGAAGAACCAATTGCCACTGACCAGAGTCAGTTACCAGAGGACAGGGATTGAAGTTCTTGAATGAAAAGCAGCACTTGTGCCTAATAAACACAGAGAATACTGCAGAAAGCCAACGGGTCGAGCAGCATCTGTGGAAAGGGAAACAGAGCTGACGTTGTGAGTCTGGTACGTTGTTTGTTCAGAACCCGAGTTTCCTGCATGGCAATCAATTCCCAGACATGAGAAAACGGGTCTTTATTGAGACGGGTTTTGTGAAGTTTGAGCGATAATGCAACCAACAGGAAGTCATTTAAAATCGCCAGCGAAGAAATCATAGCCAGCAGGTTACCACCCTGGGCGGGGAGCCCCAAAGGATCTCTACGCCAACACCTTAAGTGTTCGGCCACAACTACACGCCCAAAGTTGTGGTCTAAACTTTCTCATGGAATAGTTCTAACAGGAAAGGTGAGTATTGGGATTGTCCTGTCCGCGCCATAGCCCCAACGGTTCCTGTTGCCCTGGATTTGATCAGGACAGAGGAGGCTGATGGGAGATCGAATTGAACTACACACATTGATGAGAGATAGAGCGGCTGGGAAGGATCCATTCCCATGCGTAGAGAGATTAATAATCAGGGCCGAAAATAAGGAGCCACTTCAAGAAATTTGGGGTTCATTCAGCAAAGCTAATGTATGACTGTTCACAGAAAATTGTGATGAAAGTCTCTCGAGTTATTTTGATGAGAAGTGTTGATGATGCTAATACAATCGATAGGATGAACGTAGATTGGTAAATGTATTTGGTGACAGTTCTGTTCTAGCCCTGTGAGCGAAACCTGGATCTGAAGGAGTAGAAGGGACATTAACAACATCGATCTGAAATTGGACACGTGACAAGGAACAGAGCCATCATGAACAGTTGGCTTTTGAACTGGAGAAGGTTTCTCGTGAAATTCGCTTGAGGCTTGAGGTATGCAAGGTCAAGATAATTTAGGTAAAACACGGAAACGCTATCCTCATTAGCAGACAGTGAAAGGATTACAAGACACAAATTAAACATTTTCGACAAGTGATACAGGGGACTGGGAAGATAAGTATTATAAACTGTGAACAGCAAAGTTCTGGAGCACAACACATACATTCAAAGACCGAAAACATCCAGGTCCTGATTAATCAGATTGCATTGTAGTGCATGTTTGCAAAACATCCACTTGCAATGTCCTACAAAAGAGTGACAAAACCCATCCCTGTCAGCCCAGGATAGAAAATCCGAAGGGATGAACGTTTGCTGATTTTCTGAAGATTCACAGAGCTTGGACTGGGTTTTGGTGATTGTTTCTTTTCCACTCCCAGGAGCCGCAGTGTTTGAGGCGTTGAGTTGGGGAGAATAAAATGTGCCCGTGAGCAGCATGTGGGGCTATTTCAGCTTCCCCTCATATGACTGCGCTGTGAGTTGACTCAGATGTTCTCAGGGACATTTACTGACGCGAGACAGTGAAAGGATTCTCATTCCCGCAGATCGGGAATTCAAACCGTATGCCGGCTACAGGACAATGAGAAAGATTAATTGGGGTGTGTGAAGAAGCTGTGAGCTGCATTTCAAACAGGGAGGTGGAGTCAGATGCATCATCCATTGGCCCCGGCCCTGTGCGTATCTCACGCCACCATGCTGCAGAGTTCTGACGTTAGCACGGACATGCGCAGCAATGGGTTCATTCACAAGGCGAACAACCAAAGATAATCACCGTCACTGATTCCCTTCCACAGGCCCAACTTGGTGAAGCAGTATCTTTCACTGGCAAAGGAAACACCCTTGTCCTCAGGTGCCTGCTTCATTTCGATCACGATTTCAAGCACCTCACTGTTCTAGTCTCATTTCCAAACACTTTGCTCATAGCCTCAAAAGAAGCTCTGCGGGTATCTGCTTGTTCCACCCGAACAGGCAGTGGGTTGCAGATTCCCACCAGTCCCAATTTGAGTGAAATATTTTTCCCCCTCCACTGATTTGAATCTTAAAGAAGAAGCCGGGGAGCAAGCTCCCTTTCTTTTCGACGACATTTCTCATTTTGTACTCGGCAGGGTTCACACCTGCGAGGGGAAACCGCAATGGATTTCATGTACATCGCATTAACCACTCGGCCCACGAATACAGAACCACACTGACAGCTTGACTTCCCAGGCCTGTCTGCCTATGGAGCTGAGAAAGAGTGAATCATCGCAGAGTTTGTTTGAATCCAATCACTTCACAGTGATTCGAAAGGGTTAAATATCGGCACATGGTGTTTGCAGATATTTCTGTGTTTCACCCCAAAAGATGAAATGAACTTTCAGTTAGAAATTGCAGGAGGAACTCAGCAGGTCAGGCAACATCTGTGGAAAGAGAATCAGAGGCAACATTTCAAAATTGTGTTTTCACCGACAGGTACTGTCAAACCTGCCTAGTTTCTCTTTTGGTCTCGTCTTCTCAGCAAACGCAGTCCCTTCCGTTAGACATCAATTCAATTCAGAAACCCCTTTGTGGAGAAGATTTCCGTTGGGGGAAAATTTTCCTGACGCCATTAAAAGCGCACAGCTTCGAAGCCAAAGAAGGGCAGCGAACACACCGCCCCTGGGTGGGCTCGAACCACCAACCTTTCGGTTAACAGCCGAACGCGCTGACCAATTGCGCCACAGAGACAGGCGCTGACTTGGGCTGCACCATCGCCTGGTGATTTTATACTTCAGCCTCCCCGCCGAGAATTACAATTGTCGTCTATCAGTTTTACTTTACCATAATCAAGCCTGGGAGATCTCTTGTGGAGATACCGGGGACAGTCTGCAGACACATCCATGTCACGAGGAACTAGCTTTCTTACTCCGGGGCCGTCGCCCTTCCAGCCTTTCAGTGTTTTGCCTGTTCCCGAGTTCTCTCGTTGGCTCGCAGGGGAGAAGGGGTTTGAATTCATGATGTGCAGGAACGACAATTCTTTCATTGTCTCAGATCAGTTCATGTGCCAAGAACATCAGAGTCAACCTCCCGGCCTCGTCAACAAGGGGACGGTGTCTGGACTGTCTCTGCTCAATCGGACCGGTCATCTTTCATTCTCCTCGAAATCCGCTTCGCAAAGTGTTTCTAAAGGTTCACAAAGCTGGAGACTGGGATTTCTGTGTTGCTTCATGAACATTTGAACATTTTTCCATTTCCTAACTGACAATATTTTGCCAAAATCTCTTCCAATTGTACGCCTTGCCTCATGTCCAGGGATGAGGAATTTCCATTTTGGGGAGACATTCCCAAGATGGAGAATGTTCGCTTTGGAGCAAAGAAGGAAAACTGGAGATTTCCTGGGGCTGTTGGTCACGATGGAGGAAGAAGCGGTGGGAATGGGCAGTTTAATGATCAGAAGAACCAATTGCCACTGACCAGAGTCAGTTACCAGAGGACAGGGATTGAAGTTCTTGAATGAAAAGCAGCACTTGTGCCTAATAAACACAGAGAATACTGCAGAAAGCCAACGGGTCGAGCAGCATCTGTGGAAAGGGAAACAGAGCTGACGTTGTGAGTCTGGTACGTTGTTTGTTCAGAACCCGAGTTTCCTGCATGGCAATCAATTCCCAGACATGAGAAAACGGGTCTTTATTGAGACGGGTTTTGTGAAGTTTGAGCGATAATGCAACCAACAGGAAGTCATTTAAAATCGCCAGCGAAGAAATCATAGCCAGCAGGTTACCACCCTGGGCGGGGAGCCCCAAAGGATCTCTACGCCAACACCTTAAGTGTTCGGCCACAACTACACGCCCAAAGTTGTGGTCTAAACTTTCTCATGGAATAGTTCTAACAGGAAAGGTGAGTATTGGCATTGTCCTGTCCGCGCCATAGCCCCAACGGTTCCTGTTGCCCTGGATTTGATCAGGACAGAGGAGGCTGATGGGAGATCGAATTGAACTACACACATTGATGAGAGATAGAGCGGCTGGGAAGGATCCATTCCCATGCGTAGAGAGATTAATAATCAGGGCCGAAAATAAGGAGCCACTTCAAGAAATTTGGGGTTCATTCAGCAAAGCTAATGTATGACTGTTCACAGAAAATTGTGATGAAAGTCTCTCGAGTTATTTTGATGAGAAGTGTTGATGATGCTAATACAATCGATAGGATGAACGTAGATTGGTAAATGTATTTGGTGACAGTTCTGTTCTAGCCCTGTGAGCGAAACCTGGATCTGAAGGAGTAGAAGGGACATTAACAACATCGATCTGAAATTGGACACGTGACAAGGAACAGAGCCATCATGAACAGTTGGCTTTTGAACTGGAGAAGGTTTCTCGTGAAATTCGCTTGAGGCTTGAGGTATGCAAGGTCAAGATAATTTAGGTAAAACACGGAAACGCTATCCTCATTAGCAGACAGTGAAAGGATTACAAGACACAAATTAAACATTTTCGACAAGTGATACAGGGGACTGGGAAGATAAGTATTATAAACTGTGAACAGCAAAGTTCTGGAGCACAACACATACATTCAAAGACCGAAAACATCCAGGTCCTGATTAATCAGATTGCATTGTAGTGCATGTTTGCAAAACATCCACTTGCAATGTCCTACAAAAGAGTGACAAAACCCATCCCTGTCAGCCCAGGATAGAAAATCCGAAGGGATGAACGTTTGCTGATTTTCTGAAGATTCACAGAGCTTGGACTGGGTTTTGGTGATTGTTTCTTTTCCACTCCCAGGAGCCGCAGTGTTTGAGGCGTTGAGTTGGGGAGAATAAAATGTGCCCGTGAGCAGCATGTGGGGCTATTTCAGCTTCCCCTCATATGACTGCGCTGTGAGTTGACTCAGATGTTCTCAGGGACATTTACTGACGCGAGACAGTGAAAGGATTCTCATTCCCGCAGATCGGGAATTCAAACCGTATGCCGGCTACAGGACAATGAGAAAGATTAATTGGGGTGTGTGAAGAAGCTGTGAGCTGCATTTCAAACAGGGAGGTGGAGTCAGATGCATCATCCATTGGCCCCGCCCTGTGCGTATCTCACGCCACCATGCTGCAGAGTTCTGACGTTAGCACGGACATGCGCAGCAATGGGTTCATTCACAAGGCGAACAACCAAAGATAATCACCGTCACTGATTCCCTTCCACAGGCCCAACTTGGTGAAGCAGTATCTTTCACTGGCAAAGGAAACACCCTTGTCCTCAGGTGCCTGCTTCATTTCGATCACGATTTCAAGCACCTCACTGTTCTAGTCTCATTTCCAAACACTTTGCTCATAGCCTCAAAAGAAGCTCTGCGGGTATCTGCTTGTTCCACCCGAACAGGCAGTGGGTTGCAGATTCCCACCAGTCCCAATTTGAGTGAAATATTTTTCCCCCTCCACTGATTTGAATCTTAAAGAAGAAGCCGGGGAGCAAGCTCCCTTTCTTTTCGACGACATTTCTCATTTTGTACTCGGCAGGGTTCACACCTGCGAGGGGAAACCGCAATGGATTTCATGTACATCGCATTAACCACTCGGCCAACGAATACAGAACCACACTGACAGCTTGACTTCCCAGGCCTGTCTGCCTATGGAGCTGAGAAAGAGTGAATCATCGCAGAGTTTGTTTGAATCCAATCACTTCACAGTGATTCGAAAGGGTTAAATATCGGCACATGGTGTTTGCAGATATTTCTGTGTTTCACCCCAAAAGATGAAATGAACTTTCAGTTAGAAATTGCAGGAGGAACTCAGCAGGTCAGGCAACATCTGTGGAAAGAGAATCAGAGGCAACATTTCAAAATTGTGTTTTCACCGACAGGTACTGTCAAACCTGCCTAGTTTCTCTTTTGGTCTCGTCTTCTCAGCAAACGCAGTCCCTTCCGTTAGACACCAATTCAATTCAGAAACCCCTTTGTGGAGAAGATTTCCGTTGGGGGAAAATTTTCCTGACGCCATTAAAAGCGCACAGCTTCGAAGCCAAAGACGGGCGGCGAACACACCGCCCCTGGGTGGGCTCGAACCACCAACCTCTCGGTTAACAGCCGAACGCGCTGACCAATTGCGCCACAGAGACAGGCGCTGACTTGGGCTGCACCATCGCCTGGTGATTTTATAATTCAGCCTCCCCGCCGAGAATTACAATTGTCGTCTATCAGTTTTACTTTTCCATAATCAAGCCTGGGAGATCTCTTGTGGAGATACCGGGGACAGTCTGCAGACACATCCATGTCACGAGGAACTAGCTTTCTTACTCCGGGGCCGTCGCCCTTCCAGCCTTTCAGTGTTTTGCCTGTTCCCGAGTTCTCTCGTTGGCTCGCAGGGGAGAAGGGGTTTGAATTCATGATGTGCAGGAACGACAATTCTTTCATTGTCTCAGATCAGTTCATGTGCCAAGAACATCAGAGTCAACCTCCCGGCCTCGTCAACAAGGGGACGGTGTCTGGACTGTCTCTGCTCAATCGGACCGGTCATCTTTCATTCTCCTCGAAATCCGCTTCGCAAAGTGTTTCTAAAGGTTCACAAAGCTGGAGACTGGGATTTCTGTGTTGCTTCATGAACATTTGAACATTTTTCCATTTCCTAACTGACAATATTTTGCCAAAATCTCTTCCAATTGTACGCCTTGCCTCATGTCCAGGGATGAGGAATTTCCATTTTGGGGAGACATTCCCAAGATGGAAAATGTTCGCTTTGGAGCAAAGAAGGAAAACTGGAGATTTCCTGGGGCTGTTGGTCACGATGGAGGAAGAAGCGGTGGGAATGGGCAGTTTAATGATCAGAAGAACCAATTGCCACTGACCAGAGTCAGTTACCAGAGGACAGGGATTGAAGTTCTTGAATGAAAAGCAGCACTTGTGCCTAATAAACACAGAGAATACTGCAGAAAGCCAACGGGTCGAGCAGCATCTGTGGAAAGGGAAACAGAGCTGACGTTGTGAGTCTGGTACGTTGTTTGTTCAGAACCCGAGTTTCCTGCATGGCAATCAATTCC
Organism: Chiloscyllium punctatum; assembly: GCF_047496795.1. Taxonomy (NCBI): domain Eukaryota; kingdom Metazoa; phylum Chordata; class Chondrichthyes; order Orectolobiformes; family Hemiscylliidae; genus Chiloscyllium; species Chiloscyllium punctatum. Next base: position 28,263,851 of record NC_092774.1, on the reverse strand, counting down.
CAGACATGAGAAAACGGGTCTTTATTGAGACGGGTTTTGTGAAGTTTGAGCGATAATGCAACCAACAGGAAGTCATTTAAAATCGCCAGCGAAGAAAGCATAGTCAGCAGGTTACCACCCTGGGCGGGGGAGCCCCAAAGGATCTCTATGCCAACACCTTAAGTGTTCGGCCACAACTACACGCCCAAAGTTGTGGTCTAAACTTTCTCATGGAATAGTTCTAACAGGAAAGGTGAGTATTTGGCTTGTCCTGTCCGCGCCATAGCCCCAACGTTTCCTGTTCCCCTGGATTTGATCAGGACAGAGGAGGCTGATGGGAGATCGAATTGAACTACACACATTGATGAGAGATAGAGCGGCTGGGAAGGATCCATTCCCATGCGTAGAGAGATTAATAATCAGGGCCGAAAATAAGGAGCCACTTCAAGAAATTTGGGGTTCATTCAGCAAAGCTAATGTAGAACTGTTCACAGAAAATTGTGATGAAAGTCTCTCGAGTTACTTTGATGAGAAGTGTTGATGATGCTAATACAATCGATAGGATGAACGTAGGTTGGTCAATGTATTTGGTGACAGTTCTGTTCTAGCCCTGTGAGCGAAACCTGGATCTGAAGGAGTAGAAGGGACATTAACAACATCGATCTGAAATTGGACACGTGACAAGAAACAGAGCCATCATTCACAGTTGGCTTTTGAACTGGACAAGGTTTCTCGTGAAATTAGCTTGAGGCTTGAGGTATGCAAGGTCAAGATAATTTAGGTAAAACACGGAAACGCTATCCTCATTAGCAGACAGTGAAAGGATTACAAGACACAAATTAAACATTTTCGACAAGTGATACAGGTGACTGGGAAGATAAGTATTATAAACTGGGAACAACAAAGTTCTGGAGCACAACACTTACATTCAAAGGCCGAAAACATCCAGGTCCTGATTAATCAGATTGCATTGTGGTGCTTTTCTGCAAAACATCCACTTGCAATGTCCAACAAAAGAGTGGCAAAACCCATCCCTGTCAGCCCAGGATAGAAAATCCGAAGGGATGAACGTTTGCTGATTTTCTGAAGATTCACAGAGCTTAGACTGGGTTTTGGTGATTGTTTCTTTTCCACTCCCAGGAGCCGCAGTGGTTGAGGCGTTGAGTTGGGGAGAATACAATGTGCCCGTGAGCAGCATATGGGGCTATTTCAGCTTCCCCTCATCTGACTGCGCTGTGAGTTGACTCAGATGTTCTCAGTGACATTTACTGACGCGAGACAGTGAAAGGATCCTCATTCCCGCAGATCGGGAATTCAAACCGTATGCCGGCTTCAGGACAATGAGAAGATTAATTGGGGTGTGTGAAGAAGCTGTGAGCTGCATTTCAAACAGGTAGGTGGAGTCAGATGCATCATCCATTGCGCCCTGGTCCTGTGCGTATCTCACGCCACCATGCTGCAGAGTTCTGACGTTAACACGGACATGCGCAGCAATGGGTTCATTCACAAGGTGAACAACCAAAGATAATCACCGTCACTGATTCCCTTCCACAGGCCCAACTTTGTGAAGCAGTATCTTTCACTGGCAAAGGAAACACCCTTGTCCACAGGTGCCTGCTTCATTTCGATCACGATTTCAAGCCCCTCACTCTTCTAGTCTCATTTCCAAACACTTTGCTCATAGCCTCAAAAGAAGCTCTGCTGGTGTCTGCTTGTTCCACCCGAACAGGCAGTGGGTTGCAGATTCCCACCATTCCTAATTTCAGTGAAATATTATTCCCTCTCCACTGATTTGAATCTTAAAGAAGAAGCCGGGGAGCAAACTCCCTTTCTTTTCGACGACATTTCTCATTTTGTACTCGGCAGTGTTCACACCTGCGTGGGGAACTCGCAATGGATTTCAAGTCCATCGCATTAACCACTCGGCCGACGAATACAGAACCACACTGACAGCTTGACTTCCCAGGTCTGTCTGCCTGTGGAGCTGAGAAAGAGTCAATCATCGCAGAGTTTGTTTGAATCCAATCACTTCACAGTGATTCGAAAGGGTTAAATATCTTCACATGGTTTTGCAGATAATTAGGTGTTTCACTCCAAAAGATGAAATGAACTTTCAGTTAGAAATTGCAGGAGGAACTCAGCAGGTCAGGCAACATCTGTGGAAAGAGAATCAGAGGCAACATTCCAGAATTCTGTTTTCTCTGACAGGTACCGTCAAAGCTGCCGAGTTTCTCTTTTGGTCTCGTCTTCTCAGCACACGCAGTCCCTTACGTTAGACATTAATTCAATTCAGAAACCCCTTTGTGGAGAAGATTTCCGTTTGGGGAACATTTTCCTGACCCCATTAAAAGCGCACAGCTTCGAAGCCAAAGAAGAGCAGCGAACACGCCGCCCCTGGGTGGGCTCGAAGCACCAACCTTTCGGGGAACAGCCGAACGCGCTGACCAATTGCGCCACAGAGACAGGCGCGGCCATCAGCGGCGCCATCGCGCAGTGATTTCATAATTCAGCCCCCCGCCTAGAATTACAATTGTCGTCTATCAGTTTTACTTTTCCATAATCAAGCCTGGGAGATCTATTGGGGAGATACCGGGGACAGTCTGCAGACACATCCATGTCACGAGGAACTAGCTTTCTTACTCCGGGGCCGTCGCCCTTCCAGCCTTTCAGCGTTTTGCCTGTTCCCGAGTTCTCTCATTGGCTCGGAGGCGAGAAGGAGTTTGAATTCCTGATGTGCAGTAACGACAATTCTTTCAATGTCACAGATCAGTTCATGTGCCGAGAACATCAGAGTCAACCTCCCGGCCTCTTCAACAAGGGGACGGTGTCTGGACTGTCTCTGCTCAATCGGACCGGTCATCTTTCATTCTCCTCTAAATCCGCTTCCCAAAGTGTTTCTAAAGGTTCACAAAGCTGGAGACTGGGATTTCTGTTTTGCTTCATGAACATTTGAACATTTTTCCATTGCCTAACTGACTATATTTTGCCAAAATTTCTTCCCAATTGTACGCCTTGCCTCATGTCCAGGGATGAGGAATTTCCATTTTGGCGAGACATTGCCAAGGTTGAGAATGTTTGCTTTGGAGCAAAGAAGGTTAACTGGAGATTTCCTGGGGCTGTTGGTCATGATGGGAGAAGAAGCGGTGGGAATGGGCAGATGAATGATCAGAAGAACCAATTGCCACTGACCAGAGTCAGTTACCAGAGGACAGGGATTGAAGTTCTTGAATGAAAAGCAGCACTTGTGCCTAATAAACAAAGAGAATACTACAGAAAGCCAACAGGTCGAGCAGCATCTGTGGAAAGGTAAACAGAGCTGACGTTGTGAGTCTGGTACGTTGTTTGTTCAGAACCCGAGTTTCCTGCATGGCAATCAATTCCCAGACATGAGAAAACGGGACTTTATTGAGACGGGTTTTGTGAAGTTTGAGCGATAATGCAACCAACAGGAAGTCATTTAAAATCGCCAGCGAAGAAAGCATAGTCAGCAGGTTACCACCCTGGGCGGGGGTGTCCCAAAGGATCTTTACACCAACACCTTAAGTGTTCGGCCACAACTACACGCCCAAAGTTGTGGTCTAAACTTTCTCATGGAATAGTTCTAACTGGAAAGGTGAGTATTGGGCTTGCCTGTCCGCGCCATAGCCCCAACGTTTCCTGTTCCCCTGGATTTGATCAGGACAGAGGAGGCTGATGGGAGATCGAATTGAACTACACACATTGATGAGAGATAGAGCGGCTGGGAAGGATCCATTCCCATGCGTAGAGAGATTAATAATCAGGACCGAAAATAAGGAGCCACTTCAAGAAATTTGGGGTTCATTCAGCAAAGCTAATGTATGACTGTTCACAGAAAATTGTGATGAAAGTCTCTCGAGTTATTTTGATGAGAAGTGTTGATGATGCTAATACAATCGATAGGATGAACGTAGATTGGTAAATGTATTTGGTGACAGTTCTGTTCTAGCCCTGTGAGCGAAACCTGGATCTGAAGGAGTAGAAGGGACATTAACAACATCGATCTGAAATTGGACACGTGACAAGAAACAGAGCCATCATTAATAGTTGGCTTTTGAACTGGACAAGGTTTCTCGTGAAATTAGCTTCAGGCTTGAGGTATGCAAGGTCAAGATAATTGAGGTAAAACACGGAAACGCTATCCTCATTAGCCGACTGTGAAAGGATTACAAGACACAAATTAAACACTTTCGAGAAGTGATAAAGGGGACTGGGAAGATAAGTATTATAAACTGGGAACAACAAAGTTCTGGAGCACAACACTTACATTCAAAGGCCGAAAACATCCAGGCCCTGATTAATCAGATTGCATTGCGGTGCTTTTCAGCAAAACATCCACTTGCAATGTCCTACAAAAGAGTGACAAAACCCATCCCTGTCAGCCCAGGATAGAAAATCCGAAGGGATGAACGCATGCTTATTTTCTGAAGATTCAAAGAGCTTAGACTGGGTTTTGGTGATTGTTTCTTTTCCACTCCCAGGAGCCGCAGTGGTTGAGGCGTTGAGTTGGGGAGAATAAAATGCGCCCGTGAGCAGCACGTGGGGCTACTTCAGCTTCCCCTCATCTGACTGCGCTGTGAGTTGACTCAGATGTTCTCAGGGACATTTACTGACGCGAGACAGTGAAAGGATTCTCATTCCCGCAGATCGGGAATTCAAACCGTATGCCGGCTTCAGGACAATGAGAAAGATTAATTGGGGTGTGTGAAGAAGCTGTGAGCTGCATTTCAAACAGGTAGGTGGAGTCAGATGCATCATCCATTGCACCCCGGTCCTGTGCGTATCTCACGCCACCATGCTGCAGAGTTCTGACGTTAACACGGACATGCGCAGCAATGGGTTCATTCACAAGGTGAACAACCAAAGATAATCACCGTCACTGATTCCCTTCCACAGGCCCAACTTTGTGAAGCAGTATCTTTCACTGGCAAATAAAACACCTTTGTCCACAGGTACCTGCTTCATTTCGATCCCGATTTCAAGCCCCTCACTCTTCTAGTCTCATTTCCAAACACTTTGCTCATAGCCTCAAAAGAAGCTCTGCGGGTATCTGCTTGTTCCACCCGAACAGGCAGTGGGTTGCAGATTCCCACCAGTCCCAATTTGAGTGAAATATTTTCCCCCTCAACTGATTTGAATCTTAAAGAAGAAGCCGGGGAGCAAGCTCCCTTTCTTTTCGACGACATTTCTCATTTTGTACTCGGCAGGGTTCACACCTGCGTGGGGAAACCGCAATGGATTTCAAGTCCTTCGCATTAACCACTCGGCCCACGAATCCAGAACCACACTGACAGCTTGACTTCCCAGGTCTGTTTGCCTGTGGAGCTGAGAAAGAGTGAATCATCGCAGAGTTTGTTTGAATCCAATCACTTCACTGTGATTCGAAAGGGTTAAATATCTGCACATGGTTTTCCAGATATTTAGGTGTTTCACCCCAAAAGATGAAATGAACTTTCAGTTAGAAATTGCAGGAGGAACTCAGCAGGTCAGGCAACATCTGTGGAAAGAGAATCAGAGGCAACATTTCAGAATTTTGATTTCTCCGACAGGTACTGTCAAACCTGCCGAGTTTCTCTTTGGGTCTCGTCTTCTCAGCATACGCAGTCCCTTACGTTAGACATTAATTCAATTCAGAAACCCCTTTGTGGAGAAGATTTCCGTTTGGGGAACATTTTCCTGACCCCATTAAAAACGCACAGCTTCGAAGCCAAAGAAGAGCAGCGAACACACCGCCCCTGGGTGGACTCGAACCACCAACCTTCCGGTCAACAGCCGAACGCGCTGACCAATTGCTCCACAGAAACAGGCGCTGCTACGGGCGGCGCTATCGCTTAGTGATTATATAATTCAGCCTCAACGCCAAGAATTACAATTGTCGTCTATCTGTTTTACTTTTCCATGATCAAGTCTGGGAGATGTGTTGTGGAGATACCGGGGGCTGTCTGCAGACACATCCATGTCACGAGGAACTAGCTTTCTTACTCCGGGGCCGTCGCCCTTCCAGCCTTTCAGCGTTTTGCCTGTTCCCGAGTTCTCTCATTGGATCGGAGGCGAGAAGGAGTTTGAATTCCTGATGTGCAGGAACGACAATTCTTTCAATGTCTCAGATCAGTTCATGTGCCGAGAACATCAGAGTCAACCTCCCGGCCTCTTCAACAAGGGGACGGTGTCTGGACTGTCTCTGCTCAATCGGACCAGTCATCTTTCATTCTCCTCTAAATCCGCTTCCCAAAGTGTTTCTAAAGGTTCACAAAGCTGGAGACTGGGATTTCTGTTTTGCTTCATGAACATTTGAACATTTTTCCATTTCCTAACTGACAATATTTTGCCAAAATCTCTTCCCAATTGTACGCCTTGCCTCATGTCCAGGGATGAGGAATTTCCATTTTGGGGAGACATTCCCAAGGTTGAGAATGTTCGCTTTGGAGTAAACAAGGATAACTGGAGATTTCCTGGGGCTGTTGGTAATGATGGGAGAAGAAGCGGTGGGAATGGGCAGATTAATGATCAGAAGAACCAATTGCCACTGACCAGAGTCAGTTACCAGAGGACAGGGATTGAAGTTCTTGAATGAAAAGCAGCACTTGTGCCTAATAAACACAGAGAATACTGCAGAAAGCCAACAGGTCGAGCAGCATCTGTGGAAAGGTAAACAGAGCTGACGTTGTGAGTCTGATACGTTGTTTGTTCAGAACCCGAGTTTCCTGCATGGCAATCAATTCCCAGACATGAGAAAACGGGTCTTTATTGAGACGGGTTTTGTGAAGTTTGAGCGATAATGCAACCAACAGGAAGTTATTTAAAATCGCCAGCGAAGAAAGCATAGCCAGCAGGTTACCACCCTGGGCGGGGGAGCCCCAAAGGATCTCTACGCCAACACCTTAAGTGTTCGGCCACAACTACACGCCCAAAGTTGAGGTCTAAACTTTCTCATGGAATAGTTCTAACAGGAAAGGTGAGTATTGGGCTTATCCTGTCCGCGCCATAGCCCCAACGTTTCCTGTTCCCCTGGATTTGTTCAGGACAGAGGAGGCTGATGGAAGATCGAATTGAACTACACACATTGATGAGAGATCGAGCGGGTGGGAAGGATCCATTCCCATGCGTAGAGAGATTAATAATCAGGGCCGAAAATAAGGAGCCACTTCAAGAAATATGGGGTTCATTCAGCAAAGCTAATGTATGACTGTTCACAGAAAATTGTGATGAAAGTCTCTCGAGTTATTTTGATGAGAAGTGTTGATGATGCTAATACAATCGATAGGATGAACGTAGATTGGTAAATGTATTTGGTGACAGTTCTGTTCTAGCCCTGTGAGCGAAACCTGGATCTGAAGGAGTATAAGGGACATTAACAACATCGATCTGAAATTGGACACGTGAGAAGAAGCGGTGGGATTGGGCAGATTAATGATCAGAAGAACCAAACAGTCTGACCTCTAGTCAACTTTCGACATTGGGCCAGTATATCATTGTGATGATATTTAGTTCACATCTTCAAAGATTTGAACACACCACCTATTCTTAGCCCTTAACAATTTCCTTTAACACCTATTCACCCTCCCAGACAGATCGCTGTCAACTCCGATGTCTGTCCAACCATTCTTGTCTCACTTTGGTCTCTATCCCTATCTACCATTTACTCCGCCGCCTTCCTTCCACCCTCCCATCTGCATAGTAACCGACATTTTCCTATTCATCACCAGCTCTGTGGAAGGGTCACCGGATTCTTCTTCACAGAAGCTGCCAGACCTGCTGAGCTTTTCCAGGAACTACTGTTTTTGTTTCTGAAATACAGCATCCGCAGTTTTTATTCAGAAAGAGTTGCAAATTTGTTGGAGAGACAGAGTGAGAGAGTGAGTGAGACAGAACAGCCATGAACCGTTGGCCTCCGTTCTCAATCATAACATAAAATCATTGCAGTACGATCACTTCCCTCAACCCCGCGTCGGGTGGGCTTGTGACGCAACGGGAGCGCGTCTCCCTGCTGCTTTCAAGATTGCGCGTTTAAATCCCATCAGGCTCAATGGGGCGCAATTTCTGCTGCTTTAAATCAAGAAGTTAGATCTAAAGCTGCTGGTGTGGAGGCTGTGTAAACATAACCTTTGGATAAATTGCCACCTTATGTTGGTCCAACTGTCAGTTCATTCAGAATCACAGAATGTGTCACAGCCCACCTTTGCTCTGCTGCTTCTCCAAATGAGCAATGTACCTTTATTCGTATCGTAATCTTGCCTTCTCCCTGTAAATCTCTGCATTGTTACTTTGAACATGACCACCCCGAAATCCCTTCTGTGTCCATTGAATCTGCCTCTCTGTCACTGTCAGGCAGCCTTTCCTGATCCCAACCACTCCCTCTGTGAAAACGTTCTACTTAATATCCGTTCTCCCCGTGTCTGCGTGGGTTTCCTCCGGGCGCTCCGGTTTCCTCCCACAGTCCAAAGATGTGCAGGTCAGGTGAATTGGCCATGCTAAATTGCCTGTCGTGTGAGGTAAGGGGTAAATGTAGGGGTATGGGTGGGTTGCGCTTTGGCGGGTCAGTCTGGACTTGATGGGCTGAAGGGCCTGTTTCCACATTGTAATGTAATGTAATCTAATCTTAATATCACTTTTCCTACTCTTCCCAATGACTTTTAGTCTCTGCCTATTCACTTTCGATCCTTTCAGGCGTGAGAGCATTTTCACCAAAGCGGGAATCATATGCCTAGACCACCATACCATACACGGTGGGCCCTCTCACCTCCCGAAGCAGCTGGGACTTGCTCACTGTGGAGTACATTCTACATTCCTCCAAGAATTGCATGCAGCGAGAGTTTCTACCACATCTGCTTCTCATTCTGTCTCCCAAGACACGGCCTATCTCCATTGGTGGATAATTACACCATTCTGTTTCTGAATTGTTCTCTCAGACCCGAGCGGACAGGTACAAGCATTATCCTCCTCAACAAAGGGAACAGAGAACAGGAGAGCACCACATGTGCGTCACCTCAACTTCCTATGTTGGGCCAGTATATCAGTGTGAGATATTTAGTTCGCATCTTCAAAGGCAAGACACAGAACATAGCACCAGTGTAGGGGAACGCTGCTGAAGGAAACATCGAGAGGAGAGTCGAGCCATCGACTCCAAGATTAGTTGTGAATTTCACTGTTTGTTAATCTTCCCAGATGCACTCCGATGTCCAGCGATACACGAATTCAAACAGCAAAGGCGGTAACTGTGCAGGTTCTCTCTCCCTCTCTCTGTCTCCTGCACTGTCCTCGCCATGTGCTTCCTTTGTCTGCTCTTCTCCCCATTAAAACAGCTGTTATTTTGTCTTTTTTTCCAAAAGTTCCAAAACAATGCAACAGCATATAAAACAGTAATTGCTGCTTCTGGAATTGGAGGAAATCGCCTCCAACACTTAAAATACCTCAAAAAAAAGGAGCAGCTCTTATAGCCAGAAATTCTTCCGATCCTCCAACTTGGATTACCCAGAATCCGGTTCCCCATGGGAGACTGATTAGCAAGGTTAGATCTCGCGGAATACAGGGAGAACTAGCCACTTGGATACAGAACTGGTTCAAAGGTAGAAGACAGAGGGTGGTGGTGGAGCGTTGTGTTCCAGACTGGAGGCCTGTGACCAGTGGAGTGCCACAAGGATCAGTGCTGGGCCCTCTACTTTTTGTCATTTACAGAAATGATTTGGATGCGAGCATAAGAGGTACAGTTAGTAAGTTTGCAGATGACACCAAAATTAGAGATGTAGTGGACAGCAAAGAGGGTTACCTCAGATTACAACAGGATCAGGACCAGATGGGCCAATGGGCTGAGGAGTGGCAGATGGAGTTTAATTCAGATAAATGCGCGGTGCTCCATTTTGGGGAAGCAAATCTCAGCAGGACTTATACACTTAATGGTAAGGTCCTAGGGAGTGTTGCTGAACAAAGAGACCTTGGAGTGCAGGTTCATAGCTCCTTGTAAGTGGAGTCACACGTAGATAGGATAGTGAAGAAGGCGTTTGGTATGCTTTCCTTTATTGGTCAGAGTACTGAGTACAGGAGTTGGGAGGTCATGTTGCGGCTGTACAGGCATTGGTTAGGCCACTGTTGGAATATTGTATGCAATTCTGGTCTCCTTCCTATCGGAAAGATGTTGTGAAACATGAAAGGGTTCAGAAAAGATTTACAATGATGTTGTCAGGGTTGGAGGATCTGAGCTACAGGGAGAGTCTGAACAGGCTGGGGCTGTTTTCCCTGGAGCGTCGGAGGCTGAGGGGTGACCTTATACATGTTTACAAAATTATGAAGGGCATAGATAGGATAAATAGACAAAGTATTTTCCCTGGGTTCGGGGAGTCCAAAACTAGAGGGCATAGGTTTAGGGTGAGAGGGGAATGACATAAAAGAGATCTAAGGGGTAACGTTTTCACGCAGGGGGTGGTACGTGTGTGGAATGAGCTGCCAGAGGATGTGGTGGAGGCTGGTACAATTGCAATCTTTAAGAGGCATTTGGATGGGTATGTGAATAGGAAAGGTTTGGAGGGATTTGTGTCGGGTGCTGGCAGGTGGGACTAGATTGAGTTGGGATATCTGGCCGGCTTGGACGGTTTGGACCGAAGGGTCTGTTACCATGCTGTACATCTCTATGACTCTATGACTTCTTGGTTATGGGCCCAGCACGCTCCCGCTATGCCAATCTGCTGTGCTGCATGGCAGTTTTTCCAGAGAAGTATTCAACTTTTCATCTGGACTGTGGCATGCACGTTCGAGATTGATGTCAAAAGATCTGCACTGCTGTCGGGTAATATGTTGTTGCACAGACATATCGATGTTGTGCAAACTTAACTTTGTCTAAATTCCCACATTCTGCTTTTCGAACTGTGATTTCGAAATTTAAGCAGAAGGAAGGGAAGTTTGCATCGAGACCGTTTAATATGGAGAAGTGTTCCCCATGTAAACTGATAATGGGTGGCCATCCCATGTTTCCCGATGCAGGGCTGCCTGACCCACAGGGAGGTTTCTTTGATAAACTGTCCCTTAGACTTCCAGCCGCATCGTGACGTCATTGCACACGAGAGTGGGAAGGCAGAATTGCGGGAGATGGATCGGACCCGGTTGAAACGAAGTGCAGACTGGGTGACTGCTTGACAGAGCATCCATATTGTGTTCGCCAGAAAGATGGATTGTTATTCCCAATCGGTGATAACAAGTCGACAACAATAACATCAGGCAGCACTTGCTTTGCAATATCGTGCTCATAGATCTCACTTCCAGTTGAGCAAAATCACTCAACTCCGGATCTCTTTATGTTCCTGGTGCAAACATGGGGCAAACAGCTGAATACTTCTCTGGAAAAGCTGCCATGCAGCATAGCAGAGTGGCATAGCGGGAGCGTGTTGGGCTCATAACCCAGCAGTCGATGGGTCGAAGCCAACCGCGATGCTCCTCTCGATGTTTCCTTCAGCAGCTTTCCCCTACACTGGTGCTATGTTCTGTATCTTGCCTTTTAAGATGCGAACTAAATGTCTCACACCGATATCCTGGCCCAACATAGGAAGTTGAGGTGACGCACATGTGGTGCTCTCCTGTTATCTGTTCCCTTTGTTGAGGAGGATAATGCTTGTCCCTGTCCGCTCGGGTGTGAGAGAACAATTTAGAAACAGAATTGTGTAATTATCTGCCAGTGTAGATCGCCCGGAGCCTGGGAGACAGAATGAGAAGCAGATGTTCTGGAAACTGTTGCATCCTTGCAATTATTGAAGGAATGTAGAATGTATTCCATAGTGACCAAGTCCCAGTTGCTTCGGGAGGTGAGAGGACCCACGATGTATGGTGGAGTGGTCCAGGCGTATGATTCCCGCTTTGGTGAAAATGCTTCCACGCCTGAAAGGATTGAAAGCGAATAGGCAGAGACTGAAAGTCAGTAGGAAAAGTGACATTAAGAAGAACGTTTTCGCAGAGGGAGTGGTTGGGATCAGGAAAGGCTGCCTGACAGTGACAGAGAGGCAGATTCAATCGACACAGAAGGGATTTCGGGGTGGTCATGGTCAAAGGAACAAAGCAGAGACTGACAGGGAGAAGGCAAGCTTACGGTACGAAAAAAGACACTAACTTGCTCATTGCAAAGAAGCAGCAGAGCCAGGGTGGGCTGCGGCACATTCTGTTATTCTAAGCTGAAACAGCAGGAATGGAGCTCCTATGTAGCACACTGAGGCTGACACCATTTGAACATTCAACTTTTTGGTTTGCAGTTAGACGCGCTCCCGTTGCGCCACAAGCCACAAGCCCTTACGACAATGATCGTACTACAATGATTTTACTTTATGATTAGAACGGAGGCCAACGGTTCATGGCTGTTCTGTCTCACTTACTCTCTCACTCTGTCTCTCAAACCAATTAGCAACTCTTTCTGAATAAAAACTGCGGATGCTGTATTTCAGAAACAAAAACAGTCGTTGCTGGAAAAGCTCAGCAGATCTGGCAGCTTCTGTGAAGAAGAATCCGGTGACCCTTCCACAGAGCTGGTGATGAATAGGAAAATGTCGGTTAATATGCAGATGGGAGGGTGAGAGGAAGGTGGGCGGAGTAAATGATAGATAGGGATAGAGCCCAAAGTGAGACAAGAATGGTTGGACAGACAAAGGAATTGATAACGAACTGTCTGGGAGGGTGAATAGCTGTTAAAGGAAAGTGTTAGTCGCGAATAATAGGTGGTGTGTAATGGCAGACTACGTGATAACAAGGCCTTGTGTGCGTGGTACGGGGCTATGATGTGGGGAAGTTCAGGCCTTAAAATTATTAAATACAATATTGAGGACGACTGTAAGTGCAAAATTGTTCTGCTCGCACACTGCAACAAGCCTGAGACAGTGATGCTGGACAGGGAACAGGGTGGTGTGCTGAAGTGGCAGGCAACTGGAAGCTCAGGGTCTTTGTGTGGGCAGAACCTAGATGTTCTGCGAAGCAGTCACCCGCTTCGTTTCTCCAATGTTGACGAGACCACATTGCGACTAGCGAATGCAGTAGTCTTGTCTGTGGTAAGTGCAGGTAAAGTGTTTCTTCACGTCGAAGGTATGTTCGGGCCCTTGAATACTGAGCAGGGTGGGGGAAACGGGCAGGTGTTCCAATTTCGGCCGTTGCCGGACAAAGTGCCATGGGGCTATGGGTGGGTGATGGGAGTGAAGGAAGAGTGAACCCGGGTGTAACGCTTGCCCATTTACCTCATCCCTCAAATAAATCCCTGGACATGGAATAACATTCGTTTGAATCATTCACTACCACGTGAACCACGGCTAATTCATATTATGTTCCCGGGGCCTGCATCATTATTGTGTCACAATAGCTGCAGGCCATCATCGTGCATACCCAATGACGTGCGGCCGGAATGCTTGGACACAGTTTATCAAAGAAACCTCCCTGAGGGTCAGGCAGCCCTGCATCGGGTAGCATTGGCATGGCTAATTCTTTCTGTGGGCACTGTGTTTACGTTTCAACTTGGTGATTTTTGAAAGTGTGTAGTTCTGAGCGAAATCACACTTCGAAAAGCAGAATGTTGGAATTTAGACAACGTTAATATTTGCACAACAGCGATACATCTTCACAACAGCATATTTCACGAGAGGAGTGAAGATCTTTTGGCATCAATCTCGAACGTGCATGTCACACACCAGATGAAAAGCTGAAAATTTTTGTCTGGAAAGGCTGTTTGCGTAGCATAGCAGAGTGCTGCAGCGGGACCGTGTTGGGCCCAGAACCAGAGGTTGATGGATAGAAGCCATCCTCTGCTATCCGCTCAGTGTCATCTTTTGCAGCTTTCCCTCCTCACCCGCTACCCCAACAAATGTTTGAATATGTGAGCTAAATATCATCACAATGATACACTGGCCCAATGTCGAAAGTTGAGGTTACACACTTGTGGAGTTCAGGGTGGTGTTCTCCTTATCTCTGTCCCCTTTGTTGAGGAGGGTAATGCTTGTCCCTGGCCACTCGGGTGTTCGAGCCAAACTTAAAAACAGAATGGCGTAATTATCCGCCAGTGGAGACCCGCCCGGGTCCTGGGAGACAGAATGAGAAGCAGATGTTCTGAAAACTACTTTTTGGATTCAGTACCACGTGACCAATGCCGAATACATATTCATGTTCCTGGGGCCAGCATCATTATTGCGTCACAATAGCTGCAGGCCATCACTGCGCATGTCCGATGACGTCGTGTTGCGGGTGGAATTTCTGGTGAGAGTTTTTTAAAGAGGGTCAGGCAGACCCTGCATCGGGGCTTCCCTTCCTTCCACTTAAGTTCAAAGCCTATCAAACCGAAATTCCTCAGGTATGTCTGGAAGCACTTTTTCCCGATGTTGGCTAATGATTTCTGCAGACATTTGGTAAAGTTTGAACACGGTGAGAGCCATCGGCTTCCAAACCACGTTCCCGAATTACTCGACCAATAATTAAAGAGGTGATAGTGCTATAAAAGCACCGTATGATTACGGCTGAGAAAGACTGTATTCCGCTCAGTCAGTTCGTGTTTCTAAATCGAGACAAAAGTGACAATGCAAGTGAAACGAACGAAATTGCAGACAGGCTGCCATACCACTCTGTTTGTATCCCCACACAGGGGTGGTTTCTGTGACATGGGTGTGTCTGCAGTGTCTGTGGTCAGACCGTTTACAATGAATGTCCCAGCCTTTATTTTGTTAAAGTCACACTTGTAAAGGACAATTGCTATTTCTGTAATTGTAGTCTGAAGCTGGAATTCGCTAACACTCGGGTTTCGTGATCTTACTGATTTTTTACATCTCAGACTCTTTGGTGCATTTAGTCAGCAAGTCCGGCTGTTCACCAAAATAGTTGTAAGTCGAAATGGAGCAAAATTGTAGAATTAGGGCCAGACTTTTCAGGGTACATGTTCAGAAGCACTTCTACACATTGAGTTTGTCAGATGTTTGGAAATATCCTACATAAATGGCAGTGGTACAGGATAATTTGTCAGCTTTAAATCCGAAACAGATTTTTTTTGTTCAGGAAAGGTATTAAGGGACATGGGCCAAAGACAGATAAATGGATTTAGGCCTCTGATCAGCCATGATTTCTTTGAACGTTGGAACACACTTGAGGGGCTAAATGGCCGACTCATATTCCGATGTTCCTATAATCTTAACTGTTTCCTTATTGCACATTTGCGGCCTGTTATCGGGGGCACAATCTGCAAGAAAATATTCTCCAATTATTTGTTCTTGAAATATCGAACACAGACACACCCAGGCATCTTATACCAATATTCGGACAAACACAGTCACAGAACAGTTAACTGATTGAATTCCTGCACTTGAATCTTTAGAAACGTAATGTTCTTGGTTTCTCGATAATGATTCGCTTTCCTCAGTCCCAGATGGAACGACACAAGAAAAAATAGAAAAGCAGCAATGTTCTGGTCCTATAATCTCCAATCTTCTGCTGCCAGTGAAAAACAACAACGCAACTTAAGTCGGGGTCGACTGCAACCCGGGCCTCATCTCCCAATGAACCAAGCACAGGCTCAACAAAACTGAGGGAGATTATGTCCTGATCACGAAACCTGCGAGCAGCGTTGGCAAAGGCCCAAGCGACTCACCCATAAAAGTCAGTCATCTACTTTCTAAACGTGCTCAACTGCTTAGTTCCTTTATTTTATTGACTTTTGCAAATCTGAAAGTGAGAATTGGGGATATGTGGTCGCGAATGGCTGTTTGTGTGTCAGATTTGCCTGTCAGTTTTGTTGATATTGAAGCGAATTTGCTTTCAAAAAAAGGCAAAAAAAAGACAAACAACTTTAAATTCAAGAAGAGAAACTGAAGAAACTGGATGTTAGCGTTGAGAAAGAAGCAAAAAGGAAGTGGAATCTTAATGATTTTTTGAGTTTTGAGCAGAAAGCATTGGAGCTGTGGACTTCTGCTGATCAATGTATTTGTTTTCGTAAAGTTTAAAAAGTTATTTCGCCTTGATAAAAGAACTGGTCACACCCTGACTATATGTTGGAATACCTCAGGAGTAGAACAAAAGATTTTTATTCTGAGGTCGTGAGTTTAACATCCATATTGTGCAATGTTCCCGTGAAACTTTGCTTTTTGTGCGGAACATTCGTTCTTTCTTCAACTGGCAATCGACTCATATTCAAACTGAGTTTTACTCCCGTTCGTTTTCTCCCTGTCCCCGTTGCTCGGTTATGAGGGAAAGCTGAGAGTGAACGGGAGACAAGTTTGTAGGTGTGGCTTAACGGTGGCACTTGAAAATTGACAGATTCTACTCATGCATCGAGGCCAATAAATGGCTCAATCACAGAATTAGAACGGTCAAGTGCTATGGGAATTAATATTAACGTACACAGAAATGAGTAAGATGTGATTCATTTCAAGGAAAGAAATTAAGAAACTTCGTCACCCAGATTATCTCAGAGCAATCGTTGGCTATGGTACGTTTTATGTTAGTTTCAATGCTCATGCAACCACTGGATTGTGACTTGATCTCGTACTCAGGCTTTAATAAGTGATTTTGATGCATTTTGTTACAGAGTTGCGACATAGGCTGGGGAGCAATTCCGGTACATAGAGATGAGGAGGGTCGAATGAATTAAACAAGAGGGCGATGCGATAACGAGGACTGTTACCAAATACATTTACCAATCTCCGTTCATCCTATCGATTGTATTAACATCACCAACACTTCTCATCAAAATAACTCGAGAGACTTTCATCACAATTTTCTGTGAACAGTTCTACATTAGCTTTGCTGAATGAACCCCAAATTTCTTGAAGTGGCTCCTTATTTTCGGCCCTGATTATTAATCTCTCTACGCATGGGAATGGATCCTTCCCACCCGCTCTATCTCTCATCAATGTGTGTAGTTCAATTCGATCTCCCATCAGCCTCCTCTGTCCTGATCAAATCCAGGGGAACAGGAAACGTTGGGGCTATGGCGCGAACAGGACAAGCCCAGCACTCACCTTTCCTGTTAGAAGAATTACATGAGAAAGTTTAGAGCACAACTTTGGGCGTGTAGTTGTGGCCGAAAACTTAAGGTGTTGGCGTAGAGATCCTTGGGGGCTCCCCCGCCCAGGGTGGTAACCTGCTGGCTGTGCATTCTTGGCTGGTGATTTTAAATGACTTCCTGTTGGTTTCATTATCGCTCAAACTTCACAAAACCAGTCTCAATAAAGACCCGTTTTCTCATGTCTGGGAATTGATTGCCATGCAGGAAACTCGGGTTCTGAACAAACAACGTACCAGACTCACAACGTCAGCTCTGTTCCCCTTTCCACAGATGCTGCTCGACCTGTTGGCTTTCTGCAGTATTCTCTGTCTTTATTAGGCACAAGTGCTGCTTTTCATTCAAGAACTTCAATCCCTGTCCTCTGGTAACTGACTCTGGTCAGTGGCAATTGGTTCTTCTGATCATTAAACTGCCCATTCCCACCGCTTCTTCTCCCATCATGACCAACAGCCCCAGGAAATCTCCAGTTATCCTTCTTTGCTCCAAAGCGAACATTCTCAACCTTGGGAATGTGTCCCCAAAATGGAAATTCCTCATCCCTGGACATGAGGCAAGGGAAGAGAATTTGGCAAAATATTGTCAGTTAGGAAATGGAAAAAATGTGCAAATGTTCATGAAGCAAAACAGAAATCCCAGTATCCAGCTTTGTGATCATTTAGAAACGATTTGGGAAGCGGATTTAGAGGAGAATGAAAGATGACCGGTCCGATTGAGCAGAGACAGTCCAGAGACTGGCGGGGAGGCTGAATTATAAAATCATTAAGCGATGGTGCAGCCTACGTCTACGGCTGTCTCTATGCCGCAATTGGTCAGCGCGTTCGGCTATTAACCGGAAGGTTGGTGGTTCGAGCCCATCCAGGGGCGGTGTGTCCGCTGCCCTTCTTTGGCTTCGAAGCTGTGCGCTTTTAATGGGGTCAGGAAAATGTTCCCCAAACGGAAATCTTCTCCACAAAGGGGTTTCTGAATTGAAATAATGTCTAACGGAAGGGATTGCGTCTGCTGAGAAGACGAGACCAAAAGAGAAACATGGCAGGTTTGACAGTACCTGTCGGAGAAAACAGAATTTTGAAATGTTGCCTCTGATTCTCTTTCCACAGATGTTGCCTGACCTGCTGAGTTCCTCCTGCAATTTCTAACTGAATGTTCATTTCATCTTTTGGGGTGAAACACCTAAATATCTGCAAACACCATGTGCAGATATTTAACCCTTTCCAATCACTGTGAAGTGATTGGATTCAAACAAACTCTGCGATGATTCACTCTTTCTCAGCTCCACAGGCAGACAGACCTGGGAAGTCAAGCTGTCAGTGTGGTTCTGTATTCGTGGGCCGAGTGGTTAATGCGATGGACTTGAAATCCATTGCGGTTTCCCCTCGCAGGTGTGAACCCTGCCGAGTACAAAATGAGAAATGTCGTCGAAAAGAAAGGGAGTTTCCTCCCCGGCTTCTTTTTAAAATTCATTTCGGTGGAGAGGGAAAAATATTTCACTCAAATTGGGACTGGTGGGAATCTGCAACCCACTGCCTGTTCGGGTGGAACAAGCAGATACCCGCAGAGCTTCTTTTGAGGCTATGAGCAAAGTGTTTGGAAATGAGACTAGAACAGTGAGGGGCTTGAAATCGTGATCGAAATGAAGCAGGCACCTGAGGACAAGGGTGTTTCCTTTGCCAGTGAAAGATACTGCTTCACAAAGTTGGGCCTGTGGAAGGGTAGCAGTGACGGTGATTATCTTTGGTTGTTCACATTGTGAATGAACCCATTGCTGCGCATGTCCGTGTTAACGTCAGAACTCTGCAGCATGGTGGCGGAAGATACGTACAGGGCCGGGGCGCAATGGATGATGCATCTGACTCCACCTACCTGTTTGAAATGCAGCTCACAGCTTCTTCACACACCCCAATTAATCTTCTCATTGTCCTGAAGCCGGCATATGGTTTGAATTCCCGATCTGCAGGAATGAGAATCCTTTCACTGTCTCGCGTCAGTAAATGTCCCTGAGAACATCTGAGTCAACTCACAGCGCAGTCATATGAGGGGAAGCTGAAATAGCCCCACATGCTGCTCACGGGCACATGTTATTCTTCACAACTCAACGCCTCAACCACTGCAGCTCCTGGCAGTGGAAAAGAAACAATCACCAAAACCCAGTCTAAGCTCTGTGAATCTTCAGTAAATGAGCAAGCGTTCATCCCTTCGGATTTTCTATCCTGGGCTGACAGGGATGGGTTTTGTCACTCTTTTGTAGGGCATTGCAAGTGGATGTTTTGCAGAAAAGCACCACAATGCAATCTGATTAATCAGGACCTGGATGTTTTCGGTCTTTGAATGTAAGTGTTGTGCTCCAGAACTTTGCTGTTCACAGTTTATAATACTTATCTTCCCAGTCCCCTGTATCACTTGTCGACAATGTTTAATTTGTGTCTTGTAATCCTTTCACTGTCTGCTAATGAGGATAGCGTTTCCGTGTTTTACCTATATTATCTTGACCTTGCATAGGTCAAGCCTCAGGCTAATTTCACGAGAAACCTTCTCCAGTTCAAAAGCCAACTGTTAATGATGGCTCTGTTTCTTGTCACGTGTCCAATTTCGGATCCCTTATACTCCTTCAGATCCAGGTTTCGCTCACAGGAACAGAACTGTCACCAAATACATTTACCAATCTACGTTCATCCTATCGATTGTATTAGCATCATCAACACTTCTCATCAAAATAACTCGAGAGACTTCCATCACAATTTTCTGTGAACAGTTCTACATTAGCTTTGCTGAATGAACCCCACAATACTTGAAGTGGCTCCTTAATTTCGGCCCTGATTATTAATCTCTCTACGCATTGGAATGGATCCTTCCCAGCCGCTCTATCTCTCATCAATGTGTGTAGTTCAATTCGATCTCCCATCAGCCTCCTCTGTCCTGATCAAATCCAGGGGAACAGGAAACGTTGGGGCTATGGCGCGGACAGGACAAGCCCAGCACTCACCTTTCCTGTTAGAAGTATTCCATGAGAAAGTTTAGAGCACAACTTTGGGCGTGTAGTTGTGGCCGAACACTTAAGGTGTTGGCGTAGAGATCCTTTGGGGTACCCCCCGCCCAGGGTGGTAACCTGCTGGCTATGCTTTCTTCGCTGGCGATTTTAAATGACTTCCTGTTGGTTTCATTATCGCTCAAACTTCACAAAACCCGTCTCAATAAAGACCCGTTTTCTCATGTCTGGGAATTGATTGCCAAACAGGAAACTCGTTTTCTGAACAAACAACGTACCAGACTCACAACGTCAGCTCTGTTTCCCTTTCCACAGATGCTGCTCGACCTGTTGGCTTTCTGCAGTATTCTCTGTGTTTATTAGGCACAAGTGCTGCTTTTCATTCAAGAACTTCAATCCCTGTCCTCTGGTAACTGACTCTGGTCAGTGGCAATTGGTTCTTCTGATCATTAATCTGCCCATTCCCACCGCTTCTTCTCCCATCATGACCAACAGCCCCAGGAAATCTCCAGTTAACCTTCTTTGCTTCCCTTCCCCGCCCCCACCCCAGGTCGCCATCACCATCTATTCTCTCTCTATCATTAGAAGGGCTTGATACAGTGATCAAAGAGGGCTCGAGGCACGAGAAAGGACGGAGGAGGGTACTCAGAGTGAGATTTGACCGGGGGCGCAGAGACTGGGGGAAGAGAAAGAGAGAAAATGGGTAGGAGAGCAGAGCATCGGGGGAAGAGAATCCATGGGGGGGACACAGGGTGGGAGCAGAGAGAGAGAATGTGGTGAAGAGGATTGGGGAGGAGAGAGAGAATGCGGAGTTGTAGAGTGTGAAGTGAAAGAAATTGGTTGCAGAGTGTGGGGAGAGAGAATGGACGGGGCAGTGGGTGGGGAGAGAATGGACGGGGGCCTGTGGGTGTGGAGAGAATGGACGGGGGCAGTGGGTGGGAGAGAATTCATGGGGGCAGTGGGTGGGGACAGAATAGACGGGGCAGTGGGTGGGGAGAGAATCGACGGGGCAGTGGGTGGGGAGAGAATGGACAGGTGTCAATGGGTGGGGAGATAATGGACGGGGATAGTGGGTGGGGAGAGAATGGACGGGGCAGTGGGTAGGGAGAGAGTGGACGGGGCAGTGGGTGGGGAGAGAATGGACAGGGGCAGTGGATCACGACAGAATGGACGGGGGCAGTGGGTGGGGAGAGAATGGACGGGGCAGTGGGTGGGGAGAGAATAGACGGGGGCAGTGGATCAGGACAGAATGGACACGGGACAGTCGGTGGGAAGAGAATGGACAGGTGTCAATGGGTGGGGAGATAATGGATGGGGATATGGGTGGGGAGAGAATGGACGGGGTCAATGGTTGGGGAGAGAATGGACGGGGTAGAGAAAGAGAGCAACAACGAATGGCGGGAGAAGGTGGGGGAGAAAAGGAATGGATGGGGGCAGCGTGTGGGAGGTGAGAGAAAATGAGTGTAAGGGAAGGGACTGGATTGGGGAAGGCAGAGGGTGGAGCGATAAAGGGAATGGATGGGGACAGAGGGTGGATGAGGGACTGGACAGAGGGCAGAGGGTGCAGAGATAGAATGGACGGAGTGGGGAGAGTGGTATGTGTGGGAGAGAGAGAGAAGGGACTGGTAGGTTCGGGTAGAGAGAGAGAATGGACAGGGGATGCTATGGGGATGTTTCAATGGGGAGCTGGTGAATGCATCCCACCCACTCCCAGCATACCCTTCTCTGCACATGTGCAATGCAGACTTTTCTGAATGACACAAGAGACGAGTCTGGAACACTGTGTGAGTGCAGTCACCCTCACATCCTGGCATCAGCAAACCACTGCCTTTCTGTTTTAAAAACTAAATAAAGATGTGGGCTATATGCTAAGGATGGCGAGATGTGGCTGAGAAACTGAACAGAGGGTCAGCACTTTCAGGAGAGGGGAGCTGGGGAAAGGCAGGAGGATGGAAGGATGAATTTGGGTTGGAATCCATTGAAAGGTGGAGGAATTGAGAGACAGAGATTTCGGGTAGAAGATAGAGAAGGCTGTTCTGTGCAAACCAAAATTCTTTCATCCTATTTTCTGCCCTGCGCTGATAGCAGTGATCTGTTTTCGCAAGGTATTAGAAGAGGAGGATTTGCTTTTCAGCCAGGGACAAGAAATGTAGTCAGGGCCTGAATATCAGCAGTGTTTGAATCCAGGAGGGGAAATGTTTGTCTGCAGGAAATGATTTCAAATATCAACATGCATTGAGAATCCCCGTGAATACACGCAGCCTGCGTGGGAGTGCTCAAGGGTTCTAATTGCGGAGAGAACTTTAATTTTTCAGCGAAATGTGGACCAGTGTTCTCGCTATAGACGAGCCCTTCATTGGATCGTTGAATCTGCCGAGTAACAACGACACCTGCCCCGTGGAAACTCTATGGAAGCAGATTGAATTCCTCAAACTGATTGGAGTGTCACCAGGATTGGGGAGAAGCCAAGAGCTGGAGAGGGGATTCGGCGCAGCGCCAGGGACCTGGGTTCAATCCCACCCTCACAGAGACTGTGTGGATTTTGCACTTTCCTACCCCTCCCCCACCCCCTGTCCACGTCGGTTTCCTCTGGGTGCTCGGGTTTTCTCCCATGTTCCAAAGATGTGCAGGCTAGAGTGGATTGGGCGTTCTAAATTCAGGGATTAGCTGTGGGGATTATCGGGTGTGTCGGGGGGTGGGACTACATTCTTCGGAGGGTCAGTGTGGACTTGGTGGGTCAAACAGCCTGTTTCCACAGTGAATCCCCCATCGTGTCTGCAGCCTGGCTTCCAGCTCCATCTCTCTGTGCCGAAGGTCCTCCAGTATGTGTATTCCTTCATTTCCAGCACCCAGAACGTCCCACCTTCTGCAAATCGAAAGACAAGTCCCACCCTGCCCTCTCCAATGTGTGTTGTGTAACTGCTTAATCACTTTTAGAGCCCCAGCAAAGGTTGATAGCCAAGTTCGGAAACCAGGAGGATGGCCTCAACCGCGACCTTGGGTTCATGTCACATGACAGGTAACCCCACTTCACTGTTACGCGCTCTCTCTCTCTGTCTCTCCCTCACTCTCACACATACTCTTACATACTCACACGCTCGTGCAGAGCCTTTCCGATAGACATGCTCTCTCTCAGACACACACTCAGACGCCCCCCACTCACACCCACGCATACATCTTCGCACATGACGACACTCCATCACACACACACTTTACCCAGCATGCACACGCACATACACACACTCTCTCTCATGCATGCACTCACACATTTGGGGTGAATTTGCATTTACAGGATTATATATTTGGAAATAGAACCAGTCTGACTCAAGATTGGGATACAGACAGACTCTCACCTCACAGCTTTCATGCGTTGTTTGATGTGAGGTGTTACCTCCTTTTAAAAAACATCAACTTTCCTGGAGAACGTGACTTAAAAGAAGTTCTGGAATGTACATATTAATGAACCGAAATCTGCAGCCCATTTTAAAAGATGAAAGATTTAACAGCAATCTAGGTTTCTTCAATACGTCACTTATGTTGAATGACACGATAATGTTTTTGCGATATATTCTGTGTCTTGTGATCCTACTCCACAGCTACCTGAAGAAGGAGCAGCACTTCGAAACCTAGTGCTTCCAAATAAACCTGTTAGAATATACCCTGGTGTTTGTGACATTTTAAAACTTTGTTTCCAGTGAATACAGCCCACACCTCCCACTGTTGCCAATAATCTTTGCAATTCCAATGAAACAATGAACCTGAAGTCCTGAAAAAATATACAATTTGTAACAATATTAGCTACTCATTCACTGGTCCTTCTGAGACATGACATTAGTGCTGGAGGCTGAAAGAAATGAGCAGCTTTAAAACAAAAACCTGTTGGACCTCACAGGGTCTAAGCCGGGCGGTAAGTTCAGGTAACCTTTACTCTGACCCTATTTTGTGACAGCTTCAGATTTCCCCAGGAGAAAGGCAGACAAAAAGTAGTTTTTCAAGAAAACACCTCCAGCTCAAAGTGCACCGACTCCCCCCACCCAACTTTCTTTGTTGGTCAGCTGAGTTGTCCTTTGTAACTGGATCCTTGGTACAGCCGGGTAAAACATGCAGCTGGGATGACTGAGTGAACCCTTTCCCGCAACGGCAGTTTCCTTCACTGAAAAGGACATGAGTGAATCAGATGGTGCTTTTTCCCCCTAAAAGTGGTGTCATCCTTAGATTCTGAAGTCGAGATTACTGACCGAATTCCAATTCTGCCATCCACCGCAGTGGGATTCGAACCTGGGACGCCCCAGTGCTGGGTTGATCGGAGCACTTGGCCATCGCTCCTTCAATCCCCTTGCGCTGGCACGTGAACTCGGTGGTGCCTCCTCAGGTGGGAGGAGCAGGTGAAGCCCTTTTGGAACTTACACCAGGTGAATGGCCTCTCTCCAGTGTGGACCCACTGGGGGGTGAGCAGTGCAGATGACTGAGTGAACTCTCCCCTGCACATGGGGCACGTGAATGGCGTCTCTCTGAATGAACCCCTTCCTGCACACTGAGCAGGTGAACGGCCTCACCCCGTTGTGAATGCGTCTGTGGGTTTCCAGCACTGATGGGGAAGGGAATCCTTTCCCACAGTCCCCACATTTCCACGATTTCCTCACTGGGTGGAGCTTTCCTTGTGTTGCTCTGCGTCTGAAATTACAAACAGTGCGGGGATATCGTCTTTCCCACCGTGAGGGGTGTGATTTTAATTCCCCAATCTGAGTAAATGGTTTGAAGCACTTTTCACAGTCAGCGCACTGAATCTCCCTCACTCGGTATCTCAGTATTCTCCCTGCCACACCAGTGTCCAAAGTCTCTCAAGCAAACAAAAGCAAACATTTCTTCTCGATTGGAATGGCTGCTGATATTCAAGTCCCAATGAATCTAGTGGCTCTGTCAGAAGTAGATGTATCATTTCCTTTCAGATTTCTTTCTGCACGTCTTCCTGCAAAGAAAATCACAAAATAAGTGATCAGTCTGCACAGTTAAATGAACATAACATAGGTGGAAATTCCTGAAGATTGCCAGATGCCTGGTGATCACACATTACCCGGCACACAGAAACCTTAAAATAGACTTAGGTGTGTCTCGAGGTAAACTTCATAACATGGAATAAACTGCCTACAAAAGTGCTGGAAATGGAACTGAATCAAGGATATGAAAATGAAATGTCAAGGCTGCTTGAGAAAAGAAAGCCAGTAAACTTGCTAACTTACTTTCTGTCTTTGGATTAAATAAAAATGATTTAAAAAGGACGTAACTCCATTACTACATTAGAACGTGAATAATAATTGCAAAGAAACTTTTACAACAGCCAACAATATCAGAGATACACCATATGAAGCAATGCGTTTGAGGCAGTACGGTGGCTTAGTGGTTAGCGCTGCTGCCTCGCAGCAGCGGGGTCACAGGTTGGGATCCAGCCTCTGACAACTGTCTGTGTGGAGTTTGAACATTTTCCTTGTGTCTGCGTGGGGTTTTTTCCGGGTACTCCGGTTTCCTCCCACAGGTCAGGTGAATTGCCCATAGTGTTAGGTGCATTAGTTAGAAAGAAATGGTGGGTTACCCTTCGTAGGGTTGGTGTGGACGAGCTGGGCCGAAGGGCCTGTTTCCACACTGTAGAGAATCTAATTTAACCTAGATGCGTGTAGATATATATATCAATATGACAATCCTTTCAATGCGGCTCAGTTCAATCAGAAACTACACTTTTAATTGTGAACATGAGAAAAGAAGTAATCCTTTTCCAGGGTGCAAACTGCATACGTGACTAACTGAGGGAATACACAAGGAAAATACCGATAAGAGAGAAAAAAGTTGTTGAGCACATTTGCAGAGTCTTCTCCCTCTCTGGATTCACTCCAGTTGCTACGAGCAAACCTCGCTGTGGGCCAGACAGCCCTGCATCGGGAAGCACTGGGATGGTCAACTACGACCAGTTTACATGGAGAACACATCTCCACATTAAACAGCCTCGAGGCAAACTTCCCTTCCTTCCACTTAAAGTTCAAAACCCCTCAAAGGGAAATTCCCCAGGTAAGTTTGGAAAAATTTCTTCTCGATGTTCGCTAATTATTTCTATGAGCACTTTGTTAACGTTTGAACGTTGCGAGTTTTGAACATTTTTGAGTCTGAGTGAAATCACAGATCGAAAAACAGAATGTGGGAATTTAGACAGTTTAATTTTCAACATCGGCGATATGTCTGCACAACAGCATATGACACGACATCAGTGAACCTCTTCTGACATCATTCTCAAACGTGCATGCCACACGCCAGATGAAAAGCTGAATACTTCTCTGGAAAAGCTGCTGTGCAATGCAGGAGAATGGCACAATGGGTGCGTGTTGGGACCATAACCCAGCTGAGAAACCATTCTCTCCCGCCAGCACAGCATCTTTCTATCTCTCCGAAAACAGACCTTTGGAGCAAGTTCACAATCAAATCTGTTCATAATCCCCGTATTAATGTAACTGACACCTCTCACCCCAAGGCTTTCAGCGAGAGAGAGAGAGAGAGAGAGAGAGACAGCAGAAGAGCGAATGGACTCTGCCCTCCCTCCACAACAACGTGCAAGTAGAAACAAAATGGTTTAATTATCCGCCAGTGGAGATCGCCCAGTTCCTGGGGATGAGACAAACATCAGAGCTCCGGGGACAGAATGACAAGCAAATGTTCTGGAAACTCTTTGCTGCTTGCAATTCTTGAAACAATGTGGAATGTATTTCACTCTGAGAAAGTTTCAGCTGCCTCAGAGTCTCCAATGTACATTGCTCTGTTTGCTGCCAGCTCAGAGAGAGACCAATAGGAAGGACGTAGGAGTGAATAACGATCTGCGTGGGAGGGTGAACAATTGTTAATGGAGACTGTTAGTAGCTAACAATAAGTAGTGTGTCACAGCAGACTATGAGATAACGCGGAGTCGTGTGTTTGTGTGTGTGTGGTAGGAGTCAAGGACATGGGGGAGTTCAGGCCCGAAAGTTATGGAACTCGATATTGAAGACCGGAGGGCAGTAGGGGCTCCAAGTGGAAAATGAGGTGTTGCTCTTCCATCTGGAGCTGGAACACTGCTGCAAACCTGAGACAGAGATGTTGGTCAGGAAGAAGGGTGATGTGTTAAAGTGGCAGGCAACCGGAAGGTCAGGGCCTTTTTGCGGACAGAGCCGAAATGTTCTGCAAAGAGTCACCCAGTTTATGCTTCATGCTACATTGGAGAAACGACACTGTGCGAGCAGTGAATGCAGTAGACTAGGTTGTGGCAAAAGTACTGGTAAAGTGCTGCTTCATCTGGCAGGTATGTTTGAGTCCTTGGTTATTCAAGAGGGAGCAGGTAAATGGGCAAGTGTTACACATTTGGCGGTTACAGGGGAAAATGCCTTGGGATAATGGTCGATGGATGCCTTGGGACTATTGGGACTATGGGAGATGATGAAAGTGAAGAAAGAGTGGACTGAGGTATAACACCTGCCCATTTACCTCCTCCCACATATCAATCCCTGAAGTTTGAAGAAAGTTCCGTTGAATGATTCAGTACCACGTGACCCATGAACTGATTTATAATCATGTTCCGGGGCCAACGTCATTATTGAGTCACAACAGCTGCAGGCCATCGCTGGGGGCTTGCCTTATGACTTCACGGTGCGGCCGGAAGCGCCGGGAACAGTTTAGGAAAGAGACCGCCCGGTGGGTCAGGCAGCCCTGCATCGGGAAGCATTGGCCAACCACTTTCAGTTAACGTGGGGAACACATGTCCACATTCAACAGCCTCTTTCTAATTTAAGATCAAGATCCTCCAAACCGAAATGATCCAGCTAAGTTTGGAAGAATTTCTTCCAGGTTTTCGCAAATTATTTCAGTGAGGACGTTGTTAAAGTTTGAACGTTGAAAGTTTTCAAATTTCAGCGAAATTGCAGTTCCTGCACATCAGGCATTCAAACCTCTTCTCGGCTCCGGGCCAATCCGAAAGCTCGGGAACAGGTAAAACACTGAAAGATTCGAAGGCGATGGCCCCAGTGTAGGAGAGCTAGTTCCTAGTGACATGGATGTGCCTGCAGAGGATGAGATCGGACTGTCCCTATGTCTCCACAATGTATGTCCCAGGCTTTATTATGGGAAAATAAAACTGATGGCTAGGCAAACTGAATTACGTATTAATTCAGTACTAGCTTCCTTGAAGAGATTGTGGACGCTACCCAAATGCCTGTCATTGTGCTGCTTTTTGTCAGCGCGCTTGGCTATTAACTGCAAGGTTGGTGTTTTGAAACCACCCAAGGTGATTTCACTCCTACCGCTTTCTTAGCTGCAAAGTAGCGTCTATTTAATTGGGTCAGGAAAATGTTTCCCAAATGGAAATCGTCTCCACTGAGGAAACACAAAGGGGTTTCTGAACTGATTCAATGTCCAACGTCAAGGAGTGCGGATACTGAGAATCCGAGACAGAAAGCGAACCTGCTGAAGAAACTCAGCAGGTTTGGTAGTACGTGTGGGAGAAGGCAAAGTTCAGAAGAAGGTATGAAATCTTGTCTCTTCTTCTCTTTCCACAGATGCTGCCTGACCTGCTGAGTTGCTCCTGCAATTTCAGTTTTTGTTTTAACTGAAAGCCCATATCATCTTTCGGGATGAAACACCTAGACACGCCAAATGCAAATATTCAACCGTATCGAAACCTGTGAAGTGTTTGGACTCAAAAAACTCAGCAGTGATATACTCTTTCTAAGCTCCACAAGCAGAGAGATCTGGGAAATGAAGCTGTCAGTGTGGTTCTGTACTGGTGGACCGAGTGGTTAATGCGATGGACTTGAGATCCATTGCGGTTTCCCCACGCAGGTGTGAACCCTGCCGACTGCAGTTGAGAAATGTCGTCAAAAACAAAGGGAGACTGTTCCCCGGTTTCTTATTTAAGATTCAAATCAGTGGAGTTGGGAAATATTTCACTCACATTGGTAACGATGAGAATCTGCAACCCACTGTCTGTCAGGATGGAACAAGCAGATATCAGCGGAAATTTTGATCGAAATGAAGCAGGCACCTGAGGACAAGGGTGTTTCCTTTGCCAGTGAAAGATACTGCTTCACAAAGTTGGGCCTGTGGAAGGGAATCTGTGACGGTGATTATCTTTGGTTGTTCACCTTGTGAATGTTCCCATTGCTGCTCATGTCCGTGTTAACGTCAGAGCTCTGAACATGGTGGTGTAAGCTACTCTCAGGACCATGGGCGCAATGGATGACGTATCTGACTCCACCTACCTGTTTGAAATGCAGCTCACAGCTTCTTCACACACCCCAATTAATCTTTCTCATTGTCCTGAAACCGGCATATGGGTACAATTCCTAATCTGCAGGAATGAGAATCTTTTCACTGTCTCGTGTCAGTAAATGTCCCTGAGAACATCAGAGTCAAGTCACAGCGCCGTCAGAGGAGGGGAAGCTGAAAGACCCCACACACTGGTCACGGGCACATTTCACTTTCCCCAACACACCGCCCCAACCACTGCGGCTCTTGGGAGTGGAAAGGGAACAAACACCAAAACCCAGTCTCAGCTTTGTGAGTCTTCAGGAAATAAGAAAACTGTTCATCCCTTCGGATCTTCCACCCTGGGCTGACAGCCTTGATTTTAAATGGCTGTCCAGTCAGTGCCGATTCGTTTTGGCTGGAAAAAAGTCTTCCTTATCTCATCCCAGCATTTCTTGCCACAGAGACCTGTGTGGCAGAGTTCATGTATATATTTCCTTGTATAGTATTTTGTAAATAACATTCGTTTGCTGGTTGTTTGTATCGGGTATTTCAGGTTCATTAGCCGCTGTTTAAGTGTGTTGGTAAATTTGTGGGCGACCATGATGCTGAGAGGGTTGAGTTGTCTGGACATCATTTCACAGATGTCTTTAATGTAAAGTAATGTGCTAGTGTTTCTGTCGACGTTGTGTCTGCTTGTGTCAGTTTGTTGATGTGAAATTGGCACACTGGTTTTATTGGGTAGGCAAAAGTGAGGACTGCAGAGGCTGGAAACCAGAGTTTAGATCAGAGTGGTGCTAGAAAAGCACAGCAGGTCAGATAGCTTCCGCGAGGATCAGGAAAATCGACGTTTCGGGCAAAAGCCCTTCATCAGGAATAGAGGCAGGACCCCTCCAGGGTGGAGGGATAAATTGGGGGGTGCTGGGCCGAAGGTAGCAAAGAGTGCAACAGGGGGTGGGGATGAGGTGACAGGTCAGAGAGGAGGGTGGAGCGGATAGGTCGGAAGGGAGATTGGCAGGTGAGACAAGTCTTGACGACAGCGCTGAGCTGGAAGGTTGGAACTGAAGTTAGGTGGGTGGAGGGGAAATGAGGAAACTGCTGAAGTCCAAATTGATGGCCTGCGGTTGAATTTACCCGAAGCGGAAGATGAGGCGTCCATCCTCCAGGCATCGGGTGGGGAGGGAGCCGCGATGGAAGAGGCCCAGGACCTGCATGTCCTCGACAGTGTGGGAGGGGGTGTTGAAATGTTGGACCATAGGGCGATGGGGTTGATTGGTGCGGGTGTCCTGGAGATGTTCCCTCAAGTGCTGTGACTAGACTCTGCGAGGAGTCTCCAGTCTCCCCAATGTCGAGGAGACCCCATCGGGAGCAATGGATACAAGAAATGATATTGTTGGATGCACAGGTGAAAGCTTTCCAACTGCTGTGGCCTGGATTCGATTTCCGAGCAGGGAAGAAAATTTCAGTAGAGCCATCAGAGCATATCTGCATCTCCCTGGTGGTCTAGTGGTTAGGATTCGGCGCTCTCACCGCCGCGCCCCGGGTTCGATTCCCGGTCAGGGAAGCAGTTTTCTTGGGGTTTATCGGATACACGCTCTTCTCAAATGCGCTGTACAGTTAATTATTGATCTTCGGAGTTCCTGGGTGCTGCAGTGTGTAGTGGCTCGTTGAAATAGTGTCCTGATTCAGATTTGCTTGTATGTGTAGGGATGATTGCTTCTGTAGTTAAGTTCTTGGTTCGCGTGCGTTGTTTTCCTGTAGACGCTGTTTTGAATTTACCATTGACTGTTCGCTCTACTGTGACATCTAGAAATGGCACTTTGCTGTTGATCTCCTCTTTTGTGAATTTTATGCCAGTAAGGATAATGTTGATGGTGTTGTATGTTTCCTCTAATTTGTTTCATTTTTTGATGACAAAAGTGTCATCATTGTAGCGGACTCAAACTTTGGGTTGGATCATTGGAAGGGCTGTTTGTTCGACTCTCTGCATTATTGCTTCTGCTAGGAATCCTGATGCTGGTGATTTCATGGGTATTTCGTTGATTTGTTTGTAGGGCTTGTTACTGAATATGAAGTGGGTGGTAAGGCACAGTTCCATGAGGTTGGCAGCGTTGTCGTTGCTGATGAATTTGAGGCTGTATTTGTGTCTTTGGTTGTTCGCGTAGTGTCTTCAGTTTTCTTTGGCCACGTTGATGTTAATGGATGTGAACAGGGCTGTTATATCAAAGGACATCATTATTCCATACTATTCTATCTTAGTGTCTTTGGTGTTCAGGAATGTTTGGATGGAGTAAATGGAGTAGCGTGAATCTTCGACTTGGTGTTTTACTCTTCAGTGGAGGCCTTTGACTAGTCTGTATATTGGTGTTCCAAGTAGTGAGACTATGGCCTAAGGGGGGCTCCTGGTTTGAAGGGGAGGAGAACAACAACAAAGTGCCATTCCTGGATGTCACAGTAGAGCGAACAGTCAATGGGAAACTTCAAACTAGCATCTACGGAAAAACCAACACACCCAAACCAAGTACTTAACCACAGAAGCAATCATCCCAACATCCACAAATGAAGCTGCATCAGGACATTATTTCAACGAGCCACTACACACTGCAGCACAGAGAAACTGCGAAGAGCACAAGAGAAATACATATATAGTGTATTAAAGGAGAACGGGTACCGAATAAACCCAGTCCACCGATTTCTCATTGATGCTTCCAAGCTGACTCTCAAAAAGTCGGTTTGTCCCTCC
Organism: Chiloscyllium punctatum; assembly: GCF_047496795.1. NCBI lineage: Eukaryota > Metazoa > Chordata > Chondrichthyes > Orectolobiformes > Hemiscylliidae > Chiloscyllium > Chiloscyllium punctatum. Next base: position 28,231,871 of record NC_092774.1, on the reverse strand, counting down.
ATTCTTTCCTGTTTGTTTTTTGTGGGTTTGACTGAGTATTGGAGTTGGGAGGTTTTGCTGTGGTTGTACAGGACATTGGTTAGACCACTTTTGGAATATTGTGTGAAATTCTGGCCTCCCTCCTATCAGAAGCATATTATGAAATTTGAAAGGGTTCTGAAGCACCAATGGGTCTGCAGAGAGGAAGAGGCCCTTCTGCTGCCCTGAGTGCGGGAAGGCCTTCAGTGATTCCTCTGCCCTGCTGACGCACCAGTTGGTCCACACCAGGGAAGTCTGTTCTCTGGCCCCAAGTGGGAGATGGCCATCAGCAGTTCTTCCCACCTGCTGAGACACCAGTGGGTCAACACTGAGGAGAAGCCGTTCTTCTGCCCCGAGTGCAGGAAGGGCTTTGCTCTTTCTTCCGACCTGCTGGCCCATTGGTGGGTCCACATGGGGGAAAGGTCATTCAGTTGTACTAAGTGCAGGAAGGCCTTCATCAATTTCTCAGCCCTGCTGACTCACCAGTCAGTCCACACCGGGGAGAAACCGTTCTCTTGCCCGAGTGTGGGAAGGGCTTTACCCGCTCGTCCACATTGCTGAAGCACCAGCTGGTCCACATGGGGGGATGGTGGCTGGAGGGCGGGGGGGGAGGCCTTTCTGCTGCACTGAGTGCGGGAAGTCCTTCAGCAATTCCGCTGCCCTGCTGAAGCACCAGTGTGTCCACACCGGGGAGATGCCCTCCAGCTGGCCCGAGTGTGTGAAGAGGATCATGTTTTCCTGCAACTTGCGGAAGCACCAGCGGGGGCACCAGCGCTCCCAGCAATCAGATCCTACCAGTGACGCTGCCTTTAGTCACCCTCAAGGACTGAACCTCCTAACAGTTCTGACAGTGGGTGCAGTGGGAGAGTAGGTGGGCTGTTTTTGTTTTCTGCTGGACTGCAATTGACTCCCCCACCCCCCACAACCACAACCCCATGGTGACTCAGGGTTAGCACTGCTGCCTCATGGCACCAGGAACCCAGGAATACTTCCACCCTTGGGGGTCTGTGTGCAATTTATGGAGCGTAGGAAAATGGATCTGAGTAGGTTACTCTTCGGAGAATCAGTGCAGATGTGTTCGGCTGAAGGACCTGTTTCCACACTGTAGGAGTTCAACCATCAAATGAGCTTCGGTTTCATTGAAAACTGCTGCTCATTGAGCCAGGGACTGCACATTGCCAAATGAAATGATCCAGAGAAACCTACGACTGCAAGACCATCGGAGCAGAAGTTAGGCCATTCGGCCCGTCAAATCGACTCTGCCATTCGTTAGTGACAAAAGTAGTGTATATGAGATTAGGTACAGAGGGCAAACAGGCCATTTGTCCGAACAAGTCCACACCGACCCTCCGAAGAGTAACCCATCCAGACCCATTTCCCTCTGACGAATATACCTAACCCTATGGGCAATTAAGCAATAGACATGACCTGAACATCTTTAGACTCTCGAAGAAAACAGGACCACCCAGAGAAAACCAACGCAGACACTGGGAGAATGTGCAAACTCCTCACAGACAGTCACCCAAGGCTGGATTCAAACCTGGGTCCCTGGCACTGTGAGGCTGCAGTGGTTACCACTCAGCAACTTCATGTTGCAACCCGAAGTAGGCAAGCAGGAGGATGAGAGAATACAGCAAGCCAGGCAGCACCAGGATGTGGCGTCGTCAACGTTTTGGGTATTAACCCTTCTTCAGGACTGAAACGTTGACTTCTCTGTGAGAAACGAATTACGGGAATGTTGCTGGGGGTTGGAGGGTTTGAGCTATAGGGAATGGCTGAATAGGCTGGGACTGTTTTCACTGGAGCATCAGAGGCAGAGGAGTGACTTAATAGAGGTTACAAAATCATGAGGGGCATGGACAGGGTAATAGACAAGGTCTTTTCCCAGGGATGGGAGAGTCCAGAACTAGACGGCATAGGTTTATGGTGAGAGCCGAAATATATTAAAGGGACAACTTCTTCATGCAGAGGGTAGTACTTATATGAAATGTGCTGCCACAGGATTTGGGTCAGGTGTTGTCAAATGGCACTAGATTAGTTTAGGATGTCAGGTCAGCATGGACCAGTTGTACCAAAGGGTCTGTTTCCATTTTGTATGTGTCTCTGACTACTGGTCCTGATGTAAGTTTAAAATAGAGTCCAAGTAACTTTAAATACTTCAATCTTGTTGTGCTCACCTCCTGCCAAGTTTAAACATGCTGAGTTGGACAAAGTATCCCAACACTTCAACCAAACCCAGAGTTGAAGAAGTCAGAAGTCAGAACATTGAGGGGACCAAAACTGATCACAAAATTCCAGGTGCAGCCTCATCACCGTCCTGTATACCTACAACATAACTTGCCAACATCTCTACTCAATTCCCGAACTGATGAAGGCCAGTGTGCTGAAACCTTTCTTCACTGCCTTGTGTACCGATGTAATCAGAGATATAGGACCTACTTTACACTGATCCACAATCAGTGGGAGCACAGTGACTAATAGGGAAGGCAAAAGGGAGATTGGCCTTTAAATGGAGTATAAAAGTAGGGAGGTTATAGTGGAGGTTTTGATTGAATCAGCTGACAGTGGATCTGAATCACATGTAGATCAGACCAGTTTCGGACAGCAGGAAACCAGATACGTTCTTACAACAAACCACAACGATTTCATCAGTCGACTCTTAATTCCAGATTTATATTGAATTCAGATTCCACCTTCTGCCGTGGCAGGCTTTGAACCCAAGTCCCTAGAACACTACCTGGGTGAATAGTCTGGTGACAATAAAGTCGGCCATCGCCTCCCCTGAACACATTGGCTTATTCTGTTTAGAGGTAACAAAGGAGCAAGAGGTTTCAGCAGCTGCTAAGTTGTTGATATTACACAAGGGAACATCAGCACTCTCAGTAATGGCACACACTGAAGTCTGTGTCCTGTATCAGAGGTAAGGGCTCGGGAACCAGAAGATGGAGGAACAGGAACATGCCATTCAGCCCTTTGAGCCTGCTTCTCCATTCAGTAGGATTCTGGGTGATCAGGCATTCCCCACATTCACTTTCCTGCCCTTTTCCTGCAACTGTTCATCCCCCAACTCTTCACGAATCTATCGATCCTAGTTTTAAAGTGACATGAAGGCTGTCAACAGAGTTACTGAGGTGGGGGTGGGGGGCGGGTGGACGGGGGCTCAGGTCGAACTTGGGGACTAAAACAATGTCTTCACACTTCACAATATTGAACTAAGGGAATGTTTATGGTTATCCAATGCTGGAAATTGGGCAGGCATTCAGATGAAATTATTGGTAAATTATGAATGACAGAGGAGTCAGAGAGAAGTGGTGTTCAGGCACAGTTGGATATCATCAGTATAGATACCAACACCAGCAGCTACGGTTAAACAAATCAGAACGGAAGACGCTAAAAGCAGACCCTCCCAGAGGATAGAGTGATGTTGGAGAGGGTCAGTACTGTCATTAACCCTGATCAAGGCGGGAGTAGGCCACTCGGCACTTCGAGCCTGCTGCAATATTCAATAAGATCATGGCTGATCTGAATTCAACCTCAACTCTACATTCCAACACATCCCCGACAATCTTTCATCCACTTGGTTATCAACAACCTATCTACCTCTGCCTTAAAGATTTTGAATCCACTGCCTTTTGAAGAAGACACACAACCCTCAGAAAAAAAAAGAAATCATCCTCATTTTTGTCTTCTACATTTAAAATATGACCCTGTACTTTCAGATATTAAGATAGGGACACAAGCTGCATTCAAATACTACCTGTGAACAGTTAATTATGTCAAAGTGCTTCACATGAACATACTGAGAATTCCTTTAAAAATCACAAGACCGGAGCACAGATTGGGACAGGTGACCAAAGACTTGGTCAAAGGGACAAATTTAGGGCAATCTTTTAAACAGGTTCAATTTCCCAAACATCAAAGGACAAAGACGTGAACAACAAACACAAAATAGCAAAGAATGGGAAACAACAGTGTAGTCATAATGTCACAGGATGAGTAATCCAGGGAACATGAGTTCAAATCCCACCACAGCAAGAGGTAAGATGTGAATAATTCAAATCATAAATGGGGAACACAAAGTAAGTCTCAGTATGGTATCGATGGCACTGACGTCAATTGTCCTAAAAACCCATGTTCATCAATGTCCTTTCAGGAGGGAAACTGCCATCCTTGCATGGTCTGACTTACATGTGACTCCAGACCCACAGCAACGTGGTTGACTCTTAAACTGCCCTCTGAATTGGCACAAGCAAGACACCTTGCACTTAGGGATGGATAACATACATCAACCTTGTGAAAGTGTCATAACAGAAATTGCTGGAGAAACTCAGCCAGTCTGGCAACACTGGTGGAGAGAGAGAGAAAGAAACAAAGACAATATCCTGGCTTGAGTCCAGAACAGTTGTGAAGAAGGGTCACAGCACTTGAAATGCTAACTCTGCTTTTCTCTCCACATGTGCTGCCAGTCCTATTGAGTTTCTCCAGCATTTGATGCATTTTTGTGTTTCAGATCTCCAGCATCTTCAGTTCTTCATTACACTGAATTAGGAAAGCTCAAATCCCATAAAAGGGTAGAGCAGAAGGACTGGAATTACTCAGCAAGTCTGGCATCAGCTATGGAGATAAAAAGAGTTCGTCCTTCGGGTCATTGAATGATCTTACATCAGGGACAAACTTTTGGGGAAGCTGCAAGAATAAAAGGCATTGGCGTAACTTCAACATCTGGGAGAACTCTCTCAGCCATGGGGGTCAGGCTGACTCAGCATTCTGGTCCTGTTCATTACCTGTTAAATTCTCCATTTGTTGTTCTTGTTATATTTCTACATGGTTGACACATTCCTATGTTTTAAAATGAAATTGCAAACAGACAAGAATTTTCCATGTAAGTAATCATACATTAGAGGGTTTGGAACGTGAATGTAACTTTTAAACAGGAAGTATTTATTCATGCATGGGGTGTGGTCATCGCTGGCAATGCCAGCATTTATACCCATCCTTAACCACCCTGTGGTTGGTTGGAAAAGTGCATGAAGATGTCTCAGATTGTCTTGAACAGCACAGCAATCTCAAAGATGGGTGTGCTCAGGTAGAAGTACCCTCCACTCCCACAGCCAAGTCTGCATTCACTTCAATTATAGATGCCATCTAAACCTCCCAGGACAAGGACAGCATGGGATGACAATCAGAATAAAGCTTCCTCTACTCTTAAATTTCAAGTGAAGCTACCTCAACACTGTCCCCAACAAACACTGCCAAGACAGAGACTGCATTGAGTTAGATACAGAGTAAAACTTCCTCTACACTTCCCCATTCATACAGTCCCAGGACAATGACAGCAGAGGGTTAAATAAACAGTAGAGCTTCTTATATTCTGACTGACATTTAGTACGTCCTACAACAATCCACAAGGAAAATTCAGAACTGTGACTGCAATCTGGTACTGAATTCACACATCCTAATGGGAATAACAGCAACAGAAAATCATGTCGTGACACACAGATAAAACACACACAATGTACAACAAAACTAGACTGTTATTGGGATCAAAGACATTTAAATGACAGGAGACATAGTCCCTGCAGTGATCCGAATGTGAGCTGAACAAATTTCACACTTGAACAATATTCTCTGGGAATGCAATGTCCACCTCACCGCTGTCTATTCAGTTCCTCTGCTCTCGTTCAGGGCTGAGTTGCGGATGACCACATTGTGGCGTGGGGGTCAAGAGGTTGGACAGTTAAGGTCAACTTGGATTGAGTCCATCCTTTTTCATGCCAGTGAGGTCGAGGGTCGCTCATTTACTCAACTTATAATCGGGGACAAGGGGATGTCAGGCTGGGCTTCTATCAGTTTGAGTTTAGAAGAAACAGTTGATCCGATGGAGCTGTATAACATCTGGAGAGGACTTAATGTAAATGTAATGTCAACTCAATTCTAGCCAGAGACTAGTCTCTCATTTAAGATAGGAGAGTTTTGTTTTTTCTCTCAAATGTTCTCTAGTGTTTGAAATTCACTTTTTAAGATAGCAGCATGTGGTGGTGTCACGGTGGTTAGCACTGCTGCCTCACGGCATCAGTGACCTGAGTTTGATCCTACTTTCGGGCCGACTGTCTGTGTAGAGTTTACACATTCTCCCCTTGTGTCTGCGTGGGCTTCCTCTGGTGCTCTGGCCTCGTTCCACAGTCCAAAGGATGTGCAGATGAGGGTGGATTGACCATGGGAGATGCAGGGTTACAGGGATTGGGTAACGAACTGGGTCTGGGTGGGACGGTCACTCAATGTTGACTCGATGGCCTGAATGACCGAATGAGGTGGACATTGCATTCCCAGAGAATATTGTTCAAGTGTGAAATTTGTTCAGCTCACATTCGGATCACTGCAGGGACTATGTCTCCTGTCATTTAAATGTCTTTGATCCCAATAACAGTCTAGTTTTGTTGTACAACGTGTGTGTTTTATCTGTGTGTCACGACATGATTTTCTGTTGCTGTCATTCCCATTAGGAATTGGCCAAAGCAATCAATAGTATGCACTTGCTTTATGGTTACCAACATCAAATTACATTCATGGTTTTGGTTTTTTAATCTCTTACATTATCGTATTCAACCAACTACAGCATTTAGAAACTTGCTTAATTACAATATTCAATATCTGCAGAGTACTTTTTCTTTTTGTCACGACCATTATCTTGAACTCTGACGTGTGACCTCTTCATTGCTGTCAAAGTTCCTTATTTATCCCGACATTGTCATGGTTTTACTTTGTCGAATGTCTTCCTGGCTTTTGCAGTTAAGACCCTATATTCTGCCCTTGTCAACATTTTCCCTTACAATTCTGTACTAAGGATTTCATGAAAAACCTCAGAGTGTGGTGAGACTGCGGAACTCACTACCATAGTGAATACTTGGGGTGGAAGACACGACAACTAAGGGTAAGCAACCCAATACAAATGAATGTCACTGTCACTAGATTCACAACAGAGTGAAATTAAAACATGCAATGTCCCTCAATTTCTCAACTGTTCCTAACCAGACTTGATGAAGAACAGATCTTGCACCTCAACATTATAATTTAAACAAAAACCAACAATTATAAATATGGCAAATTTTCTAGGGCAAAGTTAAAGAAGATAATCTAATTAATAGCAATGATTCAAATCCTTTGATCAAGTCCCCTACCATCTCAGAGACTTAAACTTAAGTGGCAAATTAAGAAAGAATTTTTTTTAAACTTACCAATTCAAACAAACAGTTTCCAACAATGGATTGCCAAGCCTTTGTGCAATCCTTGGACCATTTACTGTTTCACAGACAGGGAACTGTAAATCTAATTTAAAAGTCACTGTTGAATGTGAACAGACATCCCAACATATTGAGCCATTTTTTACAGGCTGGGACTCATTCCCAGAAAGAGCCAACAATTCTTTAACTGGACAGTAGAATCTAGGGAGAACAGCTCCTGGGCTCAACAAGCAGCAACGCCCAATGGAAGCAGTTGGCGGCGGGGCTGGGCGGGGCACGGGCATAAAACAAAAAAACCCACTGACTCTCCCACAGCACACACACTGTCAGAATGCACAGGGGCTCAGTCCTGGGAATGTGAAGTGAACCACACTTGATGAACAGATCTTGCACACCAGAATGAGAATTTAAACAAAAACAAACAATTATGAATCCGGCAAATTTACGAGGGTAAAGTTAAACAAGATAATCCAGTTAATAGCAATGATTTAATCCCTTTGATCAAGTCCTCCACCATCTCATAGATAGAAACTTAAGGGGTAAATTAAGGAAGAGAATTTTTAAAATTATCAATTCAAGCAAACAGTTTCCAACAATGGATTGCCAAGCCGTTGGGCAATCCTTCGATGATGCGTTGTTCACAGGCACATAACCGTGAATTTAATTTCTAAATCACTGCTGAATGCGAATGGACACCCTGAAGTATTCAGCTATTTCTTACAGACTAGAGCTCGTTCCCAGACAGAGTCAATAATTATTTAACTGGACAGAAAAATGCTAGAGAGAACAACTGCTGGTATCAATGAGCAGCAGCGCCCACTGGAAGCAAAGTTGCAGGGGTGGGGGAGCACGTCAGCATAAAACAAAAAAAACCGACCGACTCTCCCATTATAAGCACTGTAAGAATGTGCAGGGGTTCAGTCCTCTCAGTGACCCACAGCAGTTTCACCAGCAGAATCAGATTGTTGGGAGCACTGGTGTGCCCGCTGGCGCTTCTGCAAGGTGCAGAATGATGAGAACCTCCACTTCCACTCGGGGCAGGTGAACGGTCTTTCCCCGGTATGGCCCCACCTGTGCCTCAGCAGGTGGGAGGAATTGCTGAAGGCCTTCCCGCACTCTGGGCAGGAGAAGGGCCTCTCCCCCATATGGACCCGAAGGTGGGATGCCTGGATAAAGCCCTTCCCGCACTTGAGGCAGGAGAACGGGCTCTCCCCGGTGTGGACCTGCTGGTGCCTCAGCAGGGCAGAGGTATCATTGAAGGAGTTCCCGTACTTGGAGCAGCTGAAGGGCTTCTCTAATATATGGACCCGGCGGTGGATCAGTCGGACGGAGGAATAGCTGAAGGCCTTCCTGCATTCGGGGCAGCAGAATGGCCTCTCGCCTGTGTGGACCCCCTGGTGCCTCTGCAGTACCGAGGAATTGCTGAAGGTCTTCCCGCACTCAGAGCAGGAGAACAGTCTCACCCCGGTGTGACTGCGCCCATGAGTCTCCAGGTCAGATGGGAAACGGAAGCCTTTCCCACAGTCGCCACATTTTCATGGTTTCTCCACGGGACGGGATTCCTTGGGTTTCTCCATGACCGAAGCTTCAGCTGCACACAAACGCGTGTACAGCACCTCCCTGCCGTGAATTATTTTTCCCAGTCTGTATAACTTTTACTGGCTCCACAATCAGAGTGCTGCAATAGTCGGGTCTCTCTTCCAGTCTCACTGATGCTGAAAACGTACTGAAAGAGGAACCAAAAAGCTTGGTTCCTTCTCACAGAATCATAGTCGAAAATTGTTACGGTCCCGATGGATTCAGTGACTGCCAGACATTGACGTGAAATTGAGGACTGCAAATGCTCGAGAGTCAGAGTCAAAGCACAGCAGATCAGGCAGCATCTGAGGAGCAGCAGAGTCAATGTTTCAGGCAAAGCTCTTCATCGATTGATATTGAAACGTCCATCTTCAGATCTTCAAATAATCTGTAAAAAGAGATTACAAAAGTCATTACTGTCAGTCCAGGTTAGAAATTCCAAACAAGCAATTCTACTTTCTGCAGAACATTCTTTTCTTTCCCCACAAAATTGAAAGCACCATCCCACCCCTTCTCATCCCTCTATTCTCACACCGCTCAAACTAATCCTCCCGACGGTACTGATTCAGGATCTTACAGAGACCGAAAAGTGAAAACATCAAGATAGACACCTCTGAATTTTGGATACCTCCACCCTGAAAATTAGTATCTCTCACGACATCTGGGAGTGAGTAAGTCTGATTTTGGGAAGCAAGAAAAAAAGTGTCTATTCAGGATGAACCTTCAATGCAGCCTCTTGAGAAACAACCAGACACGAAATGGTTAACATCTGGGGAGGTGGAAGTGGGGAGATGGAGGAAATGTGATATCAAGGCATTGGCACCGACACCAGACAGAAACTGAACACACAGGCAGGGCAAACATTACAGGCAAGACAGAGTCATGGAGATACACAGCACAGAGGCAGGTCCTTCAGTCCAACTCATCCGTGCCGACCAGATAGCCTAATGTAATCTTGTCTCATTTACCAGCACTTGGCCATATCCCTCTGAACTCTTCCTATTCTTATACCCATCCAGATGCCATTTAAATGTTATAATTGGACCTATATCCATCACTTCCTCTGGCAGATCATTCCTTACACTTGCCTGCCTCACATCAAACATGTTATCCTCCTGTTCTGGACTTCTCCCATCCCAGGGAAATGACCTTGTCTATTTATCCTATCCATGCCTCGCATGACTCTTGAAACGTCTGTAAGATCACCCCTCACCCTCTGGTATACTGGGGAAAACAGCAATGCACTGTGTTTACTTTTAGCTTCACACTCACTGCACCTTACTCCCGTATAAAACATTGTTTCCCTCCCCCACACTGTCCATAGGAAAAACCAAGAGTGCTGAGACTCTGGAGTTGGGGGAATGCCACGTAGAATTCCTGCAATGTGGAAACATGCCATTCAGCCCAACAAGTCTACACCGACCATCCAATGCGTAACCCATGTGGACATTTTCCCCTAGCCCATTCCATTACACTTACTGCACACTATGGGCCCATTTAGTATGGCCACTTCTCCCGAAACTGCACACCTTTAGATGTTGGGAGGAAACCAGAGCACTAGGAGGAAACCCAGCAGACACGGCAGGGAGAATGAGCAAAATCCACACAGGCAGTCGCCCCAAGGCTGGAATCGAAAGCGGATCACTGGCGCTGTAAGGCAGCAGTGTGAACCACTGATCCAACGTGCTGCCCATGTGTGCAGACAGAGGTGGGGGCTGGGAACTTTGTTAATTGTACCACACAGTGGATTGTTGAGTAAGGTTACATCTCACGGGATCCAGGGAGAGCTAACCAACTGGGCACAAAATTTAGAAGCGCGTTGTTGGAGATGCTGGAATCCTTCCTGAAAACAACAAATGCTGGAGATCACAGTGGGTCAGGCAGCGCTGTGCTACTCTATGATTGGATGGTGTGGATGTGGAGATGATGCTTCCACGAGGAGAAGGGTTGAGGATGCCAAGTCATTGAGGGCATTTAAGACAGAGATAGGTTCTTGATTAGTAAGGGGTCAAAGGGTTATGAGGAGAGGGCAACAGAATGGGATAGAGAAACATATCAGCCATGACCGACTGGTGGAGCAGACTCGATGGGCCAAATGGCCTCATCCTGCTCCTGTGTATTATGGTCTTAAAGCTGGGCAGATGACTTAAGGGGTTCTCACAAACTATTTCAGAATCCTGAAGAGGAGTTGTTGGACTCTAAAATTTAATTCTGCTTTCTCTCCACAGATGCTTCCAGTCCTGCTGAGTTTTTCCCGTGTTCTCAGTTTTGTTTCAGATTTCCAGCATCCACAGTTCTTTGTCTTATTTATCAAATTCATTTCTTGCCCTTCCCAAGTGTCTGGAACTTCATCTCCCTGATCTAGAAGCTGTTCACTTACCCTAGAAATGACCACTACCTCCTTATCAAAGTAGACCCCTTTGTTGCAAAATGATTGTTCAATTCTGTGACCAAAATTATTGCATTCGTAATTACTTACACAAGGGACTCTCAATATCTCAGGCAAGAACACAGCTAGATTGTTTCAGACAGTACATTTATGTGATTTGATGCAATTCCCTCTTCCCGACTTTACCAGCGTGTTGCAGGGAATGGAGGGTTTGAATTAAGGAGAAGCTGGGACATTTTTCCAATGGAGCGGAGGAAGTTGACAGATAACTTTAGAGATTTTTTAAATCAGGAGGGGTATAGATAATGTGTCATTTCCAGGAGGCTCAGAATATTTTATTGCTCCAAAAGGTGTAAAAGGGGGTCAAAGTTTCAGCAGAAATCGAGCAGAGCTGAGAACAGACAACATTTAACTCTGTGGGAACAGGGAGATCAGAGGACAGAGAAATCAGGACCTGAAATCCAAGCTAAAGCCAGACTACCATGTTATCAGTGATTTGATTAGTAGTGCCCACCCTCTACCTTTACTGAGCTTCTCACTCGACTTGAATGCCATGTATCCCTTCGATATTCCGGATCCAATCCTTGTCATTCTGAAGCCACATCTCTGTAAGGAGTCTCAGATCATAATTATTCTCTTCAACGTGTGCAGTCAATTAATTTTCTTTTGTTACAATGCAGCACCCATTCACAAACTGAGCTTTTAGTTTTATTTTTTGTGATGGTTAGAATCCAGTTTGGTTGCTCGTACATTTATTCTCCTTGTCCCTTTCTATCATTCTCTGGTGTTTGGTTTCCACATCACTACATTGCTCACTGGCCTTGATTTGGATTGGCTGTGGAAAATTGCCCAGTGTCCAGGGATGTGCAGGTTAGGTGGGTTAGCTATGGGAAACGCAGGGTTATCGTTTCAAAGTAATAGAAGGACGAGGCCATTTGGACCATCGACCCTGCTCCGCCATTCATTAAAATCATGGCGGATCTATCAATCGTCTCAGATCCTCCTAATTGCATTATCTCAAATACCCTTAATTCCCTTACCATGCAGAAAACCCATCCAAACGTGTCTTAATGAATCTGCCTCTACTACTTCCTTGAGCACAATATTCCATTAATTTACCATTAACCGCATAGGTCCTGCCCTGAGTTGCCTCATCAAAATGCGACAGCTCATATTTGTCTAAATTAAACTCCATCCACTACTCCTTGGCCCATCGGCTCATCTGATCAATTATAATTTATATTAAACTTTCTTTCCTACCTTATTCCCTAAAAGCTGAAAATCTCCTTCCCGCACTCTCGCCCTCCATTCTCACATTGTTGAATCTAATCACGGATGTCCTCATCCTGAACGGTTTGGTTCATGTTGATTAACAGGCCCACATTCAAGGGGGATCTAACTGAAACGTACAGAACATTGAACGGCCTGGACAGAGTGGACACTGGGAAGATGTTTTCACTGGGAGGAGAGACTAATACCCATGGGCATAGCCGAAGCATAAAGGGAGAATGGAGATTAGGAGAAATTTCTTGAGCCAGAGAGTGGTGAATCTATGGAATTCATTGTCACAGAAAACTGTGGAGGCCAGGTCACTGAGTATGTTTAACATTGAGATAGAGATGTACAGCACAGAAACAGACTGTTTGGTCCAACTTGTCCACGCCGACCAACTATCCCAACCCAATCTTGTCCCACCTGACAGCACACGGCCCCATATCCCTCCAAACCCTTCCTATTCATACACCTACCCAAATGCCTTTTAAATGTTGCAATCGTACTAGCCTTCAACACTTCCTCTGGCAGTTCATTCAATAAACATACCATCCTCTGCATGAAAAAGGTGCCCCTTAGATCTCTTTTGTATCTTTCCCCTCTAACGCGAAACCCATGCCCTCTCGTTCTGGACTCACTCACCCCAGGGAAAAGACTTTGTCTATTAATCCGATCTATGCCCCTCATGATTTTATACACGTACAGTTACGACGTTTAAAAGACATTTGAATAAGTACTTCAATATGAAAGGTTGGAAGGTTTATGGGCTAAACACTGGTAGGTGCGACGAGTTTAGTTTGAGAACATACTCAGCATGGACTAGTTGGATGAAGGGTCTGTTCAGTGCTGTCTGACTCTGTGACTGATCTGTACTGGTCTTAAAACCATTTTCTTACCTGCCCCCATAAGCATCTACTTCTTTGTTGTTCAAAACTCAGATTAAATTAGCCTTGAATATGTTCAATGACCCCACTTCTGAACTCAATTCCTCTTCGTAATATATCATTTGCCTTGCTCATTGCCTGCTGCATCTGCCCGACAACTGGCATTGACTGGTGTGGAGGGACTCTGAGACCCATTAGTACATCCATACATCATTCCTGATGAAGGGCTTGTGCCCGAAACGTTCCCTGTCCTGCTCCTCAGATGCTACCTGACCTGTTGTGCTTTTCCAGTGCCATATTTTTCGACTTTCACCTCTAGTCCTCACTTTCTCCATATTCCAATATATCACCATTTATACAATGCACTGCTTTTTTTTAAAAACAACAAAGGCTATAATTTCACATTGCGGCACTGCACTTGCCACGTGTTTGTCAATTGAGACACAGACCTGGACCAACTTCGGGAAGAGGCAAAAGACTGAGTTCTGAACAAAAACCGTAGCGCACTCAAAACGCCGGCTCTGTTTACCTTTCCACAGATGCTGCTCGACCGTTGGCTTTCTGCAGTATTCGCTGTGTTTGTTCTGCACAAATGCTGCTTTCCATTAAAGAACTTCAATCCCTGTCCTCTGGTAACTGACCCGAGTCAGTGGCAAGAGGTTCTTCTGATCATTAACCTGCCCATTCACACCACGTCTTCTCCCATCATTGCCAACAGCCCCTGGAAATCTCCAGTTAACCTTCTTTGCTCCAAAGAGAACATTCACAAACTTGGGAATGTCTCCACAAAATGGAAATTGCTCACCCCTGGACATGATGCAAGTGTTACAATGGGGCAGAGGTTTTGGCAAAATATTGTCAGTTAGCAGGTAGAAAAATGTTCAGGAAGTAAAACACAAATCCCAGTCTCCAGCTTTGTGAATCTTTAGAAACTCTTTGGGAAGTGGAATTGGAGGAGAACTGACGGACTGAGCAGAGACAGTCCAGACACCGTCCCTTTGTTTAAGAGGCTGATTGACTCTGATATTCTCGGGACATGAACTGACCCGAGACATTGAAAGAATTCTCTGCACATCAGGAATTCAAACCCATTCTCGGCTCGGAGCCAATGAGAAAATTCGGGAAGAGGCAAAACACTGAAAGGCTCGGAGTGCGGTGGTCCCGGTGTAGGAGAGCTCGTTCCTCGTGACATGGATGTGCCTGCAGATGGTGGGATCAGACTGTCCCCATGTCTCCATAATGAATGTCCAAGGTTTTATTATGGAAAAGTAAAACTGATAGAAGACAATGGTAATTTTGGGCGGGGCGGGTTGAATTATGAATCGATTAGTAGGTTCCTCAAAGACACTGTGCAGCCACTGCTCGGATTTGTCTCTGTGGAGCAATTGGTCAGCACGTTCAGCTATTAACCGAAAGGTTGGTGTGTCGAGACCACCCAGGGACGGAGTGTTTCTTGATCTCGCTCCTACCGCTTTCTTGGCTGTGAAAGTGCACCTTTTTAATGGATTCAGGAAAATGTTTCCCAAACATTCTTCTCCACTTCTCCACAAATCTTCTCCACTGAGGAAGCACAAAGGGGTTTCTGAATTGATTGAATTTCTAACGTAAAGGACTGCGGATGCTGAGAATCTGAGACAGAAAGCGAAACTGCTGGAAAAAATCAGCAGGTTTGGCTGTACCTGGATGAGGGAAAAAACGAGTTCTGAAATGTTGTCTCTGATTCTCTTTCCACAGATGCTGCCTGGCCTTCTGAGTTGCTCCTGCAATTTCTGTTTTTGTTTTTAACTGAACATCCATTTCATCTTTCGGGATGAAACACCCAGAATCGCCATTTGCAGATATTTAACCCTTTCGAAACCTGTGAAATGATTGGATTCAAACAAACTCAGCAATGATTCACTCTTTTTCAGTTCCACAGGCAGAGAGACCTGGGAAATGAAGCTGTCAGTGTGGTTCTGTATTGGTGGGCCGAGTGGTGAATGCGATGGACTGGAAATCCGTTGCGGTTTCCCCACGCAGGTGTGAACCCTGCCGACGACAGTTGAGAAACGTCGTCAAAAAGAAAGAGAGATTGCTCCACGGTTTTTTTAAAGATGTAATTCAGTGGAGGGATTGAAGTATTTCAATCACATTGGGACTGGTCGGGAACCTGTAGCCCACTGCCTGTCAGGGTGGTTCAAGCAGATACCCACAGAGCTGCTATTGAGGCGATGAGCCAAGGGTTTGGAAATGAGACGAGAACAGTGAGGGGCGTGAAGTCGTGATCGAAGTTAAGCAGGCACCTGAGGACAAAGGTGTTTTATTTGCCAGTGAAAGATACTGCTTCACAAAGTTAGACAATAGACAATAGACAATAGACAATAGATGCAGGAGTAGGCCATTCTGCCCTTCGAGCCTGCACCGCCATTCAATATGATCATGGCTGATCATTCCTAATCAGTATCCTGTTCCAGCCTTATCTCCATACCCCTTGACTCCACTATCTTTAAGAGCTCTATCCAATTCTTTCTTAAAAGAATCCAGAGACTGGGCCTCCACTGCCCTCTGGGGCAGAGCATTCCACACACCCACCACTCTCTGGGTGAAGTAGTTTCTCCTCATCTCTGTCCTAAATGGTCTACCCCGTATTTTGAAGTTGTGTCCTCTGGTTCAGCACTCCCCCATCAACGGAAATATGTTCCCTCCTGCCAGAGTGTCCAGTCCTTTCATAAGCCTATACGTTTCAATCAGATCCCCTCTCAGTCTTCTAAACTCAAGGGTATACAAGCCCAGTCGCTTCAGTCTTTCCGTGTAAGGCAATCCTGCCATTCCAGGAATTGACCTCGTGAACCTACGCTGCACTCCCTCAATAGCCAGAATGTCTTTCCTCAAATTTGGAGACCAGAACTGTACACAGTACTCCAGGTGTGGTCTCACCAGGGCCCTGTACAGCTGCAGAAGCACCTCTTTGCTTCTATACTCAATCCCTCTTGTTATGAAGGCCAGCATGCTATTAGCCTTCTTCACGACCTGCTGTACCTGCATGCTTGCCTTCATTGACTGGTGGACAAGAACACCCAGATCTCTCTGAACAGCCCCTTTACTAATTTGATACCATTGAGGTAGTAATCTGCCTTCCTGTTCTTGCCACCAAAGTGGATAACCAGACATTTATCCACATTAAACTGCATCTGCCATGCATCTGCCCACTCACCTAACTTGTCCAGGTCACCCTGTAATCCCCTAACATCCTCATCACATTTCACCCTACCACCTAGCTTTGTGTCATCAGCAAATTTGCTAATGTTATTGCTGATACCATCTTCTATATCATTTACATATATTGTAAAAAGCTGCGGTCCCAGCACGGATCCCTGCGGTACCCCACTGGTCACTGCCTGCCATTTCGAAATGGAGCCGTTAATCACTACTCTTTGTTTCCTATTAGCCAACCAATTCTCTATCCAATCTAGTACTTTGCCCCCAATCCCGTGCGCCCTAATTTTACTCACTAACCTCTTGTGTGGGACTTTATCAAAAGCTTTCTGAAAGTCCAGGTACAGTACATCCACTGGATCTCCCTCGTCCATCTTCCGAGTTACATCCTCAAAAAATTCAAGAAGATTAGTCAAGCATGATTTCCCCTTCATAAATCCATGCTGACTCTGTCCTATCCTGTTACTATTATCCAGATGTGCCGTAATTTCATCCTTTATAATAGACTCCAGCATCTTTCCCACCACTGAGGTCAGACTAACTGGTCTATAATTTTCTGCTTTCTCCCGCCCACCCTTCTTAAAAAGTGGCACAACATTAGCCGCCCTCCAATCCTCAGGAACCAACCCCGATTCTATTGAACTCTGGAAAATAATCACCAGCGCATCCACGATTTCCCGAGCCACCTCCTTCAGTTGGGACTATGGAAGGGAAGCAGTGATGGTGATTATCTTTGGCTGTTCACCTTGTGAATGTTCCCAATGCTGCACATGTCCGTGTTAACATCAGAACTCTGCAGCATGGCGGCGTCAGGTACGCACAGTACCAGGGGCGCAATGGATGACGCATCTGACTCCACCTACCTGTTTGAAATGCAGCTCACAGCTTCTTCACACATCCCAATTAATCTTTCTCATTGTCCCGAAGCCGGCATACGGTGTGAATTCCTAATCTGCAGGAACGAGATTCCTTTCACTGTCTCGCGTCAGTAAGTGTCCCTGAGAACATCAGAGTCCCGTCACAGCGCTGTCAGAGGAGGGGAAGCTGAAAGAGACCCACACGCTGCTCACGGGCACATTTCACTTTCCCCAACACACCGCCCCAAAGACTGCGGCTCTTGGGAGTGGAAAGGGAACAAACACCAAAACCCAGTCTCACCTTTGTAAATCTTCAGGAAATGAGAAAACTGTTCATCCCTTCGGGTCTTCCATCCTGGGCAGACAGCGTTGATTTTAAATGGCTGTCCAGTCAGTGCCGATTCGTTTTGGCTGAAAAAATCTTCCTTATCTCATCCCAGCATTTCTTGTCACAGAGACCTGTGCGGCAGAGTTCATGTATATATTTCCTTGTATGGTATTTTGTAAATAACATTCATTTGCTGGTTGTTTGTATCGGGTATTTCAGGTTCATTAGCCGCTGTTTAAGTGAGTTGGTCGGCTTGTGGGCTACCATGATGCTGAGGGGTTTGAGTTGTCTGGATATTATTTCCCAGATGTCTTTAATGTAAAGTAATGTGGCTCGGGTTTCTGCAGACACTGTGTCTGCTTGTGTCATTTTGTGGATGTGAAATCGGCACATTGGGTTTATTGGGTAGGCAAAAGTGAGGACTGCAGAGGCTGGAAACCAGAGTTTAGATCAGAGTGATGCTGGAAAAGCACAGCAGGTCAGACAGCTTCCGAGGAGCAGGAAAATCGACGTTTCGGGCAAAAGCCTTTCATCAGGAATAGAGGCAGGACTCTTCCAGGCGTGGTGAGATAAATTGGAGGGTGCTGGGCCTAAGGTAGCAAAGAGTACAATCGGTGAATGGGGGTGGTGACAGAGGTGACAGGTCAGAGAGGAGGGTGAAGCGGAAAGGTGGGAAGGGAGATTGGCAGGTCGGACTGGTCCTGAGGACAGCGCTCAGCTGGAAGGTTGTAACTGAGGTAAGGTGGGGGGAGGGGAAATGAGGAAACTGGTGCAGTCCACATTGATGTCCTGGGGTTGAATGTATCCAAGGCAGAAGTTGGGGCGTTCTTCCTCCAGGCATCGGGTGGGGAGGGAGCGGCGATGGAGGATGCCCAGGTCCTGCATGTCCCTGGCAGAGTGGGAAGGGGTGTTGAAATGTTGGGCTACAGGACAATGGGGTTGATTTTTGCGGGTGTCCTGGAGATGTTCCCTCACGCGCTGTGACTTAATTCTGCGAGGAGGCTCCAGTCTCCCCAATGTAGAGGAGACCGCATCGGGAGCACTGGATACACGAAAGGACTTTGGTGGAAGCCTTCGAACTTCTGTGACCCGGGTTCGATTTCCGGGCAGGGAAGCAATTTTCAGTAGAGTTGTCAGACTTCGGGCATGTCTCCCTGGTGGTCTAGTGGTTAGGATTCAGCGCTTTCACCGCTGCGGCCTGGGTTCGATTCCCGGTCAGGGAAGCAATTTTCAGTGTGTTTTTGGCGACCCATTCTCCTTGAATGCGCTGTACTGTTACTTATTGGTCTTCGTAGTCACTGGGTGTTGCAGCGTGTAGTGGTTCGTTGAAATAGTGCCCTCGTTCCGATTTGTTTGTATGTGTAGGGATGATTACTTCTGTAGCTAAGTAATTGGTTCGCGTGTGGTGTTTTCCTGTAGAGGCTGTTTTGAATTTATCATTGATTGTTCGCTTTCCTGTGACATCTAGAAATGGCACTTTGTTGTTGTTCTCCTCTTTTGTGAACTTTATGCCAGTAAGGACATTGTTGATGGTGTTGTAGGTTTCCTCTAATTTGTTTCATTTTTTGATGACAGAAGTGTTTCATGGGCATTTCGTTGATTTGTTTGTAGGGCTTGTTACTGAATATGAAGTGGGTGGTAAGGCACAGTTCCACGAGTTGACAGTGTTATCTTTGCTGCTGAAGTTGGTTCTGTGTTTTTGTCTTTAGTTCTTCGAGTAGTGTCTTCAGTTTTCTTTGGTCACGTTGATGTTAATGGATGTGAACAGGGCTGTTATGTCAAAGGACAATATTATTCCATCCTCTTCTATCTTCGTGTCTTTGGTGTTCAGGAATTCTTGGATGGAGTAAATGGAGTGGCATGAATCTTCGACTTGGTGTTTTAGTCCTCAGTGGCGGCCTTTGTCTAGTCTGTGTATTCGTGCTCCAAGTAGTGAGACTATGGCCTGAGGGGGGCTCCCGGTTTGAAAAAGACGAGAACAACAATAAACTGCCATTCTTAGATGTCACAGTAGAGCGAACAGTCAATGGAGAACTTCAAGCTAGCATCTACAGAAAAACAACACACACAAACCAAATACTTAACTACAAAAGCAATCATCCCAACACCCACAAACGAAGCTGCATCAGGACATTATTTCAACGAGCCACGACACACTGCAGCACAGAGAAACTACGAAGAGCACAAGAGGAATACGTATATAGTGTATTTATGGAGAACGCGTCCCCAATAAACCCATTCCGCCGATTTCTCATTGAAGCTTCCAAGCTGACACTCAAAAATTCGGTTCTGAAGCACCAATGGGTCCACAGAGGGGAAGCGGCCCTTCTACTGCCCTGAGTGTGGGAAGGCCTTCAGTGATTCCTCTGCCCTGCTGACACACCAATTGGTCCACACGAGGGAAGGCTGTTCTCCGGCCCCAAGTGCGAGATGGCCTTCAGCAGGTCTTCCGCACCTGCTGAGACAACAGTGGGTCCACACTGAGAGGCCGTTCTTTTGCCCCGAGTGCAGGAGGGGCATTGCTCTTTCCTCCGACCTACTGGCCCATTGATGGGTCCACACGGTGGAGAGGTCGTTCAGTTGTCCTGTGTGCAGGAAGGCCTACAGCAATTCCTCTGCCCTGCTGAGGCACCAGTCCATCCACACCGGGGAGAATCCGTTCTCCTGCCCCGAATGTGGGAAAGTCTTTACCTGCTCCTCCACACTGCTGAATCACCAGCTGGACCACACGGGGGTGTTGGGGGGTGGGGGACAGTGGCGAAGGGGATGAGGCCATTCTGCTGCGCTAAGTGCGGGAAGGCCTTCAGCAATTCCTCCGCCCTACTGAATCACCAATGTGCCCACACCGGGGAGATGCCCTCCAGCTGGCCCGAGTGTGGGAAGAGGTTCATGTTTTCCTACAACTTGCGGAAGCACCAGCGGGGGCACCAGCGCTCCCAGCAATCAGATCCTACCATTGATGCTGCCTTCGGTCACCTCCCAGGACTGAACCTCCTGCCAGTTCTGACAGTGGGTGCAGTGGGAGAGTTGGTGGGCTGTTTTTGTTTTCTGCTGGACTGCAATTGCCTCCCCTACACCCCACAATCACAACCCCATGGTGGCTCAGAGTTAGCACTGCTGCCTCATGGCACCAGGAACCCAGGAATAATTCCACCCTTGGGGCTCTTTGTGCAATTTATGGAGGGTAGAAAATAGATCTGAGTGGGTTAGTCTTCGGAAGATCAGTGCAGATGTGTTCGGCTGAAGGACCTGTTTCCACATTGTGGGAGTTCTCTGATTCTATGAGCTTTGCCTTCAGTGGACACTGCTGCTCATTGAGCCCGGGACTGCACATTGCCAATGAAATTATCCAGAGAAACCTAAGACCGCAAGACCATCGGAGCGGAAGTTAGTCCATTCTACTCTGCCATTCGTTAGTAACAAAAGTATTGGATGAGATCAGATACAGTGCAAATACAGGCCATTCGTGCCAACAAGTCCACACCGACCTCCCGAAGAGTAACCCATCCAGACCCATTTCCCTCTGACTAATGTACCTACCGCTATGGGCAATTAAGCATGGCCAATCCACATGACCTGAACATCTTTGGATGATGGAAGAAAACAGGACCACTCAGACAAAACTCACGCAGACATTGGGAGAAAGTGCAAATTCCTCACAGACAGCCACCCAAGGCTGGAATCAAACCTGGGTCCCTGGCGCTGTGAGGCTGCCGTGGTAAACACTGAACCACTACATATTGCAACCCGAAGTAGGCAAGTAGGAGGTTGGGAGAATACAGTAAGCCAGGCAGCACCAGGATGTGGAGTAGTCAGCGTTTTGGGTATTAACCCTTCTTCAGGACTGAAACGTTGACTTCTCCATGAGAAACGATTTACGGGAATGTTGCTGGGGGATTGGAGGGTTTGAGCTACAGGGAGAGGCTGAATAGCGTGGGGCTGTTTTCACTGGAGCATCGGAGGCAGAGAAGGGACCTAATAGCGGTTATAAAATCATGAGGGGCATGGACAGTGTAATAGACAATGTCTTTTCATTGGGGTGGGGGAGTCCAGAACGAGAGGGCATAAGTTTAGGGTCAGAGGCGAAATATATTAAAGGGACAACTTCTTCATGCAGAGGGTGGTACATATATGAAATGAGGCGCCAGAGTATATAGGTCAGGTGCTGTCAAATAGGAGTAGATTAATATCGGATATCAGGTCAGCATGGACAAGTTGGACCGAAGGGTCTGTTTCCATGCTGTACATGTCTCTGACTACTGGTCCTGATGTAACTTGAAAATAGAGTCCATAAACTTTGAACAGTTCAATCTTGTTGAGCTCACCTCCTGAAAAGTTTCAGATGAATCCCTCTGAGAGATACTGTTTAAACATGCTGAGTTGGACAAAGTATCCCATCAAGTTCAACACAAACCCAGAGATGAAGAAGTCAGAAGTCAGAACACCAAGGGGACCAAAACTGATCACAATATTCCAGGTGCATCCTCATCAACGTCCTGTATAACTACAACATAACTTGCCAACATCTATACTGAATTCCCTAACTGATGAATGCCAGTGTGCTGAAACCTTTCTTCGCTGCCTTGTGTACTGATGTAATCAGAGATATAGGACCTACTTTAAACTGATCCACAATCCAGCTGCTGGGAGCACAGAAGCAGAGTAGTGCTGCATGAGTGTGCTGGGTAGATAACCCAGAGGTCGATGTGTACAAATCATGTGATGCTATTGCCCAATGTCTCTGTAAGCTGCTTTCATATGCAAAGGTTCTCTGCTCTGTATGTTGCCTTTGCACCTGCTTCCCAAAGCTTCTTCAGTGGAGGCGTGGCCGCTGGAGCCCAGGAGTTCAACAACCCCCCGGAGCTGGGGGTGCGTAAGGCTGGAAGCTGGATTTGCTCAAGGCTTGTATTTTTAACTCATTTAAATGGTACCTACTGTATGGGACTAAGGTTTACATTAAAAACGGAGGATCATATCAGAGTGTTTATATTTAGCAGTGGTAGTTGGTAAAATGCTCTCAGAGGAGCACTTTCTATGATGCTGCATTTCTTGCCTTCTGCCCTTTCCCCATTTCTTCTCTCCCATCTTGATTTTATATTTTTTTGGTCAAATTTAATTTCATATTAATCAGACTTGCGATTCACTGTGTGCTATTAATTTGCTTGTTCGAATATTGTAAGTCAAAATTAATGCTGTCATTTAATTTCTGATGTCAGAGTTTGACACTGAATGTGCTGGTGTGAATACCAGTAAGTTGTGAAAATAAATCAAGAACTTGTGGTTTTTAACAAAAAAGAGCAGTTCACTGATATTCATGACATCGTCTCATTTGGGTGTGATGATTCAAATCTGACCAACAAACCGTTTCATGCAGTCATCCAATTGAATTTTAAAAATCTTTAATTTAATTAAAGAAAATAACTCTGGCAGGCTAAGATTTATGCAATCTATTTATAAGATTATGTCCATTGCTCGCAATATGGTCTCAACCACATTGGGAAATCTGGATGCCAACTAGCGGAACATTTCAGGGAACAACTCTGGGACTCTAAATCTAAACGACACACCACCCTGTGGCGGAACACTTTAACTCCCCCTCCCATTCCACCAAGGACATGCAAGTCCTGGGCCTCCTCCACTGCCAAATTCTTGCTACCCAACACTTGTAGGAAAACACCTCAGCTTCGGCTTTAGGACCCTCCAACCACATGGTATCAATGCAGTTTTCATCAGTTTCCTTATTTCCTCTCCCCCACCTTGTCCCAGATCCAACCTTCCAATTCGACACCAACCTCTTGACCTGTCATACCTGTCCACCTTGCTTCTCACCTATTTACTCCACCCTCATCTCTGACCTATCACCATCAATCCCTACCTCCATCTACCTATTGCACTCCCAGCTGCCTTCCCTCCAGCCCCACTTCCTTCCCATTTATCTCTCAGCCCCCTTGGGCCACCTTTTATTCCTGATGAAAAGCTTATGCTCTAAACCAAGACTGTGATGAAGCAACATCCTCAACAAATAGGAAATAGCTCCCAAGTCAGATTTCATCCCCTCTTCTGTTTCCCAGTTCTTTCAGAAATAAGGAATGTCTTTTTCTTCCACTAGAAAGTGGTCTTCCACTTTGCGCTGTCTGAAGTGTTATGCCATACCACTACTTCAGACACCTTTTAAGAATCCTTTCAACCTGTTTTTCTAACAATTGTGGAGGTGACCAAAAGTAAACATTTCACTCCTCCTCAATGTCCCATTTCTCCTCCTATGAGCCATTTTGTCATGTTGTCTATGTTACAAGCAGCCGAGTGCACTTGGTTCCTGAATTGAAATTTGGCCATTGAAGTGAACAGGATTAATATTTATCGATGGCTAGCTGTGTTTGCACTAACTGTAATTATCCACCAATACGATGTCTTTTGTTCCACCAAAACTGGAAACAATGATCTGTGTTTATATTGCAGTCGGATGCAGAAAATCATCCCAGCGATCTTCACGTTATTATAGTTTACTGAGGCCATAACAGCATTGCGTGGCAGTTTGATGCGACTAAAACCTGGATGGCAATCTCTAGATTATGTTGTAAAAATATCGGTATCATGTTTTTCACACCCCGCAGTCACCTACTGAACCAACCGGCTGTGTTTAAATCCCGCGATGAACAGTCTGTGTTTGACTTCTCACATTGCGGGGAGCTGAGCATTTACCCAAACAATGGGCACACCACCTCCCTGACACAGTGTTCACAAATCAAACTGACAGCAAAGATTCACGGGTGATCGAAAGTTTCCGCAAAGAAGATTTGACACGACCGAGAAACGGAAAGAACATACTCCTTTCTTGATTTGAAATGTAAGAAGTTGATTGCAGTGAGCCTGACGTGATTTGAACACGCAACCTTCTGATCTGGAGTCAGACGCGCTACCGTTGCGCCACAAGCTCACAGTGACTAGTAGCCGCTATTCATGCTTAAGGGAAGTGATTGCACTACAATGATTTTATGTTCAAATCTGTTCTGTTTCTCCCCTTCTCTTCCAAGTGTTGGGCTTGTATTTCAATTTGCAGAAGTTGAGATGCTCTGGATGCTGTGATCCTGGGCAAACACAGGCTGGAGGACCTTCGGCTCAGAAAGATGCAGCTGGAAGCCGGGCTGCAGACACGTTGGGGGGAAAAGGGGAAAGTTAACTGGACACTCTATTCTGGGAGATGGTCATTTCTCTACAGACAAAGCCTTCTGACTGGGTCAGTGGACAGGGTCAGGAGGTGTCAGCACAGGTCAGACAGATAAAGGGGATCTGAGAGAGGTCTGCATGAGCGAGGAGCTAACTGGCTACGTGGTGGGAGTAAGAACAATGTTGGGGAGGGGGCAGTGGTGGTCAGGGAGAGAATAGTGGCAGGGATTGTCACCATTCTCTGCAGTTGGTAGCAGAATACCAGATTGCATCAGTGTCTGCCTGGCGCCGGGATTTGGGAACCGGTGTGCTCAGGGCTGGAGAAATGGAAAAGGGAAGTTGCAGCAGGCGTGGTCTAACAATGTCCGGAGGAGAGAACCTCTGCTGAAGGCTCATGACAAATCAGAGCTTCAAATGTCTGGGTGGCATGGTGGCTCTGTGGTTAGCACCACTGCCTCACAGTACCACGGACTTGGGTTCAATTTCACTCTTATGAGGCTCTCTGTGTGAACTTTGGCATGTTCTCACCTTTGTGTCTGCGTGGGTGAACTCTGGGTGCTCCAGTTTCCGCCGAGAGTCTAACCATCTGAAGTTAAGGGTGGATTGGCCATGCTGAAGGGTCCTGGGATCTGCAACCTAGGGTGGGGAAAGTGGGTGGTTGGTAGGTCAGTCTGAATTTTATGGGCCGAATGGCCCATAGGGATTATATGAATCTACCGTCTTAGCCATGTGTCTATTGAGAAACAATTGCCCCCAAGTTTGCTGTTGATGGAGTGGGTTCCAGTTCATGGAACACTGACACTATTCCTGGATAAGGTGGGATTTGTGCTGTCACTTTCCCAACCCACTGTACCCATGCATTCTCTCTCTCCTCACAGTCTGCACTCACCAGATCTCTCTGCCCAGCCATTCTCTCTCTCCCCCTCATTTTCTGCCCCCCATTCTTTGTCCCCAAGTCTTTCTCCTCCACTCCACTCTCTGTCCCCTGTCCATTTTCCCTCTCTCTCTCCCCCTACCCTTTGCTCCCCTATCCATTCTCTCTGCCTCTCTTCTCCCCCAGCCTCTGCGCCCCTGTCCATTCCCCCCCCCCCCATCCTTTCTCGTACCTCGAGCCCTCTTTGATTGCTGTATCAAGCCCTTCTCGGGAAAGAGAGAGAATGGATGGTGATGAATCAATCTGGAAGACAGGGGTGCACAAGAAATGGCTGATTTTAAAATTGAGAACAGCTGAAATGATATATTCAGAAACA